>NW_026555332.1:34389767-35038686 GCF_029017545.1 Prosopis cineraria
AGACTTAAATCAATGAAAATAATTATCATGATATAAATGTTTAAAACCAATTATCAAATATATCTTTAAAAGGTAACCATCATAAAAAAGATTAAAAAATAACCTATATATAGCGGTTATATTTACAACTATGTAGCGGTTTTCAACTGCTATATAATTAGTAGCTATATAGTTCAGGTCAATTATAAAGCAGTTTTCAACGCTATATAATTTAGATCTATATAGTGGTTATTTTTAGAAAACCATTGAATACTTTTTACAAGAATTAAGTATAACAAATATGTTTGCATACTATTTAGCGCTAAATAATTTTCCATATTCAGCAGTTATTTCAAGAAAAATGTTAAATAGTTTTCCTTTATTTTGGTCAAAAAGCTGGAGGATTTGTCAAAAACTATTTAATAATTATTTACAAATAACTGCTAAATAATAGCATATATTTAGGTATTATCTAATTGTTATTTATACATAACCACTACATAGTTCTCTATTTTTTTTTTCCAATGGAGGGCTTGCAGTTTGAGTAGCCCCCTGCAAAACAACATACATAGACATCTAGAAACATAGTAGCAACATAATTATCCAGTTTTAACAAAAATTCAAATGCAATTGAATCTATTATTTAAGCCTAGCTATAACTTATAAAAGCTATTTAAAAGTACTTCAAACTTTTTAAAAAATGCCTAAACACTAAAGCAATTATAAGGAAAATTTTTCCACAAGTGTAACCTATTGCAACTTTAAATGGCTAAAGTTATCAAAAACTTAAATTTGGCCAAAGAATGCTTATTTTGAAAAAGTGTAAAGAACCTATACACTAAAACAAAATTGATGAGGATATAGTAAAATGCATTGTTGTGACCATATGTTTTGCACCCATTGCTTGAGTAAACTCTTGGCAAATTCTTCAAAGATTTCATCAATTTGAGTTGAACTATATTCCTCTATATATGAATCTTGAAAGTACTGTTAACATAACAAAAATCAAATTTAAATAAATTAAGTGATATGTATAATATAATGTAAATTATTAAATTAATTAAAGTTAAGAAAGTACAGATACAAGACATACTTGGTTAGGCAAATTTTCATTAATTGGCACATGGTCAACAATGTCCTTCATGTACCTCATGATGCTATAAATGCAATCAACAACCTTGTCACATTACCTTGGACACTTTTCATCATTAAACCAAAAAAAAATTAAATTAGTTATAGTATAATAAAATTAATTTGATGAAATAAATATTGAGGGTAAATATATATCTTAATTATCCTTCAATCAAATGTGTCTTCATATGTATTAGAGTTTCCAATTACAAGCAGCTCTTTATGGCTTCTAAACTCTACACACATGACAATATGAAACTTTATATAAAAATCACATGAAAATAATAATTTACACATGCAAAAAAAAAAATATTTAACTCAATTATTAAACATTAACATGATATGTTTTTGGTTGTCCAGATGGCTTCCAATAGGATTAAGATACCACATCATGCCTCTATATGGATTGAGCATAAGTAGCATCCAATAAACCTTGCCACAATGAGCGCACACGCGCACAAAAACATATGCACATACATTATCACGTATTAAAAACACTTAATTAAAAAAAATTTAAATGTGATTAATATTAAAAATAATTCACTCATCGCAAAATGGTGCCAAAAAAATTTGATTCTACCCAGTCGCATGCTGGGCTAGGTAATCCATAATATCATTTATTTTCTCTTTTTTGCTATAATGTCTACTTTGATATTACTAAAATACCACACCACAACATTGTTATGACAACCAAGATAAGTAAATTCTTTCTATAAGGTTATCACAACACAGGTTTAAAAAATAGTTTAAATAATGAGATCCCAAGAACACCTTTTTTGAAAAGATGTTTAAGCTCAAATTATAGTTTAAAATCAATTAAATAAAGTACCACAAGCATAAAAGCCAAATAACATCACAAACAAATATTAAAAAGTCCTATTAGCCAAACCAGAAAGGAGCTTAGCTCTGCACTAGCAGATTTCACAATAATAAAATAAAACTAGGACCTAACTACGGTATACGTGAAGTGCTAAATTAATATTTCATAATACAAAATACATTTACATAAAAAATAACTAACACATGCTTTCATGTTTTCAAAAAAATCAATGGCGTCCCTCAATAATCAGCATGGAGTGTAGGGTTAATTTCAATATTTGAGACTAAAGAAAATTTTTTCAATGAATAGTGTCCCAATTTATAGTTGAAGGAAATAATGGAAAGCAAATAAATGAGACAATTATAAATTTACTAAATAATTAATTAAAAATAATATAAACTATGAATACACAAATACAAATAAAAATTATTAAAATCTCAAATTTTATTTTTTTACACATACTTAAATCTCTTGGGATATATATATCGCTTAATATAAAATCCATATACAGTAAAAATAACAGTTTGCTTTCTACGATCAAATTTTTAAAAAAATAGTTTTAAAATTCTTTCTTCTACGAGACTTAATCAAAATGATTAATAAACATGGATACATAATTCAAGAGGGTAAGTCATCGACAAGCATGACTTAAAGCCTTGAAACAATCAATCACGACCAGAAGCCATGAAACAAGTGTAGGTACTAAGCCCATGAAACAAGCGTGAGTATGATGCTTACAAATATCCATCCCTTTGTTTGATGTGCGTTAACCTACGCATCGGGTTAGCACCTTCTACAAGCATCTTACTAGCTAAGTGTACCATAATGTACCAAGAGCTAATAAAACTGTTATTAGCATGCAACGTTTTAAAATCGGTTACCTTAATTAAATCAAGCGTGCATAGAATCGAAACATTCATTTAAAACCATGTTTTTAAAATATAATATTCAACTATCAAATTTTCTTTCTAAAATTCTTTTGCACGAATTACCGTGTTAACCACTCTCATATAAATTATAAAATTTAAACAACATAAATGCTTAAAATAAATAATAGATTAATAATGTACTGGATCTTAATATTCCTTAACAATAACATAATTCTTAATGAAAATAAAACAAATTCTATAATAATTGTACAAATCATAAAAATAGAATTAACAAGAATATTTATACAACTTATGAGGGAATAATATAAAAATTTAAATAAAATTATTTTATAAACACTTTGCAAGAAATTATTTGAGATACCACCCACTCACTTGAGAGTTCTCAATTTTTTTTTATAACTCGATTCTCTCAAGTTCCCACTTATACTCCAATGCCCAAATAATCTAGATCATAAATCCACAATCCTTATGTCATTATAATTTCTCTTTAGGTGATACATGATTCTAATAAGTAGTTCAACCTTAAGACTCATATAAGTAAAGACATACTTCTTTAAGTAATATTTACAATTCCTTTAAGCCTTGATATGAAAATTAAATAGTTTTACTTTCACCAAATTTCATGTTCAAATACCTTAAAAACACGATACTAAATAAATTATAAGCAGCTACATATTTTTCAAGAAGATAACAATTTAATTTTTCTAACAATATTAAAGATAATGTTATAATCAATTATATTACAAATACTCTTGAGTCCATTATATTATTTGACAAATCTCAATCCATCTTTATACAACTTATAACCCATCCTCAATCATTAACTATGATAGGCCACAATAATTCTTCTTATCCTTTCTTTAAACTAAATAAAATACTATCATAATAATTCTATTTAATCATTTCTCCTATTAGCTTAAGATTTCAATTGACAGCTCAAGCTGATATTTACACATATACCTCTAAGATATACAAAATGAAAATTTAACAACATTCCTTCACTGAATCTTTTGTTCAAGCATTTTTACAAACATGTAAAGAGCATTGTCGATTAACCCAACAATGAACTAGCCTCCAAACATCTCAAACATAAAATTTTACAATCAAATTTTATCTTGGCATCCATGAATAATATATAGCATCAATTACACAGCCACCCAATTCAACGTTTTTCTCCCAAAAATCACGACAGAACAGGCATGAGAGGAACAGAGAACTTTGGCCAGCAAAAGGAAAAGGAACAAAACTTACATATATACACACGCACTTCTAGCGGCTGAAGGAAAGATGAAAGCTGAATGCACACACGCACCTCCACCTTCAGCCACAAAACAGAGAAGAGGCAAAGAACAGCGAACACGAGAGAGAAAATACGACAACCCAACACTTCATCTACGAAATAGTGACAACAAAGAGAAGAAATCGAAAGGGAAGAGAGGAAATCAATGAAAAGAACAAGAGAAGTAGGTGACGTTGAGGACCTAAGGAAACTTGACGGAAAAGTGAAGAGAAAAAGGCAAAAATGGGATAGCCGAATGCTCTGTTTCTGCGCACAAGAGATAAAAATCTAGAGAAAAGAAAAACTATAAGAAAGGATTCAAAGTTTTTTATAATTTAAAATTAAATTAAATTAAATTTTTGCTTAATAGAATTCGATCTTTGAACCTTCAAAAAATTTACTAATACAAGTTTTACTTAAATTATTACTTTCCACTTGCTAAAAATAAAATATTAATTGAGATTTTTTTAATTTAAAATTTAGATCTTCACATCAACTCTTGTGTCTGTGGGCAAAAAAAAACTCGGGTGTGTTTCTTTCCCTTCACGCACCAAGCCCTATATATATAGTGCATGTGAGTAACTAAGTTAAACTAAGAAATTATATCATAGTAAATCAAATCCATTAAATATAAGAGATTGAATATGATAAGATGAAGGAAAAGTAATAATAAAATCTCTCTAAATTATATAAATAATAATCTAGTTTCTTGAAATGCCATAATTTCACTAAAATCTCTAGAGATCTCTATGTCAATAGATTTTAAATTGAAAAGACCATTTTAATCTTGTTAACAAATTTTAATTTATTGTTCAATTATTGTGATTTTTTAAATAAAAGTTGTTATTCTTTAAACAAAATTTGTAATTATGACTTGTTATTTTGAGAACTTATTTTTCAATAACAAAAAATACACTTAATAAGTTGTGATTTCTTATTCAACTTTGATGATTCACAAAATAAATTTTGTTATTTTTTAAGTAAAAGTTATGATTGGAGCTTGTTTTTTAATAATAGAAATTACATTTGATAAGTTATGATTTTTTGTTCAACTATTGTGATTTAAAGACCAAAAGTTGTTATTCCTTAACTGAAAATTATAATTAGGACTTGTTATTTTCAATAAAGATAAAATAGTCTTTTCCCTTTAAAATTTATTGATATTGAAGTCTTTAAGGATATCAGTGAAATTATGACATTTCGAGAAACTGGATTATTATTTAGATAATTCAGGAGGATTTTATTGTCCTTTTCCTAAAGATAAATCTCATTAAACATAATATCTTAATTAGTAAGATATATTGGATTCAATCAAGATTAAGTATTTATTCAATTCTTGATTTGATTAAAAATAATTTAATTAGATATATTAATTTATCATAGTATTCGGATCCCAATCAAGGGCGGATATTAATCCAATAGTTTATGCTGAACAAAATTTTTTCTATTACAGATTAAATTGTTTTTATTCAGTTTATTTTTATGTCACCCGCTTCAAGATGATATGGGAAAGGAAATATGTTGAGATGATTACGGGTGCTGAATAACTGAATTTCTAGCCAACCCAAAGCTTAACAATACACCGAAACATAACAATGTTAGAGTGTAACTCCTTGTAGCTATGCAGCATTTCACCTATACCACTTAACAGAACAACCATTTTGGCCAGCTTGCAATTGATTCTAGTGTTATTGTGCTGCCGAAACATCTAGTTTGTCTAAAGCTTTTAAACTTTGCACTTCATTTGATTTTGAAACTTGAGTTAGATTTGGAAAACAGGCTAATCATAATTAGACATGAACACTTGATCTTTGTCAAGGTTTGATCACCGTCATCTTCAAATATGCAACATATATACATTTTATTTATAGTTTGTACACTTATTTCCACACCCATTGCAAGAATCTTGGCAAGGATTTTTTTCCTTGCAAGTACCATGTCAAATATATGTGATGAATAAGTTATCATGATAGATGAAGAAATGCCATTGCATTTCTCAACGAACTCATTGACAAATTTAAATTTGTCGTTTTTCCTATTGAGAGACACTCCTTCCAAACAATTGACTTCTTGGACAAAGTCATGGACTAATATGTTAATGAGAAAATTTAAAAATAAAAAAAAAAAGAAGAGGAAGAGCGGCGGCTAAGATGACAGAAGCACCATGTGTAGAACTTATACCAATTAACCTAGTTAAAAAAAAAATTGATTAGGATATCTATAAAGTCCCCAGTTAGCCTAAACTTTACCAATCTATACACACATTAAAATATAATATCAAAGATATAGTCCTTAATTTATTTTTAAAATGCAAAATCCCGATTTTGGGCCTAAGTGTTCAATTCTCATCCTTTATCCCATTAAACCACTTTAAGCCTTGAATCAAGTTTAAAAGAACTACATACACCTGATTGACGCGTCATATCACATAGAACACATAATGGTTACCATTTGACCTCTCAATGCCACATTATACACTTGTGGACTTATATGAAACACGAACATATAACCACATACACTTGTTTCACTTTCAATCATCTGACTTAGGCTAAACATCACCATATAATCAAGAATCATAATTCACTTGCCTTACACACAAATGGGGCTAAACTGTAACATCCTGATTTTTTATATAATAAAGAAATTGTGGAATTTAGGTTTTGAGAAAAAAAAATGATAATAATAGGAATTTCTATTATTTGAGGTTATTAAGAAATAATATTATGGTTAGGTATTTAATTATGAATTTAAAAATTTAAATTTAAAATCACATAAGCAATATTTAGTTAAGATATAATACATAAATAATTTTTTTTATGTATGTGTTGAAAAAAAAAAGAGAAGGTAGAAGGAACAAAAAAAAGGGGGTGGAAGGTTGTTGTTTCTAAGTCCCACATTGGTTAGATGAGGGAAGAGAAGAGGTGCCTTCATGTATAAAAAGGAGGGGGTGTGTGCATTAGGAAGCATGAGAGGCTAAGATGCAATTTAGAGAAAATTGTAACTTTTGGCCCAAAGGTTTGAATAATTAAATTCAAACCTATAGTTTTTTTTAATATAATTTTGGGACTCACAATTCCATTTTTATATTATTTTTCTCTCTTCCTCTCGCGTTGCTCGGCGTTTTCTCGCAAGGGGGGATTATTTTCTTTTTCTTCAGGTATGTTCTAACTTTCCTGTTTAGATTAGCATTTAAAAATTTATTTAATTACAAAATTAATTTTATAGTTATTTTCTAAATAATATTAGCTTTCTAGTGATATGATTATTTTGTAGGATAGAGTAAATATTTTGATTAGGATTTTTCTATAGGATAGTTAATCTGATGATATGATGGATTAAAAATATAGGTTAAAATTCTTAGGGATATAAAAAATATTATAGAATATTTTCTTAAGGTTGAAACTCATGTTTAAGAATTTTTGAGTTAAAATCTAGATCTATATGGTTAAATTTATGTGGAATCTGAGACGTAGGGATAAACCTATGATTATTAAATATTTATTTAAGTATGAATAGGTATTTTTGAGGTTATAGAAAGGTGATTTGAGGCTTCAGGATAATTCTAAAATTTTTAATTTATTTTTGGATGAATTTTTAGAATATAGAAGGATGAAGTTGTGATACTAGAAGTGAATTGAGGATAAAAAAAAATAGTTCATTAGGGTACGAGAATTTTAAAAAAGAATTTGGGAAGTTAAATGAGGCATAAATCTTAAATTAGTGTTAATATGGACTATAATCTAAGACTTTCTAACTCTTTAAATTAGAGTTATTTATTTTAATGTAAAATTAATATATAGTATTGTGAAATAATTATGTAGATTATATTGACAAAGATAGTGGTGAAAAAGGAGTTGTGAAGGGGAACTTGTTATTCAAGACACAAGGTAACCATTATTAATGTGTTGTGATGGTGTGTTTGTGAATGGTTATGTGTTGTTTTGTTGTTTGGAAAAATTATGAATTATTGAAAATAAATACTGTTATATACTTCCGTGAAATCATTGCCAAGTGGGTTAAAAATTTATTTTTATTTATCATGATGAGATATTATTGTTCGGATATATTTCTGTTTGGATATTTGAATGATGCATGACTTGTCAGGGTATTTTAATGTATGGTGTTAATGGGAATTTCTGTTTGGTTAATTATTACCACGTGGTAAGCCCTCATTGGACCCAATGAGTGGCGTGTCGCTTGGTCCAACTCACCTTTGGCCGGGTGATTTGGCGTCCGAGCATGGCGAAAGGAGGATATAAGGTGCAGTCATGCAAATTAAATACTTGTTCGGTTTGTTTGAAAATATTGTTCGGTTAAATGTTTTGTGTGCCCACTTAGCAATCGCATGATTAGTTACATCCGCATGCATCATTACATATTAATTTTTGGTTACTGGGACTTTTAAGTCTCATTCCCCGTGGTTAATATTTTTACAGGAGCGAGTCCGGCCGAGAAAGCACCAGAGGTGTAACTATGGTGTATGAGACACCATCTTTTACGTTGCCTCTTATTTTGGATTATACAATGTATCTTGTGCCAACTTAGGACATATCTTCTTTGTGAAGCATGTAAACTCTAATCCTTTTTATTAAAAGTATTTATATAACTAAGAGGATTATATCTGTCCCTCTTGATTCATGACCTGATTTAAATATCATGCCATGAAGGATCCTGTCTGTCCCTCATGGTTCTAATTGTTTTTTTGAGATATTTTAAGACCTGTGGTATATTGTCTTGGATGTACCATGGTAGAAATTTTTCTACCATGATAAGGGTATGATGAGGGTTCAATGAAAAAAAATGATTTATTGAATTAATGATTTGCGAAAAATCAGTTTGTAAATTTGAGGGTGTTACATATTGGTATCAGAGCATCATGTTTCGAGCCTCTATTTTAGTAACACTTATTTAAATTTTTGTTTGAAACTATTATTTGTGTGAATTTAATATGTATTTATTATGTGTGGTGCATTGCATATAGTCGGTTGGCAATATACATTGTTATGGTGCTTCTCATTGTATGCCATTATATAGCTAGGCTAATTTTATTATTTATATCTTGTATCCTTTAGGAGGGGAGAGAAAATGCCTGTTACTTGTGGTAACTCAGGATTCCAACATGAGCACCTGCCACCGCCACTGCCAAATGAGGAGCCTGACTTGGCGGAATTAAGAATGCTTGTAAAAACATTAACAGACAAGGTTCAAGGATACGAACAAGAGTTGATGGAGCTAAAGAGGCAAAAGGTAACTGAAAATGGAGATAGGGCTCATGTTGAGAGTCATGTGGGGGAAGGCAGTTCCTCACATCCTGCCACTCCGAGAGATCATGAGTCTAGAAGGGAGGAAATTAGGCAGGAGGAACAGAGAGCCCCACCGACCATTACTGATGTGTGGGAAACTGTTAGGAAGTTTAACCCTCCTACGTTTGATGGTAACCTTAAACCATCCGTGGTAGAGGAATGGGTGAAGAGACTCGAATCCATCTTTCGAGTAGTCACATGCACCAGCAATCAAAAAGTACAAGTAGCATTAGTGCTCCTAGTGAAAGGAGCAAGAGATTGGTGGGAGACAGCAGGGCCCAGGGATGATTCTACACTCACCTGGGAGGAATTCAAGGAAAAATTATTCAGGCATTACTTTCCATCAGAGTTAAGGTCTGAGAAGGAAGCGGAATTCCATGCCTTTAAGCAAGGGAACCTCGATGAGGACACATTCATTGCTAAGTTTCAGGAGTTATCTAGATACTCCACGTACCTGCAGTATAGGGATGATTCCGAATGGAAGCTAAGCGCTTATTGGAGAAGGTTAGACCAGAATTGAGGGAGCAATTGGCTCATCTAGATATCCGAGATTATGATGAAATGTGTATAAAATTACAAGTAGTAGCTCGCAGTAAGAAGGAGGTCGAGAGAGAGAAAGAGGGGTTATTCATATAGTAGACCCCAACCTACCCTCGACCCACCGGAGGCATTATGAAGAAAAACCATCAGGGTTCGAGTAGCTCATGGAACCAAGGAAGGCAGAAGGGTCCATTTCAAAGGGGCCAAGGACAAGGAGCTATCATAGTAGTTATCACGGGTCACAGAGGAGCCCAACATATCTACCCCTACCCCGAGTACAGCGAGCTCTCAGCAGTGCACTAAATGCGGGCGTCGTCATTTCGGACAGTGCTGGGTCTGTTACATTTGTGGGAAACCCGGTCACATTGCAAAGTTTTGTGGGGACAACCAGGGCTCAAATATGAAAAACCCTTCCCAACATCCTACTGTCTCTGGCCGTGTGTTTGCTCTTACTCAGGACACCATGAACTCCCCAGATGCCATTAGAGGTAACATCAAAATCCTTCATCATGATATTGTTGCACTATTTGATTCGGGTGCTACACACTCTTTTATTTCTGAAACTTGTGTAAAGAACCTTGATTTGCCTGTGTGTATTTTACCTTTTGATATGAATGTGTCTACTCCTGTGGGAGAATCTGTGAGGACTACTAAGGCATGCCTTAACCTAGTAGTCGAGTTTAAAAATAGGAAAACAACTATGGACTTAATTATCCTACCACTGAGAGGTATGGATGTAATTGTGGGAATGAATTGGATGGCTGCAAATGGTGCTATCCTAGATTGTAGAGAGAGGAGTGTGTCTTTATCTTCTTTGTCGGTGACTCCAGTCGAGACTCAAGATCATGTTTTCTTGTCGGCGGCGCAAGTTGATAGATGTATGAAGAAGGGTTGCCAGGCCTACATGGTTTTCTTCTCTATCCAAGCTGAGATTGATGAAGGCGTGAAGAATATCCCAATTGTCAAAGAATTTGCGGATGTATTTCCAGACGAAGTCTCCGGTTTACCCCCAAAGCGCGAGGTAGAGTTCTCAATTGAATTGGTACCCGGTACAGGGCCAATTTCTAAGGCTCCTTATCGGATGTCCCCTTCAGAGTTAGCAGAACTGAAAAAGCAAATTGAAGAGCTACTTGAGAAGGGTTTATCAGACCGAGTGTTTCACCTTGGGGATCTCCAGTCCTTTTTGTAAAGAAGAAGGACGGAAGCCTCCGATTGTGCATTGATTATAGACAATTGAACAAAGTAACCATCAAGAACAAATATCCACTTCCGAGAATCGATGATTTGCTGGATCAGCTTGTGGGATCCGCAGTTTTCTCAAAGATTGACTTAAGGTCAGGGTACCACCAATTGAGAGTAAGAGCAGAGGATATACCTAAGACAGCATTTCGGACGAGATATGGGCATTATGAATTCATGGTGATGCCGTTTGGACTTACGAATGCTCCTGCGGTATTCATGGATTACATGAATAGGATCTTTCGACCCTATTTAGATAAGTTTGTAGTAGTGTTTATTGATGACATTCTTATTTATTCAAAGGATGAGGAGGCTCATGGTGAACATTTAAGAATCGTCTTGCAAGTTTTGAGGGAACATAAGCTTTATGCCAAATTAAACAAGTGTGAATTTTGGCTCCAAGAAGTAAAGTTTTTGGGCCATGTTGTGTCCAGAGATGGAGTTGCGGTGGATCCTAGCAAGATTGATGCAGTGATGAAGTGGGAACAGCCAAAATCTGTTACAGAGATACGAAGCTTTTTAGGTTTAGCAGGTTATTATCGTCGCTTTATTAAGGGATTTTCGCAAATTGCGATGCCCTTAACTAAGCTGACTAAGAAGGATGCCCCATTTATTTGGACTGACAAATGTGAAGCTGCTTTCCAAGAATTGAAAAAGAGGTTAACCACTACTCCAGTATTGACTATTCCTGACCCTGTGGTGCCGTACACTCTGTACACTGATGCTTCTTTAAAGGGTTTAGGATGTGTTTTGATGCAAAATGACCGAGTGGTTGCCTATTCCTCCAGACAGTTGAGACCACACGAGGAAAATTACCCTACTCATGATTTGGAGTTAGCTGCAGTTGTGTTTGCTCTGAAGATATGGAGACACTACTTGTATGGATCTAAGTTTCAAATCTTCAGTGACCATAAGAGCCTGAAGTATTTATTTGATCAAAAAGAGCTTAATATGAGGCAGCGACGATGGATGGAATTTCTGAAGGATTATGACTTTGAATTACATTACCATCCGGGTAAGGCTAACGTGGTAGCTGATGCCTTAAGTAGAAAGACTATTCATGCTGCACATTTGATGGTTCATGAATATCATTTGTGGAACAGTTTTCATGATGTTCCAGTAGATGTGATTGAACATCAAATGGCCGCACTCCAGGTAGCAGACTTTGAGAGCAAATTCTGGGAAGATCTCAGAGTCTCACAGCAGAGTGATGACTACTTAAGGAATATAAGGAAGGAGATAGTGGTAGGTAAGGCCCCAAATTTTACCATCTCTGAGGACACAGTGATGAAGTATAAAGGTAGAGTTTGTGTACCTAATGATCCAAGATTGAGGAATATCCTTTTAGAAGAAGCTCATAGGAGCAAATATACAATTCATCCCGGTATAACTAAAATGTACCATGATTTGAAGCGAGGTTGGTGGTGGCCAGGAATGAAGAAAGATGTAACTGAATTTGTTTCTAGATGTTTAACGTGTCAGAAGATAAAGATAGAACATCAGAAGCCAGCTGGAACACTGCAACCGTTAGATATTCCAAAGTGGAAATGGGATGATATTTCCATGGATTTCATCACTGGACTGCCAAGAACACCCTCGAGTAAGGATGCTATTTGGGTGATAGTAGACCGACTCACCAAATCGGCTCACTTTTTGGCGATCAAGTTTACCTCTACATTAGAGAAATTTGCTGAGATATACATTAAGGAGATAGTTAGACTTCATGGTATACCCTCTAGAATTGTGTCAGATCGTGACCCAAGGTTCACTTCAAACTTTTGGGGTGCGCTACAGAAAGCTATGGGTACCAGACTGAGTTTTAGCACCGCATACCACCCCAAACAGATGGACAAACAGAGAGGACGATCCAGACTTTGGAGGACATGTTGAGAGCTTGTGCCATTGAACTACCAGGTAGTTGGGATAATCATTTGCCATTAGCTGAATTTGCCTATAATAACAGCTATCATTCTAGTATTGGGATGGCGCCTTATGAGGCCTTGTATGGCAGGAAGTGTAGATCGCCTTTGTGTTGGACAGAATTAAGTGAGAGGAGTATCATTGGTCCAGAAATTATAGAGCAGACCACCCAGAAGATTGCAATGATTAAGCAAAAATTGCTAACAGCTCAGAGTCGACAGAAGAGCTATGCTGATAAGAGAAGACGGCCGTTAGAGTTTGAAGTAGGAGATCATGTATTTTTGAAGGTTTCTCCGGTGACAGGCATTGGTAGATCCATTAAGGCAAAGAAGTTGACACCTAGATTTATGGGCCCGTATGAGATCTTGGAGCGAATTGGACCTGCTGCATATAGAGTTGCATTGCCTCCACAGATTGCAGGTATCCATAATGTATTTCACGTATCACAGTTGAAGAAGTACAACCCGGATCCCTCCCATGTTATTGAACTTGAAGAAGTAGAATTGAGGGAGAATTTGACCTTTAGATCCGAACCGGAGCGAATTGAGGACTTTAAGGACAAACAACTGCGCAATAAGACCATCCGACTCGTGAAGGTGATTTGGAAGGGTGGAGCCCTAGGTGATGCTACTTGGGAAACCGAGGAGAGTATGAGGCGAGATTATCCACATTTATTTGCTTAGGTACATAGTTTCTATGCTTATCTATTAAATTTTGAGGATAAAATTTCTAAAAGGAGGGGAGAATTGTAACATCCTGATTTTTTATATAATAAAGAAATTGTGGAATTTAAGTTTTGAGGAAAAAAAATGATAATAATAGGAATTTATATTATTTGAGGTTATTTAGAAATAATATTATGGTTAGGTATTTAATTATGAATTTAAAAATTTAAATTTAAAATCACATAAGCAATATTTAGTTAAGATATAATACATAAATAATTTTTTTTATGTATGTGTTGAAAAAAAAAGAGAAGGTAGAAGGAACAAAAAAAAAGGGGTGGAAGGTTGTTGTTTCTAAGTCCCACATTGGTTAGATGAGGGAAGAGAAGAGGTGCCTTCATGTATAAAAAGGAGGGGGTGTGTGCATTAGGAAGCATGAGAGGCTAAGATGCAATTTAGAGAAAATTGCAACTTTTGGCCCAAAGGTTTGAATAATTAAATTCAAACCTATAGTTTTTTTAATATAATTTTGGGACTCACAATCCCATTTTTATATTATTTTTCTCTCTTCCTCTCACGTTGCTCGCGTTTTCTCGCAAGGGGGGATTATTTTCTTTTTCTTCAGGTATGTTCTAACTTTCCTGTTTAGATTAGCATTTAAAAATTTATTTAATTACAAAATTAATTTTATAGTTATTTTCTAAATAATATTAGCTTTCTAGTGATATGATTATTTTGTAGGATAGAGTAAATATTTTGATTAGGATTTTTCTATAGGATAGTTAATCTGATGATATGATGGATTAAAAATATAGGTTAAAATTCTTAGGATATAAAAAATATTATAGAATATTTTCTTAAGGTTGAAACTCATGTTTAAGAATTTTTGAGTTAAAATCTAGATCTATATGGTTGAATTTATGTGGAATCTGAGACGTAGGGATAAACCTATGATTATTAAATATTTATTTAAGTATGAATAGGTATTTTTGAGGTTATAGAAAGGTGATTTGAGACTTCAGGATAATTTAAAATTTTTAATTTATTTTTGGATGAATTTTTAGAATATAGAAGGATGAAATTGTGATACTAGAAGTGAATTGAGGATAAAAAAAAATAGTTCATTAGGGTACGAGAATTTTAGAAAAGAATTTGGGAAGTTAAATGAGGCATAAATCTTAAATTAGTGTTAATATGGACTATAGATCTAAGACTTTCTAACTCTTTAAATTAGAGTTATTTATTTTAATGTAAAATTAATATATAGTATTGTGAAATAATTATGTAGATTATATTGACAAAGATAGTGGTGAAAAAGGAGTTGTGAAGGGGAACTTGTTATTCAAGACACAAGGTAACCATTATTAATGTGTTGTGATGGGTGTGTTTGTGAATGGTTATGTGTTGTTTTGTTGTTTGGAAAAATTATGAATTATTGAAAATAAATACTGTTATATACTTCCGTGAAATCATTGCCAAGTGGGTTAAAAATTTATTTTTATTTATCATGATGAGATATTATTGTTCGGATATATTTCTGTTTGGATATTTGAATGATGCATGACTTGTCAGGGTATTTTAATGTATGGTGTTAATGGGAATTTCTGTTCGGTTAATTATTACCACGTGGTAAGCCCTCATTGGACCCAATGAGTGGCGTGTCGCTTGGTCCAACTCACCTTTGACCGGGTGATTTGGCGTCCGAGCATGGCGAAAGGAGGATATAAGGTGCAGTCATGCAAATTAAATACTTGTTCGGTTTGTTTGAAAATATTGTTCGGTTAAATGTTTTGTGTGCCCACTTAGCAATCGCATGATTAGTTACATCCGCATGCATCATTACATATTAATTTTTGATTACTGGGACTTTTAAGTCTCATTCCCCGTGGTTAACATTTTTTACAGGAGCGAGTCCGGCCGAGAAAGCACCAGAGGTGTAACTATAGTGTATGAGACACCATCTTTTACGTTGCCTCTTATTTTGGATTATACAATGTATCTTGTGCCAACTTATGACATATCTTCTTTGTGAAGCATGTAAACTATAATCCTTTTTATTAAAAGTATTTATATAACCAAGAGGATTATATCTGTCCCTCTTGATTCATGACCTGATTTAAATATCATGCCATGAGGATCTTGTCTGTCCCTCATGGTTCTAATTGTTTTTTGAGATATTTTAAGACCTGTGGTATATTGTCTTGGATGTACCATGGTAGAAATTTTTCTACCATGATAAGGGTATGATGAGGGTTCAATGAAAAAAAAATGATTTATTGAATTAATGATTTGCGAAAAATCAGTTTGTAAATTTAAGGGTGTTACATAAACCTCACCATTTAATCAAGTTACTCATATATATACACATTTTCATATCACAATTCACATACATTTCAGTGGAACAAGCTATACAGCATAATATAAGCTTGCATCAATATTATCTAGACTTATCCACATATCCACCACTATGATACACTTGGCATGATGCGTTACCAAATATACAAGCAAGTTCTCAACAACAAAATCACATATTCATATTCACATATACTTATGCATCCTAGTTGGCAACTCAATCATTTATCAACACTATTATACATTCATTACACTCCGGTAGTCATACCACTACTGAAAAGAAGCTAATCCTTCCTTGCTTCCTTTCCCAACCTTCTTGTGCTCTCTTTCAACTATGTACAAAGGTAATAGAGTGAGATATATGTCCCAGTAACTTGGATAAATTTTAAATATCAATTAGTAAATAAAATCATAAACAAGAGATAAAGTAGCATGAATTTCAATAAAGAGCAGTATACATAGATATATACACAATGACTTGCTCATTCATCTACTATACTTATGTACTCTTGGTTCCCCCTAGTAGAGCAAGCTCAATGCTCAAACCGAAACTTCTAACCTTACACGAAACAGGGCCAACCAAACCTCTATCTCAGACCAGGTATCATAAGTATAGGTGGTCTTTTGAGTCCCCACTAATGGAGCATACTCAATGCTTGGACTATAAGAACTTCTTAACCTTACATAGAATGGGGCCATAACTCCTACCATAATCTAGGGTACACTTGTAGATATTCTCCTAGGTCCTTCCAGGCAAAGCAAGCTTTACACTCAAGACTTTCAGGATCTTCTAGCCTTACACAAAGTAAGATCACGACCCCCTACCCTAGTCTAAGGTATACTTGCTAATACAAATGCTCATGCTCCCTTGCATACATAGTAGGCATCACTCACCTATACCCACATACACAATTCTTTTATAATATTACTACTTTATTAGTTCATAAAACAAAATGCACATGATTATATAAAATACTTGTAAATAATTTCACAAACCAATAGATAAAAGGATTACTCTAGTTACATTTTACTCTTATTACCAAAGCTTACCATTTACATTGAACTTCTTAAGTCAGTTCAACTCCCATGAGCAATCCTCAAATGCTCAATCTACATAATGAACACTCCTTACTCAATTTTCAACACTCAGCACAGGCACTAAATGACCCAAGACATTTTGAACCAAATTCCTTAACATATAAAATAATTCAACTTAGGCCTTTTGAATTCATATAATCCATCTTCCATATAATCATTTGCTCTTAGGCCACTCAAATGACCCAAAACATTCTTCTTTCTCATTTGCTTATCAAATTTCCCCCATTTTCAACCTAATAACTTAGGTGACTTTAAGCTCATATCATTAAGGTTCAACCATTAAACTCTAGACTAGTTACAAAACCTTAGTTTCGCACCCGAAACCCTTTTTTAATCCTTTGCTTTAGATTTTAATTCCTTAAAACTTCTTGATTCAATTTCTACCAATCAAACTTAAAGAAATTAAAGTAGAAATGTAGCACAAGCTGTATAAAACTTACTGGCAAGTCACTAGCTGAAGCAAACTTCCAAACCTTAAAAAATTGAAGCCCTAGCAGAGAAACCTTCTTCCAATCCAAAAATCACTAGCTAAGCACGTCAGCTTTAAGCAAAATCTATGCCATGTGCCATGGTGCATGCAACACATGTCACACTAAAATAACTCTTATTACTGCTCACACGTTTCACTCTACCTTGCCATTCGACCGTTCAATCCAATTAACACACCAGCCATATAACACAAAATATTAATCCATTATCCAAAATCATAATTAATCTACTAATTACTAATTTACCCTCAATTACCAACTAATTTTCTTGGATTGAAATGTACAAAGGTAAAACGCTTGACCAATAGTAACTAGAAACCACTTTTTAACACTATACTGCTACAAAATAATCCTACAGAAATGCTTATTTTTGGGCTACAAGCGCTCCCGTAGCTAGCTCTCCTGTATATATGAGAGCACTTTATAAAGCACTCCAGTAAGGGTGGCCAATAGGAGCACTTTTTATAAAAGCACTCTCGAATGGATCAACCTATGAGAGCGCTCCCGTATATACAAACCTATGGGCATATGGGAGTGCTTTTTGTCTGAGCGCTCCTACATGCCTACACATGGGAGCACCTAGATAAAAAGTGCTCCCATATAGCAGTTTACAAGAGTGCTCTATTTTTAAATGCTCTTATATGTTGTTTTTTATTTTTTTATTATTTAAATTTTTTAAAACTTTTTCCAGTATCTTTACAAATAAATTATTCCAATATAAAAAAATCCAAAAAAATATTATTAAATATAAAAAAAATTGTATATACAATAAAAGAACTTGAAAATAAAGCAACTACATTAATTTCCTAACTAACCTAATCTCTAACTAGTCTAACAAATAAAATTATTGGTATTTTTTTAACATTAAAAGCTAACTACCTATTACAAACAACCAATTATATATTTTGATCACTTCTCCATTACATTTTCTATTTTTTCCATGTTAAAATGCAAGGATCTTGCTCCCGTAAAATACTACAATATGAAAATGAAAGCAACATATAAGTAATTAACATTATATTAATTTAATTTTAAAACACTTGGGTTACATTCTCAAGAATAATTAACTCTTGTTGTGTGATTATTTTTCTCACAAACTTCAACACATAGTATCCACAATCCCAAAATTTATATTTGTCTAAGTACCTATAAAACAATAAAAAATATCATCATTATCCAAATTTAATAGAAACAAATTTTAACTTAATTACTAAAACTTTAAGGATGAAATTATATATATATATATATAATATTCTGATTTTGTCATGCCTCAAAAAAATTAAGCATGACCAGCACGGGATATATGCACAAACATACATCCTTTAAGTCTCAATCAAGAGAATTCTAATTTAATATCTTAATTCATTTGAAATAGGATTAAAAATCATAATAACATTTTCCATACAAATAAAAGATTCCTAATTTTTTGTAGAGATTTCAGCAAAACTTCCTCTATAAATAGGACCTCATGAATCTCTACAATAACCATTTATAGATGAATTAATAATACGGAGCTTTTCTCCTTGACAACGGATAGCCAATATAAATTTACAAATCAAAATCACATCTATAGTTAATGTGAAGTATCTAAGTCATAATCTCAAAATGAAGCACACAGTTGAATATATACAGTAAAGGAAAAGGCGTTCTCAAAATAAATATTCACTCAGCTCAATGGCAACCCTTTCAATGATCGGTAAGAGGTTCAACGTTAGTTAATGAATCTGAGGTCAAAACATTTTTTAGTGAATAGCATCCCTAAAAATAGAATTTAAAAGAGTAAAAATAATAAACTCAAATAATTATGTAAAATAATTGAAAAGATGATAATTCAATATAATAAACTTAATAAACTTGTAAGTCTTAACCACAACTATAAAATCAGGGTGAACTGAAATTGCTTTATTCTATTATGCTTGAAGAAACAAATTATTCGCATGTAAATCAAATTAATATACTTGCTAACTGAAATCAGTGAAATTTCAAATACACCAATTAATTAAAACTTTAGAATTTTGAGGACTTAACAAAACAAGTAACAAACATGGACATACAGTCCATGAGGATGAAAAAATCAAATGCGGCTTATGCCATGAAAACAAATGTAGACATATAATCTATAAGGGCAAGTAACCAAATGTAATCGAAGCCACAAAATAAATGTAGACACAATTTATGAGAATAATACTAACCAAATGCAGTCGAAGTTGCAAAAGTAAATGCAGGTACAAGCCCACATAACAAACGTGAGTGCAATGCTCACGAAAGTCAAACTAGTTAGTATAACCATGGCATGCCAAGGGCTAACAGAACTGTCATTAGCAGCAGTGTTATGCTTAAAATCCTCTAAAATCACTTTTCAAACATGCGAGGAGAATAGTCATTTTTAAAAAATAATTTATGTTCTCAATATTGAATTTGCATGAATCATTTCAAATTTCAATTCGAAACTCGTCAAAATAAAATTTCATAAATAACACCTATTCTTGCATTTATTGGGTAACTAAAATTTCCAAAGTTAGTCAACATAATTTCATCAGTCTAAAAATATAAAGGAAAATACATGTACATATCATATTTTAATTATTCCTTGCCAAAACTATATATATATATATATATATTCACAAGATAAAATAACTTAATTAACAAATGCCCAATACTTTAACATAATTAATAATAATAATTATTATTATTATTAAAAATCATCTACATAAAATGTAGTATTTTAATAAAAGAGATTTTATTAGTTGGTTAATTGAGATGCTATTCACTTACTTAATAAATTTTTAAATAAACAACTTATTCCCAACTGGTCCTCTTGCCATAATGCTTGGTCACTAAATCCTAGTCACCAGTAACACCATTTATTGTTTTCTTTTATAAATTTTCACTACCCAAGATGTTCAATATGAAATAACTCATAGAAATAGTACAAATTTTAACTTCAAGCTCTCTCCAAACATTGCATCAAACATTTACATGAATAGCAATTTAATACTTAAACTAGCAATGAAAATATCCTTCCCAAAAATCTCTATTTCTATTTTTCAACTTTTCTTATAAAGAATAATTACCTTCCATAATAATTTAATTATCACATTTATTTTCTATCATATACTAAAATTATTCCAGTCAAGCATTTTACCAAACATGTAAGCATCAAACTTCAAACAAATACCGAGGTCCTTCCTCCACAATTCCCTTTTCAAAAACTTTTTTAAAATTAATATTTAAACTAATCAAGCTTTTCAAAGTCTATCCTTTAGCAAATAAAAATTAGTTTTAACTTCAAAGGAGGGGGAAAAAATCCTTATTCATCTCCATTGACCCAAGACAACTCTATTGAAATTACTTTATGAAAATGTTCTCTTAAACCTTAAATTTCAGTTTGCTCAAATTCTCCTATATACAAAATCACAAACAGCAACAGAGCAAGGAAAGAAAAGAAAAGAAAAAAAAAAATCCAGCCATGGCTACCTAAAAACACACTTGCAGAGATGGCAAGAAGGAGAACACGAAAATCCTCACCTTGCACAGCGATGTCAGAAGAAAGAAGAAGATTTGAAACTCTCTTAAATCAGATCGACAACATCAATGTAAGGGAAGAAGATAGTGGTGATGTGAAGCAGCAAATGATGGAGCTGTGTGTTCAACGGGACTCCTACAACAGTGAACGACAGCAACACAACGCAGGGGAAGAGGAGGTTCTGGCGCACACTCACGGCTGATTGAACGAAGGAGGAGAAAGGAAAGAAGGAAGATGCATTTAGTGGTGCTGGTTAGAACTCAAGCATCGATCAGTGGTGAAGAGAGGAATGAAAAACTTTAATTGGGGTCCATACAAAAGAAGAACACCTTTAGATAATTACAGAGCTCTCTGGAATTTTCTTCTCTCTTCTCACGCTATATCCATTGGCCAGAAGGGGAAAAGTCTAACGGGAAATAGACTAACCCAAATATCACGTTTAAACAAATGAAAGAGGGGTGTTTTGGTAATTTATTAATTATTGCAAAGGGAAAGAAGAGAAACACACGTGCATATGTAATGTCCTTTCACTGTGATAGAAATTACAACGGCACTAGACTTAATAACCAAAATAAATTTCATTAGCCCTCATGTTCTCTTTTTGTGAAAAATAAAATAAATTAAATTAAATATTTAGCATGATAAGGAATTTAATTATTACACTGTTATCTCATATTTTCATATTATTAAGATAATTATTTTATTTAAATTTTCAGGTTATTACAGGTTTGTTGGCAAAAATCTAACAGAATTTTCCTTATAACATTAATCCAAAATAGCATATGTATGGTGGTGGTTTTTTCTAATGAACAGGAGTCTTTTAATAATTACATCACAAAATTTAATTTCAATTTAATTCCTTTCATACAAGTGAGCAAGCAACTACATCTCCTCACTTTAGAGAAAATTATAAACTTTAGTGTATAAGTTTCAGTATTTTATATATATATTTTTCAAAATTTAATATTTTTCGCCCTATGATTAAATTTTACCTTCAAAAATCATGTTCTCTAGCTCATTGGATCATCACATGAAGTAATTTTGTGATTTAAATTAAACGAACAAAGTTTGAACGATTTGGAGCTAGGATAGAATCTATAGTAATGTGAATATGAGTATAAGTTATTGAAATTTATAAACTGAAAACAAAAATATATTTTATTAAGTGTGATTTTTATGATTTAAATTTAAAATTGTACCATTGATTTTGACAAAAATGGAAGGTAATGGCTGTCGTATTAAAGTGAAATATGAGTAATTTTTGTGTTTTAAGCTTTTTATTATACTGTCGGTCAAAACAGTTTTTCCTTATATTATATTCCTACCATTTTTTTGGTCGGAGTCAACCACAAAGCACCAAATAATGGCCATCACTTTTTGATCTACAATTTATTTTTTTGTCTTTTTTATCAATTCTCGGATTATCTACAGTGACAACCAAATCATGAAATTATCAACCTCAAATTCTGCATAATTTCAATATAAATAATTTCAATCCCAACATATTTATGTATATTTATATATAAATTATTTCAAAATTTATATAATGATTTATTATAATATTAATTATAAAAAAATATCTTTAGTAGCCTTTTTCGGGTGGATGAATGGCAGACGAACTTTTCAAAATAGAGGCAATGGCGGCAAGTTCTTCAGGTTGACAAGCGACTCTGACGCAACTATAGCATCAATGAAGCTGCAATGCAGATATGCTATTTTGAGATGTAGATCTGCTATTTAAAAATGCAAATCTACGATTTTGAAGTGCAGATTTGTGATTTTAAATGCAGTTAAATGACAATGATGGAGCTTCAAATGGTGTATTGATAGAGAACGGCGGTGAAGGGTGCACAGAAAATGAATGGAGATGGAATGATGGCTTCTTTTCGACGAATGGATGGCACAATAGTGAGAGAGTGTGACATCCTAATTTTCATGTAATAATTCAGAAATTTCAATCAAATAAAATTTATGCTTAGTTAATTTGATTGTACTTTTATTATTCTTGGAACAAATATATCAAGAGAGAGTGTTGGTCTAGTGGGAGATATATTGAGATCCCTTGTATCAGGTCATAGGTCCTATGCTGTTCTCACTTTCGTCTGTCTTCAACACTCGCCATTCGTGTTCATGCCGTGGGTGGGTGTGAAAGCTGAATCCTAGCATTGGGGTGCTATTCGTGAGTCCTTTGCCTCTTGATCTGGTTCTGTTCGCTTTTCTCTTCTTTTTGCTTCGTGTGTCGTGCCAAGATTTCTTCCCTGTTCTGCTGTAGGTCCCGTCTCTTTCCCTATTTTTGTGAATATTGATGATTAAGGTGAGAAGCCTTAAGTTATGTGCCGCACCCAGAAAATGTGATGGGAATAGTGCGAGAACGGAGATTTTAGCCTTTGAAAGGAAGACCGAAAAGATGGGAGTCGCCACCAAAATTTTGAGAAAAATCTTAAAAAATTATTTAAATGGGGATAAGGATGGTCTGCTAAAATAAAAAATAGGTTTGAGAGTCGATTGAGTGTGGGAAAGGTGTTAGACACCCCACAATACTGGTTTGTCAGAACGGTTACTTAAAGTTTGTTGTGCTAAATTAATATGATTTTAAAGTTATTTAATTATTCCTTTTATATTCATGTGTTTGATATAAAAATGATAAGAATTAAGTGAGAAATATTTATTTATTTATGAGGGAGGACTTGACTCAGAATCCAACTTTGAGGCCTACATACTCTGTGATGGGGATCAAAGTCCACGTAGTTTGAGCTTGAAAATTGTTGGTGAAAATATTTTTTTGAAGAGAAATTAATTAGAAATAATTCACTCTTTTGCAAATAAAATAATTTTATGAAATTTTGATATGTGTGTTTTAAATTGAAAAAAGTGATTTAATTTCAATTATTTTTTCAATTTTTAAATTTTTTGAATAAAGAAAAGAAAAGAGTTTAAAAATTATTATTATTTTTTTGTTTTATGGTTGAGAATTTAACTGCTATACCTGCAAAACTTTATTGGTTCATACGGTAATGCAGTTGTTCTAAATATCTGCGGAGATTAAAAAATCTCACACGATAAAAGAATTTTTTGATTTAATTTATTTATATTTTTAAGTGTTAGTAATAGTTTGTTTAAATATGTATGTATGTTTTTTTAAAGAATTTTAATCATCATACCTGCAAAGCTTTATTGACTTATACGGTAATATAATTATCTTAAATATCTTTGGAGATTCTAAGTCTCTCACAATAAAAGGATTAAATAAGATCCACTTTAAATGTATTTTAATGTGTAATTATATAACGCATATTTTTAAATATAAAAATTTTAATCGTTATACTTACGAGTCTTATTGACTCTCACAGTAGTACAATTATCCTAAAGTTTTATAGAGTTTCAAGAATCTTACATGACCAAAAGATCTAATTAGAAAACATGATTATAATTTAAATTTATTAATTTAATTAATTAATAGCATAAGAAATTTTTATTATTTTTTACAAAATTTGTTTATTTATTTACCATATAAATTACGAATCACGATATCTGCATGGATTTGTTATCCTACACGATAAGGTGATTAATTTAAGCCTCTATGAAAATTCTTAAAATTTCACACGAGACTTAAATATTTAGTATAAAGAGAGAATTAATTTTAGTAATGGGCTTTAGGAACCCATATAAATACCAAAAAAATTGATCTTCATACCTGCAAAATCTTATTGATTTACACGGTATGAAATCATTCTAAATGCCTATGGAGATTCTTAAAATCTCACACAACAAATAAATAATCGAAATATTTGTATTTTGCAGTCGGTGCATAATATTATGGTTGGCTAAACAATCCATGCAATAAAGGCAATAGAGAAATAAACTATTTTGACTTGAGGATATCAATCACCCTATAAATTATCAACAATATTATCGCAGGCTCTCTTTTTATGTTTTGTCAAACACCTCTTAGATATGTTCTAAATAAAAACATTCGATTCCTAAATTTTTAATGCCTAAAAACATATCCAGATCAGTCCACACTCTCAATGTCTATCAATATATATATATGCATGTGTGTTTACCAATGAATCTATATCAAGGAAGGTGACTTTAAATATTACCTGAGCAGCTCGTGATTCCCGGTATGCATTCTTCTTCCTCTCAAGACAACTCTTTCATAATCTCGACCTCAAGTTTTGAACGTGTTTATGGTTCTCTGTTGCTTGCAAAACATCCTGAACTCGTGTGACTGAGGGAAGAAGAAAATGATGATCTCGTTTAGTCCAAAACCCACGTGTGCATGCATGCTACTGTTTATGTATTTTCTTCTTCTTGCTCTCTCGGTTCCAGTCATCCTCCAACTTCTGCTTCGTCTTTTTCCTTCATAAATATCCCATCTTTTCTTGTTCTTCTCTGGTGCTATGTTCACACGTTGATATCATCTATTTCCCACGCTTTTGATATTTTGCAATGGTTGATATATTGCCTCCCTTAGGTGACATGCTGATAGGAAATTAGTTGTTTATCCTCAAAATTACACTAAAGTTAACCCTAACGCAATATAGGGCCAACCCTAGGTCATCTCCCAAGGAATGATTTTAAGTCTAATTAAAAGTTATCTAGTGAAATAAATCAACCAAAGTTTGTAGGAATTTAGTTACCTAGCTAATTACCTAATGTGCAAGTAATTAAAATGCTAGTGAAAGTGAATGAAATGAACTTCCCTTTTCACAATAATGGAACCCTAGAGATTAGTTGATTTTGGACTCATTATCTTCTCATGATTAGGCTAAGTTTAGCTTCCCTTTCCTCTTGACTAAAGCTGTCATGACTTAAGAAAATTATCCTAAGCCAATTAACCTAATTAGCTAACCTCCCTAGGTCTTAGATTAAAGTCTCTAGTTTAATTAACCAATTGGTAAAGACATTAGCCAAGTGATTCACTCAAAATCCTCTCTCAACAGCCATGGTCAAACACATAAATTGAGCAACCACAAGATTATGTCAAGCTACTCAACAACACAAGCATTAACACCACAAGATTATGCAATATTAACACAAGAAATTCACTAATTGAAAAACACAAGATTATGTGCCAAACAAAGAGTGGCAAAATTCAGTCATGGCTGTCCAAGGAAGAAATTAAATGAAACAATCCTCTCTCTTTACATCAACATCAAATTCAAATTAGAATTTATAAGCTAAGATGATTAAACCCAGATTAAGGGATCTAACCATCTAGTAAAAAGAGAAGAGGATAGGAAACAAAAGAACTTAGCCAATTTGAAACTCAAGACTCATCCTCCATCTTCATCTCTCTAGGATTCCACAAAGAAACTTAGCCAATCTTCATCTTCAAGAACCCTAGTGATTGCTTGTGAAGGCCAAACTCCATAGCTCTTGAATGATGGAAATGAGCTTCAATCCTTGTGAAAATGGAAGGGATGGAACGAAAATGAAGAGAGGAGAAGAATGGTATGAGTTTTGTGGAGGTTTGGTGGCTAAAAATGGAGGTTAGGGTGCTGGAAAATGAAGAACAAAAGAGAGAAAATAAAGAACACTATGAAAAAGAGAGAGAGAATGTGGAAGATGAATGAGATATGTGTTAGATCCCATTTGGGGCTTAAAATGGCGTGCTCCTTGGTGTCTCCCATCAGCTGAAGCTTAATTAAAATAAGGAAAAAGAAATTAAAATGTAAATGGGAGCCTTGTCACACTTGCAAGGTGGCAACTTCCTATTGGTTTGTAGATGATTCCAATGTGTGCCTAATTTCCCATGTGTCATCCACATCATTTTAGCTGATCTAATCCCTCAAAATAATCATAATTCACGTGCAAACCATCAGCCATTGACCTCAAGGAGTGTTGACCTCAATTGCCCAATTGATGCACAAGTCACATGCCACCTATGTCACATAAATCACATAATTCAATTAAATAGCATATGATATATAAAATCTAATTCATGTCCAGAATTAAATTCATAATTAGAAGGGAGAATTTATTAAATTAACCAAGTTTTAGGCTGCACAAAATTATATAAAAATTTTCACACAAAGGCAAACCAAAAACTAGGACAAACTAAGACACTTAAGAAAGTGTTGATTTTTTTATTTAATTACTCCCAAACTAAAATGAATTTTAAAAATATAATTTCACCATTCATCAACTGGACATAAAATGCACTTTGTCAATTTTTCTCGTACATTTTCTCAAAAGTTCATTTTTTGGACCAAAATGCCCCTAGTGCACTGAACCTAGAAACTTAGGCAAAGTTCCAAATCTAATACAATGTGTACACTTGAAGGTGATAAATCATTAATAAAATGGTCCTAATTGACAAATAAAAGTGGGTAACAAATGTGTTTTATCAATTCCCCCACACTTAGCTTTTGCACTCCGGGCAAAATCAAGTGAAAAAGGTCCCAAAAGAAACTATAAGACAAAGAAATAAGAGAAAAACATTGTTTCAAGTCACTAAAATACTAGCTCATGAACTTCTACAAATTATCAATTAATGTGGCAATAATTACAAAAGAATTATGCACATCACAAACAAACCCTTACCAAGAATCAATGTCAAAGAGTAAGCCTCTCTAGGTTAAGTGTTTGCTCTCATCACTCAAAGTGTATAAGGTATTAAATTTCACTTAAAATTTCTTAGGATAAACCCTACTATGAATTTGTAACCCTTCTACATCTCCATCACTAAATAGCACTTGCAATCAAGAATCAAGTGGACTTTATTAGGTTGTGATATAGGTAATGAAAGGATGTCTAAGAAATGCATGTATATAAAAAAAAATAGGGTTAGCATCAAAATAATGCTAAATCAAGATATATCCCCTTAATATGCAAAGCATAACCTAACTCAATTGAGTGAACACCTTAACACAATGAGGATGGAAAGAAATGATAAAAAATAATAAAACAAATGGAATGGATGAGTTAGGATGAGTTATATAACGCATATTGTAAAAGGATTAAATAAGATCCACTTTAAATGTATTTTAATGTGTAATTATATAACGCATATTTTTAAATATAAAAATTTTAATCGTTATACTTACGAGTCTTATTGACTCTCACAGTAGTACAATTATCCTAAAGTTTTATAGAGTTTCAAGAATCTTACATGACCAAAAGATCTAATTAGAAAACATGATTATAATTTAAATTTATTAATTTAATTAATTAATAGCATAAGAAATTTTTATTATTTTTTACAAAATTTGTTTATTTATTTACCATATAAATTACGAATCACGATATCTGCATGGATTTGTTATCCTACACGATAAGGTGATTAATTTAAGCCTCTACGAAAATTCTTAAAATTTCACACGAGACTTAAATATTTAGTATAAAGAGAGAATTAATTTTAGTAATGGGCTTTAGGAACCCATATAAATACCAAAAAAATTGATCTTCATACCTGCAAAATCTTATTGATTTACACGGTATGAAATCATTCTAAATGCCTATGGAGATTCTTAAAATCTCACACAACAAATAAATAATCGAAATATTTGTATTTTGCAGTCGGTGCATAATATTATGGTTGGCTAAACAATCCATGCAATAAAGGCAATAGAGAAATAAACTATTTTGACTTGAGGATATCAATCACCCTATAAATTATCAACAATATTATCGCAGGCTCTCTTTTTATGTTTTGTCAAACACCTCTTAGATATGTTCTAAATAAAAACATTCGATTCCTAAATTTTTAATGCCTAAAAACATATCCAGATCAGTCCACACTCTCAATGTCTATCAATATATATATATGCATGTGTGTTTACCAATGAATCTATATCAAGGAAGGTGACTTTAAATATTACCTGAGCAGCTCGTGATTCCCGGTATGCATTCTTCTTCCTCTCAAGACAACTCTTTCATAATCTCGACCTCAAGTTTTGAACGTGTTTATGGTTCTCTGTTGCTTGCAAAACATCCTGAACTCGTGTGACTGAGGGAAGAAGAAAATGATGATCTCGTTTAGTCCAAAACCCACGTGTGCATGCATGCTACTGTTTATGTATTTTCTTCTTCTTGCTCTCTCGGTTCCAGTCATCCTCCAACTTCTGCTTCGTCTTTTTCCTTCATAAATATCCCATCTTTTCTTGTTCTTCTCTGGTGCTATGTTCACACGTTGATATCATCTATTTCCCACGCTTTTGATATTTTGCAATGGTTGATATATTGCCTCTCTTAGGTGACATGCTGATAGGAAATTAGTTGTTTATCCTCAAAATTACACTAAAGTTAACCCTAACGCAATATAGGGCCAACCCTAGGTCATCTCCCAAGGAATGATTTTAAGTCTAATTAAAAGTTATCTAGTGAAATAAATCAACCAAAGTTTGTAGGAATTTAGTTACCTAGCTAATTACCTAATGTGCAAGTAATTAAAATGCTAGTGAAAGTGAATGAAATGAACTTCCCTTTTCACAATAATGGAACCCTAGAGATTAGTTGATTTTGGACTCATTATCTTCTCATGATTAGGCTAAGTTTAGCTTCCCTTTCCTCTTGACTAAAGCTGTCATGACTTAAGAAAATTATCCTAAGCCAATTAACCTAATTAGCTAACCTCCCTAGGTCTTAGATTAAAGTCTCTAGTTTAATTAACCAATTGGTAAAGACATTAGCCAAGTGATTCACTCAAAATCCTCTCTCAACAGCCATGGTCAAACACATAAATTGAGCAACCACAAGATTATGTCAAGCTACTCAACAACACAAGCATTAACACCACAAGATTATGCAATATTAACACAAGAAATTCACTAATTGAAAAACACAAGATTATGTGCCAAACAAAGAGTGGCAAAATTCAGTCATGGCTGTCCAAGGAAGAAATTAAATGAAACAATCCTCTCTCTTTACATCAACATCAAATTCAAATTAGAATTTATAAGCTAAGATGATTAAACCCAGATTAAGGGATCTAACCATCTAGTAAAAAGAGAAGAGGATAGGAAACAAAAGAACTTAGCCAATTTGAACTCAAGACTCATCCTCCATCTTCATCTCTCTAGGATTCCACAAAGAAACTTAGCCAATCTTCATCTTCAAGAACCCTAGTGATTGCTTGTGAAGGCCAAACTCCATAGCTCTTGAATGATGGAAATGAGCTTCAATCCTTGTGAAAATGGAAGGGATGGAACGAAAATGAAGAGAGGAGAAGAATGGTATGAGTTTTGTGGAGGTTTGGTGGCTAAAAATGGAGGTTAGGGTGCTGGAAAATGAAGAACAAAAGAGAGAAAATAAAGAACACTATGAAAAAGAGAGAGAGAATGTGGAAGATGAATGAGATATGTGTTGGATCCCATTTGGGGCTTAAAATGGCGTGCTCCTTGGTGTCTCCCATCAGCTGAAGCTTAATTAAAATAAGGAAAAAGAAATTAAAATGTAAATGGGAGCCTTGTCACACTTGCAAGGTGGCAACTTCCTATTGGTTTGTAGATGATTCCAATGTGTGCCTAATTTCCATGTGTCATCCACATCATTTTAGCTGATCTAATCCCTCAAAATAATCATAATTCACGTGCAAACCATCAGCCATTGACCTCAAGGAGTGTTGACCTCAATTGCCCAATTGATGCACAAGTCACATGCCACCTATGTCACATAAATCACATAATTCAATTAAATAGCATATGATATAATAAAATCTAATTCATGTCCAGAATTAAATTCATAATTAGAAGGGAGAATTTATTAAATTAACCAAGTTTTAGGCTGCACAAAATTATATAAAAATTTTCACACAAAGGCAAACCAAAAACTAGGACAAACTAAGACACTTAAGAAAGTGTTGACTTTTTTATTTAATTACTCCCAAACTAAAATGAATTTTAAAAATATAATTTCACCATTCATCAACTGGACATAAAATGCACTTTGTCAATTTTTCTTGTACATTTTCTCAAAAGTTCATTTTTTGGACCAAAATGCCCCTAGTGCACTGAACCTAGAAACTTAGGCAAAGTTCCAAATCTAATGCAATGTGTGCACTTGAAGGTGATAAATCATTAATAAAATGGTCCTAATTGACAAATAAAAGTGGGTAACAAATGTGTTTTATCAATTCCCCCACACTTAGCTTTTGCACTCCGGGCAAAATCAAGTGAAAAAGGTCCCAAAAGAAACTATAAGACAAAGAAATAAGAGAAAAACATTGTTTCAAGTCACTAAAATACTAGCTCATGAACTTCTACAAATTATCAATTAATGTGGCAATAATTACAAAAGAATTATGCACATCACAAACAAACCCTTACCAAGAATCAATGTCAAAGAGTAAGCCTCTCTAGGTTAAGTGTTTGCTCTCATCACTCAAAGTGTATAAGGTATTAAATTTCACTTAAAATTTCTTAGGATAAACCCTACTATGAATTTGTAACCCTTCTACATCTCCATCACTAAATAGCACTTGCAATCAAGAATCAAGTGGACTTTATTAGGTTGTGATATAGGTAATGAAAGGATGTCTAAGAAATGCATGTATATAAAAAAAATAGGGTTAGCATCAAAATAATGCTAAATCAAGATATATCCCCTTAATATGCAAAGCATAACCTAACTCAATTGAGTGAACACCTTAACACAATGAGGATGGAAAGAAATGATAAAAATAATAAAACAAATGGAATGGATGAGTTAGGCAACTTTTTTTTTCTTTCTTTTTTTTTTTTTCTATCTCTTCTTCTTTTTGTTTCTTTTTTTAGCAACTTTATTTCTTTTCTTTTTGACTATATTTTTTTTTCAAATCTATCTTTGTTTTTTTTTTATTGCCCCTAACTCTTTGAAATAATGGAAGTAATGGATGTAATGGTGTAGCAATAAAGGATAAAGAGTAATGAATAGAAAAATAATAATAGGCATCCACTCATTTGATCTAGGACATGCAATGAATATTAAAAAGACATATAAAAGTGTAACATGCATTCCTTGGGGAAAAATAGGGTGAATATATATATATATATATATATTTTAAGAATCAAACTAAAAGGCTCAAAGTGGCTAACAAAGGATAATAAATGATAATAGGTTGCCTATTTGGCTTTTGGCTATTTTTTATGAATGCCATCTCTCATCTCCTATCAAACAAGTGCGAGATATGTGGTCTTAATTAAGAAGTGAAACAAATTCTAGAGGGTAACATCACTAAGGAATTAATCACACATGAGTGTTTAGCCTCTTCCATAAAAGGGTAATATGCCACTCTAATCCATTAATTCAAGGTAAAAGAATATTCACTTCACACCTATTCAATCCTAAAAATTACCACATCTCAAGAATCAAAATATCCATTTAAGAGCTAGGTAATTAAGTAACCTCAAACAAAACAAAACAAAGCAATTTTTTTTTTTTTTTTTTTACAAAACCAAACAAACAAAACAAAATGTCTATTTCTCTCCCCCACACTTAAATCATGCATTGTCCTCAATGTATGTATAGACTAGTGATAAAATAAGGTGAGATCAATAATGAATGCATAACAAAAGTGTGTTGCAGAATTTTTTTTTTCAAACTAAAACACAAGACAAAGAAGTCAAATAAAGAAAATAGACTCTAATTTTCCTACTAGGTTCATCTCCCCCACACTTGAACTATACCTATCATTAAATATATCAATTAAAGGAAAGTAAAAGCTCAAGGTTGGAGAGATACAACCTTATCATGGTGGTTCAAAAACATGTTGAGAGAAGTCCTCCTCCTTTTGAAGTGATTTGGCATCTTTGTAGAGCTTGCATAGGTGACCATTGATTTGCATGGTGGAACCCGTGGCTTTATTCAAGAGTTGCAAAACCCCATAGGGAAACACCTTGGTCACTAGATATGGTCCCTCCCACTTAGACTTCAACTTGGCATGCTTATGAATAAACCTTGTTTGGAACAAGAGGACTTGATCTCCTTCTTGAAACTTTTTCCTCAAGATTAGCTTGTCATGAAGGATCCTTATTTTCTCCTTATAGATCCTAGAAGACTCATAGGCATCCAACCTAAGCTCCTCAAGTTCTTGCATTTGAAGAAATCTCTCCTTAGCCGAAAGATGGAAATCCAAGTTGAGTTTCTTGATGGCCCAATAGGCCCTATGCTCTATCTCCACAGGGAGGTGACAAGCCTTTCCATATACCAATCGAAAAGGAGACATGCTAATGGGAGTCTTATAAGCGGTCTGATAAGCCCACAAAGCATCCTCTAAGTGTAAAGACCAATCCTTCCTATTTGTGTTCACCACCTTGGTTAGGATCTTCTTAACTTCTCTATTTGATACTTCGGCTTGGCCATTAGTTTGGGGATGATACGGTGTAGAGATTTTGTGATGCACCCCATATTTAGCCAAGAGAGCCTTCATCATCTTGTTGCAAAAGTGGGATCCTTGGTCACTTACCAAGGCCTTAGGAACTCCATACCTACAAAAAATATTAGATTTGAGAAACTTCAAAACAATCTTAGCATCACAAGTTCTAGTAGGAATGGCTTCAATCCACTTTGAAACATAATCAATGCCAAGTAATATGTACTCAAAACTAAAGGATGGTGGAAAGGGACCCATGAAGTCAATGCCCCAAACATCAAAAATCTCACAAAATAAAATGGGTTGTTGAGGCATTTCATGTCTCTTACCCCAACTACTAACCTTTGACATTTCAAGCATGCTTTACAAAATTCATAAGAGTCTTTAAACAAGCTAGGCCAATACAATCCACAATCTAAAACCTTCCTAGCTGTCTTATTTGAGCTAAAATGACCACCACATGCATGAGAGTGACAAAATTCAAGAATAGAAGGCACATCAACATCATCAACACACCTCCTAATCACTTTATCAGTACAAATCTTCCACATCAAAGGTGATTCCCAAATGTAAAATCTAGACTCTCTTTTCAATTTTTCAATGGCAAAACGTGAAGCACAAGGAGGCAAGACTCCACACTCAATATAGTTAGCAAAAGAGGCATACCATGGAGGCTTAGATGAAATGGCACACAATGCCTCATCAGGAAATGAATCACAAGGAATAGTAGGGTTAGAGTTTACCATAGTAGCTTTTAAATGAGGTAGTCTAGACAAATGATCTGCTACTTGATTGGTAGAACCACTCCTATCCCTTATCTCCACATCAAATTCTTGCATCAAGATCACCCATCGAATCAAGCGAGGCTTAGAATCTGTCTTCTTAAACAAGTACCTCACAGCAGCATGGTCAGTGTACACAACAACTTTAGAGTTAAGAAGATATGATCTAAACTTATCAAGTGCAAAAACAATAGCAAACAACTCTTTCTCAGTTGTGTGTAATTAACCTGAGCTGAATCTAGGGTCCTAGATGCATAAGCAATCACATATGATAACTTGCCCTCTCTTTGACCAAGCATAGCTCCCACAGTAAAATTAGAAGCATCACATGACAACTCAAAAGGCAAAGACCAATTTGGGGCTTTAAGAATGGGAGGGGAAATGAGCATGCTTTTCAAAGTGTCAAAACTCCTTTTGCAAGCATCATCAAAAACAAAATCAACATCTTTTTGTAAGAGTTTAGACATAGGCAAAGCAATTTCACTAAACCCCTTTATAAATCTCCTATAAAAGCCTACATGTCCCAAAAATGATCTCAAATCTTTCAAACAAACAGGATATGGCAAAGAAGCAATCACATCTACTTTGGCCTTATCCACCTCTATGCCATTGGAAGAAATCAAATGGCCTAAAACAATTCCTTTATCTACCATGAAATGGCATTTTTCAAAGTTAAGCACAAGCTTCTTTTCAATGCACCTACCAAGCACTTTATCTAAAGAATGCAAGCATGAATCAAAGGACTCACCATACACAGTAAAATCATCCATAAAGACTTCCATGCAATGTTCAATAAAATCACAAAATATGGACATCATGCATCTTTGAAAAGTACCAGGTGCATTGCAAAGACCAAAAGGCATCCTCCTATAGGCAAATGTACCAAAGGGGCATGTAAAGGTAGTCTTATCTTCGTCACTAGGAGCTATGGGAATTTGAAAATACCCACTAAACCCATCTAGGAAGCAATAATGGGACTTGGAAGCCAATCTCTCAAGCATTTGATCAATAAAAGGCAAAGGAAAATGGTCCTTCCTAGTCACATTATTGAGCTTCCTATAGTCTATGCACACTCTCCAAGCATTTTGAACTCTAGTTGGAACAAGCTCTCCTTTCTCATTTTTTACCACAGTAATCCCCCCTTTCTTAGGTACAACTTGGGTTGGAGACACCCACTCACTGTCAGCTATAGGATAGATGATCCCAGCACTAAGTAGCTTAACAACCTCTTTCTTTACCACATTTAAAATCAATGGGTTAAGTCTCCTTTGTGGTTGCCTAATGGGCTTAGCATTGTCCTCAAGAAAAATTTTATGTGTGCACACAATAGGGTCAATACCAGGAATGTCAGCCAAAGTCCAACCAATAGCATGTATGTTCTTTCTCAACACATCAAGTAATGCATTTTCTTTCTCAAGAGATAAAGAGTTAGAAATTATTACCGGAAGCTTCTCATTCTCAATGAGATATGCATACTTGAGATTGGATGGTAAAGGCTTCAACTCCAAGGTAGGTGGCTCTACATAAGAGGGAATGAGCTTCTTTAAGTCTAATTTGGTGGAATATTCCATAGAATATTCCATGATACTCTCTTGTCTTTTAGGCTTCTCACTTGTTTTTGATTTATCCTCTTCTTTCTTTATAGCCTCCCCTTTTTCTTACAACTTGTCCTCAGTGCTTGGACTTGAGCCACGGCCTCGATATGTGAAAGTGTAGAATTTTCCTCCAATAGCTTGGGAATCCTAAGAACATCAAGCTCGAGTAGAGAAAAACTCATAGATTCGGCCTTAATGGCTTTAGTACCTACAACACAAGAAGATATACCCTTCTCAAGCATTTCAAGATCAAACATAGGAGATATTTTAAACAAATCATGAGAAGAAGTAGTTGCATCATTCAAGCATGCATCAATCTCTAAACAAATAGGACAACTACATCCATCAATGCATGTAGTAGTAACAAGAGACAAATCATCATCAACATGTGAGAAAGAATCAAGCATGTGAGACTCACAAGCACCATGAAGCAATAACTCAATAGAACTTACACCTAACAAAGAATAATCCTCAAAAGGATCTTTCATTGCTTCATATATATTAAAAATAACATGATCCTCTCCACATTTCAAAATCAAACTACCTTTTTCCATGTCAATCAATGTACGGGCAGTCCTCATAAATGGCCTTCTAAAATCAAAATATCATCCCCACTCCCTTCTTTTGACATATCAAGCACATAGAAATCCACAGGAAATAATAGACCTTTAACACAAACCAACAAGTCTTCTACTACTCCATGTGGTCTTCTAACACTTCTATCCGCTAATTGGCATATCATAGGTGTCTTATGCATGCAATCAAGACTCAAGGCATGATAAATTGAAAGAGGCATAACATTAATAGCTGCACCTAAGTTTATCAATGCATGAGAAAAATGTGTGTTGCCAATCTTGCATGGAATTGTGAAGGAACCGGGGTCCTCACATTTTATAGGGAGTTGAGGCTTCATGATAGCACTCACAGATGAGGGTAATTGTACCCTTGCATTAGGCCTAAATTTTCTTTTATTTGTACAACAATCTTTCAAAAATTTGGCATACTTAGGAAAGTTCTTAACTACATCCATCAAGGGTACATTAACATGAATCTTATGGAAGAAATCATATACCTCTTGATCAAATTGTCCCTTTACTTGCTTAGGGACCACTGGTGCTTGTGGAAAAGGAAGCTTCTTCATAATCTCTTAACTTTGCTTTCCTTCTTCCTTCCTTGAACTCTCCTTTCTTGTTTCACTTTGCTTGGCCTCTCCCTCTTTTTCCTTACTAAACAACTCGGCCATAGTCCCCTTTTTCACCTTAGATGGTGGTTGCTCACATATGATCTCCTCAATGTTTTCATCCTCATCATCTCTCTCTACAAAAAGATGCATTATTAGGAGCAAAAGAAGAACTAGAAACATTAACATTAATTGAAGAATTTAAAGAGGGCTTCTCAGCCTTTCCTTGTCTTTTGTCTTCTTGCACTCTTTCTCCCAACTCCTTGCCACTCCTTAATGTGATAGCATTAAGATTAGCTTTAGGATTAGCAACAGTGGTGGATGGTAATGTAGAGGCTTAAGCATTGGCTGCACTTAATTGGTTAGCAAGAATATTCATTTGAGAAGTAAGGGCATCAATTTTAGAGTTCATGTTCTCACACTTGTTGCCTATACTCTCTACCTTGTTCCCTAAGCCATCATACATGTTTTTATACAAAGAGTTCATTTCAATCAACTGCTTACGTAACACATTCACATCATTAGAAGAGTTCGAATTAGAAGAACTCTCAATTGGAACAAGCCTCCTATCACTATAAGAATTAGAAGAAGGTGCAAGAGAATTACCACTTGGATTGTAGCTTTGAGAAGAGCTACCTTGAGACAAATGAGGTAGAGGGTCATGGCCAAAGGTGTTTTGATAGGATCCTCTTTGTTGATTGTCTTGTAAAGCCACATTTAGATTTGAATAGGAGAAATTAGGATGGTCTCTCCATGAAGGGTTATAAGTATTAGAATAAGCTCCTTGCCCTTGCCTCCCACCATAGGATTGTTTTCCATTATAGATAGCATTTACTTGTTCAAACTTAATAGGACAATTGCTTTCTACATGCATAGGTGAGTCATAAAAAGTACAAGAATAAGGGACAAGTGCTTGAGAAGTACTTACATTGCTCACTTGAGATATTTGTGGAGCCAACATTCTCCCAATCTTGGCAGCTAGTAAGTCCACATATGAATCATTAAGAATTGAAGAACCTACCATATTCACATTTCTCTTTTCCCTTGTAGAGTATTGAGCACCACTTGAAGCCATCTTGTCAATTAGTTCCCAAGCCTTTAAGGAAGTGAGGTCAATCAAGCATCCACCACTAGCGGCATCAATGTTAACTTTGTCTCTTGGAATCAAGCCCTCATAGAAATATTGGACTAAATTCTCACTAGAAATTTGATGGTGTGGGCATTTAGCCAAAAGGCCTTGGAATCTAGTCCAATACTTAGAGACTCTCATCCTCTCCTTGTTGGACCCTATAAATTTGCTTCCTCAAATTGGTGACCTTGGAATTCAGAAAGAATTTATCTAAGAAGAGTCTTCTTAGCTCGGCCCATGTGCTTACTTTCACATAAGAAGGTAGTTGAAATACCACTCCTTTGCTAAACCTTCAAGAGAAAATACAAAAGCCTTAGCTTGAACATCATCAACATTTACATGCATAGACTTCATAGTATCACAAACCAATAGGAGAGTATGCAAAAACCTATGGCAATCCTCTCCCGGTAACCCATGAAATTTAGGCAATGCATTAATCAAAGAGGATTTAATTTCAAATTGAACATTAGTAGGAGGAACATATAAGCCATAAGGATTATCATGCCAATTAGGTTGAGTTAATTGCCTAATGCTCCTCTCCTCTCTAGGGTTATGCAAGCCTTCAAATTCATTATTAACATGGCCATCATCATGCAAATTCTCATTCCCATTCCCATGGCCCTCATTATACACATGCTCATGTCCTAAGATACCTTCCATTGTTGAATTACAAACTAAATGAGAATCAAGAATAGGTTGTGATCTTCTCAATCTAGAAATAGTCCTTTCAATTTCTGGATCTAATTCAACAAAAGAGGTATGTTTTCTTCGGGTCATGCACTAATCAAGCTCAAGAAAATTAAGAACAAAGAACAAGCTAAACTAAAATGCAAATCAACACAAAACAATTCAAAACACACAAAAGCAAGAGAAATAATTTTTTTTATTTTTTTAATATACTCAATAGCAACAAAATGAAAAAAAAAATAACACCAAACAAGTAGAAAGAGAGTTAGAAATGCTCAATCAAGAAGCTTTGGCAATTCTGGAATTCGCACAGTAGGCTCTCTAGAGACAGTAAACTTGTGAATTTTCTATCAGCAAATCCACATGATAAATTCCCCTAAAAATTTTATGAGAAACACAAGAGATATACAAAAAAATTATATAAAACTTTCAGATTAAAAATCCTTCCCAATCGTTCCCAGAATTTTTCACAAGTTGGTCCTCAGGTCTGGAGAAACAGGATTTCGTCCAGAAGACCTTCAGAGCTTCTAACAAACTTTCAAATAGGAAACTGGAAAAATTGAAGAAAATTCTAAACACAAGAAACAAAGATAAGACAGTGATAAGAAAAATGAAACTCGAATCAATCAATTTGAACGCACAAAGAGGAAGATATGCTAACTCAAAGTTGAAACAGGGTTTTGGGAATCCTCTGTAATGGCTCCCTGGACCTTGTTAGATTGTAAAATTTTCACAGGACACTTCCCACGTCCAAAATTGACCAAACGAATTTTAAAGTGAAGCTAAGATATAGAGATTTCAATGAAATAAATTTCAAGTTCAAATTCCCTCAGACTCATTCCCAGTTAATTTTTCAATTTCAGACAGAGACACTAGAAACAGAGTATTTTCAGCTCTACACCAAACCAATGAAAATTGCACTAATTTTTTTTTCTTTTTCAAAACAAAATAAAAACACTCAAAACACACAAAAAACACTAAACAAAACACAAAACACAAATTTTTATAATTTTTCAAAAAAATTTTCAGGAACACTAAAAATGTAAATTAAGTACTAAACAACCTTAGAATTAAACTTAAAACATTCCCCGGCAACGGCGCCAAAATTTTGATAGGAAATTAATCGCTTATCCTCAAAATTACACTAAAGTTAACCCTAACGCAATATAGGGCCAACCCTAGGTCATCTCCCAAGGAATGGTTTTAAATCTAATTAAAAGTTATCTAGTGAAATAAATCAACTAAAGTTTGTAGGAATTTAGTTACCTAGCTAATTACCTAATGTGCAAGTAATTAAAATGCTAGTGAAAGTGAGTGAAATGAACTTTCTTTTTCATAATAATGGAACCCTAGAGATTAGTTGATTTTGGACTCATTATCTTCTCATGATTAGGCTAAGTTTAGCTTCCCTTTCCTCTTGACTAAAGCTGTCATGACTTAAGAAAATTATCCTAAGCCAATTAACCTAATTAGCTAACCTCCCTAGGTCTTAGATTAAAGTCTCTAGTTTAATTAACCAATTGGTAAAGACATTAGCCAAGTGATTCACTCAAAATCCTCTCTCAACAGCCATGGTCAAACACATAAATTGAGCAACCACAAGATTATGTCAAGCTACTCAACAACACAAGCATTAACACCACAAGATTATGCAATATTAACACAAGAAATTCACTAATTGAAAAACACAAGATTATGTGCTAAACAAAGAGTGGCAAAATTCAGTCATGGCTGTCCAAGGAAGAAATTAAATGAAACAATCCTCTCTCTTTACATCAACATCAAATTCAAATTAGAATTTATAAGCTAAGATGATTAAACCCAGATTAAGGGATCTAACCATCTAGTAAAAAGAGAAGAGGATAGGAAACAAAAGAACTTAGTCAATTTGAAGCTCAAGACTCATCCTCCATCTTCATCTCTCTAGGATTCCACAAAGAAACTTAGCCAATTTTCATCTTCAAGAACCCTAGTGATTGCTTGTGAAGGCCAAATTCCATAGCTCTTGAATGATGGAAATGAGCTTCAATCCTTGTGAAAATGGAAGGGATGGAACGAAAATGAAGAGAGGAGAAGAATGGTATGAGTTTTGTGGAGGTTTGGTGGCTAAAAATGGAGGTTAGGGTGCTGGAAAATGAAGAACAAAAGAGAGAAAATAAAGAACACTATGAAAAAGAGGGAGAGAATGTGGAAGATGAATGAGATATGTGTTGGATCCCATTTGGGGCTTAAAATGGCATGCTCCTTGGTGTCTCCCATCAGCTGAAGCTTAATTAAAATAAGAAAAAAGAAATTAAAATGTAAATGGGAGCCTTGTCACACTTGCAAGGTGGCAACTTCCTATTGGTTTGTAGATGATTCCAATGTGTGCCTAATTTTCCATGTGTCATCCACATCATTTTAGCTGATCTAATCCCTCAAAATAATCATAATTCACGTGCAAACCATCAGCCATTGACCTCAAGGAGTGTTGACCTCAATTGCCCAATTGATGCACAAGTCACATGCCACCTATGTCACATAAATCACATAATTCAATTAAATAGCATATGATATAATAAAATCTAATTCATGTCCAGAATTAAATTCATAATTAGAAGGGAGAATTTATTAAATTAACCAAGTTTTAGGCTGCATAAAATTATATAAAAATTTTCACACAAAGGCAAACCAAAAACTAGGACAAACTAAGACACTTAAGAAAGTGTTGACTTTTTTATTTAATTACTCCCAAACTAAAATAAATTTTAAAAATATAATTTCACCATTCATCAACTGGACATAAAATGCACTTTGTCAATTTTTCTTGTACATTTTCTCAAAAGTTCATTTTTTGGACCAAAATGCCCCTAGTGCACTGAACCTAGAAACTTAGGCAAAGTTCCAAATCTAATGCAATGTGTGCACTTGAAGGTGATAAATTATTAATAAAATGGTCCTAATTGACAAATAAAAGTAGGTAACAAATGTGTTCTATCACATGCATCCACGGATAACAGGCGTAAGAGGAGGTCTCATCTTGGCTGCTAAATGTGGTCAAAATTGCCTAACTGTTCATGTTACTTTCTCACTAAAGGTTCCTACAAAGCTTGTCTCCTTCTCTCTCATTCCCATCTTTGTTTTCTTGTTCTCTATTTTTTTTGCTCTTAAACTTCTTCTCCTCTTTCGTTTGGTTTTGTTTTTCTTCATGCTCGCTCACTCTCCAATTTTCCTCCTTTGTTCTCAGTCTTTTTTTCTCATTTTCGTGCTCTTCTTCTCGATCTGTTGCTCTAGTTTTCTGCTTCATTTTCTCGTCTAGCTACATACTCTATTTTTTTTCTTTATGGTTTTTTGTGTCTGCTCTTTTCTCGTCCTTGTTTCTACATTTTCATGCTCTCTTTCGTTCAACTTCTTTTCTCCGTGCTCTCTTACTCTCCCTCTCTATCTCTCTCGAACTTCTCCTCCCTCTGTACTCTCTCCTTCACTCAGTCTCTGTTTCTCTTCTTCCTTTTATTTGTGCTCTATTTTTGCTCGGTCTTTCGGATCCGTCCCCCTTTCTTGTCTGTGCTTGCATTTTTAAAGGGAAAGCCTCGTGCATGCATACACGTGTGTCTCTTTTCTTCTCTTTCGGTCGCGTGTTTAACTTCATTTTCGTCTGCCATCTCCTCTGTGACCACAGCTTGCTTTCAGGGTCTTCTCTGCATTCTCCTTTCTTGCCTTCTGCTGTGCGTGTGTTTCTAGTTCTCTTTTCTGGCTTTTTCTATGTTTTTGGCTTTCTTTTTCCTTCTGTCGTGTCTGGTATTCATGTGCTTCTACTTTCGTGTGTGTGTTGCTATTGCTATCTATTCTGCTTTTTCTATGTGCTGAAGGTGTGTGAGTTTTTTTGTTTTGGCTGTCACCAAGCTTTACATTTTTTTTTGTTTCTAATTTCTTTTCTTTTTCTTTTTCTTTTTAGATTAACACGCACACACATATATGTATATTTTTTAAATGAAAAATAATATTTAAGGAGAGAAATTTAACTCTCAAAAGTTGACTCCTAATATTTTTGAATGATTGGGATAATTTGGAGAGAGATTTTAAAAGATTTAAACAAAAATTTTTTTATTTTGTTAAAATATAATTCTAAAAATGATTAAATTTTATTTTTATATTTTTTGATTATTTATTATTATTATTGTTAAATTTAAAAAATATTCGGACAAAATACAGTGTTCATACTTTGCTTCTTGATGATTATGTGCGTGAGTGTTTGAATGAATGATTAAATTTGCCAAGTGTGTTTCTCTTTGTTGAATATATGTGCGTGGATGAGAACAACTTGTTATATATATATATATATATATATAAATTGATTGATCACTTTTCTCTATTTCTATGGCTATGTGACCGTGTGGATGAGCTGGATTTACTGGAATATTGGTGTTGTAGAGTTGTTGGAAGAAATTCGGGATGAGATTTGAAGAGAAGAATTGAGTATAAAAACTTGAAAATTCATGTATGCAAGGTGTTTGATAAAATGCCCATTAGAAGAGCTTTCTTTGATTATACATTTCTTGTTGAAATTTTATTAATTATTGTGAGAAGAATGATTGATTCAAATGCTATTTAGCTGAGTTTAAGTTGAAGGTGGCAAAGGAATTTGACTATGAAAATATTCTCTAGAGATATATGGTTGTTGAGAAATTGTTGGTTAAGATTATGGATTTTTTTTCTCTCTCCCTTTCATCTAATGTGAGTAATGTGAAGTTGGGAGATAATTTTCATTTAGTATTAAAGTTCATTTATGTTGAAGAAGAAGTCTGATTAATTTAAATGTATGTTGAAAAAAAAAATTTATGCAAAATGATTGGGATAAGATTTGAATAAAAGAACCTAGGCTTATTAGTTAAGTAATTCGTGCTTGCAAAATGTTTGATACAATGTTTGATAAAAGAGGTTGAGGTTTATTTGTGATATCTCTTTGGAATTTTGAATTGAAGTCTTGAATAATAAAGTTTATAAATGTATAACAATAGTGTTATTTGGGTAATAGGAATTTAAAGGTCAAATATCGTCATTAGAAGACTAGTTGAAAGTAAGTTATACATTTGGAGACTTTACAGGTAAGTGAATGACATCCCAATTATTTTACTAATAATAGTTTTTACTAATTTCTGTCTTTATGAAGGTCATTTTTAATTATTGTGACAATTTGATTATATTATTTATTAAATTATTTTATCATGTGAAATATAAGATTATTGCAACGAAATAAATGTGATGTGGCAGGTACATGTAAAATTTGTTTTTTCAGATTCTTATTTTCAAAAATTTATGAAATTATTTGATTAGCTTTGAAAAATTTTGATTGTTTAATAAATACAATAATGAGCGTTATTTACAGGATTTTATTTTGACAAGTATTAAATTGATACTTACAATAATCCATGCGAGTTTGGTGGTGAAAGTGAATTTTATTTCAGTAATGATTCTTTTTCTCGCATATTTGAGACATGATTTTGAGAGGATTATAAGCAGAACACTGCTGCTAATGGCAGTTCCATTAGCCTATAGCACTATGGTTGATGACTAGCTAGTTTAATTTTTGTGAGTTATCTTCTCACGTCTGTTATTCGTGGGTCTTGCACTTACATCTATTTCGTGGCTTTAGTTGCATCTGGTTAGTTACCCTCATGGACTGTGTATCCACATTTGTTGGCATAAGCCACATTTTATTATTTTACCTTTTATGGATTGTGTGTCCACGTTTGTTACCTATTCTATTAAGTTCTTCAAAATTTTAAATTTTTTTTTATTTGTGTATTTGAAATTTCAATGGGTTTCAATTAGTAAATTTAATACTTTGATTTACATATGGATAATTTGTTTTCTTCAAGGATGATAAAATAAAGCAATTTTAGTTTCCTTTCATTTTATGGTTATAACTAAAATTTACAGATTTATTCAATTTATTATATTGAATTATCATCTTTTCAATTATTTTACATAATTACTTGAGTTTATTATTTTATGTTTTTAAATTTTATTTTTGGGGATGCTATTCACTAGAAAATATTTTGGTCTCAGACTCACTAGCTGATGTTGGACCTCCTACCGATCACTACGGGGCTTACAACTATGTTTGGTGAATATTTATCTTTGGGAACACCTTTTCTTTTGATGTAAAAATTAAGGTGTTTTTTATTTTGAGTTCATATTTTAGGTGCTCCATGTTAACTATAGACAGGATTCTAATTTTATTTTTTTTTGTTGACTGTCTACTGCTGGGGAAAGTAGTTCTAGACTATTGAATACATATGATAATTTTTTCTATTGTAGAGATTTTGAGAGATCATACCTATAGGAGAGGTTTTGTCAAAATTTTTACAAAAAAAAAATTCTTGATTTGAGGTTTAAGGGATGTGTGATATGGTTCATACCCATGCCAATCACCCTCTATTTTTAAGGCATGACATTTTTAATCTTGTGATTAGTTATTAATTAAGGGTAAGTTAGTAACTAGTAAAAGATTAGAGATTTGGATGATTAGTTGTTGATTTGTGTCCTTTGGATGTTGAATGAATATATAAGGGTAAAAGGATCACGTTTCAGGTCGAAGCAAGTGTGTGTGGTGAGAATTCTCCTCACTGTGCCATGAGCCGTGGCATATGCTGCATGAACCATGACACATGGACCAGAAAATGACCCCTTAAGTCATGAAATAGGGGTGAATTTTAGAGAGAGAAATGAGAAACACACGAAAGGAAGAAGAGAAAGAGATGAGGTGTGATAGGGCAAGAAGCTTTAAAGCATTGGAAGGCACTTTTGATCAGTAACTTATCGAAAAAGCTACGTATAACCTGTATCTTTCATTCTACCCAAATTTCTTTAGATGTGAGTTATATAAAAATTGAATTAGAAAAATTTAAGGGGTTTGATTCTTATCCAATAGTAATAAAAAGATTATTGATAGTTAAATTAGAGTTTTGTGACTGGTTTAAAGTTGAATGATAGAGCATTAAACTCGTAGGCTCAATTTGGCCCTAATTTGAAGGAAAATTAAGGTGGAAATCTTGTTTAGCTAAAATGGGATTATATGAGGTGATGTTAAGTGGTAATTGATTAATAAAGAATTTAAATGGATAAGTAGAAACGAATGAATGGCTAGTTACAGCCATAGTTAGTAATTATATGCTTTTGGTCAAATTAGACCAATTGACTAAATTGTACAAATTGTGTGTAGATTGGCATATCACGTGTGTCAGTTGTGAAAGGAAACTTGTGAAGAGTTGTAGTGGTAATTGAAATTCACAAGTAATCTTTCTAGTGACAGAAGGGTTGAGGCAACTGAATAACTTCCTCTATTTAACTATTTATTGTAATTGTGTATGAGTATGTCATGCAATGCATGAAATCGTTTCAAATCAAGCATGTTTTGTGGTATGGTGTGTTTATTACATGACAAGGGATTTTGGTTAAATAAGAAATGAAATTGTGTAATTTGATACAGAAATGTTTATATGGGTATATGTGAGAAATGTGGTGATTGGGAACCTATAATTGGTTCAGAAAGCATGATCATAAAGGTGGGAGTTCACCCGTGCGGAGTGTGGTGATAAGATCATTTGACATATTCTCCTTAGTGTTCGATGAGGTGCGATGTTGAAAATTGTATCTCCTTAGTGCCTTTTGAGGTGCAGTATTAGAGATTATCTCCTTAGTACCTATTGAGGGTGGTGTTGGATATTTGGACTCTTTAGTATTGATGTGATACAGTGTTAGAGTCAACGACACCCCATTGTATGTATTGCAGAAAACCATAGTTCGGAAGCGAGATAGAACAACTTTAGCTGGGTGATTCTATCACTAAAGGTGAGCTCAAAGCCAATGAGAGTGTATATTAGTCTAAGGTGAGCCTATGATTCTGAGTCGGGATAATTTGGAGATTTAGTTGGTAGCGATCATGCTATATGTGGAAAAGTGGTGATTAAAGTGGTGAAATATGGTGAATACAGTTTAAAAGTGGCAAAATGTTATGTTTATGTGTTTTGATGTGAAACATGTGATACATAATATGTTTACTTATATAATATGCTATACTTTCATATAGTTACATATGATAGTTGTTAGAAGCGAGTTATTCTATTACTGATATTTTTATCTCACCCTGTGGTTATATTTTTACAGGATAGAGCAGTGATCAGGAAAGGAAAAAGAGTTAAGATCATCTTAGAGTTGTTAAAGCTATGTGATTTTAGAGTTTGTGTAATGAACCTAAATCTTGTGAATATTGTGTAAATAAGTTTCTATAAGGTTTCATACATGTTTTGAATGCTTAAAGTCTTGAATATTGTGAATTTTGTGTAAATCCTAAACCATATGTGTGAATATGTGGTAAAATGAGTAATTGGGGCTGCAATTGAGTTGTGAATATGTTATGTGTGTAAAGTGAAGATTGGCAATGAAAATGTGGTGAAAATGACCAAATTGGTGTATTTGGTATAATGTTGTGAAAAGTAAAAATGGGCCATTGGATGGCCAAATTTTGATATATGCATATATATGAGAGATATTGTGGTTAATAAGGTGTAATAAGTCTTTTTAGACTTGGTTCAATACTTGAAATTGTCTAATAAGACAAATGAATCGATTTGAGTGCTTGGGTGCGTGAAATTTTTATAAAAAGTGACTTTTTATACCTAGATATTTAAATTTTGATCAAACCATTAGATCATGTTCAAATCTATCTCATTAGGTAGGTTATGAGATAAGCTATGTGTGGGCGCTTGAATCACTCTAATCGAACATCGTATATGAAAATGGCATACGTCAAAGTTCATCATTTATTGACAGTAGCAAAATCAGACATGTGCGCTATGATGCGTGACACAGAGGGGATTAGAACGTGTGGTTCTATGCCACATGCCGTAGCGCATATGTTGTCTGTCACTGCACATGGCCCTTAATCTAACATCTTTTCTTTGTTTAAGATGCATGCAATGTTTGATGTGGATACATATGGGTTATTCCCATTATGCATTATTCTACTGTAATATGAGTTTGATGATTTTGCAAGTCTTAGATCCAAGCTTTTTAAATAAAATATTTGATTAATGTATGATATTTGTAATGTGGTGATTTAGTAGTCTTCTCCCATATTATGAGGATATAAGGGAGGGTTACAAAGAGAGGAAGAAAGATTACTAATAGAGAAGTAAAACTTGATACGTGGATTTAGGGGGACTCTTGAAATTTATAAAAATGATATCTAGCTATCGGAGCGCTCCAGAAGGAGAAGAGTACTCCTAAAAGATTTAAATATTATTTTAAAATTTTTTTTATTTTACTTTTTAAGAGCACTCTTTAAAAGAGCGCTTTGGAAGGATTAGCCCTTTAGGAGCACTCTTTGGAAAAGCGTTCCTAAAGGATTTAAATATATTTTATTTATTTTTTATTTACGCTTTTGAAACGCTCTTTAAAAGAGCGCTCTAGAAGGATTATCCTTTTAAGAAATTTAAATATTTTTTATTTTTTCATTTTACTCTTTCAGAACACTCTTTAAAAGAGTGCTCTAGAAGGATTAGTTGAGCTCTCCTAAAAAATTTAAATAATTTTTTTATTTTCTATTGTACTCTTTCAAAGTGCTCTTTAAAAGAGTGCTCTGGAAAGGTTAGCTGTGCTCCTAAAAAATTTAAATATTTTTTTAAAAATTTTTTATTTTATTCTTTCAGAGTGCTTTTTAAAAGAGTGTTTCGGAACCCTTTAGAAATGCTCTTTGAAAAAGTGCTCCCAAAGGATTTAAATATTTTTTTAAAATTTTTTATTTTACTATTTCGGAGCGCTCTTGTAGTGAGCACTCCAAAATGCTTGATATACAGGAGCGTTTTTTTTAAAAAATATTTCAATATATTCCACCTCATCTTTTGAGAGTGCTTTTTTGATTAAATGCTTTCAAAGATGTGCTACAAAACATGTATTTTATAGTAATACTAGCACCATTATAAGAATAGTCTTTATCATAAAGTAATCATCGACTCATTCTAATTTAAACATGACATCATCTCTATTAACCCTATTAGTTGCACATCAAATAATTTAATACAGTAAGTGTCACATCATCTTTTTAAGAGTAGTTAAATGTAAAACGTTGTATTGGGAAAAATTAGAAAAATTTGAAACATTGAAAAAAAAAATAAGGATAAAAAACATAATACAATAAAAACTATATGAACTAATAATCATAGTTTTCTTTTTTGTTTAATTCTTTTTCTTGGTCATGGTGGGATACTAATATCTTAGACATGTGAGAATTGATGATCCATCGAACCAATGTCTTCATTGTCAGCACTGATTATAAATAAGAATATTAGGTAAACTAAATGCCACCTCATATACCCACTGACCGACTAGAACATGATATTTCGGAATATTTTAATATAATATGAGCTGACAGTTACTTGATATTTATATTTCTCTTATTTAATTTATACTGTTTAAATTATTTTATTCCTCTTTTCATCCTCTTTCTTACAAATCATCTCCTCTGAACTCCATGAGGTTGATCGTGGAGAGCCAGAAGATGAAGAAGGCGAGGGTCAACCGAGTAAAACGAAGCACATAACCATTAGGAGCAACGTGATTCCCATGGTGGCGTCGCAGGACATCCTTGGAGGGAAAGGTATTGGGTCTGCTTCAATTTTATTTCTTTCATTTTAAATTAAAAGATAATTTTAAAAATATTTTATTGTTCCATAATATAAAATAATTTAAAAAAATTAAGATTGCATTAATAATACTTTTTTAATATTATCTTTTAAGTGGAAAGAGAATTAAAATATGGTATTTTATTTTTAAAAGATTATAGTTTTTTTAAAAAAATTAAAAATAAATTTATAAAATATCATTATTGAGTTTTATTAATAAACATAATTTTATTTTAAATTATCTTATAATTTAAGGTGGAGGGAGTATTGTATTATTGATTGCCATGCTGTTGATGTAGGACATCATCATTGCCGTTTTGATTCATGGGAATCTCTAATTGGATTTATTTTTGTATGATTGATTCCAAGTAGATCCTTGAAAGACCACGAAGTTGCATTATTGTGGGTGAAAATGGCAAAAATTGCAGAAACTGACGAAGATGATTGGGAATGAAGAAGGAATGCTGATCGATGGAGGCTATCGAGGCTATAAATCAGGAAGACTATGAAAAAGAGATGATGAAAAATGATTAAAATAATTTAAATAAGAGAAATATAGATGTCAAGTAAATGTCAACACCGGTTAAAATGTTTTGAGATGTCATGCTCTGGTTGAGCAGTGCACAAGACGAGATGCCGCTATGTGTCTAAGAATTTATACCAAGTTTGCGATTTTATTTCCCCAATTGGAGTTCAAAACTGGGGTTGTAAATACTCCTTTAGGTTTAAAAAAATAAGCATTTCTCTTAAATTAATCCTTGTTTAAAATATAAGTAATTTAATACATGTAAAAAAATTCTCCATTTTATCATTTGTATTTATTAACTTAGATATTTGTATAAATGTATATTTCATTCATCATATAATACATTGCTAATTGAAATTAAGAGTTAAAAAAATAATATATATATTTTTAAGGAAATGAGGGATTTATTGATATGTATTTTTTTCCAAAGCTACTTATATTTTAGAGTAAATTGGTCCCAAAGTTGTGAAAAATATATTAATAAAAAATTATGGAAGAAGTTTTTAAAAATTCTGAAATGTGGCCCATTTACAATCAATTAAAGTGTGATTTTCCCTTTTCATCCCGAAAACAAATAAAAAAACTTGTGTAACATAGTAACAAAATTTTCATAATTAAATGATTATAATTGTGTCTCATTTACAATCATATGTCATTTCAATATTTAAACACTTTTAAATACTTCACTTAAATTGGAGAATGAGAATAAGATTTTAGATTCGAGGAGTAGGGAATTTTTGTCATTTCAATTTAACTTAAATATTAATTCAGCCATATTGCAAAATATTTAAAATACTAGGCTATTATTTTTATTTGATTCTATTAAATTAACTATATTTGAAAAGTCCCTATATTTTAAACGGGAGGGAGTGCTCTAGAAAGATTTCATAATTGAACGTTTCATTTCCAGTCATAATTAAATTATTGAATTGGAGCTATAAATTTGTACTTTCAAGACATGTGTTATTATTCGTAAATTACATTCCATTTATTACAAAAAATTAATTAATTATTTTAATTTCCAATTTGCATAGAGTATTTGGCATTGACGCATAATCTCAAATTGTTCGTTCCTAAAAAATAAATCGCAAATCTTGTATAATTTGTTTTTTTCTCTAGGATATATCCGCTCATATGGATAGAAAAGAAAAGTTCGAGGGTCAAACAACTGTGCAAGCATAGAACGGACGACGCCGTTATGACAAGGAAACGAGCGAAAATAAAATTCATCACATAGCAATGACCAATATCAGTAGACTTCATCGCACTGTTGGATGACTCAGTTCGGAGTAGATCGACCCAGAAACTAAAGACCGACCTTCACTACTTGAAGTAGTCAACTTGCTGCCTTTTAATTCATCACTGCTCGTGAACCCTACTTTACTTTCTTCCACATTTGTCGCTTTTCTCAGCAGAGCTCTTTCCTCGCTCTTTCCTTCAATCACGGCCACATCAAGCCCCACAAATTCCTCTGTCCCTTCTTGAAGCTGCAGCGCAAACTCTAGGCCCCACACAACGTCGTTCATCGAAGGCCGTTCGTTCCCATCTTCCACCAAACATTGGAGTGCCATGTCGCTAAATGCTTTTAAGCACTCTGGTGTGATACTTTCTATCAGGAGAGGGTCAACAGTTTGGTGAATCACACCCTCGCGATGGCATTTTCGGACCCACTCCACTAAACTTGATTTTTGCTTCTCCACGTTACGTACCAAAGGAGGCCTCCCACATAATACTTCTAGCAATACAACTCCGAAAGAGTAAACGTCAGACTTCTCAGTCAACCTTTGACGCTTATAGTATTCTGGATCCAAGTAACCAACACTTCCTTTGACGCTTAAGGCACATCCCCAACCTTTGCTTCCAGGAAAGTGGAGGGTTATCAGAACCGTAAAGATGATCACGGAGGGTCCCATGAGCCATGAACTCGTAGACTAGGATCATCTCGTTACCGTCATTGCAGTAACCGATGAGAGACACTAAATGATTGTGACGAAGTTGAGAGAGCATTTCAATCTCAGTTTGAAACTCATGGAGCCCTTGTTGGGAACCTTTCTTGAGCCGTTTGATTGCGACAGGGACCGTACCGTCATCAATGTAGCCTTTATAGACGTTACCAAACCCTCCAACGCCTACAATGAAAATATCATCAAAGTTACTTGTGGCTGCTTTTATCTTATCTATTGAAAAGCGACGACACAAATCGGACGGCAATGATGAACCATGAGATTTGTTCTTTTTTGATGAGTCTACTGATTTCTTTCCCCACCAAGAACTGCTTTCGTTGGCTGAAGATGTTGTTCGTTGCCGAATGATAAACATAACAACAACGGATAGCACGACGAAGCCCAAAGCTACCCCAACAACAATGGAAATTACCCTTGTTTTATTGGAGGACTTGGGTGATGGCAAGTTTGGTGTTAAGGGAGAAGGACGCGGATTGGGATTGGGACCTCCAAGATTGCCACTGGCCGGGTCACTTATTTTCAGAATTTCAATACCATTCAATAAGACATCTCTGTAAGCGCTGCTTGCAGTCGGGTTTGGTTGCAACTTGATTGAAAGGTTCTGCTTCTTCAAGCTTCCTTGCCCTCTCATCGATATGGCGTAATCCCTATGGACAGGAACCAGAAGCTGCCTGTTACTCCATATCATCACATCGGCGACACCTTCCACCAAAATATCAGCTATGAAGATCTGAAAAACTCTCTCTGCAACATTTTGAATATGTTGGTCAAACTCACAAAAATGCAATCTCACCATATAAGTAAAATTGGAATCCACTTCAAACTCCCAAGTCACATTAAATTTGGACGTCTGGTTCATCCCATAGTTTCGAGCAGTCATGTATACTGCATCTGGTGCGGTATAATTTGGATAACCTTTATAGTCTAGCTTTAAACCCAAATCTGCTGATACACTATGTGGGCGCTCCTTCTCCACATAGTCGTTATCCATGTCCCAATATCTAAACATGCCAGTGTCATTGATGGGAGGGATCTGACTCCCGCCAACGTTGATTCTATACACAGTCTCAAGAGCATTTCTGTTCAAGACCGGAAACTGGGTGTTTCTTCCATCTAGGCTCATAGCCTCTAGGTCGTCAGGTTTGGTGTAATAAAGGAAGGTGGGCATAGAGACGACCTCGATCCCATTGACAAAAGCATAGGCGTTTGGGTTAGATTGGCTTGGTGTGAAGGTTATAATGAGCACCTGACCTGGGTCAACGTTGACGCCGTATTCTCGTACAATGGCTCCTTCTGGAGCAGCAACATGAAGTGAAGCTCCAGCATCGGCGTTAGCTGAAGCATTGAAGTCCTTAAGAAGGGTATGGGGTCCTGCTTTGACGGAGAAGATTGCATCGAAGCGAAGGAAGTGGGGGTCGTAGGAAGATGGGTAAAAGTAGAGGCGAATATACTTTTGGCCGTCTGTCACCAGAAACGAGTAGGAGAATTCGGAGCGGGAGAGGCGTGCAGTGCCGTAGGGGATTCTTGGGCTGACTTGTGCCTCGGCGGCTTTGACGGGCTGGGTGGCTTTGTTGGGATCTATGAGAGAGAATTGAGTGGAGACAATATCTCCGGTCCAATTCCGCTTATCTTTATCAAGAACGTCGACGGAACTACCACAGTTGACTGAGAAATGCTCAGCAGGACTGTATGAAGTGACTGGGACGGTGAAAAGGAGTTGGAAGAAGAAGAATAAGAGGAAGGTCTGTGGCTCTCTCATAATTGTGATCTCCCCTCCACTCTGTCTCTCTTCTTTTCGTCCTGATGGGATATATTTAAGTTAAATAAAGCTCGAAGAAACAGATCTGATTTCCGTTTCTTTTTGTACGAAGAAACGCTTTGAACATGAACAAACTTGATGAAATAGATGAGGTTTCCAGGAAAGAGAGCTTCATTACACAAACTCAAGTAACAATTTACACCACCTTGACTTTTCCAACCATCTTACGTCACTCTCTTTCCACCATACTTGCCTCGTCACTTCGTTCCCCCAAACAATCTCATAGAACTGGCCAAAAACGATAAGGAAAATTATTGAGAAGTCAGGCAAGGATCATTTTTTTTTCCCCAACAATCTCATGATATGTATAAATTACTGGAGAAAATTAGCTCCATAACTTCAAAAAATATAACTCTCATAAATTATAGATGAGGTTTTTAAATATTTTGAAATATGGATCATTCATAAAATCAATTAGATGTATTTTCCTTTTTTATCCTCAAAATAAATTTATTATTAAAACAAAATATATTTGATTTAATTAATCTTTAGCTGATTGGATTTGTCATTTTTATCATCAAAAATCATATTACGCGTGCTCCCTCTCTAATTTATCATCTCTGAATATTTTTTTATCTTATTTTTGAATCTGATTTTTCTTGATCATCATATTCATCTCTTATACAGTGCTTTTTTGTGTCAAAATTTTTTATCTAATTTTTCTGAATCATTATCTTCATCAAGGAGATTTTCCTCACTCTCTCTCTCTCTTTGTTTTTTCTAGATATTATGAAAAGGACATTAGACATTAAAAAGAAAACTCCATTATTGATATGTGATACTATATCATTGATATACGGCTGTATATCAATGATAAACAAATTGGTGAGTTAAAATCACTGATATGGCTTATATATTAGTGATATATAATTTTATATCACTGATATACTATCGTAAATCAACATAACTAGACAATCAGACATAAACTTATTTATAATTGATATGCAGTCGTATATCAATGATATAGTATCGCAGATCAGTAACATGAAAAACACATAATTATTTTCTCAAAATAAATCAAACAAAATCTCAGAAAACCCTCACTTGAACTCTGACTTTTGTAACAGGGTGGAACCGAACTTTCTCACTTTGGATCTATAGCTTTAGTGTGGCTTTGTGTAAAAGCTACAGTTTTAGACTTCCTCACCTTACATTCGTGATTTTTCAACCTGAATCTGTAGCTTCTAGTCTGCCTTGCCTTGCATTCTTATAGTCTTCTAACTGAATTTCGAACTCCGTTTATCCATCGATGTGAGCTGTTTTGTCATCTACTGTCAATTTCTTCATCGTTGTGATTGAGAGTGCAATGTCGTCTTCACATCTTCGGGTGGGTAAAAGTGAAACCAGTATAAAAAGGGAGAATCAGGGTATTGTGGTGTTAAAGGGTAGTTTTATTTTTTGTATCAAAGGTAAATTAAAAAACGGTCATTATCTTAATTTAAGAAAATGTGGGTTATTAATTTTATTTAACTATATAATGTTGGATAAATTTGTTAAAGCCCCTAAGTTACTGTCAAGTTTTAAATTACGTGTAATTATAACTTACTAAAAATAATAATAATTTGACAAAATAAAATGATAACTTGATATTAAATTCATATTCAAGTTATCATTTTTTATCAAGTTATAATTATATAGTATTTAAAGATTTGAAAATATTTTATACATTTTATAAAAAATTTTAATAATTAAAATCTTTACGAAAAAACTTTGGAGTGATTTCTTTAAAAAAGATACAAGTAATATAAAAACAACTTTTTTTCTTTATTCTTTTGTTTTGGGGGAAAACTTTTCTCTTCATTTGCTTGTCCACCTCACTTTACTGTTGCTCTTTACTATTCCGCTTAAGCAATGAGCCTTGTGCTTCCGTAGAACTCAGAGTACTCTCTTTGTTTTTAAATTATAAAATAATTTTAAATAAAATTTTATACATTAATAAATTTAATTAAATACATTTAATAAATTTATCTTTTTAAAATAAAAATATAAATTTTTAAAAATACTCATAATTTAATATATTGAAAAAAAGGGACGAAAATTAATTATAAAAAAATAAAAGATAATATTAAAATTGCTGTATTTAATGAAACATTAATCTACTTAAAATATTTTATATTTTGGGATGAAAAAACTCTTTTAAAAATATCTTATAATTTGAGATGAAGGGAGTATTGTTTTTCTCACTGCCACATATTAACTTCGACAATTAATTGAGCAATATTCGTATTTTTTTAAGTCAGAGTAGCAATATCCGTATGCACATGCATCGTCAAGGAATACACACACATACACTATGCACAAAGCAGGAAAAATATGTATATTTAACATGGTTTTTCCTTTGTTTAAAAAAAATGCAAGACATATATTTTGATGGATGAATGTTCAAAAATATAAAACATTAATTTATAATGTTTTAAGGTATAATTAATAGGAAAATGATAATAAAACCTCTTTAAATTATATAAATGATATTTTAATCTCTCAAAATACTAAAATTTTCCTAAAGTCTTTATAAACTTTTTTTTATTAAAGAATTAATATAAATTATTAAATTTTTCTTAGTTCAAGATTTTAAATACAAACTTGTGAATTGCTATTCCATTATTGCGATTTTAAATAGAAAAATTGTAAATATTAGAAGAAAAAAAAGTTGTGAATGGTGATTGATATTTACAACATTTGAGAAATATCAGGATTTTAAATGCGAACTTATGAATTACTATTTTAAATTTTGCAATTTTAAAAAGAAAAGTTATATATCTTAAAACAAAATTTATGTATGGCAATTAATATTTGAAGTAAGGGAAATTTGATCGTTTATACTAATTTTCTAATGACAAAAAAGCCCTTAGGGACTTCAACGGATATAGCATTTCAAGGGATCAAAATGTTATCTACATAATCTAAAGGAATTTTATTATTATTTTTCCTAACTAATATGTTTTTTTCAACATCATTAACAAATAAATCACTTTATATTTATTTCAAGTTAAACGCTCTACTAAATAAAGGTAATTAAGGAAAAGTTGATACTTCCTTCGTCCTATATTATAAGATACTTTTAAATAAAATTCGATACTCAAAATATAAGAAACTTTGATAAAAATAAGGTTACCCTTCTTATATATTCTCTTTTCAATATTCTTTCATCAATGGAGTGTCAAATGATGAGAATTTTCAAAAGTTTATATTTTTTTCTTAAAAAAGTAAGCTTATGAAGTGTATTTAATGGACTTTATTGTTATATGTGATCTTGTCTAAAAGTGTATTATAATTTGGGATGGAGGGAGTAGACTTATAAAATCCACAATGTGTCAATCTCTCCAATCTTCTTACATTTGTTCTTAGTTTTAGCTTGAAAAGAAGAGATTCAAAAAATATAATTACAATCATCATATTAATGAAGTAACATAATTAATTATAATTACAATCATCATATTAATCAATTATTTTCATAATCAATTATATCTAACTAAAATTCAAATGTAAAACCTTTAGAGAGAGAGTGAGTGATGCCACCTTAGCAAAATGCGGGACCCACTAACGGTGATAGATGACAAGTTAATGTCAGGGTAATGAAGCTTTGGATTTTAAAGGTTTAGGGGTAAAATTGACTCATAATTAAGTTTAAAGTTTCTGATAATTTTTTGCATATATTTAAAAGACAAATTTGACCTTTAACCCAAAGAAAAAAAATTATGATATTGTTCATCCAACTGTAGATGAAAATATACAAAATACAGGCAACAAATAATAAATTTCTTACATTTATGGAAAAAATTAAATATCATATATTTCAATTTTATTATGAGTTTCATATCTACAAGTATTTTCTTATTATGGATCCCACACCTATTTTTCAATTTTTGTTATGGGTCCCATATGAACTCTTAATATACAAAGATTAAATGAAAAAAAGGTTTACCAAAAAAATTAAAAAATCATGGTACTGGTTCCGTGATATAGTTTTGCTATATATAAATATATATTTATAAAATTTTATTTTATTAAATATAATATATGAGAAAATTTTAATCAATGCATATAGTTTTAAAAAATTAGTTTATCCTAATAATTATGTTTGAAATTGAAAATTTTGAATTAAGATATACTTGTGATTAACATTTTATTTTTCTCTAATTTAACAATACTATAATTTAATGAAGAGTAATTAAGAAAAGATGTCATAAATACTTTTTGAAAATCATTGTTTTGCTTGCTTGCTTGCTTATATTAAAAAATGGGGATCTCTATAGTAAAATTTGTCAATAGATTATGATAAAACTATAGTAATTTTATGAGATACATCAGATTGGATTTAATGACTAGAACAAATATTATCACTTAATGTGTGCCACACATGACATAATAACAATTATTCTATTTAATTGGATTGTTATAATATATTTTGTCATAAAGTATTAAGAAAACTACCAAATCTTAAATTTTAAAGGGGACAATGAATATGAGGAGTTTTTCCATCATGAGAGTTATTTTAAAATTTTATAACAAAATACATCTTGGTAATTTTCAAATATTAATATTATTCAATGATATAATTGATATACTTATTAAATGGGTAGATTTAGATCATTTAGTGAATTCAAATTCGAGATAAATCACAATAGTTCTATAATGATCTAACTATTTTTAAAAAAATTTAAAATTTTATTTTAAAATAATGAAGTTGTTAGTATTGACTACTGCAAACAACTATAATCAATCATAGTTTTAAAATTATGGTTTAATCTATCTATTTTTTTATTATAAATGTCAGATGTGCAATAAAAATATAAATTGAAAATTTATAATAAAATTATAAAATTAATTTTTAAAAATTATAAAAATTCAACTCTATAAATTTGAAATTTGAACTGGGTTACCCCACAATTACTTTAAATAATATATATATATATATATATAAATCACCATTTAAATAAAAAAATATTTAAACTGTTAAGAAAAACATTTGATGTGTGTTTTGTTTTTTTAAAAAGAAACACTAGTTCTATAGATATACTCATTGAATGAGTAGATTTAGGTCATCTAACAAATTAAAATTTGAGATAAATCACAATTGTTCTGCGGTGATCCAACTATTTTTTAAAAAAAATTAAAATTATATTTTAAAATATTGAAGTTGCTAGCATTGAATGCGGCAAATAGCAATAGTCAATCGTAGTTTTAAAATTATTTTTTAATCTATCTACTTTTTCATTATAAATGTCAAACGTGTAATAAAAATATAATTAAAGAATTTATAATAAAATTATAAATTTAATTTTCACATATTATAAAAATTCAACTCTACAAATTTAAAATTTGAAATGAGTTACCTAGCAATTACTTTAAATAATAAATATTTAAATCATCATTTAAATAAAAAATATTTAAACAATCAAGAAAAAAATTTGATGTGATCTTAAAAAAAAAAGAAAAGAAACACTAGTTCTATGTGCAACAAAATGATATAACTCATATTTGACATTAATACCACACAATTAACATATTATTTAGGTACATGCAAACTACTTATATACAAAATTAATTAAATTAATAAACCTAACATGAGGCATTTTTCAATCTGATCTATATTAATCTATAAACAGTTTCCTTCATTGTCTTTTAAAATGATGCTATATATAACATGAAATGCTCCAAATCCTTGGTAATATCATTTTTCATAATTCTTCATTCTATCTAATCCAAAAACATAAGAAAATTTAGCTCCATGAATTAGAAAATCCAATCTAGCATAGTGAACTTGACAAAGATAATTTAAAATTTATAATATATAAACTTGAACTTCATCATAACCATAAAGTGCAAACGTGTGTGTGAATACAGAACCAAGGGACCAAAAAAATAAACACAATTGTCTGAGAAAAGAAGAGAAATAACAAAGGGAGTAGGTAACAAAAGCAAGAGAGTTTATGTGCAACAAATTTGGAATGCCTTTGGCAGAATAAAATTGGAATGAGTTACCAATATTAAATCATCAGAAAATTTAAACAAATTTAAAGTAAGCTTAATTAGTAAGATAAAAAACATTAGTTCTGTGTGAAATAAATTGATATATCTCATTTTTTACATTGATACTGCACAATTAATATAGTATGAAAGAACATAACATGTAAAATACTTATATATAAATATAACCAAATCACTGAATCTAACTAATTTTATATGTACAATATCATTTATCACCATGAACATAGCATCCTAAAAACACCACATGGGAACAAAAATAGTTTTGCTATATATAGATATAGATTTATAAATTTTTATTTTAATAAATATGATATAAAAATATAAATAAAAATGAGAAAAAAATTAAAATCTGGACCATCATGGATGGTCTAGATCTCGCGCTACTGTACTCATCGCCATGATGAGCTGGGAACACGTGTCGACTGAAATATTCGAGAGTTAGAAGAAAGAAAAAAAAATGTTGTTGTTGTTGTTGTTGTTTTATTTTGTAGGCACGCAAAAGTTATTAAACCTATCATAAATAAATAAGTTTAATTTTAGATAATAATACTTCAGTAAATTAATGGTGTTAAAAAATTACAATATTTTAAAGTTGAACTCCTAGGAAAGAAATTAAATTTAATAAAATGAGATGTCCAAATTGAAAATTAAAATATAAAATTAAAAGATTGAAAATATATGCTTCCATTATTTTAATAAATAGATAAGTGGGATTATAAAATTTTGGGTTAAGGCCAATTTTTCCCTCTAAACTTTTTTAGGAGTGCTGAACATTTGGTGCTGCAAGATGGGGTAATATCCCCTTTAAACAATTTTTCCAACAACAAAATTACCTTTTTATCAAAAATCTGTCATCTTTTTTGTTATCTACTAATATTAAATAGTTGTGGGACTCATGAATATTAAAAACAAGGCATTTTGATACATTTTGCTGTTGTTTCATGACTAAAATTAGGCCCTATTCTTACCATTTTTATTGCCACTTTTAGTCCCTTTGGCCTATGTTTGATGATCAAAATGTGTCATCAGAATGTCTTGTTATTACCATGTGTGGGCTTCACAATTATTCCACTTTAGCAAATAAAGGAGAAGATAGTGGGCCTCTAATGAAAGGATGATTTTGTTCTTGAAAAAATTGTTCAAGGAGGATATTACCTCACTCTTCAATAAAAGATGTTTAGTGCTTCTAAAAAAAATTTAGAAAAAAAATAGCTTTTAACCCTAAAATTTTAGCGAAGAGTAAGGAAAATTAATTAAAATCCTCTTAACCCCCCTTCTCCAATTTTTTTTAAATTGAACTCATTAAAAATTTAAATTCACCCCTCCCCTCCCTTTCAACGTAAGACGGTGCGCCATTATTGGGAAAGAGAGAGAGTGGTGCAAGTGGCCAACGTTTTATAAAGAGAGCCAGTGCACGCCTTGTTACCTTATGAGCAGGTGAGTAGAGAGAAGAGAAATCAAAGGATAGAGATACTCATACGTGTGAAGGAGCTGATCAGGAGGATAATGAAGAAAAGCATTATTGTGGTCCTCACAATTACGACGGTGATCCTATTTGCAGATTCATGAGTGAATAACACAACAGCTGAGAACAACATCAATCTTAAGATCAGTAGTGGATTATGGGCTCACCACTATGATCATGATATGGCAGAGTTCATGGATCCTCGCTTTGCCAGAACGCTTTCTGAAGATTGTCAATGCAAAGTACGCCTATCAGTACAGACCGCTCGTCCCGAACTGTCCAGGTTCACCTTGCACTTCTTGCCTTGCCAGCAAATGGTTAGGACTACAACCAGTCTAGATATTGTCTAAAAAAAAAAGTTATCTATGAAAATGCCACCGCTTTTAATTTCTACACCATTGGCGCTATAATCGGTGTAGACATGGAGGTTTAAAATCCCTATTTTGTACTAGTGTGCCTGGCCCAACAAACAGAGAATGACCCGTAAGCCCCGTTTGATCATATCTAAGTTTTTTCGTTTCGTTGTTAGAAACTGCTTCTTTCAATTCCGTTTTTGTTCAAGAATCAAAAATGCTTTGTATTTTCTCCCTCTTCATCTTCTAAGAATAATTTGATGTCAGGCGCAGCTATATGCAAGTTTGATTTCAATTTCATGTGCAATATGTTAATTCGTACATGTATATGTTGAATAGTTATCTAGCTCGTTGTGATGAACTGATGATTATTTATGACGGTGCTGCAACATGCGTATTCTTCTTGTCTTACATTTAGTCAAATAATATTTTTCTTGTCCTGCATATTGATTAAGAGTTAATGAGGAAAAGGCGTTAGATTTTTTTTTTTAATATATAAATAGTCCGGTTGAGGTTTTGTTGATGTATTACAATAAGTATTGTTCATTATAATGGTGAAATTATCACAATAGAACAATGTAAATATGTAATATGATGTTGGCCATGAGTAGTTAAGTGCCAGAGAAGATTTATACATCAACATAAGTTGTAATAATATATTACACATTGATATATGGAGGAAAAGATTGACAAAAGTTGGAGAAATATTTTTTTAACAAGTTATACTATTTTTTATGCACGTCCTAAAGTATGAAAATTTTATTATTTTCAAATAAAATATAATGCATTTTTGTTTATAAAATTATTTTTTTCACACTGTACCAAAAGTACCTCGACATGGAGAGAATGACAAAGAAGGACCGATAAAGTAAATAAATATGATATTGGAAGACCATAACTTTATGAAATATTAGAGAAGGACGAAGGTTCGATAATAAAAGTAAATAGAAAAACAATACTCTCATGTAGTTGGCAACAGAGCTATAATTACATATCTAAAAAGTTAAGTTTCCAATCATTCAAATTGAGAGAAATACCTAGATAGACCGGTGCACCAAGTCATTTGTGATCTATTTTAAAAAAAAAAGGTGACATTAAATATAAATTGATTTTGATATTAATGATAATAAAGAGAGAAAATTCAAGAAATTAAATATGTATTCTGTTATAAAAAAATTAATTTAAAAAATATCACACAAGATTTTATTTAGATTGTTTGAAGCATTTTAATTGGACAGATCACAACTAATATGGTACACCTCGTCTATCTAAGTATTTCTCCTAAAATTGATCAATAGAAATAAATATCAAAAGATTATACAGGAATAGGTTGCAAATTGCAGAAGCTTTATGAATTACACAAATTCAATTTTATAAAGTTAAACGATTAGTTATATATTTCTTATAATAAATTGAAGCACTTCAAACTATCTCACTAAAATCAAGGAAAGGTAGTTAATTCATTAACATTATATGAAAATATAATAAAATTTTAATTTTATCCCTCTCTAAATAAAAAAAATTCAATTTTATATCACATCCTCTTTCATGATTAATGAATTTTAAAAAAAGATAATATTAGAAAAAAGAAATTAATATCACATTTAGTGTTTTATATTAAGAATTGAATAATATTTTTAGCTAGAAGACATCTTGTAATAGAGACTGGAGGGAGTAAAAGTTGTAAAATGAATATGAAGGTTTTACAACTAATTAGCTTTTAGGATTTGCATTTAAACTTCCAAGCTATCTAAACTTCTAAAATTTGCAACAGAACTTGTTATCCCATACAAAACTTTCAAACATATCATAACATACTCCCTCTAATCTTATTTATAGGATAGACAAAAAAGAATTTTTTAGTCATATTTATAAGTTACGTCATTAAATTTTTATCATAAATTTTCTTTTGTACCTTCCATTGAATTGTTGGAGAGATAAAATATGTTATTGAAGTGTGTATATTTAATAGGGGAAAAGTTAAAAACTTATTAAATTTTAAGATCGAGTTAATAAGTTTTAAGGTTTTCCTTAATGCTGGTGAAACATGTTAAAAGTGATTTATAAATAGAATCAGAGTAGTGCACTAATCTTATAATGAGATTTACAATTAAGCTTCTGAAATTTACAACTAAGCCATATTGCTGATTGCATAAATGCATTTGTCCACTTTTTATTTTGTTTAATAATCTTGGTATTTCCCTGACATTCCCCAAGCATTATCTTTTAATGTTATTTATTTATTTGGGTAGTTGTTACGCATTACTTCCCATTCGGCGCTATACATATTCAATTAAGTAGCTTATAAAAGCTTCTAGCAAAAAAAGAAAAAAGAAAAAAGTACGTAGTTATTAGGAAAATATCTTCAATAATTCCAAAACAGTCCGAAAAATTAATTGAACCTCAATTTGATCAGAGTCACATGCCAATCAAAACAAAAGAGGATGTCAAATCTCCAGGCTCCTCTTCCGCATTTAGTGGATGAAATTAATGTGTGTGTCAAGAGTCTGTATATAATTTTTCTTGAGATATTTTATATTCATAAAAAATTTTTCAAATTTAATTGTTATTTAACTTTAATAGCGGAGTTAAGTTAAATGAAGTAGAAATCCTCGTATGATAAGGAGTCCTTGTGGGCAAGAAATTCAAGCCTGTGAGAAAGGGACTAAGGATGGGGAGGGGATCTCAGAGAGTGGTCTCACATGTAAAGTCACAATGAAAATACATGTGACGTTTTGGACGGCAAAGAAAGGGAAAAATGGATTTAAAAGACTTATACATGATTAGTCAATTATCATTATAATAAAGTTTTTTCAACATAAGTGGAGAAAATGAGTATCTAAAAAAAAATTCATAGAATGTATTCACTACAAAAAAAAAGGACTTTTAGCGGCTATTGTAGTTGCCACTAAAAGTTTGATTTTTTGCGGCGATAGTATATAGTCGCCGTTGATTGTCAAATTTTCAGTGATGACAAGTGCATGTCATTGTCGAAAGTCTAAGTTTCAATGGTGATATATAAGTAGCCGCTGAAAGTTAACAATTAATAGTGACTCTTTAGAAGAAAGTTGCCGCTGATTGTTAACATATTTTAAAATATGTTATAATTTTTTAAAAACTTATGTTATAATAATTATAAGTTTTAGTGGCATCATATATGTGGCCATTGAAAGTTGACAATTAGCGGCGACTCAATGACTTTTTAGAGTCACCATTGAAAGTTTGATTTTATATTATCATTATAATTTTTTACTTTTTTTTGTTTAATCTAATATTTAAATTTTTAAGACATTAATTTTTTTGTATTATTGTAATTTTGTAATTAATATATAAAATAACATAATGAGTTTTCATTTAATATATTTTATAGTTAAATTATAACTTTAAAATAATGAAATTATTTTTAGATAAGGTTAAGGTATTATTTAATGTTAATGAGCTAAAGTAAAAAATTAAGCCAAACCATATTATTTTATGTCAATTTTTGTTATCACGTAATGTTTGGTTTGATTCAGTCCAACTATTTAGGCTAGTTTAATTAATTGATTTTGGTCAATTAAAATTAAATCTAATTGAATTAACTAATGCATACCCCTATGTGAAGTGATAAATTCATTTAAAAATCTAGTGTTTGATATTTTAATTTGGAATCTATATAGTGTGGTAATGAGTCTCTATTTTTAAATATTTTATGATTAAATTGATATTTTAAACAATAACACTACTTGTTTATAATAATTAGACATGTGATAATTAAATTTATTCATTCATAGAATTATATTTCATCTATATTTAATTTTTTAATTTAAATTTTATATTTAATACTAGCAACTTTAAAGCTTGATGTCGTTTTAAATATTTCCAATTTGATGGCCAATGATATGAAAAAAGAAAAGATGAAAAGAAGAAAAATAAAATATTCTAAAATTCTACTTTTAACTTTTACAATATATGAAATATATCTATATATGTGATGCTATATGATCTTTTTTGTTTGATACTATCTTGTGGCATAAATATAAAAAAAAATTAGATAATATAGTATATAATTTTCTTATAAAAATTATAATTTTAAAATGGAAACTAATTAAAAAAATAAAATGTAATGTAGAAATGAGCCAATTACATTACTTAAGAGTTATTGTTAATTAAAAGTAAAAATAAAATTTTACATGAAAATAGCTAGAAAAATAAATAATTATGAACTAATGTATAATCATATATATTTTTACTATTTATTCTTACATATTTTTATATTATAATTATAAATATGAATATTAAAATAAATAATATAATAAACTCAAGAAGTTTAAAAAATTAAAATAAATAATACAAATGATATTGTATCAACTATATTTGTAGTTTACTTTAGACAAAATAAACAATATAATTTGTAATTTTAATAAATTAAAAGAATTAAATTGAAGTATTTAATGATAGTAATGATATTTTATAATATTTAATGTTTTAAGATATATGTGTGTTTGTATAGTTTAATAATATATATATATATATATATTTAATTATGTAATAACAGACTGCTGGTTTATTCTAGCTCAATGGCAAAATGTTAGGACACAGAAGGAGTATAAATTGGTAATATGGTGACATGTGGCATGAGGTGAGGGCAACACGTGGAGAGTGATGTGGCGCCACATGGCATGAGGTGATGTGGCACCATGTGGGTAGGTAAAACCAACATTACTTTTCAATAGCGACAAAAAAGTTGCCACTGATTGGTAGTTTTTGCAGTGACACAGTGACAATCAAAAAGTCGCCACTGATGTATAGTTTTTGTGGCAACATTTGTCACCATCGATTCTCATCTTTCGATGGCGACTACCTTTCTACGGCAACAAATTTTCTTTGTTGCGTTAACAATTGTTGCTACCTAATCTCAACTTTTAGTGACAATTTTTATTGTTCCCGTAGATAGAATCAACGACAAAAGCTCTTGCAACGATATTGTAACGACTTTTTGATGCCACTAAAAATTTTCAGCTGTGACTTTTGTCATTAAAAGTCAATTTTTTTGTAATGATTATAGCTATATTATTTAGATCCTTGAATACAGTAATATGAACAAAATGTTCATCAAATATAGCATTCATAAAATATTTCAAAAAGAATATGTTAGATACAATCATTGACTTAAATGAAAATTACAAAATTCCATGCTCCAACTAAAAGTTATCCAATTAGAATAAATGAAAATGAATCTCTCTTGAATACGAGAGATCAATTGGTTTCCCCTGAAAATTTCTTATAAAATAAAGGAAGCAAATTGAGGTAAATACTCCAACAGAGAGTCAAGACATAACTAATAGTAAAAAAAATCTTAGTAGAGGTTCAAGTGACTAAAAATAATAAAGAGATCTTGACAATTTATGATAACAGAAAAAAAAAGAACCGAAAAAGAAAAAGATAGAGTTGTTGACAAATTTTTTGATAAAAATATCATGTGATCAAATGAGAATATTGTAGACCTGTACATGAATATATGTTTTGAAAAGTCGACAGAAAAATGATTGGCCCGAAAAAAGGAAGATGAAAGGACACAATGTGAGTACATTCATTTTTGATATGTGAAAATCTTGAACCTGTAGTCCAGATAAATAAAACGTAAAGTTATCATACGATATATGATCTATATGATAATAGAATAAGAAAATGCAGAGTATGACTTGACATAGAAGGATTTTCATAAAGGTGCGATATTTACTACGTCTATTGAATATTAGTGTTATAGCCTATACATATGACTCAATAAATAATAAAATTTATATGATAATCCTTGACGGACTTAAAATTCTCGAGCAAATTATTCAAAATATATGTTTATATAAGTTCATGAAATGGTTTTAAAATCATTATATTTTGTTTATTTTTGTCTACGAAAATATATTGAATTGATTACTCCTGAAGTACATATATTTATGAATATTTATATATCTTGTTAAAATTATATTTGGTATAATTTTGTTAGCAATAAGTTTAATTTCCTGATGAATTAATAGATATTGAAATAGAGATATTATATTATGAGACAGTCATATGAAGCAAATATAAGATATATTACTAATTATAACATTTAAAATAACTGCTGTTTCTACTTTCAAAGTACATAAGGGAAGGAGATCAAAGGAAATTAAATTAATAATTTAACATATCCTGAAGATATTCTAGAAGAATATATTTTCAAAAATTATATGATAACAACACATCTTGGGTGGTTCGATCAAAAGTAATACTTCATTAGCTTGGAAAAATACTGACAACAGTTACATTTGAAAAATTAGTATATTATCTTGAAGTAAAATAATTTAAAAGTGATAATGTCATCCAAGGGGAGTAAATACATGTTGTACTTTCTTGGTAAGGTTTTTAATGAAGAAGCACTAAATAACATATCAAATAATGATTTTCTATTTTTTTTTCTACTAGTTTTTTTCCTACAGGATTTTTCATAGCTAGTCGAAACTTTATAATATAATGAGACATGTTTTTAAATAATGGATATCCAAGGGAATTGTTATGAGTACAAAGCATTTTATATGATGTTCATTTCCCATGTTTTCTCATATATCTTGAAGGTTACAACTATTATGATTTGAAGGTCATAACTCTATGACTCTTGTGGTTCACATTCTTATGTAATTTATAGTTCATTATTCTACTTAATCTAATCAGTCCTTTGAGTTATATATAATTTCATGCCTATAAATAGGGCATCTCACTTTGTTTTTTTGGGGATAAAATATTAAATGCATATTAACAAAACAAAAGGAAAAATAGTTACATGGACATAGTTAATGATAGAACATTGAAAGAAGAAATAAAATGAAAAATCTGGTTAGCAGAGTAATTAGTGTCACATCTTTGGATGATAAAACTATCAAAAGATCCAAGGAGGAGGGAGATGTCGCAGTCAATGGAATCTTCATTAGAAGTTGAGAAATTCCATCCTTTGTTATGGCTAGATTTCCAAAGTTTTGCCTACTTTCGGTGTGCTTGAACCAGTCCAAAATAAAAGGCTTCTAACATGAGGGCAGAAAGATCTCCATTGGAAGAGATCATGACTGAGAGAAGAGAAGATACTGAAAATCTTCTCCACTAGGGAAAATGTAAGTGGAACAGTAAGTTACTTTCCTCCTTTTAAACTTCTAGAACCTGATTTCCTAGTTGAGCAAATGTCTGTTGGTACCCAATATGCACAAACTACTGTTGAGTGTTGAATTTGTGAGATGCAATTATTGTAACAAATATATTGCCTTATCTATTTTCTAGCTGCATGCAAGTTTAAGAAACTTGAAATTCTCTTGGAAATCTTGATTGATTTTCTATCTATTCACAATTGACTTTTTAGTGATTCACAAATGATCTTTCTTAAGTTCACAACTATATAACTCTTTAAATTTATGAGTGACCTTTTTCTATTGGCTAAATTGTTCATTTGGTGATAAGGGTACTTTTGTAAAGTCATTTGTTTTCTAGTTGCATGTAAGAACATGGATCCTTTCATCTCATTTCAATATGAGGTTTATTAATGTCTTCAAAGGTTCTATATTTGTTATTTTCCCTTATAGTTATACACATGTTCTTGGAGAAAAAAGTATCTACTTTCACAAGATTCCTACAATAGTTATATATTGATTTTAATTATACATACGTGCTCACAATTGATATTTCTATTCCTTTCTTCATGCTCTTGGAGATGTGATGTCTCACAATCAAAATCTCCGCTTTCTTTAGTATCTCCTTAACTGGTTGAGCTATTGATGAAATCAAATTTTCATGTAGGCTATTTGATCCTTGCAATACTTAGCATGCTTCTAGCGCATTGCCCTTCTGAAGCGCTTATTCTTGTATGTGTTCATCGTTATCTATGAAAGTTCTAGTCTTGCTTAAAGGTGAGTTTTCTGGATGACATAAACACACACGTGTATTCCTTTTGAGGCATGCGTCACTACTACAAAATAAGCTTACAGGAGCGCTTCTTTTGAAGCGCTCCTGTATCGAGCGCTCCTAAATGTATACGAGCGCTTAAAAAAAGCGCTCCTATATGTATGCTATACAGGAGTGCTTTTAAAAAAGCGCTCCCGTAAGAGCGCTCTGGTTTTTAAGAGCACACGTCATGTATGGGAGTGCTCTATATAAGAGCGCTCCTGTATGATGCATACCGGAGTGCTCTCTATAGGAGCGCTCCTGTATGATAACACCTTACCGGAGCGCTCTTCTCCTGTATGCCCCCATACAGGAATGCTCTTTATAGGAGCGCTCCTGTATGCTGAAAACTTATCGGAGCGCTCTTTTAAAGAGCGCTCCCGTAAGTTACTTTACAGGAGCGCTCTTCAAATGAGCGTTCCCGTATATTATATTTATTTTTTTAAATTAAATTTTTCAAATTTCTCCTTTTAAATATCTTTAACAATGGCAAATCATAATATCAAAAACTAATTTAAAAATAATATCAACATAAAAATTTATATACAAGAAAAAAAAATTGAAACTGATACAACAATTTTAATTTTTTAATTAACCTAGTTTAATTTCTAACAAGCCTAACAAATGAAACTATTGTTATTTTTTTAACATTGAAATCTAACTTCCTATCACAAACAGCCAATAATATATTCTGACCATTCTTCAACTAAATCTTCTATTTGCTCCATATTAAAATGTGAATATCTTGCTCCAACAAAATACTACACAAGATATGAAAGCAACGTATAAGTAATTAACATTATATTAACTTAATTTCAAAGCTTTTGACTTACATTTTCAGGAATGATCAACTCTTGTTGTGTGATTACTTCTCTCATAAACTTCATAACATAGTATCCACACTCCCAACCCTGTAATTGTGTAGGTACCTATAAAACAATAAAAGATGTCATTTATATGGTAGAAATAAATTCTAACTTAATTTAAAATACTTCAGTGATGAAATTATATATATGATACAAGTATTTGTTGTCGAAAATCCAGCAGAGTCTCCCCTATAACTTGGAAGTTTCAGAATTTTTCAAAAATTCTACATCAATCCAGAACAACATATTTAGAATAATAAACATAAAATATCAATCAAACAATCATTTAGATATGTACCAACTTGTTTTATTAAGAAAATAATACAAACTTTTTATTCTTTTTTATGAATAAAACTCAACAGGATTAGGTCTTTCGGTGTTTGGAGGGAGATCTTCACCTCCTCGATAACGTGCTACAGCCCTATTATATAATGATTAAGCATACCAAGTAAAAATTAATTATTATAATAAACATATATAAAGAATGTAGAACTAAAAACTTGCTAATTAAATAATATCCTCATAGATTTGTAGTTGTTAAAGTCACTATCTCTTAATGAATCAATATAATAAATCACAGGGACAAATGGATTGATACAAACAAGCACCCAATGTTGCCTGAAAAAATAAAATATTTCATTAACTAAAATATCAACTAAAGTTAAAAATAAACAATAATAACAATTTAACCTGGATTGTGAGGAGCTAAAAATAACATGTTTTTTTTGCCTTTGGCTTTGAATGTATCAGTAACCTTTTGAGAATGGTACTCAACACTGTAGGTACTAGTGTTGTGCGGGCTAATAAATGAAAATTTTGTTATCAATGAGCTCGACACCACAAAAGTATGATATAAGTACCTAAAATGAAAACAAATAGAATCATTCACAACTAAAATTAAATAAATATCACAATAAGTAATAAAATTGAGAAAGTACTTAATGTATAAACTAATTTATGTAGTTTGTAGCCAATCCTTGGTCAGAATCTCATTAATATTTTCAGCTGCTAATTTTTTGCTAATTATTTCACCATAAATCTGCTTTTCAAATTCTACTTCACAAATCTCATTTTTAAATGTTGTCCGCATAATCACTTCAAGTGCATTTTGTTGAAGATATTTTAACTGAGTAGATTCTGTGTTGGTCTTCCCTGCCTTAGTCACAGAGGTAGATCCTTTCGATGGCTTTCCTTTCGCTTTGATTGGCTTCTTTACAACTTCTTTCAATTTTGAGGACTACAAGATGTAAAATGGATTGGTAAGGCCGTAAGAAAACATGAATGATTTTAAAGAACCATCAATTATTATACCTGTAACTTAATGAGCTTTGAAGGCCAAGCCACATAAGTTCCAACGGCATCAAAAATGGTCTGGAGTGAATATATCCTCATCTTCTATTTGCACTGGCAACTCAACATCATTTTCTATTGGAATAGTTATAGTCACCTTTAAGTGATCAGCAGGCAATGGTCTGGAGTGTATAGTAACACTATTGTCATTATACGTAGATCTGATTGCCACAAGACAATGTGGTGATTTTAACCATAATTGACATTGAGACTCGCCCTAAAAATTAAAAATTAATATTTTAAAAAAATGTGAAACATAATTTGTGAATAAAGAGAAGATAATAGAAAAAAAATTATAACCTTAGAAAAGTCTTCTTTAGTATGGAAGGAGCAACTATCTTTATCACTGGGGCTACCTTGTGGCACATTTATAACTCCAATCATTTGCTCAAATCTCTTTTCCATTTGAGCTTGAAATTTTTTTTCTATTCTCGCCTCCATTTCTGCCATCCTTGCATTAAAATCATCTTCAGTAAAAATTTTAGACCGACATCCAAAGTAAGTGCCCTGAGAAATGCCAAATCTGACTCCTCTAACACGACCAGAGACCTTTGGAGCTCCCAATGCCCTACCAAGAACATCCACATGCTCTCCCACATCATTTTGTGATATTGATTGTGATAATGTTTCTTGTTGAACAAATTGTAAACTAATTATTAAATAAATAATATAAATAAAGTAATATACTAAAATATTAATACTCACACAATCTTCCCAGACTTTTCGAGTACGTTCATCAGGTAATTTACCTTCTTTATCTTCTCGAGCAGTCTTTCAAACAAGAGCTCGAGAAATTGGAGCATTAGGTCTAACTTCTTCCCTCTATTTAAAGAAGATATTAGAATAATTAAAAAACATTTCCTTATATATATATATATATATATAAGTAATATCAACAGACGATATTAATTGAAACTTACCAAACTATGTTCAATATCTGGATAGCTCTTTCTTCCTGCTCTATATTGAAAAGGAGTACTTGCAGCTTTAGAGTGATTGACTTGGCTGATCTGTTGAAATTCATGCAATTGGCGCATTTTAATAAATTCATCCTAATGCTCTTGCTGGATCTCTGGATACATTTTAGGAGGATGAGGATTGAATTCTTTATTTGCATCTTTTAGATGATATGTTGTGAGGGTAGCTCGAAACTTTCTATGAGCATATGCTGCTTTTCTCATGATATAATGCCTATGACTCTCATCCAGGTCAAAAGATATACACAAATCTTCCCATATATTATTTTTTGCTTCTTCAAGCTGTGGGTTATTTTTCTTTCTCCAGTCTACAATGTAACAAGGAACATAATGACGAGCTAAGACCCCTATGTAACTGGCCAACTGAGGAGACTTAACTAATTGGCCCCTATCATTCCAATTTACTGGTAATTTATGACCAGCTGCTCGAGCCCGTATTACTGCTTTCATAACAGTTTTACCCTGTTTAACCTCCTTGAATGCTTCTTCTTCAGTGGGTAGAGCATCACCACTGTTCTCAGGTGGGGTAGCCATATACCTGAAAGGAAAAAAGTAAATTTTTAACAACAAAAAAATTTAACAACTAAAAATAAATTTTTAACAATTAAAATAAAATTTAAATAAAGAACTTACAAGTGTTAAAATTTATTTTTTCTTTTTTTGTTTTTTCTTTTGTGTGTTCTATATATCCCTCATCAATCCAAATCCCTTCCGTATGATCTTCTCTAATATAGAAGGCATTATCCCTAGTTGAAACATTAAATGTCCGTGATGTTCCCATAAAAGGATCATCCTTAACATTGAAATCTTCATCCTCCTCATTACCCAATATTTTATTTGTTAAAAGAACAATCGACCAATTTTTATGTGCTGGATTTGACACATAAAACACTTGTCGAGCTTGTAATGCCAAAATGAATGGTTCATCTTTATGAGCCACCTTATTAAGATCTACTTAAATAAAACCTAACTCGTTAATTCAAAAGCTGTTTTTATTGTCAACCCACGTGCAATAAAAGACAGGTTTGCGAAACTTGATATAATCCAATTCCCAAATGTGCTCTATAATCCTAAAAGATGACATCATTGCATAGATTGGATTCTTGTCTTTAAAACTAGAGACATGCATTGATTGAACTTTAAGCATTACACCACTATTTTGCATAGTGCTCCAAGCATCTTGGCTTTTCGTATAAAATGTAAAGTCATTAATTACATAACTTGTATAAGAAAATACTTCAAATTCAGGAACCCTAGCCAAAAACCTCAACCTTTCTGATGGATGAGACTCCTCAGAGATGCGAGCTCTAAACCAATATATAAAGTGTTGGTTGTGATATGTTGCTAGCCATGTTTCATTTTTACCTTTATTCTGACTCTTAACTATTGCCTTGTGTTCATTGATATATGATTGAACTTCCTCAGTGTTGTGTAAAACATACAAGTGAACTTGCTCCCATTGTGTCTTGTCTATGCTAATGAGTTTCTTCCCAATGATTCCACCCTGTTCACCTGTGGTGTCTTTTGTGTACTTTGGCAACCCAATGGCATCCATATTAGAGAGATATCCAATACATAATTCAATTGCTTCTTCCATGATGTACCTCTCAACAATACACCCCTCGAGCCGACTTCGATTTTTTACATATCCTTTTAATACTTTCAAGTAATGCTCTACTGGGTACATCCATCTCAAATAAGCGGGGCCACACAACTTTATCTCTCTCACTAAGTGAAATGATAAATGAACCATGATGTCGAAGAACGAAGGCGGAAAATACATTTCCAGCTAGCTTAAAATCTTAGCTATTTCATGTTTTAGCTTTGGCAATTTTTTCAGGTCAATCACCTTACTACAAATTGCCTTAAAGAAGAAACAAAATCTAGTAATTATGGCTCGCACCTTCTTTGGCAAAATGGATCGTATACCAACCGGCAATAAATTTTCCATGATGACATGACAATCATGAGTCTTGAGACCTACTAGTTTGAGGTCTTTCATGGATACAAGGTTACTTACATTTGAAGAATATCCTTCTGGCACTTTAACTTCATGCAAGAATTCACAAAAAGCTAATTTTTCCTTTCTAGACAAGGTATGAGCTGCTGGAGGTAAAAAAGTGCGTTTTCCCTTCCTCTCTAGTGCCAACTCTTCTCTTAACCCCATGCTAATCAAATCCATCCTTGCATTAATTCCATCTTTACTCTTTCCTAAAATGTGGAGTAATGTGCCAACAAGACTATCGCAGACATTCTTTTCGATGTGCATTGCATCTAGGAAATGCCTAACATCTAGTGTCTTCCAGTATGGTAGCTCAAAGAATATGGACTTCTTTTTCCAACCACTCTTAACAATCTTACTTGCAAATAGTTTTTCAAATTCAATATTTAAATCTTTAACCTTTTCAAAGAGCTGCTCACCAGTTAATGGCATAAGAACTCTACCCTTTTTTGAGTGGCCATTAAAGGCCTTCTTCAGTCATCAGTAATGATGTGTTTGCGGCAAAAATCGTCGATGACCAATGAAGACATTCTTCCTACAATAGTCTAACCACACTGAACAAGTGTGCTCCTCACATACTGGACATGCATCTCGTCCTTTGATACTATATCCTGATAAATTGCCATATGGCAGGAAAGTCATTTATAGTGCCAAACAGCATTGCTCGTAGGATGAAATGTTTTTCTCTATACCCATCATAAACTTCCACACCTGTCTCCCATAAAATCTTTAGATCTTCAATCAAAGGAGCTAAGTACACATCTATATCATTTCCTAGTTGTCGAGGCCCAAAAATCAACAATGACAGCATCATAAATTTGCGCTTCATGCATAATGCTGGAGCGAGGTTGTAGATCATCAAAATAACCGGCCATGTACTATAAGTACTACTTTGCAAGCCATGTGGGTTCATTCCGTCAGTGGCTAGTGCAAGGCGTAAGTTTCTATCTTCAACCCCAAACTCAGGGTATATAAGATCAAACTTTTTCTATTGAGGAGAATTTGTAGGGTGCCATAGCTTGCCATCCTTAATTCTCTCATCAGCATGCCATGTTAAGTGGTTAGCATCTTCTGCAATGCTGTATAGGCATCTAAATCTTGGTATGATTGGAAAATACCACAATGCCTTCGCTGGGCTACATCCATTTCTTTTGTACCGTGATGCATCACATTTTGGACACTTATCTAAGGTCGAATACTCTTTCTGAAAGAGGACACAATCATTTGGACATGTATGTATCTTCTCATAGCTCATCCTAATAGAACAGAGCACTTTTTTAGCTTCGTAAGTATTAGGTGGAAGCTCGTTGTACTCAGGTAACATTTCATATAAGAGTTCAAGCAAATCCGTGAAACTCTTATCGCTCCATCCATTCGCTGCTTTTAGGTTGTATAGTTTCAAAATAACTGATAGTTTTGTGAACTTTTTACAACCGGGGTATAATGGTTTTTCAGCATCACTCTTCAATCTCTTAAACATCTCAGGACAGTCCCTAAGATCCTCTTCAATCACATCAATCATTTCATTAAGACGGTCAACATCATATATCCCACTATCACGATCAAATGTTGAGTAGCTCGCATTATCCCTCCAATCACTTGCATTATTCCTTGTCTCCCCATACATGGTCCAACAAGTATAAGTTGGATCAATCCCATTACATATTAAATGATCTTTCAATTCTATTGGCTTTACTTTTTTTCCATAGCAACATTTCAAATAAGGACATATGACTCCACGGGAGTCTTGATCACGACAAAATGCAAATTCAATGAATTCATCCACACCATCCCAATATTCTCTAGATAGTCGATTAGTCGACATCCACTTACGATCCATATCACTAATATGATTACCAAAATTCAATAAACAAAAGACTTAGATTTTTATATAAAAAAAATTCAACAGCATCTTCCTTAAAAGAACAATCTCCCAAATGATCAAACAATCGAATTCCACAACACAATATATTGAAACTAAAAAAATTAATTCATCCAAATAAAAATTTAGTAGCATAATGCATCTAAATTCTGTCAATCAATTGTAATTTAATTAATAACAATAATCTCCCTTAAAAGTATATTTCATAAATAAAATAAAAATGTATTCCTCAACTTTAATCTAAATTATCAACTACAAATACTTCATAATTTTAATATAAATAACTTCAATTCATATATTATCTATAATATTGATTATTAAAAAAATATTTAAAATTTATTCTCAAATATATATAAATTAATTATTAAAAAAAATACCTTCAAAGTGTAGTCTTCACAGCAGCAGCGACGTCGATTCCTCTGCTGTACAGCAGCGACGCACAGTGGCAATGGAGGTCTTCACGGCGTCCCTTCCTTCGGTGTGCAGCAGCAGCACAGATCTAAAACAGAGATGTAGATCTGGAACAGCAAATAGCAAACAGCAGACAGCAAACAGCAAAATAGATGGATGACGATCTGCAACAGCAATACAGATCTGGAACAGAGATGCAGATCTGGAACAACAAACAGCAGAACAGATGGACGGCACGGCGACGACGATGCAGAGACCGGACAGCGACGGCGGCGGTGACACAGGAGACGGACGGCAATGGCGACGGTGACGGCGATGCAAAGACCGGACAGCGATGGCGGAGGCGACACAGGAGACGAACGGCGATGGTGAAGCAGGAGACGGACGGTAATGGCGACGCAGAGGCGGACGACGACAGCGACGCAGAGGCGGACGGCGACAGCGATGCAAAGGCGGACAGCTATGCAACACAGAAACAGAGAGAGAGGTTTGAAAGAAACTAAATGGAGAAAAGAAAATTGACGGACGGATAATAAGTAGAAGTGGAAAGACTCTTTTGGAGCGCTCATGACAGAGCGCTTCGAAAGAGCGTTCTTCTGGAGCACTCTTTGACGAGAGCTTCGGAAGATCTAGCTCTTCTAGAGCGCTCTTTCACGAGCGCTTTGGAAGACTTATTCCTGAGCTCTCTTCCGAAGCGCTCTTCTATGAGCATTCCAGAAGAGTGAGCCATCTTCCGGAGCGCTCGTCGAAGAGCGCTTCGAAAGGATAATATTTTGGAGCGCTCGTGAACGAGGGCTCCGGAAGAGCTCATCTTCCGGAGCGCTTAAGTAAGAGCGCTCCCGAAGGTATTTTTAAATTTTTTACAATATTTTATATATATTAATTAGGAGCATTATCTTATTAAGAAGCCTGACATATAAGAGCGCTTATTTAGAAAAGTGCTCTGGTAAATTCTGCATTCACATTTTAGAGCGCTTATTTAAAAAGCACTCCTAAATACCCGCTCCTAAAGATATATTCTGTAGTAGTACATGTTTCAGGCTTTGATTACTCCTCACAACTTCTAACTGCCAAACCTCGCATGTATGACTTCTAATTCATTCAAATGTGAGATAATCCATAAGATTATCTTTTTTTGAGTCCTTAAAAGTTCAAAGGCATATCCACATGATTAGTTAATTCAAAGCATGATTTTCACAATATCTTTCGAGAGAAATTTTCATTTCTTTTCACTTCTTTAAGTTCATTGCTCAAAACATGTTGTTTATGCATAAACATGATTTTGACATGATTTTCCAAAATGCATATGTTCTTTAGTAAATCATGAGAAAGATTGATGCAAGTAAAATCATTTGCTTTCTTAAATCCATGATCTATCTAAGGATAGAATACAAGTAAATGAAATTGGAGAAAGCTACTTATTAATTGCGTAAAGCTTGCAATTTCTTTTGCTTAAGCTCATCACGTTCATCTTTTCAGATTTTTTGAATTTTGTCTTCTATTGAATGTGGTTCTTCTTATGATGATGCTTTAAGGATAATGATAGTAGAGGTATTATTCTTTCTATAACTCTCCATCATCAAGAGCTTTTACTCTTCTCAAGGAATATTTGATGATTTGGCTAATTTTTTCAATATTTTCCTCTAAGTTACAGCTTCCATCTTACTTCTTGATGAATCTTTGACTAACTTTTGTCATTAGTTATGTCGTTCTCATGATTGAACCTCCTTTTCAATTTTTATGCATCTTCATCAAGGCTTGATATGGTGTATAGAATTCTTGTGTCAAGTCTTTTCCTAGAAAATCAGATAATTCTTCCTTTTCTTTTGGTGTCTAATTTTACTTGGATCCTTTCAAGGTCAACTTGTAGGAAATAAGAGCTGGCAAGCAATAATGCTAACTCAATTTGAAATTAAATTTCATGCATAAAATAGCTATTCAATTTCAAAATCATGTATGCATGAGAGACTATGCAAATTATATGTAGGGAGAATTAACTACAAGACTTAAGTAAAAGAATATCATCTTGTCTTTCTCTTATTCAAGGAGACTGATGAAACTTCCTTTCTTACCTAATAATGATTTTGAACTCTTGGTCTAGGTAGATGTTGGAAATCTCTCATAGCATACGAATTTAGAATATCCTTAGCTTCAAATTTTTTTTTTGTTTCTCCTATTCTCCCTTTGGTAAGTTGAATGGTGCTTTATGAAATATTTTATCAGAGTAAGAAGCTTCTTTTCTATATGACTAGTGCCTTTTCTAATGATTAGGCTTTATCATTATTGTGTATTGTTACTAGAAGCTTCTTTACTCTAGTGCAAGCAGTGTGTGATACCTCTTATGGAGTTGAGGAGCATCTGTACATCAACTTCTTTAGATGAAAGGTTTTTTTAGCTCTTCTCCAGGAGAAGTATTTTCTTCTTAGTTCAACATTCCCTTTCATATGCATAGATAAAGTTCTAGAGATTTCCTTGGGAACCCATTTCATCTTAGGTCCATAATGGTTGGCAATGGACTTTATATGTCCTTTAAGTGCCCACTGAATGACATTTCTCTTATAAAGATTTCTTCAATATGTGCAACAATTTCACACTCACCCAACCTCCTCTTTTTGCTCAATATATCCTTAAGAAATTTATTTTATTAAGGCATTTGTTGCAAAGCTTTGAGAAGAGAAATATTAATGTGCAATTGCTTGAAAATTCTAAATAATTTCTTGTATTGCTCCTCTAAGCCTTCTTTTGAAATCTTTGAGGGAATGGTAGTGGTAGCACTCAATTATGATGCTTATTAGCAGGTCCCTTTTTCTCAGCTATTGTCATTATTGTCTCCTTTGGATACTCTTTCTTAGTATCATCTTTAACAATGACATATTTAGCTTTAGTAAGTTCAAAAGATACCTTTTTCTTAGTTTGATCAACCTCTAATTTAGATTAAGACTTAGATATAAGAGGAGAAATTTTAGATAATTGCTTCCCACTGGTTAGGGTAATTGCCTTGCATTCCTCTTTTCCTTCTCTATGAGGATTGGTCTTTGTATTGCTTGACAACCCTTTTATAAAGTGCAGTCATTATAATTGCAATTTCTTAGGGACTAATAAAGATGAACTTCATATGCAAATCGAAAGGGACAACAAATTTTTCATATAAGCACCTACCATAAATATTTCAAATGGATTAGTATATATTTAATTTACTAACTATTCATATATAAAAAAATTACCATATATAAAACCTAAGAACAGTGAGGCTAGTCATATCATGTTGTGACACTTCATTAATAATATCAAGCGAAAGAATATTATATCATGGTTCATCATATATTTCATCCTTGAATGGGATTTGCAGGATTGGAGGATTAGACTTATGAATTGTTGCATAAATCTAAAGTAAATTGCAATGTTGGCTTGAAAATTGAGGCTCTTGTTTAAGCATAACTGTATGGGAGATAAATTTTAAGGAGAACCTAGACCAGGATGTGGTCTTTTTCTTGGACTATGCATCTTTACTATTTTTTCAGACTTGAGATCTTAACATAAGTAGCTTGCCATCCAACAAAACTATCCATTGCCTCTCCTACAATTCCCATGTCCTCGATAGGAATAGGTAACGAATTGTTGAGATCTTTAAGCACATTAATAGCAATTCGTACATATGACAGAGAGTGGCATATTATGTAACATGTCTCTCAACAAATTGATAAACACTCAACCGATAGCAACCATGTGACAATTTGGATTGTTTGCCAACAACTCACATATGTTCTCACTCTATATTAATGAATAATATACTATATTAAAGTCATGAAAAATGAAAATAGTGAAAAATAAGTAAAACAAATGAGTAATATTTTAGGTCAAGGAGATTTTTAATAGACTGCATTACACTGAAACTACCTTTCCTGCTGAGGTTAATATGAAACTCCCCCTCCCACCTCTCCTTATCCTTTAGCAAGGCTTCGATCATGTCCCATTGCCTAGATAGCTCCTCTTTCAGTGTGACAATCTCAATCTTTTCACTTACATCCTTTATTGACTTTGTCTTCTTTTATGTCCTGAATACTTATTTTTTTGTAATACCAAAGCCATAACCCTCAACCCGACTAGGGTGTTTAGGATTATCCAATTCCTAGCCCAAGACATCTCCATCATCAGGTAGGGCCACTTTTCTTAATCTCAACTTATGCAATGTATAGTGAGAAAGTTAAGTTAATTGACTAATGATAAGACACATTTGTCAGCAAGTTCTTGAACATATTAATCAACAATATTTCCTTCTCTATTGGCTTGATCTTCCATGAAGAGTTTATGACATGAAATAGAACTTTCTTTTAAATCCTCTCACTCGATCTACGCATTTAAATAAAGTTGAACATTAGTATTGTGCATATTTGTGAAATAAACTATATAGCTTAAATATTAACATATCATTTGTTGCTTAATTCTTACATATCATATATGCCCTTTCTTGTAAGGGTATGGATCTTTCTCATGCAACTCATTCTTTTTATTGCTTAATTTCTATACAAAACACATAAGAATCATATTAATAAACATAAATATATTGACAATAAAAAATTATAGTCCTTACTTGGAATTATCTCTTAAGATGTTGGGCAAAAAAGTTCACCCTATTATTCTTGTTAAACTAATGGCCTTATCAATTTGGGGACCTTAGCACTAATGTTGCCACCTAATTTTTTAATGTATCATGCTCCACAAAATAACAAAATGTCAACATTGCCTTCCTAGCTGATTGGATGACAAATTTCATCTAACTAGCAATGAGTGCAAATGTTGATTGTAATACAAGGCAATTAATTAGGTTTTTGGTTACGTAATTGTAATTAATTAAAATGATTGTGAGTAAAGTCCTTTACCCCTACTTTCTCCCAAATATAATTATTTGTTGTTAGACTAACATCATTCCAATTCCTAATTGCAATAGGCATATTTGCCTTTGCCACAATCTCTATGTAATTGATGAATTTATTTCTATTGGTCTTGATGGGTTGACCTTTATAATTCCATTCAATTTCATATTTTTCTCCAACACTTCTCCTATTCACCTTAGTCATCAATGTCAATTCTCTCATTATTTGATTTACTTCTTGCTAAATTTGCTAGTCATTCTTGTCAATACTAGGATTAGTACTGCTAGGTCTACTAGGGCTAGCACTCTTTTAAGAGGCCATTTACCTATAAAAATAGAAAAACAAAATAAGTAATAAGTAACAACAATCTAGAATATTATATCACATAATAAGTAACAACAATCTAGCTAGAAAACTAAAGCACATAATAAGTAATAGCAATCTAGAAAATTAAATCACACAAAACAAGTAACCCACCTGTTTAATTTGTTCTTTTTCTTTTCTTTGTACGTTCCTTATCTTTTCTCTCCTTTACTCAAATTCCTTTACCCCGTTTCTTTGAAATCTAAATACCTTCATTGTGATCATTTCTTATATAAAATACATCATCTTCAATGAAGTAATTTTCAAATGATGTCCCCATAAATGGATCATCTTCAATTATAGAATCATTTATATCTTCATTTATTTTGTTGCTCAATAAAATAATGGATCAATTTGGTTTAGCAGGATCAAAAACAAAGAACACTTGTTGAGCCTATGAACCCAAAAAAAAGGCTCATTTATGTAACTTTCTCTATTAAGATCTCCTTATAAGAACCCTAAATCATCATCTTTAAGACTATTTTATGATCTTGTTAACCTTTAGAAGTTCATGTTATTTCATCACATTTTCCTTATATTCTAATCCATTTTGGTTCAATTGTATATGTTTTTATTGCCCAAATTAGGAAAATGTGCATTTTGTTTTCGGCTTGTGTTCTTGGCTTTAATTTGATATTTTTAGCCTAATTTCATGTTATTTTGATTGAAGTTTTGATTAGAAGCATTTCTGGAGCTTTGTGGATGTTTTTGGAAGGCTTTTGGATGAAGAAATCAAGAGCAAAATGAATAATTTTCGTTAGCTGTAAAAACAGTGTAAAACTGCCAAAGTCGTCCCAAAGTCATGACTTTCGTTCACAACTTTCGCCGCTGTCAGAAAAATGCTGCATTTCATTTATCAGAAATTGGTTGGCTAGGATACATATAAGCTGAGAGCTCGACCCAGAACGCATTCTTGAGACTTTTAGACACTTTTGGAGCTTGGTTGTGCTAAGGTTTGGGCATTGGAAGAGTTGGGATCAAGAGATTGAAGCTTTGAAGACATTTGAAGCTCATTTTCTTTGGTTTTTCTGTTCCTCTTCCCTTTCCTCTCTTGTAATCTGAAATGGGTCCACTTATTTTGTATATTTGTAGCTTGTGGATGATTATGAGTAGCTAAACCCTTTGTTCTAGGATTATTTGGAACCCTTGTATGGATTAACACTATATTTCTCCTCTCTTTTTATGATTAATGATATATATGTGTTTATTTTACTCTTTCCTTAATGCTTCTACTTGATTGGCCACCATTTAGATGTTGGGTTCACTTAATTGATGCTTGAGAGGGCTAGGTTGAGTGTAGAACTTGGGTAAAATTGTGTAAGAACTTGATATTTGCATGTTGAATGGATGGTTTTGTTAGTAAGATAGAGATATACTTGCTAGCCTTACATAGCCACATTAGGGTTGGTGTTTAAAATTGAGTTTTATTAATTGTAACAAGAGATTGTGCAATCAATTTAACTAAACACTTGTTCATGACTTGAGAGAGCTTGTCCAAGTATTTTTAGAACCCTAGTTAGCACTTATTTTCATTAAAAGCATTTATGAGAGGAGGTAATTTTGGTGTTATGAAATGCAAGGGGGACAAAAAATCCTAGGTCCTAAATTGTGTTGGAAGTTTGTGAATCACTCACTTTTCTTTATTTTCTAGTATTAGCTTCATAAGCAAAATCATTTTCACCTAACTTTGTGTAGCTCAACTTGATCGAATTTACTTAGTCTTTTGCTTGATTATAGTTTTTAAACAAATCCTCGAGGGAACGATACTTTACTCATTTTATATTACTTGCTACGACCCGTGCACTTGCGGTGAGCAACAAGTTTTTGGCGCCGTTGCCGGGGATTTGCTTTTGAAAATATTGTGGTCAACCTTAGACTAGTAATATTAGATTTCGCTTGAGCTTTGTAGATATTAGTTCTAGACTTTTATTTTGTCTTGTTCAGTGTTTTTGTTTTAGTTTAATACTTCTTGGGTTGTTTCTTCTTCAGGTACCCATTTGGCATATGCAAGTCATAGGCCCAGAAGGATTGGAAGTGATACTTGAAGGATTGACAATCTTTGAAGAAACCGAGTCTCCTAATTCTGAAAGAACTCCTGAATCGGTAAACATGGCAGAAGACCAGTATGACACCGCCTCAGTCAATGACTTTGCTAATCAAAATCTGAGGGGTACTCAATCTTGTATTCGAATGCTGGAGTTTCAAGCACATACTTTTGAGATCAAGCCCGCCATGATCACAATGCTTTAAATGAATGGTGTGTTTCATGGTCTATTCAATGAAGATGCTAACAAGCACTTGATGTCTTTTGTGGAAGTATGTGATTCTTTCAGACAAAATGGGGTGCCTAAAGATGTCTTGCGCTTGCGGTTATTTCCAATTTTCTACAAGACAAGGCTAAAGAATGGTTCAACAATCTTCCCGAAGGTTCTATTGGTTCATGGGAGGATCTTGAGAACAAGTTTAGAGCTCGATTCTTCTCTGATGATAAAACAGTGGAAGCAAGAGATGAATTTCTTAGCTTTAAACAATATCCAGAGGAACATCTCTATGCAGCTTGGGAGAGATACAAGATGTTGATGAAGAAATGCCCTAATCATGGATGGACAAATGGGTAGTGATTCAGATTTTCTGTAATCGTCTGAATCCATCTTCGAAGGCCATGGTTGATTCTATCACAAATGGGGGATATCAGAATGTGCCTGTCAATGAAGTTTTTCGCCTCTTAGACCAATTGTCTACGAATAACACTCAAAACACGGATAGAAGGAATACATCAATGGTGACTAGTGCTAAAGATGATTCCTCTTCCCAGATTGTATCCATCTTGAATGCAATGAACAAGCGTTTTGATGTGTTGGAATCTCAAATGCAAAAGGGAAATTCTCATAATGTGCATGCTGTCCAAGCCATTCCAATTGTGTGCAATCAATGCAATGATATGCACATGCCCGATCAATGTCCTCTTTATATGACCACTGAGTCTGTCAACTATATGGGCAAGTTTAAAACCCTCACAACAACCCTTACTCTCAAACATACAACTCAGGATGGAGGAATCATCCTAATTTTTCATGGAGTCAAGGGAATTCTTCAAATCAACCTTCATCTCTAATGTCAAGCCACTTCACCCTTCGGGTTTTCAAGCTCCACCAAAGCCAATGCAGATTAAAGAAGAGGAGTCTAGAATGGAAAAGATGCTAGCATAAATCTTGAGTAATCAAGAGTCTGCAAGAGTTGAAACTAAGGCAACTCTTACTCTTCATGATACCGCAATCAAGAACCTCGAAGTGCAAATAGGGCAATTAGCTTCACAAATGAATGCTATGTCAAGAAGTAATCTCCCTAGTGACACCATTCCAAATCCTAAAAGGATGGTAAGGAGGAGTGTAAAGCCATCACTTTGAGAAGTGGGATGCAATTACCCGAAGTTCTTATGCCAAGTGCAAGTGGTGTGAGTAGTGGTGCTACTAAGGTGATTGTTGATAATGAAGTGATTAATGAAGAAATTGTGGTTGAAGAGTGTGACAACTCGAAGAATAATCAAGAAGAGAAAAAGAATGAAGATCAAGCCAAAAAGGTTGGTGATGAGAAAAAGCAACTAGAGGCCAAGTTAAAATATGTGCCTCCACCACCTTTTCCTCAAAGGCTTAGGAAGCAACAAGAAAATGGCCAATTCAAAAAGTTTCTTGATATGTTCAAGCAATTGCATATCAACATTCCTTTTGTGGAAGCTTTGGAGCAAATGCCCAAATATGCTAAGTTCATGAAAGATGTGCTCTCTAAAAAGAGAAGGTTCAATGAGTTTGAGATGGTTGCTCTAACCAAGAGTTGTACGGATATCATTAAGCAACTACCTCAAAAGTTGAAGGATCCCGGTAGCTTCTCAATTCCGTGTCATATTGGGAATAAATTTTTGGGTAAGGCATTATGTGATCTTGGAGCTAGTATCAATCTTATGCCTCTCTCTATTTTCAATAAATTGGAGTTGGGTGAAGCTAGACCAACAACCGTGACTTTGCAATTAGCGGATAGAAGCTTGGCTTATCCACGTGGTGTTATTGAAGATGTTCTTGTAAAAGTGGATAAATTCATTTTTTCGGTTGATTTCATTGTCCTTGATTGTGAGGTGGATCGTGATATTCCTATTATCTTAGGAAGACCATTCTTGGCAATCGCTAGAACCTTGATTGATGTTGAAAAAGGTGAGCTTACTATGAGGGTGGATGATGAGCAAGTCACTTTTAACATGCACAAGTTGATGAAATCTCCCAAAGATCTTGAGCAATGCTTCTTTGTTGATATGCTTGATCAAGTTGCATAAGAAGAATTCAATGAGGCAATTCCTAATGATTTTTTAAAAGCCTTGTTGCTAGGAGCTCAATTAAAGACTCAAGATGGAGAAAAGTGTATGGCTATCATGAATGCATCACCGGTTTATCCTAAAAACCGTGTCCAATTTGAATCTCTAGATTTATCTTCTCTTGGTAGACCATCTTTGAAATCCTCTATTGAAGAGCCACCATCTCTTGGTTGAAGACATTACCTTCTCATCTTCGGTATGTCTATTTAGAAGCCAACAATACTTTGCCAGTGATTATTGCTGCGGACTTGAATGAACAACAAGAAGAGCAACTTGTGGAAGTCTTGAAAGCTCACAAGAGAGCTATTGGGTGGACTATTGCTGACATAAAGGGTATTAGCCCTTCAATTTGCATGCATAAGATTTTCCTTGAAGACAATCATAAAACTTCTGTGGAACATCAAAGAAGGTTGAATCCTATCATGAAGGAAGTTGTGAAAAAGGAGATCTTAAAATGGCTTGAGGCGGGCATTGTCTATCCTATTTCTGACAGCTCTTGGGTGAGCCCAGTTCAATGCGTTCCAAAAAAGGGAGGCATGACTATAGTGGCTAACACCCACAATGAGCTAATTCCTACTCGCACTGTCACTGGGTGGAGAGTATGCATGGATTACTGGAAGCTAAATGCGGCCACTAGGAAAGATCACTTTCCTCTTCCCTTTATCGACCAAATGCTTGACAAATTAGCTGGAAGGGAATTCTTTTGCTTCCTTGATGGGTATTCAGGCTATAACCAAATTGCCATAGCTCCAGAGGATCAAGAAAAAATGACATTTACTTGTCCTTATGGAACTTTTGCTTTCAAGTGCATGCCTTTTGGGTTATACAATGCACCGGCCACTTTTCAGAGGTGTATGATGGCAATTTTCTCTGATATGATTGAGCAAACTATGGAAGTCTTCATGGATGACTTCACGGTTTTTGGGGATTCATATGAGGAATGTTTGATCAACTTGGCCAATGTGTTGAAAAGATGTGAAGAGACCAACTTGGTCTTGAATTGGGAAAAATGCCACTTCATGGTTAAGGAGGGCATAGTTCTTGGCCATAGAGTCTCCAAAAATGGCTTGGAGGTAGATAGAGCCAAAATTTCAGTGATTGAGCAACTTCCTCCACCTACTAATGTTAAGGGTGTGAGGAGTTTTCTTGGTCATGTGGGATTTTATCGCCGCTTCATTAAAGACTTCTCTAAAATAGTCAAGCCTCTTTGCACTCTTCTTGAGAAAGATGCTGAATTTAAATTTGATGATTCATGCTTGAAAGCATTTGAAGAGTTGAAGAAAAGACTTGTGTCTGTGCCTATCATGATGGCTCCTGATTGGAGTTTGCCTTTCATTGTGATGTGTGATGCTAGTGACTTTGCTGTGGGTGCTATGCTTGGCCAAAAGAAAGAAAAAGTACTTCACCCAATTTACTATGCTAGCAGAACACTTGATGATGCTCAAGAAAACTACACCACAACTGAGAAAGAGCTTTTGCAGTGGTGTTTGCTTTTACCAAGTTTAGATCGTATCTTGTGGGTACTAAGGTGACAGTTTACACTGACCATTCAGCTTTAAAGTACCTATTCAGCAAGAAGGAGTCTAAAGCAAGGTTAATTCGATAGGTACTACTTCTACAAGAATTTGACTTGGAGATTATTGATAGGAAGGGTACTGAGAATCAAGTGGCGGACCATCTTTCTAGGTTGAGTACTGATGCTCAACTTAAATGTAATGTTGTTATTGATGAAGCTTTTCCTGATGAGCAACTCTTTAAGGTTGACAATATTCAAACACCGTGGTATGCGGACATTGTCAACTATCTTGTTTGTGGCATCTTGCCCTTTGATTTGAAGTTTCATCAAAAGAAGAAGTTTCTCTATGATGCTAAGTTGTATTTTTGGGAAGAACCCTATCTGTTTCGCCAATGTGCTGATGATCAGAAATGATCAGAAAGTGTGTTCCTGAGTGTGACCAACAAGAAATTCTAAGATGTTGCCATTCTTCTGACTATGGAGGCCACTTCGGGGGTGACAAGACAGCATCTAAAATCTTGCAAAGTGGTTTCTATTAGCCCTCTTTATTCAAGGATGCATATGACTTTGTTTTAAAGTGTGATAGGTGCCAAAGGATGGGTAATATCTCTAAAAGGAATGAAATGCCACTCAACAACATGCTTGAAGTAGAACTGTTTGACGTGTGGGGCATAGACTTCATGGGACCATTTCCCATGTCTTTCAACAATCAATATATCCTTGTGGCTGTAGACTATGTCTCAAAATGGGTCGAAGCGGCGGCATTTCCCACTAATGATGCTAAAGTGGTGCTCAAGTTCTTGAAGAAGCATATTTTCACCCGTTTTGGAGCACCAAGAGCCATTGTGAGTGATGGTGGTACTCATTTTTGCAACAACCAATTTCAATCTCTCTTGAAGAAATATGGTGTCAAGCACAAGGTTGCACTTGCTTACCATCCTCAAACTAACGGGCAAGCTGAAATCTCTAATCGGGAAATCAAGAAGATACTTGAGAAGACGGTAGGAGTGGCAAGAAAAGATTGGTCCACCAAACTTGACGATGCATTGTGGGCTTATCGAACGGCTTACAAAACTCCTATCGGCATGTCTCCATACCGGTTAGTTTTTGGGAAAGCATGTCATCTACCCGTAGAGCTAGAACATGGTGCTTATTGGGCTGTCCAAAAGCTCAACTTTGATTTTAAAGCCGTGGGTGAAAAGAGACTTCTCCAACTAAATGAACTTGATGAATTTCGGTTAAATGCCTATGAGAATGCTAGGCAATACAAGGAGAAGACAAAGAGATGGCATGACAAGAAAATTTTATGCAAAGCATTTGAGCCAGGCCAAAAAGTACTCTTGTATAACTCTAGATTGAGATTATTTCCTAGCAAACTCAAATCTAGATGGTCGGGACCGTTCAATGTGGTCCAAGCATTCCCTCATGGTGCTATTGAGCTAGAGAGCAATGAAGGAGAAAGATTTAAAGTCAATGGACAACGAGTGAAGCATTACTGGGGTAGTGAGGTAGACCGTGAAGCAATTACCTTGCCCTTATCTGATGCCTCTTGAAGGAGAGAAGAGTCAGGCTGAATGACTATAAAACAAGCGCTACTTGGGAGGCAACCCAAGCTCTAAACCTTATCTTTTGATTTTTCTTTTGTAGATTAGTTGTTTTGGTGAAGTTATGTGTGATCTTGTCTCTTTTATAGGTTAACAAGAAGATATGAGGAAGTATAAGCCTTTGGAGAAGCAAGAAATGTGCCTAAAGAACAAAAGCGCACAAAAGGAAGGAAAATTTCAGGGAAGTCAAGCTATTTAAGTTGTTTTTATGCTTATAAACTTGTCTTGGTAATTATTTTGAGCTTATTGAAGTAAATGCAATTTTTTGTGGTTTGATTCTTATGAAAAATGGTTCTTTTTGGGGGTTGATTGCATTTAAATTGAAGGAAATTGTGTATGGTTGATGAATGATGGTTAGAGATTGATTTTGGAGTGAATTGAGTGCTTGGAAGAGGTTTTAAGGGGTGAATAAATCAAATTTTTGAAAACAGAATGTTGCAGAATTTTGCTGTCAAGAAAGTTCTGACACAAGTCATGACTTTGAGCTCACGACTTTGAGATTCCAGAGAAGATGAAAGTCGCGACTTCGAATTTAAGCCTAATCTGAAAGTCATGACTTTGGAAAAAATTTCAAAAAAAGTTAAAAATTAAAAAAAAAGGAAAGAATTTTTTCCTCTTATTTTTTTTCTCTTGCCCAAACTTTACCCTCAATGAATGCTAACCTCACTCAATCACTTCAATACAAACCTTTTCCCCCTAAATCTTTCAAGTTCTTTCCCTTGTCACTATCCATAATTCTAGCCACCTGAGCTTTGTCCACTTTCGTTCTTCTTTAGCATGAATCACATTTATCATTCATCCTCCTCTCTACCTCAAAGTTCCCAAGAGATCACATAGATTAGCTTGTCTTAATTCTAGTTCTATAGTTGTTTTGTTACCTGTGGATATTGTTGAAATACTCTTTTGTTACAGGTTGTGCTTTTTGTGTCTCTCATGCAACCTTTCTATTGTTGTTTGGTTGTATAATTGCATGAGAAAGGGCCCTTACTTTTCTCTTTTGATAGTGAGGACACTGTTCAATTTAAGTTTGGGGGTGAGGGTATTATTTTGGTTGATTTGACATGAACTTCAATTTTGAAACTTAGCTATTTATTGTTCCTCTCTTTTAAAATTTGAGCTAGATTGAGAAATTATTTGTTGAATAGAATGTGTGATCCAATGATAGAATGTTGCTTAAACTGTATGTTTTATAGGAAGTTGTGATAAATATTTTGGCATGCTTGATTTGCAGGGTTAAGGCTTGCTTTCTAATAATTTTGTGAATTTTTCTTTTGCACTTTTGAACCAGACAATGATTTGAATGCCTCTATTAGGAAATTATGTGGCAAGTTTATGTGCATTTTCTCTCTCAATTGAGAAACTCTAGAACCTATCTTGGAATCTCTTGAGGCATTTTAATCACTTTGCATGATATTAAAATATGATTTGGGCATTCTTTCAATTGCGTTTGAGCCTTTCAAGCCTACCTATTGCATCATTTCCACTTGAACCCCTTTTGAGCCTGGAATTGAAAATCTTATGTATTTTCTTTTTGAAACCTTCATTAGACCCTAGCCTCTATAATTTGAAAAACCATGAACTACCTTACTCTTGAGATAAGTGATAAAAAATTTTTGTGTGCTAGTAGGGAAGTTTGTTTTAGTTGTTCAAGGAGGTGTTGTTATTGTAAATTTGGGTGTGAGGAATGGAAATGAAGTTTGGAATTCTACCAATTGTGCTCCTAAAAAAAAGAAAAAAAATATATAGAAATATACATGAAAAAAAAATTGCAATGAAAAAAAAAAGAGAGTTTCAATATCAATAAATTTGGAGTACAAGGAATGGTATTTGGGATAAGTTTGGGAGAAAGTATTTGGCTAGCAAGAATGGAATGGTTGGCTTCTCATTGTCATTTATCTCAAGTTCTTTGAATTTCATTTATCCTTCCATTTCAATAAGCCCAAAACCTTTGGCCACGCTACAAGCTTACAAAGTCCCATTGATTTTGAATTATGTGAAGTGATCTTTTAGTGGAGAGAGAAGAAGAGTTTAAGCATATGAAGTCTTGATATTGAGCTTGTTCTATGCATATTAAGTTGTTACATTTTGACTTGATATTTGCAGGAAAATCGTTCTCTGGTCTCACACACACACATTTCTAAATTGTTGGAAAGCATGATCTTAATTTGTGAATTGGGCATTCCTTTATATTTCACTACTATCCTCTTTAACATATATTTGGAGCAACTAGTGAGGATATTTTCATGCATGCTTAGTAGATGAATAATTAGTCAATCTAGTTGTTTTATTACTTGTTTTACTCGAGGACGAGTAAAAATCTAAGTTTAGGGGTGTGTTAACCTCTAGAAGTTCATGTTATTTCATCACATTTTCCTTAGATTCTAATCCATTTTGGTTCAATTGTATATGTTTTTATTGCCCAAATTAGGAAAATGTGCATTTTGTTTTCGGCTTGTGTTCTTGGCTTTAATTTGATATTTTTAGCCTAATTTCATGTTATTTTGATTGAAGTTTTGATTAGAAGCATTTCTGGAGCTTTGTGGATGTTTTTGGAAGGCTTTTGGATGAAGAAATCAAGAGCAAAATGAATAATTTTCGTTAGCTGTAAAAACAGTGTAAAACTGCCAAAGTCGTCCCAAAGTCGTGACTTTCGTTCGCGACTTTCGCCGCTGTCAGAAAAACGCTGCGTTTCATTTATCAAAAATTGGTTGGCTAGGATACATATAAGCTGAGAGCTCGACCCAGAACGCATTCTTGAGACTTTTAGACACTTTTGGAGCTTGGTTGTGCTAGGGTTTGGGCATTGGAAGAGTTGGGATCAAGAGATTGAAGCTTTGAAGACATTTGAAGCTCATTTTCTTTGATTTTTCTGTTCCTCTTCCCTTTCCTCTCTTGTAATCTGAAATGGGTCCACTTATTTTGTATATTTGTAGCTTGTGGATGATTATGAGTAGCTAAACCCTTTGTTCTAAGATTATTTGAAACCCTTGTATGGATTAACACTATATTTCTCCTCTCTTTTTGTGATTAATGATATATATGTGTTTATTTTACTCTTTCCTTAATGCTTCTACTTGATTGGCCACCATTTAGATGTTGGGTTCACTTAATTGATGCTTGAGAGGGCTAGGTTGAGTGTAGAACTTGGGTAAAATTGTGTAAGAACTTGATATTTGCATGTTGAATGGATGGTTTTGCTAGTAAGATAGAGATATACTTGCTAGCCTTACATAGCCACATTAGGGTTGGTGTTTAAAATTGAGTTTTATTAATTGTAACAAGAGATTGTGCAATCAATTTAACTAAACACTTGTTCATGACTTGAGAGAGCTTGTCCAAGTATTTTTAGAACCCTAGGTTAGCACTTATTTTCATTAAAAGCATTTATGAGAGGAGGTAATTTTGGTGTTATGAAATGCAAGGGGGACAAATAATCCTAGGTCCTAAATTGTGTTGGAAGTTTGTGAATCACTCACTTTTCTTTATTTTCTAGTATTAGCTTCATAAGCAAAATCATTTTCACCTAACTTTGTGTAGCTCAACTTGATCGAATTTACTTAGTCTTTTGCTTGATTATAGTTTTTAAACAAATTCTCGAGGGAACGATACTTTACTCATTTTATATTACTTGCTACGACCCGTGCACTTGCGATGAGCAACAGATCTACCTACTTACAACTAAAAATTGAAACTTAAAACTTGATGTAATCCAACTCCCATATATGCTCAATTATCCCAAAGTATGACATCTTTGATATATAATGTGTACCCATCGATGAGATACCTAATAAAGGAAAAGATTTGTTTATTTGAACCTCTTGCCAACCATTTTAATTTTCCAAAAATTGAATTAGGATCAACAATCAACTTCTCAAGAATGCTCTATTTCAACCAAATTGTAAAACTCTTGTTGTGCTTGTTGGCTTACCAAATATCCAATCTATTGGGGTTATCTCTCTTCTCAACCATATACTTCTTTACATACTCCTCAACCTCTATAGAGTTGTGTAATATATATAGATGTGCTTGTTCCTATAGTAAGTTGAAAATAATAACTATCTGATTGCCCATAATCCCTTCCCTATTAGTTCTACCATAATGCTAACAAGTTGAAAGCCTAATGTGGTCAACATTTAATAAGTACTTGTTATAGAACTCAACTACCTCTTAAGAAATGTATCATTCAACAATGCAACCTTCAGGTTGACTCCAATTTTTCACATGCTCTTTTAATATCTTCATGTAATACTCAAATAGGTACATCCATCTCAAGAAAATTGGGCTACACATTTGTATCTCTCTAACTAGGTGCACTGTAAAATCTCATAGAGCACCACGAACTTTACTCACACACACCACTACATATTGTACTAAACATTCACAAAACTCAAATAATTGTTTTGAAAGTGCAAGATCTTGGCTTAAGGTTGAAAATACACAAAGAAAGCATTTATTTTTCTCAAAAATGCACCATGTGCCATGGCAAGTGGTATAGGTGATAAAGGACAAGCTTATGGTTGCTAGGGCATGACTTTAGGACCAATTTGAAAGCATTTAAAGCAAGATTTATCCTTGGGTAAGCTTCTTACATCTCTTCCTCTCCCTTTATGTGAATTTTTATAGGTTTCAAGTAATGTGGGACTTGATTTTGATTTTCCTTAGGCTATAACCAAACCCATTGACTTAGTTAGGTTTTAGGGAGTTAAATCAAGCCTTTAACCCTAAGTTTATGGGTTTTATAGTGACTTAGAGTTTTTGGCTAGGGTTTGAATGAACCTTATGTAAGAAGTTGAAGTTTGGGACAATGTGGGTAAATGGTTGGTGATGGTATTGTGTGTGGGTGTTAGATAGGATTGTTGGAGTGTGTAGGAAAGGTTGATGTTGTTATATAAGGATTTTAAATATAATGGGTATGTGAAATTTAGTGGTTTCGGAGTTTAATTATAGTAATAATTGACAATTATTACTTAATTTTGTAGATTAAGTGTTGCTCTAGTGTTATCATGTGTGTGGAGCAAAAATTAGACCATAATAAACCTTTTTGTGACAAAAGAATTAAGATAACAGAATAGTCTACTCTATTTGATTAAATGTTTAAATATTTGTAAGTAGATATGTATATTCCTATATGTGTTTTGAAAGTTGTATATTGTGAAAGAAGGATTTTGTGCATTTGAATTGATTTTCAAACAATAAAAATCATGAAAGTTCATTATATGAGTTAATTATGATTTTACTATAAATTTATGTTTTGTATAAGAAGTGTGAGCATGATTATAATAGGGGGTGGGAGTTCACCTGTAGGATAAAGTAGTGGAAGTTCATATGACATGTATCTCCTTAGTGCCTAATAAGGTACGGTGTTGGAGATTATCTTCTTAGTATCTATGTGGAATATGGCATTGGAAATTGCTGTCATAACAGCCCTCCCAAGCCAACTTTCAGGAGGCGCCGTTATGTCATTCGACCTCCAATCGAAGTGATTTTAAAGCTCACACGTCACATCCAAAAGGATACTATAAGTGTACTAAATTTCAAAAAGATCCAACGGTCGGATTAAAAATTAGACATGTTAAAAGATTGGTTATTTTTGCTGTCATGACAACTAAAAAGTTGTCATGAGAGCACCTCCAGACTAACTTTCAGGGTGTACCATTTCATCATTCGACCTCCGATCGGAGCGATTCCAAAGCTCACATGTCACTTTTAAATAATACTATTAGCATACCAAATTTTGAAAAGATCTAACAGACATATTAAATTTCATGCATGTTGCAACATTATCAATTATTGCTGTCATGACAGTTCCTCCGAACCAAATTTTGGAGTGCACCATTTCTCCTTCTGATATCTGATCGACGTGATTTCAAAACCCATACGAAGTTTATAAAAAGTTTTACTTGTGACCCAAATTTTAGAGAAATCTAACGGTCGGATTAAGATTTGGACACCCGGATGCAAAAGTGCAGTTTTTTGATAAAAATCATTTTTAAAATTGTCCAAATCTCATCTTAATGGTCACAAACTTGTGGAAACACTTTGGACACGTCAAATAGGATTAAAAACACTTGATAGAACATTTAAATGATAGAAAATTCCTTTATACCAAAATTTGACCACCTGGGTGCCATTTCCTAAAATGGACCCTAAACCCCCAAAATGCACAAATCACACAAGAGTAGCCAAAAACTATTCCAAATATCATATACACATATGAATACACACGCTAAACATTTTCACTTGGCTCAGAGATCTTTGTGGGGCCCACGCACCCACTCTCTCTATCCAAGGTGTATGTTTGCCCATAGCACACCATTTGCAATGTAACCACTTTACATTTGCTTGTGGAATCACATATATATCAAAATAAATATTTGCTTGTAGTGAAAACTTGGTCTACTAAATAAATCCATCAAAACCACAAACCATAGCTAAGTTTCCTAGCCACAAGTCTACAAGCAAATAAAAATTCATACACAAGCCATACAATCCACACATACTCACGCACATATACATAATCATATCTTATTAGCACCCTAATCCTAAATACATTATAATAGATTTGCTCAAAAGAAAGGGGTTGCAGTTCTTTACAATTCACAAACAACCCCTAGCTCTGCTCCTTTCCCCGTCCTCCACTGGTTCCTTCGCCTGAACCTAGAATATTGAAAAGAAAGGGGTGAGACAACCACAGTCTTAGTAACAGAGAAATCTATATTGATTATTACAAAGTAAGCCATAATCGAATAAATGAATAATAAATTTAACATAGTTTATAATTTAGCCATTTAAAATGCATGAATGCATGACGTAGGCCGGTATGGCCTTTCATGACCAACAGAATGCCCCCTGGCACTCTTTAACTCGCAGGTAAACCTTATACCTACTTATACCTCCACAGGCACAAAACATAATCTAAGGCATGATCTAATCCATCGAACCACCTATGCCCTTTCGACGCGAATCTTAAGCAGTCAAAGCTAACTCCCTCCCAGAGCCAGCCGGACTTACTCTCCATGTGAGGGCTACCTTGGCCTAGGCACTCAACCTCACACTTCATATGTCAGATTCCTTCCCCCACTAAGAGGTGTCGAACACTCAATACACTAACCACTTTAGTGCACTGAGCCCACAATACGTAAGGCAACACTGAGTACTGGCGGTATACCATAGAATATCAAAAGTGTGGAACCTTCTCATTGGTGAACTCCCACTAAGATCATGCCTTTTATTCATGTCTACCTTTTCCGAGTATTAACCACTTCAACACTTTAAGGTAGTATAACATTTATAAACCTCCCTTAAATGGTTCCTTAACCTATCTAAGATACCTTACTTAGTTACACTTCCTTAAGTGCAACTTCTATTCTTTATGATTACAATAAATGCAACGAATCTCGTTTACATAAAAATATTGTTGTTAAACAATTAGAAAATATATTTGCACTATAATCAAAGTAGTACCCCTTATAACCTCTTATAAAGCACATTTAATCTTTTAAAACATGTAATGTATGATAGCTAGTAATATTTATTCAAAAATAGCTAAAACAAAGTAATAAAAAATATAAATTCTCCTGTTACCTCAACCCTTTGGTACCAAAAGGGTTCCTCTTGTACAAAATAGGACTCGGCTTATTCCTTAACTTCCGAACAAATTCCACCAACAATCCTTACAACACATAAGTGATCCACATCACTTATCATGACAAATAGCATTAATGAAGACTATAACTCATACCACACAACTTGGGTCAATGAGTCATAATCCATCCTAATGGTCCATATATTAAACCAACCATTCACATAGTATCACCTAACCACCAAAACCATTTATTAGCCATCACTAGGCTAATTTCCAATTTATGTAATTTTTAATCAATTAAAAACCTTCACTTAGTGTCACCAACTTTTGCCACTAGCCCTTATAATGAAAACCAAATCTTAATTTAAATCTTATTGGGCTCAAATAGCAAAATTATAACTAAATCAATAAGCTTAAACCATTGAGGAGCAAAACTCAATCTCTCAGGGTTTAATTTATGCCCAAAACACCTCTTTTCATCCAATTATCTACTCAAAATATTAGATCACTATATAGAAACTCAAAACATCCTCCCTAGGATCCAAAGAAACAAAAGCTTACAAGAATAAAGCCTTTAGGATAAAAATTCAGAAATTTTCTCCTCCAAAAATTGAAGAAAATCAAGAGGAAGGGAAGAGAATTGAAGTAGGGAGTTTACCTATCGTGTAGCCGAGCTCACAACGGTCGCAAAGCCTCCTAGATTCAAGCCTAACTCCCTCTCTTTCTCTTCTCTTCTTCCTCTTTCCCTCTTGTGCGTTTCCTTTCTTTCCTTTGCATTTTCATTTCTATTTTCTGCGTTCATTTGGCTCTTTAAAATGCTGATCTAATGCCTTGGGGAAAATTACAAGAAAGGGCCCAAATTTTTTATTATAGCACAAAAGCCTGGGTCAACTTTGGTAATTTTTTCCATAGTTAAAAATCAAATAAAACCAAACTTTTGCTAAGAAAAATTCAAACTCTTGACCTCTATCAAATTATTCTAAATTTTAATTTAATTATAGATATTTTATTTTATTTTTTAAAATAAATTTGAGTCTTAAAATTTTTGGGATGTTACATCATACACCCTAAACTAGCCTCCTCATTAAACCGATAGACAGCTAGCTAGGTTTGAGTCCCTCATTGAACTAGTAGGACAGTCCCTCGTTGAACAAGTGGGACAATATAAGTATAATCAATCTGGCGAACCATCACATGGATAGGCTTTAACATGTGGTTTTCATCATCTACTTCTCTTTCTAGGTGAACTCTTACCTCTCAAGATCATGCAATGCACATTCATGCCATAATTCATGCTTATACAATTCATAGAACTTTACATTATCAATTTCATTGAACTTTATCACTACACAAATTATTGAACTTCTTAAAACACATTTTCATGGAACTTCAAACTAAATAAGTCATTGAACTCTAATTTCACATCATTGTACTCCATACTTTTAAAATCATTGAATTTCACTATTTTAAACATCATTGAACTTCTCATAAATAAAGATTTATGTTACTTCTCAAATCACAAAGTCACTGAACTCCCAATAAACATAATGCAGAAATCTATCGATATTATTCTCAAAGAATTTTACATCACAACGTATAAAACTCACAAATTCGATCTGGTAGATTTTCTAACAAATCAAGCCATACTTACATTTCATTTTAATTCACACATTTCAATGATCAATTGTAAATCCATAAATTAATAAACACACAAAAGTATAAGATAGAATTCTCTTGGTTACCTCAAAGCTTTGAGAGGTTAAAGGTTTCACCCCTCAATTACTCACTCCCAAAGCTTCCAAAAAGCTCGAATGGTACCAATGGTAGTTACTCTACAAGCATGTACCATGCAAAACATCAATACCTATATTTGAACTATTTTTCACTAACACTTCATCATTTTTTAACACTCAAGATTTAATCTTGACCCATGTAAAAGTACTCATAAGGCTTATTAGCTTCCTTTAACCCTCATTAGTCATATTAAACTCTTAAATGGTCATTAATGAAACTACATTGTTCCCAACCACCATATTTATGAGAATTTCAGATATTTAATGTCTTCCAACCACCAATCATTCTAAAACTATCATTACCAAGTTTACTTAGCTCAATCTACTCCCCTTAACTCTATTTAAGTCAATAGGTTCAAACCCTTAGCCTTTATAGACCAAAAGTCACCATTATCAATCAAACCCTAACTTTTACCCTCAAGAAAATGGAAGAAGAGAGAAAGATTTAAGTAAAGAAACTTACCTTTAGTGTTTATGGGCTCTAAATTACTCATATAAGTTGGTTTCTTTAAACCCTAGCTCAGCTCTTTCGTCTCTCTCTCGATTCCCTTTGCTTTATCTTTTCTTTTGCTTTAGTTTCACGACTTAATACAACATAAATCTAGCCATGCATTGCGGCGGATGCGCAATGTGCCAAGGCAGCCCATCCACAAGCCATGGTGCATTGCACAAAATTACTTTTACCAGAATTTCTTTCTCTTCCATTTTCGGGGTGACCCAATTCTCCTTTGAACCCGCATTTAGAACTAAAATCTAGACCAAACACGCCTATTAGGCCTCTTTAGCCACACACCTCACTAATACACTTAATTAGTCTATTTAAGCTTAATTAACCTAATTTACAATTGAGGATGTTACAGTAGTGAATATTTTATTACTAAGATGTTTATCTCACCTTGTAGTTATATTTTATAGGTAAAGGCATTAGTAAGGGCAAAGGGAAGGAAGGGACTACTAAGGACTGAAGGCTACATTTGTATAGCTCTTTTCCCTTGTCATTTTGGTTTGTAATGAATAATTTGGATATTATGCCAACGTAGGAGCATTTCATTATTTTGCAATCACTTGGTTGAAAATTATAGTGTACGAGTGTATATCTCAACCTAGAATAATATATATGTATTGAAATTTTGTGAGGTCAAGATATTAGTGCAAGTGATATACTTGTGTTAATTATGTGTTGGAATGGCCCAAATGACATTTATGATGAATTTTATCCACCCTTTAATATTATTGTGAATTAGGGGTTTGATAGTCATTTTATATATAGATTGTTATTTACATGATATAATTGACCTGTTAGGTTGTGTGTGGCCCATTTGAGTTGGTCCAAGTGATTTCAGGACTATTGGCACTAGGTTGTGAGTTTTGGACACCCTTGTGAGTGTTATAGGGTAAAAATGGACCATTTTAGGTTCAGGTGTCTAATTTTTTAATGGTTGAGGATTTAGGTGTGAAACTAGTACTAATAGCTAGAGGGCTTAAAGAGCTACTTATGGACACTTGAATCGCTCAAATTAAACATCAAATGGTGAAACGGCTTACTTTGAAAGTTAGTCTGAACAGTAGGTGCGCGCTGCGGCGAATGGCAATCATGCCACAATGCATTTGCCCAGCTTGGCTCTTTGTACCATCTGTTGTGGTGGGCAAGGGCTTGTATTACAACAGATAGTGCAAATTTTGAATTTTCCAAAATATCTCCTTTGCATTTTTGAGTGCTGATTTTGGGTTTCATGTTGTCGTTACCTTATTCAATTTGTTTTAAACCATAGTTTAAGCTCAAATGACTTTTCAAATGGGTTTTCTTGAGATTACAATATTTTAATTATTATTTTTAAATCCTTAGGCTATGATAATATTTTTATTAGGATTTTAATTAATCTTAGTTATCACAACGATGTGTTAGAGTGTTGTCCTGGTAATGTCAAAGCAGACATTACATGTAAGCACAAATACATTCTAGTGGAACAAGTTGAACACTTCACATTCCCAAATCTTGCTTATTAATAAACACTTCTAGCTTTACATAGGTACCTACATTCTAAGCACCATAAGCTAAAGAAGAATCACTTTTCACACTTTATGAAGTAAGATTCCATAAGATAACACACACACAGACACATGCTTGTAAAAGCATCTAAGCCTAACCACCATATTCACACACATTTACACATTTGGCAAAGATGCATCAAAATAATACAAGGAAGTTACTCAAAATGACATATGTACATGTTTGCACTCTAATTGGCAACTTAAACACTAAATACAATTATACATTTTAAAAGTAGCTATATAAAATATCAGAAATGAAGCTACTCTTCTCACACTTCTTGTCCTAAGCTCTTTGAGCTCTCAACACCTATAAACATGAAGTAATGAAGTAAAACATACATCCCAGTAACTTGAATAAACCCAAGCACCGATTAATAAGTAAAACCATGCATAAGAGATAGAATAGCATCCTTTTCACAATAAATATAAGTATAAATATTATGTAATTCAAAGATAATTATAAATGAGCATGCTTACTAGTATCCACCAAACCTCCATATCTCCCAACTAAACCCGTAGGCTATATATACTGGACCTCTCTAGTCTGTCTAAACTCATCATTAATCAAAGAAGTAGGGTTGGTACCTCTTTACCACCTCTAGACTATGGATTCCCCCTAACCAATTGACAGGGCATTGAATACTCCCCCTAAAAATCACTCACATAGTAGTAGGGAGTAGCTCAACCATGCCCATCTTTGATGGTTCACAGGGCATAGGTGTCACACATGCCAAGACCATGGTCTACACAACTCTACAAGGTGAACTCCCATCTCTAATCATATATGAATGCTCATGCACTCTTGAGTCACTCTAATGGATCGTAATTAAAACTTTAGACTAAGATTTTCTAGCCTTACACAAAGTAGGGCCATAAGCCTCTACTTTACATCAGGGCATCACTTTCTCATACACACACATCACTTTTTGCACACACCACATGCATCACTTCTCATGTGCACCACATGTATCACTAATCACATACATCACAATTCTCATAAAAGCTACTTTATTAGTTTGGAAATCATACTATAATATAATTTACATAAGTAACTTCTAAATAATCTTACAAGCTAATAGATAAAAAGGTTTATCCAATTACCTCACATCTTTTTTATGAAGGGTTACATTTACACTAAAGCACTCTATGATCTATAGATTTTTATGAATAGCTCCCAATTATTCAATCTATGCAAGATGACTGGAGGCTAAATATATAAGAATGCTAGGAGGAAAGGAAACTAGAAGAGCCTTGAAGTGTCTCAGGAAAGGTGAAGAGTTATAGCCACTCTCTATTAAACCTAGGTTGATATAGTCTTGTTCTTAAGCTTTGAGACTTAAGGAATTTAAGAATCAATTGTAGGTAATCTTTATCAATTTCCATTTTGGAATTATGGGTAGAAAATAACAGATGTAAAAAAGAAAAAAAGCGGTTTTCTTTAAGTTAAATTAGTTCAACATAAGTTAGCTTAGTTAAAATAGAGCCATCGTTTTGTTATTAAAACCATCCGAATCTACGCCCCACCCTCCCGAGCACACATGTACATAAGGAAAAGTCTTCAATAACGCTATCAACAATCAAAAGTATTTTCCAAAGCTTCGAGCTTTAGACTCTTTTTGTTTTTTTGTTTCTTTGGGCCAAAGAGCTTTAGACTGATTAGTTGATAACATTGGCAGTTTTTAGAGCTGGGGAAAGTCTATCTTATTATCCTAATAAGCTTGAATTTATAAAAAAAGTTTATATAACCGAGCATGGTCCAAATATATCACGTTTCTTGTACTTAGTTGGGCTGGTTTGAATTATTAAATATTTTTTAAAATTTCTAAGAAAATTTCATTTTTTTTTCCTTAAAATTAATTGTTGTTGTTATTATGAAAAGGATAAAGGGGCAAATATACACACAAAGTCATTAGTCAGGGGCATCCAGTATTTTAAAGTGGAAACAATGAAAAAAATATCCATAACGTTACATGAGTGGTGCAAAAGTGACTACACCGTTAACTTTTACATAACATCATTAACTTTTACCATTAAATGCTAATTGTACATGTCACGTATCAGTCTTTATTGATATAGACTAATAAGGGGCTAAAAATACTCACGAAGTCATTGACTAGGAGCAAAAATACCCATAACATTACTTGAGTTGCTGCAAAAGTGACTAGTCCATCAAATCCTTTAAATGTTGACTGTTTAACTGATATCAAAGTAGAAGTTGACTATTTTTTTATCAATGTAGACAAAAAAAATATTCCCAAATAAATTTTCTCGATTGTTGATCGATCATCATATGAGTACCCATAATTAGTGACCAATCCGTCAAAATTCATGCCACATGGTTTCTTTCCTATCTCCCCCTTCCTTCCTCCCTCTCTAGTCATTTTTTTTATCTGCAAAACTTGATATTTAACATAGTGAGATAGGTTGTACACAATTAAAAATTAAGACTGAGCACACCTTCTACGCCACCCTATTTTAAGAATATTGTCACAACCTTAAGTAATTTCATTTATGATAGGTTCAAAAATTCTTTGTCTATACAATGATAGTGAATTAATTTGATATTCAATCAAAATGATATTTTCTCATATGATATTCATACAATGAACGATTAACATGATATCCAAAGAATTTTATCTGAAAATATTTTTTGTCCATGTCAATGAAAAAATAATCAACTTCTACTTAGGTATCAACTAAACGGTAAACATTTAAGGGATTTGATGTATTGGTCACTTTTGCACTAACTCTAATAACATTATGGATATTTTTGCTTTTAGCTGACAACTTCATGAATATTTTTGCTCCTTTATTAGTCCATATCAGTAAAGGCTGACATGTGGCATGCACAATTAGCAATTAATGGTCAAAGTTAACGACATTAGGTTAAAGTTAATGGTCTAGTCACTTTTACAACCACTTATGTAACATTATGGGTATTTTACTCTTTTCTTCACTTTAGGATACTAGGTGCCCCTGACCGACCACTTTGTGGATATTTTTGCTCTTTCATCTTTATGAAAAATATACAATATATTCTGGGACTCTTAAAAAATATGCAAAACTAAACTCTTACAAAAAATTTGTTAGCGTTAAAGTTTAAAAATTAAAATTAAAATACATTTTCAAAATTATTTTCAGATGATTTACAGATTCAATATTATAAAATATAACAATATGTAACTTTTTAATTTTATTAAAAAATATATCTCTGTCAATATTTAATTAAGTCATAAAAAGTAAAATTATTCTGCCCAAGTTTAAACCCAATTTGGTTTCGCTTGAAATTTCTTGACCCCAAATAGGCCCAAATGTTAAAAAAAGAAAAAAGAAAAATTACTTTCATAAGTTTGGTTATGAAATTTTTCTGATTTATTTGAGTTGGCCGTCAGTTTTAGCCTAGATTACTATATTTTTCATTACATTATGCATTCATCATACTTTTTTATCATATTGTTGTTATATATCGAACTCTTCAGTTATCTATCAATAATGTACATTTTTAACAACTCATTTTTTTTTTTTTGCCAAATACAAATCATATATATTTTAATACATTATATTGTATCTAGACCACAACCTAGAATAAATTGCAGCAGTCCAACTTTAAAAACATAGAATTCACATGAAAACTAAATAAAAGTCTATATATATAAAACATTACTACAATAATTCCTCAAACTCAGGCGCAGCAATCCTTTGAAAGCAAACAAACAATAGTTGGCCAGGAAGGAACTAATAGGTATTGGTTCTAGGGGATGATCTATATGTGACTGCTTAAGAATAAGGTCGCAATTGAGTTTGTGAATGCAGAAAATGCTTAAAAATTTTGAAAGAGGTACTTTTAATCTGATCTGTCAATGCTGGAATATGATTCAATCAGATAAAATTATATCAAAAAATAAAAGTAGTTGGCCAGGAAGGAAAAGGGTGAGAAAAATAAGTCAGTACTAATGAAAGGGCAATAACAAAAGCCTCATGAGGAATGAGAAATTGCAATGAAAATTAATTTAGGTGGAGGAGATTATGAGGTTTCTCTTGGAGAAAGTGTTCTTGTTATTGTGCATCCACACTTTGAGCACTCTTCTCTTGATTCCAAGTTCTTCACAGAACTGCTGAACCATGGATTCATCCCCCTTCTGCATCCTCCACCCAACCTTCTCTGCAAATCTCAGCATCTTCTCCTTCTGCTCTTCACTGAACTTGGTCCTGAACCTCTTCCTCGTCATCACCCTCTTCTCATCAGACTCACGATCTGAAGAAGCATTTGAGCCGCTTTTATTATTGTAACTTCCCAGACACAAATCATTGATCAACAAGGGTTTCATGACCTGATGATCATCTGCACCATCATGATCTGGAAGCTTCTGTGAATAAAGAAGAAGATGATGAGGATGAGGATGATAATCATAATGTAGAGAAGAAGGGCTATTATCATCAGAATCTTCAGCTTCAAAGTGTTTTCTGTGGAAGTTTCTGTGACACTTGCAAGCTGAGCACTTGAGAGAGTCAGGCGTGCCTTCTTCTCCTTCAGCCATGAACTCGCCACACCCATCTGTTGCATGCCCTCCCATCGAAGCTGCATGGTTCTTTAGGCACTCTTTGTACTTTATTATCGTCTTCTTCTTCTTCTTCTCCTCTGGACCAAGCTCCTCCACGACGCTTGGCCTCTTGTGATGATCGGTAGTATGAACAATTCTGGACTCCATGCTTTCGCTGTGATTCCTTCGTGTACTCTCACAACAGAAAGAACTTGATGACAGCTATCTGGAAGAAAGTGATGATATATATATACTGATTCTGCTTGAGGAATCGAGAGAGACAGAACGATACGAGGTGCTGGTAGTGAATTTTGCAAGTGAAGCAATGAACGGCAACATCGTGTGTAACTGTGTGTGTGTATATAATACTTAGCCCGTGACTAAGAGGGATGAAAGAGAGTAATTAAGGTCTGCAATGGAAAGACTTTAGAGAGGCTATTTTAAAATTAAAACTTTATCGCTTTTATTTCCTCTTGTCTGTTTGTGTGGGGGAGAGAGGGGAGATGATGATGATGACAAGGAGAAAAAATATTTAAATTTTAGTTTTAATCTAAAAAATTAGGTTAAAAATATATTTAAAAAGTATAATTATTTTAAATTTAAATAACAAAGTTGTTATTAAGGTTCACGAAACTTATCATCAATTTTTTTAAAAAAACAAATAAAAGCTATATATATATATATATATATAAGGAGAGAATGTATAGAGAGATACAACTAAAAGTGTTGGTAGGCCTGGGCATGCTTTGCTTAGACTGTGAGACATAAAACTTATTACGCTATAGAAAGTTGTCTCTGGGAAAGTAATTTAAATTAATTGAAGAGAATCAAACAAGAAATAAGGATAAATCAAGTGCGTGTGCGTGTTGTGCGAGAGAGAGAGAGAGGGGGGGGGATATGTGGAATTCCAAACAAGTGCATATGTGCGTACTATAATTTCAAAGGATTGGAGTCCTAGATTGAGTGGTTAGAGCATTTCTCACTCCCAATTAATTGTATAAAAAAGCTAATTAACTTCATGGTTATTAATAAGGAATGATAGATGATATTTTCAAATTTGTAAAAAATTTAATAAAATTAATAATAAGAATGAAATGCGTGCAAAAATTAAAAATTTTGACAACAATTTAATGCATTTAAGAAGGAGTGTAATGTTGAAAATAAAAATTAGCTACAATATTATTTTTCCCTATATTTAAAATCAAATAAAATTTTAAAATTTTGTTATACAATTAGGACATGAATGAATATAACGGTGCAAATGTCATTCTCAAACTCATCCAGAAAGAAACTTATATATTACATGCTATTTTTAAAAACTTAATAGTCAGCTTCAGGCTATTTTAACAAAATAGAAAAAGTTAACCTCTTTCATAAGTTTAATGGGTAACCAATTACTATTGTTGACTTAAATTTAACAAAAGTTCTTGGAATTTTTTTTTTGGGTATTTCATGTTTAGTTACTATTTCTTAAGAAGAAAAGCATGAAACACAAGTAGAGTCGATAATTTGAATAAGCTAAACTTAATTTTATCCTAAATAAGCTTGAACATATTTAAAAAATTTATATAGTTAAACTCAATCCTAATATTTTGAGTTTATTTGGATTGGTCCAAATATACAAGATACTTTTTATTTTTTCCTTTTTTAAGGAAAATTTAATCTTTACATTAAATTTAATTATTTTTATTGTAACAAAAAATATACAATATACTTTTTGGTACACTTAAAAAAAATTGAACACTCAATTTTTTAAGAAAAATTGTGGGTCTTAAATTTAGAATAAAAATTAGAATATATTTTAAAGATTATTTTAAGGTAATTTTTGTAAATAAAAAATGATAGAAAAATATAGCAATATGGATATTTTTTATTTTGTTAAAAAAATATATAACCATGTACTAAAATATGCATATAATATAATATCTTAGTATCACGTACTAAATCTTAAGGGATTACTAAGCATTTAATATATAATATTATATGTAAAAAATTGGATATTTGGGCTAGACTTGGATCCGATTAGGCTTGGTTTGAATTTTTTTAAGACATATTCAAACCAACTCAAATAGGTTTGAGATAAAAAAATATTTTGTTTAAATTCGATCTAGCCCTAAAATTATTCAAGAATTACTTTTGGCACTTAGGTAGAGTTGTGGACACCTCAGGGTTGTGATTAAGTGTAAATATGTGATTAGTGGCGTTTAGGTGTCCAATTCTTTAATATGAAATAATTTAAAAATAAAATTAATGCTATTAGTTAGTTTACTAGATGAGCTTTTTATGAACACCTATATTGCTTTAATTGAACATTAGATGAAGATTTGGGGTGCGTGAAAAATTTAGCTCCTAATTTATCATTGGACGACAATGTGCTATCACGTTCTGTGCAATGAGACATTGGTAATGGCGCATCACTCCATGTCTGTGGTGAATGGCTTGGTACGTGAATATTTGATATTTTTGACCTTATTTACTAATGTTTTCAAATGTATTTGGTATCACATATTTCCATATCTTTTATAACTTAATTTAATATTGCTTTTACTTGATTTAAAGTGTTTACTTTATTAAAATTTGGGATCCCATCTTTGATCCTTTTATGATTTAAATTGAGTTTGATATCTTGGGTTTTTTATAAATTTAAATTACATGATTTTGGACTATTCTATCATAATAGTGTGTATTAAAGTATTAAATTGATGGCTTCAAATATTTTAATTATAGTAGATTTTTAAAAAATTAATCTTTTAGTCCTTTAACTTTTAATTCACTTGTAATTCAATTCATCAATTATAACTCATTGCAATTCAGTTCTCTAATTATGACTCACTACGACTCAGTCCCTAAACTTTTGATTCACTTATAACTCAATCTTATTTTTTAAATTTTTTAAAAAATTATCCTTATCAAATAAGAGGGATAAAAAAAATACTCATGTCTTACTATAAAATACTCTCTTTTTGCTCTTTGATATAAGACATAAGCTAACATTATGAAAAAAAGAGAACTAACAAAAGTTGAGGGAGTAAGTCATAAACAAATCAAAAGTTGAGGGATTGAGTTATAAACAAGTTAAAAGTTGAGAGATTAAGTTACAATTAAGTTAAAAATTGAAGGACTAAAAAATTAATTTTTCTTAGATTTGTTATTTGGTCTTTCCTTTATACTATAGTTAGTTTACTTATCGACTGCAATAAAAGCTTTTTAACTATGGTTTGGTAATTACTGTAGGTTAATTCCATATCACCTGGAGGTTATGGTTATGTATTGGGAAAATAAGGACGTTATTATAGTTAAATGTGACTTTGTCAAGTACATAGAGATGGTAATTACTGTAGGCTAATCCCATATCACCTGGAGCTCAATCATGTATCACACTTGTAATATATGGTATATACAATGCAATAATAGAAACGAGGATTCATTATCACCAAATTAAAGTTGGTACCATTCAAATCTTATCATCTGAAAAGTTTGTTTAAGTAAATTAATATTGAACAACTTTTTTAATTGAAAAAATATTGAACACCTTTTTGTTGTTATACACAAAAATTCATATGAATTGAGTTATAGGAATTCATTAGAGCCAAGACATGCTTTCAAATTTAAAAAATATTTACAGAGATACTTACAATTTATTCATCAACAAGATTCTCACATCAATAATATGATTTAAACCCACAATTTTATTGGTTAAGTCAAATTTTTACAAACAAGACTAAGATTTATTAATATACTAAGCACATTTAAAATAAACAACAATGATGAAGAAAACGTCAAGAAGCGGCTGATTGTCGTCTTCCATATATCATTATGGCGATCTGAAATGATTAAACGTTAAGCACATACTATATGACAACATTATTGATCATGCACTATATATGTAAATATATTATAAAATATCTGCCCATGAGGAATTAATTATTTTTTTGACTATTTTATTCTAGTACATGTTTCTTTAAGAAAATAATAATATGTGGAATAAGTAATCGACAAAATTTTTTTAGGCAAATATTATTAGCTATATGCTACAACTCAGGCTAGTAATAAGTATGTGTACATAACTTCAATCCATATAATTTTTAATAGAATATAATTAATGTAGATTTCATTATGTCAATGTAACTTGAGGCAGAAAGAAGGGCTCTAATTAATATAGGGTTAATGATATTTGGGTACACGCATGCCTTGCTACCCTTAGATAGTTAGACTTGATCATGGAGTTTAATATACCATAAAACTCAAGTTAATTATATATTACATAGCTAGCAATTCCATTTTTTTTATCCCAACCTATTGATATAATTCTTTGAATTAGTAATAAAGCTATAGAATACAAATAAAAAAATATAATCGACATGTCAACAATTCTGTGGACTTACTAATATGTCTTTAATTTATTTTAAAAATTAATTGACGTTGCTTTTTTTTTTTAACCTTGTTACTGACGTTGCTTAGGACTTCTAAAGTTAGGTATAGTTAAAACTTGAAAAAAATGGTAAATACTGTTGTCTTAAATTTTACATCCTTTTGTCTTATTTATAATTGTAAAGTAGAGAAAGAATGATTTTTTAATCCTATATGACAAAAAAGGAGTAATTAAGTTAGGTATAGTTAGGCTTTTTTAAAAAAAAAATTGAGCATCTTCTTATTAAAAATAATTATATTTAAGGCACAGTTGGATACTATCATTTATTTGAATGATGAGAAAAATAGCGAAGAAGGATAGAAAATAAGAAAAGAAAGCCCCTAAAAATTGTAAAAGAAATTATTATTTTTGAAAATTTCTTCTCCTAATTTTCTTTTTTTTTTCTATTTTTTTTCTCAATTTTCCCTTCATTTAAACCAAGCCTCAATGTGGACATCTTTTCTAGCTAAACTTTAAATATTGATTCGTCAAATTATTATGAAAAATTAATCTATTATATTAAAACCAACCTTATTAGCTTTGTGGCCGTTATCTTAATTCGTAGTTATGATAATCATAGATGTGCTTCTGCCTAGAAAAGGGGTCGATTTGGAGTGTCAATTAAATTAATTACTCCCTCTATGTTTTTTAACTGGAAAAATTATATTCAAAGACTACTCAAAAAATATATTCACATATAGGAATTAATAACAAGTCATATTTAATAAACAACTAATTTATATCCCCCATTTTAATAACAATTCATTTTATATTAATTTTTATCTGTGAATAAATATTTTTAGTGATCCTTGAATATAATTCTCTTTTTTTTTTAATTTTGGCAAACAATTGCTCCCTTTAGTTTTAAAATACATCTCATGTAACATTACATAAAATCATTTAAAAGAGCTAATAAACAGGAAAAATAATAATAAAATATTTTTAAATTATATAAATGACATGTTGGTCCCTCAAAATGCCATAATTTTCTTAAAATTTTTAGGAACTTTTCTGTTATTAAAAAATTAATATAAATGATAAAATTGTTCTTAATTCAAATATCAATATAATTGTCATTTATAAGTTTTTTTTTAAGATTCACAACTTTTTTTCTTAAAAGTATAAGAATTCAACAGCAATTCATAAGTTTAAATTAAGTGTAATTTGGTCATTTACATTAATTTTTTAATAACAAAAATTTTTTTAAAGACTTCAAGAAAATTATGACATTTTAAGAGACCAAAATATCATTTATATAATTTTATTATCATTTTTTTAATAAAAATTTTATAAAATGAGGTGAAGGGTCGTACTTTACAAAATTTTCTAATTATAAAACACACACACACACACATATATATATATATAAACAAGAAATGAACCGGAACTAGACAATCATACTAATGCCTTGTACCAAAATTACATTTAAGCTAAGGGAAGGGAAAAGAGGACGAAAACTAACAATGCAAGAAAGAGCTATCTTAACAAGCATATATATCAGCAATTTCATTAGTATTTCTCGAGATTCTATCGTTCCACTGCTATGTACCACCTAATCCTGAGCTTGAATAATTAAAAGTTTTGTCATACTTTTTAATATAAGCCTTTTTTTTTGCCTAAATTAATATAGGCCACTTTAAAAAATGCATGAAGTATACATGTGTGTGTTTTTTTTGTTATGTGTGTGCCTTTTAACGAAAATATTTTTGCTCTGAAAAAGAGAGCCCCACATATCATTCTTAGATTTTCTGATCCCTCATTAGCTAAGCACAATCAATAATTAAAAGTACCAATTCACTGGCGTGCTTTCCTTGTAATCCTACTTAACCCAAGTGATTATATAATGAAGATTAACAATAATACATACACTACAAGAAAAAAAATTGAAATTAGTGATAGATTTATAGTGACAAAAAATATCAATAATCACTCCCTATATCATAGTCATATTAATAATCTATTTTAATTCTCTTTGCTTGTAATAATGTCTCATCTTGAACCTATGACCTTTATTTTTTTTCTCATAGATACCTTTTGTCAATTTTTTTTTTGGCCTAAATACCTTTTGCCAATTGAGTTATAATAACTTTTCAATCTTAATCTGCACAATTTAATTTATATTACATAGTTGAACCCATATATTTAATATATATTATTATTTAAATATGTCAATAAATATATTATTTAATATTAATTAAAATATTTTACATGATAAAAATTTTATTTTTATATTTATATTTACTTAATAAAAGGAAAATTACTTTTCATTTTTTGATAACATTTTATATTATATATTTTATTTATAATAAGAGAAAAAATTATTTGTATAATTATTTACTTTGGTAATTTTGAAGATTTTGTCATGTAAATATCTCTATGCATATTATAATTTTTATTTTTATAAAATATTTAATTTTTTATTAATTTTTATATTAAAAATATGTCACTAATATAAATATTTAGTGACATAATTTAATAACAGGTTTAAATTTGTCAATAAATTGATAAAATTTGATAAAAATGTAACAACATTCTATATCCATCTCTAATTTATGTAAATCAGTAATAGAATTTAGTTTGTCACAAAATTTCCATCACTAGTGTCCATAATTAGTGATGGATTGAAAATCAATTACTAAATATCTGTGACTAATGTTAATTTTTGTAGAAGTGATGATAACCAAATTATAACTTGTATTTTATATGAAAATAAAATGAATAGATTTATTCATATAAAGAATGTAAATTTTTTATAAATTTTATATTTTATAGTAATATATTAGGTTAAACCGCGAGAAAATTTGGGAATAAGTTAATAGTTGTTATGGATAAAATATATAGAGAATGGAAATGAGAAGATGAGAGGAAGGAGAAGGAAGAATAGAGGCAATAGAAATAAAAATAACATCTATTGTATTATCTTTCATATTTGCAATACAAATTACATAAATTATTTATAAGCATGAACATATATCAAGAGATACACAAATAATAATAACAAATAAAGCATAATCAATATTCATAATGGTGGGAGTTTTATAGAAGATGAAAATGAAGAGACAAGAAAGATAGACATCCACATGATTCTTAATATTCATAATAATACTATTTTCTTTTATTGAAACCATCCCCTCACTCTCCATATACTCCCACGAATCCTATATGAGAGAGAGTATTTTTTTTTAAAACATGATATATTTAATAAAGGTAAATGGAGAAATTTTTTAAAACAATAGTAGTAATTGAACTATATTTTCTTCATAAAATAGTTAGAAGTGATTTATATATAAGATTAAAAAGATATATATATATATACATCCATTTTTTCCTAAATATGCATACATGTGCATGAAAAGACACAAGTGTTGAATAGCCCTAGCAGAAATTAATACAAAAAAAAATTAAAAATAATATTTTCAAGGGCTTTAAGCATTAGATTAGTGAATTAATTAATTAATTTACAGCACTGGCTTTATAAAACAAACCTAAGATCACAATTAATAAAAGTTTCCGCATAAGGACAAGCCCAACAACTCAGGCATGCAAAAACACAAACTAATTCTGCTACTTAATTATACATATGTTGCTTCAAAGTAACGATAAGAAAAATAAAGTGATTAGCTTAATTAAGCAATGACTAGGCTCCTCTCCTTGTCACTCCGTCTAATTTCTTAGTATTTCTCTGGAAATTTCTTTTTCTTTTCTTTTTTTTTTAAAAAAAAATCATGTTGCTGGTGTGGTGGTCAAAAAGTCGCCCATCCTTTAAACACATGCGTACTTAAATTGAGGATTGGTACATTGAACCCACATCACACTATTATGAAACCGACTTCATTTCCTTCAAGTCACGTTAATATATATATATATATATATTCAAAAAAAAAATTGAAGAGGGCTAAGCACACGTGTAAGTGCCACAGACAATGAACATCATAAAACTAAGAAACAGCCAATTATAAATCACTGAATATAACCATTTTTCCTCAAATCTTTTGTTTTTATCGTAAATATATTGGTTGGCTTTAGCCTCCACTTGAGTTAATATTTTAAAAAGAACTATTAAAAAAAAATTCACGGAAAGGGCGATTTTTCAAGCCACTATCACATGATTTTACTCAAAGTCCAATAATAAGATCAGTAGTGTGGGTCATATGCTTGACTGGCCCAACAATAATGGGCCTATTCAGGTCAAATCTAGCCGGATCTATATAGCCCAATAAATACAAACCGGATGGCCCATTTTAACAGGCCACAAGGGCCTGTTGGAAGTTGTCATGTCGGCTGACAGAAAGTCGACAAGTTGGGTTATTCTGTTCAATATTTTATTATATATTATATAATATTATATTCATATAGATAATGAGATTAAAAAAAAAATAACATGATTAGTTCAACCAATTTTTCATTGGTTTTACCGGTTTTGGCCGAAACGTAGCTGGTTCAACCGGTTCATAAATGGTTTACAAGAAAAGCAATTTTAGATGTAATCAGACAGACCTATGATTGGTTTTCTGTTCAACCAATTGGACCGGCCGATTCAGTTCGGTTCTGATAATAGTGTTCGAATTTAATATCTCAATTTTCTAACCCAAAAAAAAAAAGAAAACTAATATCCCAATTTAAGATATCAATGAGTCATGAGATATTATGTGATATCATTAAGGATAAAAAAATATCCTAAAATGTGGCCTAAATCAGCTGAGTATATCTAGATTTAGAAATTTGCTTTGTCTAAATTAAATAATAAAATAATTCTGATGATGGACAACATAGTCGTTACCCTCTAAGAGGATTATCTGGCTAGTGATAGCTCTTTTCTAGTTGTTCAAAAATTGTGTGGGTACTTTTTGTGTTATCATCAAAAGATCCACTACTGTTTGCTTGCCTTAGAAGTATCTTGTTATGGATTATTCATAGTCGGGATGATAACTCAAAGGTTAATGCAAATTAGAAGGAATTGATCATCAACTGTTTCAAGAATAATTTTATTGCCAACGCATTTAAAAACTTGTTTAATATTCCTCTTTCATTATCGGTGAGTTTTATCTTTGTAGTTTCTTTTTTGACTGTGTATAATTTTGACAGTTAATCAAAGAAAGAAAGCTTCTTTTAGGAATGCGTGGATTATCTTTGACCAAATTTTTTTAGAAATATTGGATAGGTTGCCATGATATAATAACAAATGCGTTAGACTTTCAAAGATTGATCAGAGCCAATTGCGGGCCATATTTGGAAGCACTGACGTTTATGATCTGAACAAAAATGTCAACTAACGACTATGTATGAGGAGGTCGAGGAGTGGAACGTTTAGTCTGTGAACAAGGAAAATACCTAAAATACATCTCATGAATTAATGTCTTTTATGTAAATGTTGTTGATAACTTTTTTTTTTTTTATGGAATGGTGCATCGTGTCATTCTTATACTATTTAATAAAAAGAGGTCATTTGTTGGTTAAAAAAAAAATTAAAACATGTCATTCCATATAGTTGTACATATAAATTGAATTTACCATTAATGATAGTAGGAAAAAAAATATAAGACATGAAATAAAAACTTTACTTTAAAGATAAAGTCATTAAAAATAATGATATATAATATTTTATTTGATTAAACTTGTCTAATTTTATTAGATAAAATATAAATAAAATGGTAGGCAAGAATTTCCCAAATGTTGCTTCAAAGAAACATGCAAGAATATATCCTCGTTCTGATTACAAATGTTGGTCAAATCTTAATCTAGGTGTCCCTTTTTTTTTTTTTTAGTATTAAACAATTGTTAAGACTTAAAAAAAATTGAATAGAGTAGAAAATGAACACATTCTTGATGATTATTGAACATTACAAAACATGATCCTTGACTTGAAAGATTTCAAATATCAACCCTTAATTTGGGTAATTTACAAACCCCAAAAAATAGAGATTAACCATAAAGTAAGGACCAAGTTAAGATCTCTCTTTTAGATAGGATTAAACCTTCTTAACTCAACTTAACAATGTGATATCCTTTATAGAAAAATTCTTAGATAAATCTTTTGTACCACGTCATCCATAATTTATCCAATGAAAACATGACATTCAAATAATATTAAATATAAATTAATTATGATATTAATGATAATAAAGAGAAAAAAGACAGAAAATTAAATATGCATTTTATTATAAAAGTAAAGTTATTAAAAATAATCACACATAAGATTTTAATTGATTGAATTGGTACAATTTTATAAAATACAACATGAATGATGTAGTACAGTAGGTTTATTTAAGAATTTCTCACCCTTTATATAGATTTTAGGGTTACCAACTAACTAATGTGATTAACACTAATCACACATCAATACTATACTATTCCAACAAAATGAGGTTGACTTCATAATTATGATACGCTTTTTAATATTTTGTATATAGTTGACTATCTTGATTTCTCCCTGCCGATTAGTCTGTGGAGCTTGTGGGTTGTCAGAATTGATCGAATAGAAGCGTTGTTTTAATAATATCATGATATTTATACATTGAAAGCATATGCTTCATCCAATTTTATTTATAAATTATTTTTATCAATTTTATTAATATTAATATAATAAAAGAACATAAAATAAAATTTAGTAAAATTACAAACATAACTTTTAAAAAATAAATAAATTATAAAATATTATTTTTTTATTTTTTTCTCTTATTTTTTAAGGATAGTTTAAATATTTTATTTAAAACAGAACTTCACTATTAATTTAGTAATTTATAAAGTGAATCATTTCATTTTTTTTACAAGGTAATTAATAATTAATATATTACATAGTGAACCGTTTTTAAGAAAAAGGAACAGTAGCTTTCACTCTTGTCATTTCCTTCTTGGAGGAATTTAATTTATTTTGTTAATATATTTAAATTAATGAGGATTTGAATTTGAAATTAAATTTGAACTAAATCACTCATTTGAATACATAAAAATTTATAAATTTAGATTTAATTCAAATTCAAATCAATTTAAAATTATAATTCTTTTATAATTTTAAACTTTTTTTATTTTTTAGTTTTTTAAAATTATAATCACTTTATACAACTTATTCTCTTCACCTTTTTCACTATTAATACCTCAATAGCTTTCATATTTTTTCTCATCCATTGTCTTAAAGTAAAAATAGACTTACCATTTTTTATTTTTCAATTTGCTTTTGAATTTTAGTTTATCTTTTTTCTTTATTTAAATTTTTTTAAACTATCTAAATAAAAAAAAATTAATATATAAATTTTAAATGCACCATTTAAAATATAATATTTTAAAATTTAAATTTAAATTTAAATTCATCAATTCAAATGCTATCAGTAAGAATTCGGATACCATCTCTTTTTTTTTTTTTTGGTAAGATCAGTGAGGCGGATGCTTACAGTGAACCTTTATTTTTTTTTTGGCGGGATGGTCATATTAGCCCAACATAATGGGCTTGTCCAGTCACATCAAACGAACCCAAAAGAGGACCCGTTCGTTTTGATGTTTGACCGAAGGGACCTACTCTCAAGTTACAGTGATTAGTCACTTTGAATATAAGAAGCTCCTTATCATGTATTCGTCTCATCTTATTTATAAATTATTTTCAATTCACTAAAGTCAAAAAAAAATTAAATTTGTTAGTTTTGTTTAAAAATTTAATAAGTTCTTAACTTTATCATTATTAAATATATATATATATATATATATATTCTCTCCAACATTTAATGAAGAGTAAAAAAGAAAAATTTGTGAATCAAATTTAATGACGTGACTTATAAATAAGAGAAAAAAATTTTCTCTTTTTATCTTGTAAATAGGATTGGAGAAAGTATATCATAACATGTTTATTATAGTATTCCCTCCATTTTTATTATTAAAAAAAACTATCATATGCCTTCTGGTTTTTCTTTATAAACAAAATTGCAAATTTCAAGAAGCATTTATTTCATTTTTACAAAATTCTCCCCATAAAGTCATTATTTATTTTCATGAGACAAACTTGTTTTAATAATTACAAGAATGTGTTAGTTCAATTTTTTTTTTAAACATAATTATTATACTTAACCACCTGTTTGCACCCAAATTGTGAATTTGGAGGTCGAGGTTCAACTCAACTTAATTGGTCTTAAAATAATTAAAAATAAATATTCATGAAGCCTTAGCTATTAAATCAAGACCAAGTCTAGGTTATTATCTCCATATTCCACCCATGATGCTTAATTATGAAAGTAGAAAAAGTAGTCATGATAGAGGAAGTACTTTCTGAATTCAAGGAAAGTAATGATTATGGAGCTTGAGCACTAAGTTAGAATCATTTATAAATAGAGGAGCTCTCTCTCATCAAAGGAGAATCAACAAACTACTAGTCAAATTTTTAAACTCCGAGTCTGCTACTTTATTTTCACTTTTATCATATAGTTTTAGTTTTTATTTTTCTATTGTATGGCTGATATAGATTGCCACCTCTTTTTTTCATTAATATATCTCTGTTTCCTTGCATCTACATTAATTTTCTTTATTTCACATTCTCACATCAGAACGAACTATAGTAAAAGAGCCTAAATTTCTCATGTTTGACTAGAAGTATGTTCTTTTATCCTTTTAAGACCCCCTATCTTTAAAACGTATTATGACATCCCTTTTGTTTTGTTTTGTTTTTTTTTTTTGGTTTTTTGCCGAACACCACCCTTCTTAAATTATGTGAGTTACTTATTTTTCTTATACTGTAACATCCCAATTTAAATTTTAATAGTTAATTTGGGTTAATAAAAAAAATAATATTTAGAGGTAAGAAAATTAGTAAGAGATGATTATTAAATCTAACTTAGGATATAATTCTAAAAAAAATTAAAAAAAATAATTAAAAAAATATTATTAAATTATTATTATAATAAAAAAAAAAAGAAAAAGGTTTGCAAAAAAAAGGAAGAAAACGTGCCGCCGCCTCAATAGTAACAATAGTAAAGAAAAATAATAAAAAAAAAGAAGAAGAAAGAAGAGAGAGAAAAGAATAAAAAAAATGTGTGGGACCCACTGAATTTTTATAAAAACTCACATGTTCCTTCATTTCTTCATTCCTTCTTTCGTGCGTGAGCTGAAACAGAGAGAGCATCTGTGAACCAAGTTCACCGGTGTTGGGTTTTAAGGTAAGAATTTTTAATAGGATATTTAGGGTGTGATTTTAAGCTTTTCAAGACTAAGTAAGTGTTCTAAAATTTTTTCTTAGTTATCCTTCTTCTTTGGTTTCTAAGTTTGTAGTGGTAGAAAATTTAAGATCTGGAAGAGGAATGAATTTATGTTGAATAAATATGGTTTTTGAGGTTGTTAGTAGTATAATAAATATTCTAGAGTATAAATTTATTGGTGATCTTTGAATTTGTGGCTTATGGATCAAATTCTAAACTAAATCTGAAAATATATGTTGATTTATTGAGGTTTAGATGATTATTTGGGACGAGAAATGAATTATTATGGTTATAGGATTATGATTCTAAGCTAGAGACTCAATTTTTAATTTTTGGATATTTTAAGTACGAATTTATGAAATAAAAAGAAAATTTTGATAATAGAAATTAGTTTAGAAGTTGATTTTTAGATTATTAATGTTTATTGATAATTAAAAGAGGAGTTAAAAATTTTACTTAATAGTATTAACTATAGATTTGTATTAAGATTGAGATTAGAAATTATGTTATATTTTTAATTCTATTATTAGAATTATTTTATTAGTTTCAAAAATTGAAACTAATATTTATAAATAATATGTTATTTATAGATTGTATTACTGGTGAAAATTGTGGTGAGAGAGAAATTTTAAGGAATAATTTATTGAAAAAGCCACAAGGTAACCATGCTTTTAATTTGTGATTTGTGTTACTTCATGTTAATTGGGTGATTATTAAGAAAATTATAAATTTTGTAATATTATATAATTGTGCAAAATTATTATGAATTTGTTTGATTATTGTGGGAGGTGTTGGAAGACTTTCTATTATTGTTGTATTTATGTGCCACGTGGTACGCCCCTATTAGAGCTCAATAGGTGGCTTGTAAGGGCTCGGGCTAATCTACCTTTGGCCAAGTAATTTAGCACCGAGTGAGGGCTACGGCTCGAGGTTAATGGAGGGATATAAGGATGGTTGTTTGTGTTTATTATAATATTTCTTATATTTGTTGGAATTATATTATTTTTAATTCTCACTTAGTAAGCACACACTTAACTGTTTGTATACACTATCATAAATTGGCTTTGGTTACTGGGACTTTTGAGTCTTATTATGTGGTTAACAATTTTCAGGAGAAGAGCCACGAGTGACACGTGGAGGAGTCCCAGAGGCTTAGTGGTATAGATCCACTGTCTCTTTTGGATATTTAATTTATGATTTATAATATATTATATTGCCAATATTAGCGCTTTTTGTTTATTGTCAATTATATGAATATATAAATGTAATCATGCTTTTCAAACTATTTCTATTTTTGGTACAATTTGGATGACTGTAATTTTAATATTAGGTTTATTTTGGATTGATTAAAATGGCATGATTATAAGGTCAAATAAATGGCTTGTGTTGAAAATTTATTAAATTACTTATTTTACTCGTTGGGAGTATAAGGATGGACAAATGTGATTTAGTTTACTTGTTGGGAGTATAAGGATGGACAAATGTGATTTAGCCTAATGGCATGTGGGAGGTAAAAATTTATCTGAAATGTTATAGTGTGTGAGTTGAAGCCAATTATAAAATATTTTATATCGAAATTATTGATATAAAAATGTGTTGGGTGGCTGTAACCCAACTATGGTTGAGTTAAATTATTTAAAAAAAAAATTTGGTGTGTTACATATACTCTATCTAGATCATAATATATTGTATAGATAACTATTTCATGGTTATGAAAAAAAGACAAACATTGTTTCTCTCCTTGGTGTACTAGTTTAAAAGTTGTATTTTGATCTTTTTATTGTTAATAAAATATTTTCTTCATTTAAAAAATTATATATTTTTAATTCTACTCTCATTGAATGTACTATATAAGTGCCTTAATAATTATTCCTATACATTATTTTTTCAAAAAGAATAATAAAAAAATTAGGGATATAAGTAAAAAAAAAGTACTTCATACCCTACATTTTAGCCTAAATAAAAATTTAAAAAAATATCTCACATTCTGACTTGGGAGAGGTATTAAAAAAAAAAAAAAAGCAGCACCGATGCAAGCAATGCTCCATGTGCAATGTTTGACAAAAACTTTCAAAGTATTTATTCCTTGCTACAGTACATGGCATTTTTTAAAAATTTTGTTTGGTGTAAAATACTCCTTTCATTTTAAATTATAAGATATTTTTGAAAGAAATTTGACATTTAAAATATAAAATATTTTAAAAAGATTAAGATTTTATTAAATAGACTTATTTTAATATTATCTTTTTATCTCTCTATAATTAATTTTCAACCTTTCTCTTTTTAATATATTAAATAGTGAATATTTTTAAAAGTTTATATTTTTATTTTGAAAAGATAAAATTGTTAAGTATATTTAATAAAATTTATTGATATGTAAAATTTTATCTAAAAGTATTTTAAAATTTAGGATAAAGGGAGTATAAAGTATTGGGTAATTTTTATAATTTCTTTTTCAATTATACCTTACTTCATTTAAAACTACTCTTTTTGAAAAATAGTTCATTAAAATTTTAATTATCATTATTAAAGCACTTATATAGGATTATAGGATACTTAATGATGTTAAAGTTAAAAAATATAAATTTTCTTAAAATGCAGAGTAAATTTTACCAAAGATTTTTGAAATCTGTAAATTAATTATTATTGTGACGCAGGGGGTGTAAAGAATGGGAGAGTCAATCAGAGGCTCGTGTCCGTGATTATGTAAGCACTGACATTCATATTCTAAGCAGTCAACTAGCGGGTAGCGGCTTTGTCGGCCGTTGGAGAAGGAAAATACTACCTGAAATGAATCTCACATATAGTCATAAATATAAATTAATGCTCTTATGAAAAAAGAATAGATCCTCATTTGTCATTCTGTTGACCAAATCTTAATTGTGGCATTTTTTTTTAGTGACAACTAATGAAACAAATTGACTGCATATTATGAGATGGTTCTAATTATTCTCTGTCTATAGCCGCCTATGATTTCTGTGATGCTTCCGGGTGGTGAGATCGACCCAATCAAATGCAAAGACAGCATTTCTTAATAACATCATGATATTTACATTTGAAATTAATAGCGATGATTAAATTATGTATAAAGGTGCAAAAATATTTAAAAAGGTACACAAGTGCCCATAAATTTTTATTTATTTATGACCAAACCATTAAAAAGTCAACATTATTGACTATTAAGTTGTGGATTTGAAATTTAACAATTTAGTCACAAATGAATTACTAGATGCTCATGGAGAATAACTTCTTAAGTATTTTTATTCTTTTATTCTTAAATTATTGTCCAATACCTCCTCCATTTTTCAATATAAGAGACCATGTGTCTCTTCATTTTTTTTCCCCAATGAATCATGTGTCTCGATGTTTTTTTGTTAAAAGCAAAATTACAAGTTTTAAAAAGTATTTATCAATTTTTTTTTTAAAATTGTCCCTCGAAATGTTAATACTTGTATTTACTTTTTTATTTTTATTGACTCATCTTCTTTACCAATAATATTATTATTCTTTTAAAAAAGTCAGTAATATATATTTTTATTTAAAAATTTTTTTAATTAATTACTTGAATAATTTAGTCCAAAATTTTTAATTTTAAAAATAATTATTATGCTTAATGGAATTTTTAAAATTGTGTCAAAAGAATATTTTTTTCTATATTTGAAAGTTCAGACATATATATATATATATATAGTCAACAATTTTTCATCAAAAAGAACACTCCTTTTGTTAAAAAATGTAAGGTATTTTTTTAAGAAGTTGGATGTTAAAAAATGTGAGGCATTTTTAATCTTTCAAGGTGTAATCATTGTCTTTTTTTAAAAGTACCCCCATTAATAATGACTTTATATTTATTGTAAGGTATTTAATAGAAAAATATAAAAAGATAGGGTTAATTAAAAAATATGTAACTACTTTATTAAAAAATAAGATTCAATTAAAAATACTTTATATTTTTAAACGGAAGGAGTATTGGCTTTTTTTTTTCTTTTTTGGCCTGTAAAAAAGAGTAGTACCTTTCACTCGATTCGTTTCCTTACTGCAGGAATTTTATGTTATCTACTCCCTCTATTCAAGAATACAAGGATTTTTTTTAAGGTGAAATGTTAAAAAAAAAATATAAAACATTTTAAGTCTTTTAAAATATAATTAATAATTTTTTTAAAAAAAATACTCTTAAAGAGTGTAATTAATAAAATTTCTAATGTGAAAATCTTATTAAATAAATATAAACATAAAAAGTGTATGATAATTTTAAAGATATATATATATATATATTACCAAAAGAAATACCATTCCATAAACGAGGAATCCAAACATTCCAGCAGTAAAACGAACGGCAAAGCAGAAGTCAAAAAGCAAAACTACGATAAGCCAAAAAGCAGAACAGCAAGGAACGTTAGCCGCATGTTCGTTTTACCATCGTCCCATCACTTGATAAGCAATCTGAACTGTTTAAATTTTAAATCTGAACAATTTAGATTTATTAAATTTATTTTTATATTTTAATATATATATATATATTAAATTATAAAATATAAAATTTTAATAAATTTATCTTATTATCAATTTAGGCAATACAGATTTAATCTGAATGGTCTAATTTAATATTAATTCTTTTAAAAAAAATTTATAAATTAATTGTCCAAATGTACTTTGGATTTAGTCTATCCAGAATACATCTGGATAGTCAACTTAAAATTTTTTTCAAAATAATTAATATTAAATTAAATCATCTACATTAAATCTATATTGTTTAGATTGGTAATAAAGTAAATTAATTAAAATTTTATAATTTTTATAATAAATATAAAATAAAATAAATTTTATAAAATTTGGACCAAATAAATTTTATAAAATTTGGACCGTCCAGACTCATCAAGTGATGAGCACGGTGGTGAAACCGAACTTGCTAGCCAATGCCCAATCTAATATCTACATTAAAGGAATGGTCCATAGCCAGAGAAGCGTTCATGACATCTGATGCTAGTATGGTAGACAAAAGAGGTACTAGTGTTATTACTAATGTTTTGAAAACTAGATCGAATCGAATATTTTGATCGCCACCTGCTGATTAAAAAGACTGGGTCCAACTGGTAGGACCAATTTACTTTATAAATCAGGGCTGACCCGATTGGTTTTAGGAGAACCAAATTTGACTTGGAAACTAGAGCTAATCAACTCGGTTCAAAGCAAAAAAAAATTAGGATAAGTCGCTCAGATTCGTGATTTTTCTTTTCTAATCTTTAGTTCTCTTCTATCTTCTCTTCTCTAATCCCTCCTCCATGACTTAGGCACAATCTCTGACCTCCTTCTCTAGCCTTTGCCTCTAACTTTATCCAGCCTTTGGTATTGAGATCAAAAGCTCAAGTCATGACATGACAGCATGTCTTTAGCTCTAGCATTTTGCTTCGAGATCACAAACTTGTGCCGACATGCCTTTGCCTTCAGCTCTAATGGCCCAGGCGTCTAGTCTTTGGTGTCAAGATTTTAAATACTATTGATAAATTAATATTTTATTTATATATTTGTGTATATAAATACTATTTTTGTGTCATTGGTTCAACTGCTGGTCTACCGATTAAACCACAAAAACCACGATCTATTGCTCTTTCCAATTTGATTTTGGAATCGGGTTTCAAACATTGGTCATTACCCATCCTGGCGGGCACACATTCTTAAAAGTAATAACTAATTGATTAAAAATATAATTTAATAAAAAATATCTTTTTAATAATGAACTGTGAGAGTACTTTATAAATGTCTGCAAGCAAGTTCCCTTGTTCTTTTCAAATAAATTGCATCAATCTTTCATAAATTTAAAATTCACTTATGCAATGTTTGGATACACATGAATTTGAATTTAGATTTAGATTTAAGCCAAATATATTATTTGGCTAATTAAAAATGTACGAATTTAGATTTGACCTAAATTCAAATTCAAAGTTCTACCTCAATGTCTTTGTAATTTGAAATCATTTCTAAGTCTCGATTATTTCAAATCCTAACTTAATCTCTTTTGTAATTTGATCCAAATTCATGAAAGCTGTATCGACCTGCTAGCGATAATTGGACCGGACCGTCGAAGTTGATGAAAACAAGTTGCTACTATTGACCGAGACAAGATGACCGACTTCCAACAAGATTAGACTGATGACTAATAATCGGGATGAGATGATCAAGTTTTATCGAGACTGGACCAATAGTGACGATTGGGTCTGAACTGATAGCAATGATGGGGAACTTCCATCGGGATTGGACTGATAGGGACCGAATGACAGACTTCCACCAGGATGAGACTGACGGCGACGACAGGGATTGCACAACTAACTTTCACCGAGACCTGACCGAAGCAACGAAGGAGACTGGATAACCAACTTCACTGGGACCTCTCAATAGAAGTCAGTTGTCCTATCTTGATTGTTGTCGTGGATTTAGTCTCGATGATCACCATCAATATGGTCTCGGTGGAAGTCGGTTGTCCAGTCCCTATAGAAGGCAACTATTCGGTCCTCACTATCACCTTCGATTTGGTCTCAGAGGAAGTCAATTGTTTGGTTCCTGTTGCCATCATCAATTCAATCCCAGTGGAAGTCGATTGTTTGGTCCTTATCGTCGTGACGATCCAGTCCCGATAGAAGTCGGGCGTCCTATCTTGGTTGTCATCGGTGCTATAGTCCCAGTTGACTTTGACTTTTTAATCCTGATGGAAATTAGTCATTTGAGTTGTTGACTTTGACCAGTCTTTGAAGTTTCTTTTAAATTTAAATATATAATTTAAAATTTAAAATTTTACTTTAGATCCAAACAAAGCATTTTAATACTGTAATTTAGAATTTTTTATATTATTCAAATAAAGAATTTAGAATCTATGAATTTTAAATGTGAGATTTTAAATATGAGATTTTAAATCTAAATTTTCAACTTAAATCCTCCCATTCAAATGCACCCTTAGTTATAATTATCATTTTTCAATAAAAATATCCTGTACTACCTTATTTATGATTTAGATGGTTTTTCCCCTTCAAAATCACTCCTTCCGTCTCATTATATTTGTTTTTGAGAGAAACATTTTCGTTTCATATTACATTTCATTTCAAAGAAATATTTAATACCTCTTCCATTTAAAAATATAAGATATTTTTAATCAAATCTCACCCCCAACAAAATAGTGATTTGTCTTTAAAATAATCTTATTTTTTCATATTTACCTCTAAGGTATTTCATCTTAAAATAAATATAAAGTGATTTATTCAATAGGAATAATTTTAAAAAAAGATAATAATTACACATTGAAATATTAAAAATACTTTATATTTTTAAACATTTAATTTTTTAAAAAATAATTTATATTTTTTAATGGAGGGAGTAACACTCCTTTCATTTTACCATTTGATTAATTTACTATTTATTGCTATAATAATATTTCAAGAGGCATTAAATGAGAGGTAGATTTGGCAAAATGTGTCATGTTTTTATATATATTTATTTTTTTATTTTATAACCTGATATCCTAAAACCTGGAGCTTAGGAGTTATTAGCTTATTACCATCATCTGCTTACCATTTTTATCAATAACATCTTTGTGGCACTTTGAGAATGCCTTCATTAAAAAGTAATAAAGTTTTAAAATTTAAAATAATATATAAATCAAAAAAATCAAATAATTAATAAACAATAAACAAACACCCCATCTCTCTCTCTCTATATATATATATCAAAATTGAATCATGTAACACTATTTCGTTATTATTTTTGTATATGACTTCAATAAATTAAATCTATAACGTTATATATGTAATTATATCCTTCATTTATTATCCTGATGAGGAAAAATCACATCTAGCCTCTCTCAAGAAAATTTATTACAGGTAAGAACTAATGTGGAACAGATTATTATTAAAATAAAAACATGATTTTTTTTTAATAGAACTTGTTGTTGGTCCTTATTTATGATAAATTTTTTTGGAAGGGGGTTGAATGTGATTTTCCTTACCTTTTAAGAGGCACAAATGATGTATATTTCTCTAAATTAGGCATTTATTTTCCAAATAAAATGAATATTCTCATGAAATTCATGAAAAATATTTTTAATTAAAATTTAAGAAAATTATATCCTTTACTAAATAAATAAGAAAACATATAACTATTGATTCTTTTACTTTTTTTTAGTATGTTTTTGTATTGATGCTTGTACTTTGTTAATTGCTCCAAATCCCTTAAGATTCATGCAACTTTAGCTCCTATATTTTTAAATATGACCCTAATGATTTAATGATGGTTAACATGTAGATGACTTCCACAATTTCTTGTGTTAACTTGTTAAAATAATGATTTAAAAATTAGACTAAATTGGACACTTAGACCATTGATCGGAGCCTTTAATGATTTAGTTTGGACCAAAAAATTATTTTTATGATTGATCAGATTGGATCAAAGTTTAGCCACTATTAAGTCAAAAATCAAAGTTGAACTAGGAATTGAAGGATTTTTAAAAAATTTAGACAGTTTTAAACATAATATTAAAAAAGCTTAAAAAATTTAAAAAATTTTAAAAATTAGATTCTGCTAAAAGTAAACTTTATTTTTGGACAATTCATATGTGTAAAATATAATTTGAGATTATAACATCTCAATTTAAATTTTAATAGTTAATTTGGGTTAATAAAAATTTTAAAAAAAAATTTAGAGGTAAGCAAATTAGAAGAAGATGATCGTTAAATCTAATCAGGATATAATTCTAAATTAAAATTTAAAATAATAATAATTAATTAATTAATTAAAAAATATTAAATTATTATAATTATTATTAAAAAAGAAAATGTATAAAGAAAGAAAGAAGAAGAAGGAGAAGAAGAAATCGTGCTTTCGGTGCTCTCCCACGGCAATCATGACACATATATATATAATAATAAAAAAAGAAGAGAGATGAAAGAGAAAACAAAAAAACATGTGGGACCCGCAGTATTTTTTTATAAAACCACCCTCCTTCCTTCGTTTCTTCATTTCATCCCTGTATGCGAGCTGAGGCAGAGAGCGAGCAAGAGAGCGAGCGACATTGATGGAGAGGCTGACTGATTTAGAAGGTGAAGCTCCATAATAGGATACTTCATATGAGATTTTAAGTATTCTAAAACTAGATAAGTGGTCTAAACATTTTTCTTAGTCATATTTTCTTTTTGGTTTCTGATTTTGTGGTGGTGAAAAATTTAGGATTTGGAAGAGGGATGAATTTATGTTGAATAAATATGGTTTTGAGGTTGTTAGTAATGTAATAAATATTCTAGAGTATTATTTTGTTGATAGAATTGAAATTTGAGGCATTTGAGTTTATCCCTAGATTTTTATGGGTAGATTTTTGGTTAAATCTAAAAATATAAATTGATTTGTTGATATTTAGATGATTATTTGAAATGAGAAATAAATTATTATGGCTATAGAATAATGATTCTAGGCTTGAAATCAATTTTACAATTTTTGGGTATTTTTATGTGCGAATTTTTAGAATAAAAAGAGAAATTTTATATTAGAAAAATATTTGAATGAAATTATTGTGAAGGAGACTATTAAACCAAGTAGATAGGTTCAAATACATGAAATTAAATTTTAGAATTTAAGAGACTAAGACTAATTTCTTAAAATAAATAAATAAATAAATAAATATAAAATAAAATAAAATAAATACTTAGGTGTTAGAGTATGAGTGAAAATTGTGTTAATAATATTATTGACACATTGGGATATGATCAATTATAAATTAATTTTCTTTTGACATCATTCAAGCTTTGGAAAGTTTTGGAAGTATTGTAACCTGAGGGGTAACCTTTGACCTCTCAAAGGTTGAGGTAACCGAGAGAAATTTATTTTATGCATTTGTATATTAATTAATTAATTATGTTAGTGAAACAAAAGAATATATATATATATATATATATCTAAATTTGAAATAGTTGTTTGTAATGCATGTGGCTTTGTTAAGACCTTATGATTTGTGACCAAGTTAATTGTGACTTGATATAAGTAATGAGATTGATGTTGATGATGATGTGCACAATCTTGACTATAAATTATGAATTATATATATGAGTTTTTAAAATACATTTTTTTATTAGTATGATCATATGGCGGGAGTTCATCTTAGTGAAGGAGTTAGCGATTACACAAAATCTATATGGTACTTGGCTATTAACCAATAATCCTAGGGGTTATAGCCGCTACTTACCTTATAAGGTATTGTAGCATTGTTCCTATTAAGGGACTTGACCCTATTGGCCTACCTGGAGTTTTGGGTAGAGCTAGTTTTGGATATGACACCCCATAGTGTGTGATTTAGGAGAAACCGTGTTCATAAGTGAGTAAGGTAACCCTGGCCCAGTAGCCCCTCATGATATGATTAAGGCTTTGGGTAGTCTCACCACATGAATGATCCCTTCCGGTTGTTGGCCCACGGATTTCATGTCAGAGGAAATAAGGGGGGATATAAGGAAGAGATTGATCATGCATATTATTATTATCATGCCATTTGAGTGATTCATGGCTATGTTGAGAATATGATTATAATTGTAGAAATGAGAACATGTAGTAATTATGCGAATAATGTATATGTGGCTATTTGTGCAAATTTTATACTTGACTTTATTCTTGAAATTATTCACATGAGTTAAATGTTAATGTGATTAACATGTTATTAATGTGAGTGTTTGAATGGTCACCTTGATAAATTTATTGGTCACTTGCATTTATGATTAATTATCATGCATTTGTATAACTTAGATATACCTTGGTTACTGAGTGGTTGTACTCACCCCTCTCTTTTAACATATTACAGGAGCTAGCTCGTCTGAGAAGAACAGAGGAAAGGAGCATTAGGTCAAGTGATAATAATCACTTCTGTAGGCCTCTCTCCTTTTATTTGATATGTGTATTTAGTTTATGATATTACCATCTAGTATAATATATTCTTGATCCACTTGCATTATGGGTTTTGTGTTGGGAAAAATGTATTTTGGGCTCTGGGGAATGTGGTTTGATGCTTGTGCTATAATTACGGGCCAAAATATTTGTGCAGGTAAAAATAGTTATTATCATACTTCCGCATATGTTTAATTAAATGATATAAGTTCTTAAAATATTTTAAAGACTTGGGATCCCTTTGTATTAAATAGTTTGTAAAAAAAATACATGTTAAGAATTCATTTAGGTTAATCTCGTAATGAATAATTCATTTGGGTTAGTTCTTGATTAACCATGATTAGTGTGATGATTAAGTCCTAATTTAGGACGTCCTTTACAGAGATCATTTTTTATAAAAATGTTGACAGTTATAGATGCAAATACGGATACTTTTAAATCTACTCATATCTAATTTAATCAAGAATCACCTATATTTGACAAGTTATACAGTTATAATTTAGAATATTATTAATTTAAGGTCACGTTATATTATTTTATTAACATACTATAAATTTTTTTCTTATATTTATTTTATATATAAATTTTTTATTATTTTTATTTAATTATTATTTTATCAGTTCAATCGCTAGTCTGACTGGTCAGGCTATAAAAATAAAAAACTACTGAATTTTTTGGTCCAACATTTGATCGAGCTTTTAAAATATTGGTTAAAATTATGATAATAAGTGTGTATTTGGATAGCTCATTAATTAATTTTTTAAGGGGAAAAAATTAATTTTATAGTTAAGAATCCAAACAGCAATTTTTCTGAAAAATTGATTTTTTCACAAAGCTATCAGAGGCACAGCTCTTTGCGCTCAAATTACAAAGATATATGAAAAAAATTATAAAAAAAGGCTCAAGAAAAATTATAAGAAAGACACAAAATTTAATTAAAAGAAAATCAAACTCTCTTCTCTTTTTTTTTTTAATAAAATTCAAATTTTGAATCCTCAAAAAATTACTAGCGTAAGTTCCTACTAACCACCACCTTCCATTTAGCATTTGCTATAAAACTAGTTTAAACAAAATATTATTTTGTACAGGAAAATTAATTTAATTTAATTTAAAATTGAGGATCATTACAAACATTGTTGTAGAGGTCCAAAGAGAGAGAGAGAGAAATTTTGCATCATTTGTTATATTATTACATTTTTTATGTTGCTAAAATTTCTATGCAGTGCTTCCCATTTCCATCAGATATGGCTTATATTCGTAATGTCATTAGAGATCAACTTGTACATTATCATCTTCATTAGTTATTATAAAATTGATGTTTGATATTTAAGAATAAAATTTTTCTCTTTTATTAAATTTATTTAAATTAAGATATATTGAGTTACTTATTTACGTAAATTAAAATTGTTAATATTAATATAATTGAAATTTTTATAATTAATCAGATATATAATTTAAATAATATATTTTACTTTTTAAATATTAGATATAAATTTATCAATAATTTAATTTTGAAAGGCAATGTCCTTTGTGGTAATTTATACAGCTAAAATTAATTTTAAATAAATTATTCAAATATCTTCAATTCTATTAGAATTAATTTTAAAAAAATAGTATTCAAACATATTACGTTATAACACAATCAATTATAATAAAAATTTATCATTTAATTAATTATTTTTATAATTTATTATACTTAACTGAAATCCAAACGGACACTATATTGTGTAAAAAAATGAGTTGAAGGCCAAAAAAAAAAAACAATCAATACATTAATCAGGGTCTTTAAGTTTGCAATGGATGAAGTTTTAAAAAGAGTAAGACATGACGATTAGGGCTTATAACAAGAAGGTTTGTAGCCATTTCACTCATATAATGTTTAACTCATCAAAATTTCACCAACTTGGCAATAGAATTAATAAATGTTATGTATACATTAAAAAATTTAACTTCATTATAATGATAAGGATTAACTTGGCAAATATATAAAACTCAAGAACTTGGAGGAACGAAAAAGTACAAAGACTCGCACCAAAACAACTTGAAAGTATGAGCACCAACGACTGAATTTTTCCAAAAAATTATTAGTATTTATATGCCCATCTTTGCCATGCTTCCAAGAATATAATAGGCTAAGATTGTCACAATTACTAATTAGACATATTTTTTTAGGAAGACTTTCAATGAAGACCTTTTAATCATATTTAATTACATCCAAAGCTCTTAAATTTTTGAAATTTTATTATAGTCTAGAGGTATTAATTTGAAATTAAATTTATGAGAAAAATAATAAAATTACCCTTCATTTAAATTAATATCACGACTACCTTACTTCACTTTTTTTATAAATTAAAGGGGTAGGCACTAATGGCTTGAGGTTATAAGCGGGATCGAATCCGTGACCTTCCATTTATGGGGAAATTTCCATGCCACTAAGGTACAAGGCTATTGACATCTTATTTCACTTGTTAATTATCATATTTTAGTTGTTTATTTGTTTATTGAATGTCATCAATTACTCTATTTCACTTGTTTATTTTCTTATAATAAAATCAAGTGAAAGTCTAACAATGAACAAGTGAAATAGGACAATTAATAATAGTCTATATGTAAATAAATAACATACAATATAAGAACTAACAAGTTGTCTTAAGATAATTTAAACACCTAAAATGAAAACAAGTTAAGTAGGGCAATTAATAACATTTCATAAATAAATGAATAAGTGAAGTAAGGCAATTAACAAGTAAAGTAGGAAAGTTTTAATATTAATTTAATTGGAGGGGGCAATTTTGTCATTTCTCTAAAAAATTTAATATCAAATCAATACTTTTAGACTGCATTAAAATTTCAGAAGTTTAGGGGCTTTAAATGTAAATAAATTTGGTCAAGGGTCCTTTATTAAAATTCTCCCTATTTTTTGTTCTTTATCCATTATACATAATTAAAATAAAATGAGTCGTTTTATTTATTATTCGTGTATAGTGAAACGAGGTACATGTTTAGATAAACGGAATGTTGACGTACTGATACATTGATTGGTGTGTTTGAACAATACATCTCCATTAATGAGTTTATTTTATTTGATAGAGACTGTTTCCTCATCCATTAAAAAAAGAACATTTGAGGCATCTGGAGCTTGGGTAACAGTTCCTACGCAACTTCCATTTTTTATATCCTTAATTTTTTTTTAGTTTGAAATCTAGTAAATGTAAAAGTTTGTATAGCATTACTTGCGCGACACAAATTCTCAATAAATCATTTATAATTTCTATAAACTTATCATTGTAAGACCACTGCTTATCTGATTGTTCTGTACATCATCTGTCTTAGATCCAATTGTTCACATTTTACCAAACAAGTTGTAAAGACCAATGAACCAACCATCATAATTCCAAGAAGAAAGTCCTTCAAATTTCCTTTTATTCAGAATCACAACAATTCATTATTATACATCAATACTGATAAGTACCACAGAAACAGAAGTACAATTTACAGATAAGCAAATACAACAACAAACATCAGCAGCAAGTCCAACAGCAATGGAAATGAGTTAATTAGTTAAGTGAAAGAGCTCATGAGGTTGATGCTGATGTGAACTGGAAAGAGGCATAAGACAGTGCCCATTTCAATCCCACTGTGCATGAGCTTGGCCTTGGCATTTTCACCAGCAGCTCCTATCGCAACATGCAGCGGGAAAAAATGATCTGGCCATGGATGGGCCATTCTTGCATGTGGTGCCTTCTCTTCATAATGATTCACATCTTCATATCTACCATAAATATTAACTTCAATCAATAAGAAGTTCAAGCTTCCATTTGCGGAAAAATCTCAATTAGAGTGTAATTAATAAAACTGGAGTTTCATAGTTCAGCTATGCATTTATCAACTATGAACTGAGATCTAAAGGGTCAGCACAGGTTCAATTCTTCACAAGAAGACTAAAGATATTGTCATAAATTGAGTAAACACAGAAAGCAGTTGAGTAAAACAGAAGTAACACAAGGAAGCCATAAAATAGGTACCTTCCTTCAAGGAGAGAACTGATTAACCAGTCATCAAATTCTTTGGCCCAGGAAGCAACAGGTGGGTTAGGTTGAATCTTGAGTGCTCTCAAGTTATGAACTGCACTTCCAGAACCCATTATGAGTACACCTTCGTCCTTCAGAGAGGCCAATGCCTTTCCCATGTTATAGTGGTAAGTCCCATCCTGATCAGATTGAACAGATAGTTGACAGACTGGGATATCAGCTTCAGGGTACATCAATATGAGTGGAACCCAAGCTCCATGGTCAAGCCCTCTCTTTTTGTCTTCATCCACACGGCTGAATCCTGCTTGATGCAGCAGCTCCTTCACGCTCTTAGCCAATTGTGGTGCTCCAGGTGGTTGGTACTTGAGCTGGTAAGTGAAGAATGAAAGAGAGAGTCATCAAAATGAACCCCAGAAACATCAACTAAATAATTTGCAACTACAACATTAAATTGAACCAAAATTAGGTGTTCAAGTCATTAATTATCATCATTATAATGTCTTTAACTTTCTGTTGCCACAGATGGAATCTTCAATCCCAAAGCCCAGTATCATCAATTATATCCTACATCTATTGAACTTGATGGTTCTATTTAATACCAGGACCACCATCAACCACATCAGGTTCAAATTCACCCCCCCCCTCCAAAATAAAAAAAGGCTCAATTGAAAAGGAACTGGTCATTATTCTCATTATCAGTATTAAAGCCAAACGATTTCTTGTTCAGGGAGAGATTGGTTATGGGGCGGAATCCAAACCTTGTACAACGCTTTGGGGAAGCCGTAGAAGTCGTAGATGGTGTTATTGCGGTTAACGACGTTGACGGAGGAAACGGACAAATGTGCTAGAAATTGGATTCGTTGTTGGTTCGGTAAAAGCGCTGACTTGCAAGTTTCAACCACAGTGCTTAGATGGGAAAGCCAAAGAAATCAATAACAAAATAATTTTTTTTTGGGGTCAAATAATAAGAAAGTTATATTAGAAAACCGCAAGGATTAGTTTTAAATTAATTTTTAGCTTAAAATTTGTGTTCCGTTATTATTAACAAATACTAATTTTCAGTTTATTGGTTGGATATATTTTAATTGTGCAGAATTTTTTTTTTTTATGAGGTGGAATCAGCGGGGGAGCAACGCTAATATTAGTGCAAGCAAATGCATCCCCTCATTTGAAAAAAAAAAAATTACAATCAGGTGTATAAATTTTATAACTTTGCACCTTCTATTCTTGTTATTTTACATTCTTTAAACTAAATAAAAAAATATTTAAACTCAAAATCTTATTAGATATGTAATATTTTAATAATTGAGACAAAATATGAGAAGCTAGAACTTGAAGAATATGAAAGAAAAGGTCTTACTTGGCTATGATCCTGAACCAGAACCTTCCACCTCTACCCTTTTATGCGTATTTTTTATTGTTCGACAAAATCTAAACCATGTTTAAATTTGAATCAGCTTGACTTGAATATCTGAATTTTTTTAATAAATAAAATGAAATTAACATTCATTCTAGCTTTCACTTACCACTTACAAATCCTCTCTTAGACTCCCAGTTCATACATTTTACACTTCTAGATGAAGTTTTAATATTCTAATAACTATTGTTTGGAATATATTTTTTTTGAAAATATTAGGGAAAAATAAACACAAGATATTACTCCATATGCTTTCATTTTTACTCTTTCAATGTTTAGTTTCACTTCAATAAAAATAGAAGGGAAAAAAGGTGCATTGTAGTGTTATATTGTTTGAAAAATCTTAATTTTTTAAAATAAAAATTGAATTTGGCTAAAAAAATTAAATAAAATAATATTTAATAATTTGATATTCAAGCTTGCTTAAATAAGCTTAAGGCGTTAGTGACTTAGTGCCATATTTAGCTATATGAGGTTTTTATATACTTGAATATTCTGAATTCAATCTGAATAAATTCAACTTGCTTGAATTAAAAATTTTAGTTTTTGGAATAGAGTTTTCTTCTAAAAATCTATCCACATATGATTTAGGGGAAAAACATGATGAGTCTCACGTCTTTTTTTTTTTTTTTCTTATATATCTTTTCCCTGCTTCCACTTTTTTCACCTCATCCAGAGAAAAACCTATGTTTGTACTGCTGGCAAGATTCTACGAATAATAGACCAATTCCAGTCCCTTGCCAAAAATGTCCTAACCTTCCTTCATACTTTCTCTGCTCATTATTATTATTATTTCTGCTGCCTTGTGTTATTCTTGGGCTTACTTGTTGAGCTTAGCGTGGTGTAGCGTTGTTATTATTATTAGGATTAGTTATTGTTCAATTTATGGCCTGGAATTGTTTATTAGCAGTCTTGCAAATTACTTTTTAGTCTTTCTTTTTTTTTAAAAAAAAAAAAAGTTTTATGACTAAGCTAAAAAGCTTCTGGTTATTTCCCGGAACATGAAAATAACTGTGAATGAATTTTGGCGGTGACCTTTGGCTCGAGGATATTTCAGCGTCTCCCATTAGTTTGTTTATATCTGTTTCTCTTATAAAAGTGATAGTAGAAGGTTATTCTTTAATCTGTTTCAATGCATTTTAGTCTTGAGAATCTGAGTCCAATCAAACTATTTTTAATTTATTCTTTCACTTTCTAGGAACCATTTGAATAGGAGGAGATCATATTAAAGTCTTGACTGGTATTGTTTCAGTTCCAATTGTTCACATTTTACCAAAGTAGTTGTTATCAAGACTTTTGAATAACCATCATAGTTCCAAGAAGAAAAATTCTTAAAATTTCCTTTTATTCAGACCCACAATAATTCATTATATTCATACATCAATACTGATAAGTACCACAGAAACAGAAGTACAATTTACAGATAGGCAAATACAACAACAAACAGCAGCAGCAAGCCCAACAACAATGGAAACGAGTTAATTAGTTGAGTGAAAGAGCTCAGGAGGAGGATGCTGATGTGAACTGGAATGAGGCATAAGAGAGAGTGCCCATTTCAATGCCACTGTGGATGAGCTTGGCCTTGGCATTTTCACCAGCAGCTCCCAATGCAACATGCAATGGAAAAAAATGGTCTGGCCGTGGATGAGCCATTTTTGCATGAGGTGCCTTCTCTTCATAATGATTCACTTCTTCATACCTACCATAAATATTAACTTCAATCAATAAGAAGTTCAAGCTTCCATTTGTGGAAAAATCTCAATTAGACCCTTCACTAGTGTAATTAATAAAACTGGAGCTTCATTGTTCAGCTATGCATTTATCAAATATGAGCTGAGGTCCCAGGTTCAATTCTCCACAAGAAGACTCAAGAGTATACTGTCATAAATGCAGCAAGCACAGAAAGCAGTTGAGAAAAACAGATGTAATACAGGGAAGCCATAAAATGGGTACCTTCCTTCAAGGAGAGAACTGATTAACCAGTCATCAAATTCTTTGGCCCAGGAAGCAACAGGTGGGTTAGGTTGAATCTTGAGTGCTCTCAAGTTATGAACTGCACTTCCAGAACCCATTATGAGTACGCCTTCATCCTTGAGAGAAGCCAATGCCTTTCCCATGTTATAGTGGTAAGTCCCATCCTGATCAGAGTGAACAGATAGTTGACAGACTGGGATATCAGCTTCAGGGTACATCAATATGAGTGGAACCCATGCTCCATGGTCAAGCCCTCTCTTTTTGTCTTCATCCACACGGCTGAATCCTGCTTGTTGCAGCAGCTCCTTCACCCTCTTTGCCAATTGTGGTGCTCCAGGTGGTTGGTACTTAAGCTGGTAGGTGAAGAATGACAGAGACAGTTATCAAAATGAACCCCAGAGACATCAACTAAATACAACGCAGATACGACATTAAGTTGAACCAAAATTAGGTGATCAAGTCATTATCATCATTGTAATATCTTTAAGTTTCTGTTGCCACAGAAGGAATCTTCATTTACAAAGCTCAGATTCAAATTGATACCGGGACCTCCATCATCATCAGATCCTAATATTTCAAAAGTAGTTGCTTAATTGAAAAGGAACGATTAACTATTATCATCTATTTAAACCTAAAGGGTTCTGTTAGATTTAACAATGGGGTGGAATCCGAACCTTGTACAAGGCTTTTGGGAAGCCATAGAAGTCGTAGATGGTGTCGTTGCGGGTAACGACGTTGACGGAGGGGACGGCGGTGTCCCAGTGGCCGGAAATGACGAGGATGGCGGAGGGTCTTTGAGGGTAAACCTCCTTCCACTTCTTCAAGAACTGCGACGCCGGAATGGAATCGTCAATGGGCAGAGTGGGAGATCCATGGGAGATGTAAAACGTATCCTTCAATCCCATTATCGTTTTTAATCGCCGAATATGAAGATGATGATGATTCTGTAACTCAAAAGGTGATCAACCAAATCGGAGTTACAGGTGTATATATATATATATAGTAGTATTATTATAGACAGAGTTAGCTGCCTTTGACTTAGTAGCTTCAAAATGATTCGGATATGATGCGTTTGAATTTTTGGGACTAAAGAGATCAACGCAGTTTTGCTTTATATTCTGGAAGATCGTTCGGTTAATGAAACAGACAAATGTTCTAAAAATTGGATTCGTTATTGGTTCGGTAAAAGAACTGACTTTCAAGTTTCAACCACATTGCTTAAATGGAAAAGCCAGGGTAATTAATGACAAAATTATTTTGGAAAACAACAAAGATTAGTTTTAAATTAATTTTTAGCTTAAAATTTGTGTCAGGTTGTTATTAACATATATCAATTTTCAGTTTATTGGTTGGATATATTTTAATTATACAGAATTTTTTATGACGTGGAAGGACATACCTTACTCCATTCCCTAAAAATATTCGTTTATTTTTTTCTGTTTTTTTTTTTTTTTGGTTTTTTGCGGTGGGGTTTGTATAAGAGGATTTTTATCCCTGGTCTTTATAAACTCTTTAAAAACGTTTTGTCTGGGATCACACTAGTTGTATTTCTTTCTATGTTAATTAGAATGTAATTAGTTGAAATACTTCTAACCTTACAAAAAAATTATTTAATTGAAATTGTTAATATTATAAAATAACATATTTGAAATTGTGTGGTTTATTTTTATTTTTGAATTATTATAGGAAAATGACACAATTTTTAAATTATGTATTAATATAATTTAAAAATTTCGACCATACAATAAATCAAAATTTAAATAATTTTAACAATTTTTACCTAAAAAAATCAAAATTTAAATAAAAAATTATGCAGTGCTTTGGTCTGGGCCATGCTGTCAATAAGAACCAATTTTGAAAAATATGATCAATTTAAAATTTATGATTTTATGGGACCTAAGCCCTTAGAGTGAGGTCTATAAAAATCAAGTCAATTTTTATTAACAACTCCATTTATAAATTAACTAAAAATATACTCACTTTATTTAAAAATATAAAAAAATTTTAATTAAATCTCACCATTTAATAAAGTAGTTACCTACTTTTCAACTAACCTTATATTTTTATATTTATCCCTAAATATAAAGTTATTATCAATATAGGCATTTTTTAAAAAAAATAATGATTACACCTTGAAAAATTAAAAATACCTTATATTTTTTAATATCTAACTCCTCAAAAAATGTCTTATATTTTTTAATAGAGAGAGTATTGTTTCGATTTAGGATGAACAGGGAATGACATGGCCTTGATTTAGTGTGTGTTTGGACTTTAATTTATCAAAAAATAAAAGTTTATTTATTGAAAGTTTATTTGTTAAAATTTAGTTTAGTGAAAATTATTTGTTTTAATGAAATTTATATTTGGATATTTTTTTAAAATTTAATTTGATAAATTAAAATTTATTTGGATTATAATAGTAAAATGTTCTTTTGAATGTATAATTACCACAAAAAACATTGATTTATGATTATTTGTAATTTTTATTATGCAAATATAATATATTTAAAAAATATGATAAAGATTTTAAATAACATAAAATTTGATCTATAATGCTTAAAACTTGATCTCTAATTATTTCTACCTTTTTAATTTATAATTTTAAAAAAATATAATAAAGATTTATAATTTTTATGATACATTAATGCTAAAAATTAACATAATTAATTATTCAATTTATAATAAAAACTTGATATCTAATTTTATTATTTAAATGATAATTATATTTTTAATAAATTAATTATTTTTAAATAAAAAAATAAGAGATTAAATTTAAGATAGTATGGTCAAATAACATTTTACTTTTTAAATTTACTTTTCAAAAATTAATGGATAGAGCTTTGAATTTTTTAGATTTGAGCCCATTTCAGAAGTTTTTTTTTAATGTTCTTTTGTTCTAAAAAAATTATTCTAAATAATTTTTCACATCTCAAAAGTGAAAAAATACTTTTGAAATGTGAAAAGTTAATTTATCAAACAGTTCGTTAACATGGATAATCTTACTTGGTAAGGTTCAAGGACTCCATTTTTAGCCCCAAAAAAATAGTCTTATATGTCTTCACCTTCAAATTCAGTTATGGGATGGAAATATCTTATATGCTAGAACCTTCCACCTCCAACCCTAAATGTGTATTTCTTGTTGCCAGGAGTAAGTTTAAAGAAACACAAGTCAAGCACAAATCTAAATAAAATTAAATCAAGCACTTGATTTTTTTAATAAATAAAATAAAATTAACATTCACTCTGCTTTTTACTTAACTCTCACAAGTTTTTTCTCAGACTCCCAGTTCTCACATTTTACACTACTAAATGAAGTTTTAAATTTCTAGTAACTAATGTTTTTATTAATTTTTTAAAACGTTAAGGATAAATAAACATAAGAGATTACTTTATATACTTTTATTTTTACTCCTTCAATGTTTAATCTCACTTTAATGAAAATAAATTTTAAGTTACTTAAAAAATCTTAATTTTTTATGGTAAAAATTGAAATTGGCTAAAAAAATAAAATAAAATAATATTTAACATTTCGAGTATTTAATTTGACACAAATAAACCCGAAGTGCTAAGGTTGGGTTTGGCTATATATAGATATATATATATATATGGGTTCTTTTAAATGCAATCCCAATGAGCATTATTAATGCAGCATTATACTGCTTTAATATAGATAGTTAAACATGAAATATGGGCAAGTGGATGGCAACAAGAGTCTGAATCCATAGCATTATTAGAGGAACAAGGTGTTTAGACTCTCTCGAAGTTTATGTCTATATTTAGATAAAATTAACTGAACAGTTTTTGGTGGTGTAGTATTGTTATTATTATTAGGATTAGCTATTGTTCAATTTATGGCCACCAAATGTTTATTAGCATTCTTAATGATTATTTTTCAGTCTCTCAATTTTTTTTTTTAAAAAAAGAAGTCTTATGACGAAGCTAAAAAGCTTCTGGTCATTTCCAGCCACATAAAAATAACTGAAAAATGAATTTTAGTGGTGACCTTTTGATTACCAGGATTAGTTATTGGGCGCATGAACTTACTATCTTTTAAGTCTAGGAAAGTACTTTTATTCAATTTTAGTCTTGAGAATCTGAGTCAAATCAAACTATTTTTATTTTGTTCTTTCATTCTGCAGGAGCCATATGAAAAGGAGGCGATCATATTAAAGTCTTGACTGGTATTACTTGTTGTGTCACTTCATGCTGTCATGTATTGTTAGTTATTATGTGATTGTTGTTTGTGTGTGTGTATAAATATATCATATAATTTAAAAAAATTAGTTAATTATAATAATTATATTTAAAAATAAAAAAATTAAATTAAAATATCTCATATTAATCAATATAAATATGTATTAATTATTTTCTGTTAATATAAATTATGAAGAATAATTTAAAAAATGTAATAAATGCTTATTGAAATATATGATTTTGTTTATATAAAAAAAACAAGTAAAAAAAAGGAGGGAGTATGATTTGTGATGAATTGTTGCAATAATTTGAAATTATTTAGATAATTTTAAAAAAAATTAGTACAAGTTTTAATTTAATTTTAATTCATATAAACTTTAAATAGGTTGAAGATTTGTTTAAAACCTACTCTTGTAAGATTTGAATAGGCTTCAAAACTTACTTAAAACTCAACAAGTCTTTTTAAAAAATTTACTTAAAATTAGTGTTCTTATAGTCGGATTGGATATGACAGACAAATCAGACTGGTTGGCAACTGTTTAATATAACGGCTCAGTTTCCATATTTAGGCCATTGAAATAGTTGGCTTGGATTGAGCTATCCAGAATAGGATGTTGAGTTGAAAATCGGGATTTAGTCGAAAACTGAAATCGAACGGGTCAGATTTTTTGTTTAATGAGAAAATAGAAGAAAGAGAAAGAAAAAAAGAGAGGGAGATGATAATCAACCCAAGAAGACAATGAATCAAGTTGAAAACAGATTTTAAAAAAATGGAGAAAATGATGCTTTACCTTTTCTTCTATGAATAATGGCAAGAGGATAGAGGAGGTATCCACTGCACCAGTGAAAAAAAATAAAAAAAGTGTGGCGAAGCACAAACAGTGAGACAGAGACCGAAGATGACAACCCGGTAGAGAGAAGAGTGGAAAACAAAAAAAAAAAAAAAAAGGTACACACAACCCTTGGAAATAGAGTTGGGGAGGACTGTTCATTTAAGTTTATTTTTATAAAAAATTAAATTTAAAAAATGATATTGTTTAAGAAAATTAGGCTTTCAAGCCCGATCCTGATAGGCCTTAAAAAAACAGACTCAAGCGACTCTTTTAGGCTCATTTTTTTCTTTAAAAAATAAAATATTTTTTACTTTTAAATTGAATTTAAACTTTATAATATATGTTTATACTTTAAAATTAAAATTTTTATTATTTATTTTTAATTTTTATACATTATAATTTGTATTTTTTAAAAATATATGAAATCTTATAATTAAAAATTTTAATTTTTAAAAATTTCAAAAAAATAAAAAATAGTAATAAGAGTTTATGAGCTTAACTCTGAACTCTTTATATAAGAGCTAAATTTTAAAAAATAAGACATTTTAAAAAAATTAAATTTAAAAGTTTAAGCCCCTTAAAAGTTTGATTCATGAGAGTCGAGCCCCCCATTATTCAACTTTACTTACAAAGCAAGGTCTTTAAAAAATGGAAAGGAAAAGAAAAAAGTGCGTCTTGATATTGTAAAACTGTAGACTACTAAACTAATGCTAAAATTTGGAAGTTGTGATTAGATCAGTTAAGATTTAATAGAAAATAAAACCTATATTTTATTAAGTCAATACGAATCACAAACGTTGGTGAAGGAATTTTTTGAAAGGTTTCTATTTAATTTATATAATAGAAATGTTCTTATCTGAAATTTTATTCTTGATATTATTATTATTATCATTTTTTCTTATTTTGTATAACACTAAAATCAACCATCAATATATTATTAAAATATATTAATTTAATTATAACTGGTTCAATTATGACTCAACCATGGTCCAACTAATAAATAAAAAATTAATGTCTTAACTAGTTTAATAACTAGTCTAACTTTTAAATCATTACTTAAAACATGTAAGTCTTTAAAAAGATTTTAAGTTATGTTAGGTCTATAAAAGACTCAGACCTGTACTTAAAATAAAAGTTTGTTTGCAAGTTCAAGTCTTAGCTCAGCTGCCTAGGTTTGAGATTTTTGTTATATGTTCATGCTTATTTGAACAGAGTTAACCAAACGTGTTTCCATCCTCAAGGAATGGAGACATAGCATAATATAGCGTGAGGGTGGGTGAGTGTTATTTTTTCCCCTTTCTTTTTAATGCATCTTATGTTATATACACATTGGTGTGCGTGCTATAAACGACCTGCATCAAAAAAACACATTACCACTGAGCCAAATATAAATCAGCGGACCGTAACCCTTTTCTTCTCGAAATTTTTGTTTTTACAAATATTTGTAAGTATATTGGTGGCTTTACACTCCACTTGAGTTAACTAGCCCAACATAATGGGCTTAGCCAATCAGATCAAACAGACCCAACATGTAGAAACTAGCTGTCCCACTGTAACAGGCCGAAAAGAGGACCTGTTGCTTTTGTTCTTTTGACCAAAAGGACATATCGTACGCAAGTGTCAAGTTTTAGTTGCAAAGTCATTTTAAGTTGGGTTAAAAATCTTTTTTTTTTTTTTACATATTTTGAACACTAAACAGCCTGTACTAAAAAATAAGGCAATGTCTTCCTAAAATATTTTTTTCAAGGTTAAAATTGCCCTTTCATCTGGAGCCAGTTATGCTCTCCATTATTTGCTAATATAGAATAGTTATACGGGGAGCAAAACCGAACCTGAAATCGATAAACGAACAAAACTAAATTGAGTTTGATCTATTCGGTTTAATTTATTTGGTTTAAATGGTCGGTTCAATTTTTTTTAAAAAAAATTCAGTTTAAATGGTTCGGTTTGGTTTGAAGATTGCAAAACTGAATTAACTGAAATTAATTATATATGTATTTATAAATATTATAATTGATTTATTATATTATTAAGGATTGTTTTTTTATTAATATTTTTTAGAAATGCTAGTAGTATATTTGATTTTTTTATTTTGATATGCTTTTCTATGTTGTTCAGTGTCCATTCTATTGTTTTTGGGGATTCCTTTTGTTTTCCTTACTATTTTTATCTGTTATGTTAATTTTATAGTTGTTTTAGGTTTCAAAAATCAAGATTTCACAAGGTCCATTAGACCAGTCCAGATCATTTTTCTCCCTTTAGTTAGAGGCATTTGGTGTTTAAATTATTTCTTAATTAGTATGATATTTTTTCTTGAAGATAGGCCAATTTGTTGACAAAAAAAGGCCCAATGTGTTAACAAAAGCAGGCCTAATTTGTTGACAAAAAGCGCCAATAACCGAACCGAACTATTAAATTTCGATTCTATTTTAATTCAGTTTTTTCAAAACTTTGGTTTAGTTCGGTTCAAAAATTTATTAAGCTTCGATTTGTCGGTTTTCTTCAATCACAACCGAACCAAACTAAATTAACCGATGCTCTCCCTTACTTTCACGCAATGACAATAAGACATTTTGATTTCTAACTCATTTTGCATATATTTTGTTACTTAAATCAAGCTTGATTCCTGTTACTTTCAGCCTTTTTGGCACACATCAAATGGTCAAAACTGAGTTAAAATGTTTTACTGTCATGGTGCATGGGATCCACAAATATGTCGCATCAGTAGATAAAGAAAAAATAATGGGCTTTTAATGGACTGGCGATTTTGAAAAAAAATAAGAAGCTAGTTATTGTGTATATCATATCATGTTGTATTATACAAGATATGCACCGGTATGGATGATACTTATATTTGAAATGGATTGAGATTGAAAACAAAAAAAAAAAAAAAAAACTAGAGATCCATGTGAATTTGAAGATGTGACATGTTTGACAAAAACTCTCGAGGTAAAGATTAGGATAGCCAATTGGAGGTTCGTCTCCATGATTATGCAAGCACTGACGTTTATGTTCTAAACAAGTGCCAACTGGCGGCCACGACGAGTGGAATGTTTAGTCCATGGACAAAGAAAATACCTCAAATGCATCTCATAAATTAATTCTCTTGCATAAATGTTGCTTCCAAGGAATAAGAATATGTTGACCAAATCTTAATTTTTGGCGTTCTTTTTAGTGATAAAAAATCAATGAAATTGACTTTATATTATGATATGCTTTTAATTATTTTTTGTCTATAGCCGGCAATGATTTCTGTGAAGCTTCTGGGTCGTCAGGATTGATCGAATCAGATGCTAAGACAGCATTTCTTAATAGCATTACTTGCGCAATACAAATTCTTCATAAACCATTTATAATTTCTCTAAACTTCCAGTGTAAGACCACTTCTTCTCTGGTTGTTTTATATATCATCTGTTTCAGTTCCAATTGTTCACATTTTACCAAACTAGTTGTTATCAAGGCTTATGAACAACCATCATAATTCCAAGAAGAAAGTTCTTAAAATTTCCTTTTATTCAGAACCACAATAATTCATTTTATTTATAAATCAATACTGATAAACACCACAGAAACAAAAGTACAATTTACAGATAGGCAAATACAACAACAAACATCAGCAGCAAGTCCAACAACACTGGAAATGAGTTCATTAGTTAAGTGAAAGAGCTCAGGAGGAGGATGCCGATGTGAACTGGAAAGAGGCATAAGAGAGAGTTCCCATTTCAATGCCACTGTGGATGAGCTTGGCCTTGGCATTTTCACCAGCAGCTCCCAGTGCAACATGCAATGGGAAAAAATGATCTGGCCATGGATGAGCCATTTTTGCATGAGGTGCCTTCTCTTCATAATGATTCACATCTTCATATCTACAATTAAAATTTCAATCAATAAGAAGTTCAAGTTTTAATTTATGGGGGAAAAAATCTCAATTATACCTTTCACAAGTGTAATTAATAAAACTGGAGTTTCATAGTTCAGATATGCATTTATCAAATATGAACTGAGGTCCCAGGTTCAACTCTTCACAAGACGACTCATGAGTATGTTGTTATAAATGCAGTAAACACAGAAAGCAGTTGAGAAAAACAGATGTAATACAGGGAAGCAATAAAATAGGTACCTTCCTTCAAGGAGAGAACTGATTAACCAGTCATCAAATTCTTTGGCCCAGGAAGCAACAGGTGGGTTAGGTTGAATCTTGAGTGCTCTCAAGTTATGAACTGCACTTCCAGAACCCATTATGAGTACGCCTTCATCCTTGAGAGAAGCCAATGCCTTTCCCATGTTATAGTGGTAAGTCCCATCCTGATCAGATTGAACAGATAGTTGACAGACTGGGATATCAGCTTCAGGGTACATCAATATGAGTGGAACCCATGCTCCATGGTCAAGCCCTCTCTTTTTGTCTTCATCCACACGGCTGAATCCTGCTTGTTGCAGCAGCTCCTTCACCCTCTTTGCCAATTGTGGTGCTCCAGGTGGTTGGTACTTAAGCTGGTAGGTGAAGAATGAATCAGACAGTCATCAAAATAAACCCCAAAAAATCAACTAAATACACCATAACTATCAACTACAATGTTAAGTTGAACCAAAATCACCTGTGTCTCAAGTCATTATCATCAATATAAATTTATAATGTCTTTAACTTTCGGTTGCCTCAGAAGGAACCTTCAATTCCAACTCTGAGATTCTGATTCATACCAGATCTCCATCATCATCATAATCAGATTCTAATATTTTCAAAACTAGTTGCCTAATTGAAAAGGAACGATCAACAATGATCATCTATTAAAACCTAAAGGTTTCTGTTTCTGATTCTGTGAGATTTAACAATGGAGAGGAATCCGAACCTTGTACAATTCTTTGGGAAAGCCATAGAAGTCGTAGATGGTGTCGTTGCGCTTAACGACGTTGACGGAGGGGACGGCAGTGTCCCAGTGGCCGGAAATGACGAGGATGGCGGAGGGTCTTTCAGGGTAAACCTCCTTCCACTTCTTCAAGAACTGCGTCGCCGGAATGGAACTGTCTATGGGCAGAGTGGGAGATCCATGGGAGATATAAAACGTATCCTTCAATCCCATTATTGTTTTTAATCGCTGAATTTGAAGAAGATGATTCTGTAACACAAAATCTGATGAACAAAGTCGGAATAACAGGTAAATATATAGTAGTATTTTTATATACAGAATTAGCCGTCTTTGACTTGATAGCTTCAAATTGAATCGGATATGGCTGGCCTTCTCTTCTACGCGTTCGGATTTTTGAGACTGAAGACCAAACCAGTTTTTGTTTATATATTCCAGAAGAGCGTTCGGTAATGAAAACAGACAAACGTTCTAAAAATTGGATTCGTCATTGATTCGGTAACAGCACTGACTTTTTTTTTTTTTAATTACGAGGTCATGATAAAATCGTATAAAGAGACTAAAATCTAATCATATCTAAAATCATAAAGTTTCTACAATTAAGCACATTTATTTGCTTATCTATGAACATGGTCAAAAGTGACTTTTGACCATCTAATCTCTCATAACAAGATCTTTGATCTTCTTGATAATGTCAAAATAAGGATGACTCTCAGAGTAGGTGTGATTAATGAGTGACAATGCCTCCATTGAATCAAAGTGTATATTGACTCTTGATAATTTTGCATTCCAGCAAAGATTTAGTCCCCCAAGAATTCTCATAAATTCTATTATCATGCTAGATTGATATCCAAGATACTTAAAAAATTCTTTAATCTAATTTTTCTTATCATCTCTAATGATGCCTCCACATACTGTGGCATCATTAGTATTAACAAAATTGTCAATATCAAGTCTAACTCATTTGAATTTAGGTGTATTCTATTTTTCATCATCTGTAGAGTTGCAATTACTCAAGCTGATGATGCACTAACTTTTAGTTTCAAGTTGGAATCACAGAAGTAAAATGGAAAAGCCATTGGAATAAAGAAATTATTATATTAGAAACCATAATGCTTAAATTTAAATTTAATTTCTTTGCTGAAAATTTGAGCTAGTTCATTATCAACAAATAATAGTATTAACTTTTAGTGTCTTGGCCCTCTTTAGTAATTTTATCTGTTTGTGTCTGTAATTTTAATTTTTAACATTTTTTTTACCATTTTTTAGTTAATTAATAGTCAAAGTTAACTTTTGTTAATTATAAAAATTAAATTGCACTATTTTAAAAATAAAATGGAACATTGCAAAAGAAAAAAAAAGAATTTAAAATTTTAGACACTTTAGACATATAATTTAGTGACCAAATTACTCTTTTACTCACATATATATATATATATATATATATACTCATAGCATGTTTTGTGTAACAGCCCTCCTGGGTCACCACTGCCTCTCCAGGGTCTTTTCCCAGGCGCTGGACAACACACATGTCACCACATGATTGCCGGCTTTCCCACTGATGGTACAGTGGTTATTCCTCACCCCACCCTCACGGGGGTCTTTTGGAACCTCCCCAGACTCGAACCTCCAACCTCTACCACCTTAACGAAGTTGAGGCGAAGTCTGGTACCATTAGGTCAACTTGACCTAATGGTACCAGAGTTGACCTAATGGTACCAGACTTCGCCTCAACTTCGTTAAGGTGGTAGAGGTTGGAGGTTCGAGTCTGGGGAGGTTCCAAAAGACCCCCGTGAGGGTGGGGTGAGGAATAACCACTGTACCACCAGTGGGAAAGCCGGCAATCATGTGGTGACATGTGTGTTGTCCAGCGCCTGGGAAAAGACCCTGGAGAGGCAGTGGTGACCCAGGAGGGCTGTTACATAAAAGTAACTATGCTTTTAATTTGTGATTAGTGTTACTTCTTGTTAATTGGGTGATTATTGAGAAAATTATGAATTTTGTAATATTGTATAATTGTGCAATATTATTATGAATTTGTTTAATTATTGTGGGAGGTGTTGGGAGACTTGCTATTGTTGTTGTATTTATGTGCCACGTGGTACGCCCCTATTGGAGCTCAATAGGTGGTTTGTAAGGGCTCGGGCTAATCTACCTTTGGCCGGGTAATTTAGCACCGAGTGAGGGCTACGGCTCGAGGTTAATAGAGGGATATAAGGATGGTTGTTTGTGTTTATTATAATATTTCTTATATTTATTGGAATTATATTATTTTTATATAACAGCCCTCCTGGGTCACCACTGCCTCTCCAGGGTCTTTTCCCAGGCGCTGGACAACACACATGTCACCACATGATTGCCGGCTTTCCCACTGGTGGTACAGTGGTTATTCCTCACCCCACCCTCACGGGGGTCTTTTGGAACCTCCCCAGACTCGAACCTCCAACCTCTACCACCTTAACGAAGTTGAGGCGAAGTCTGGTACCATTAGGTCAAGTTGACCTAATGGTACCAGACTTCGCCTCAACTTCGTTAAGGTGGTAGAGGTTGGAGGTTCGAGTCTGGGGAGGTTCCAAAAGACCCCCGTGAGGGTGGGGTGAGGAATAACCACTGTACCACCAGTGGGAAAGCCGGCAATCATGTGGTGACATGTGTGTTGTCCAGCGCCTGGGAAAAGACCCTGGAGAGGCAGTGGTGACCCAGGAGGGCTGTTATATTTTGTCAATAATAAAATAACATAATATAATTATAAATCAATAATGTTATAAATTATAATTTTATAATTTATTAAATATAAGTGAATTTTAATTAAATCAAGTATGAGTATGTATAAAAGTATTTACATTTATAAATATAATTGTCAATATCTTTTTAAAAAAATAATTTAAAATCATAGAGACTTTTGATTATTCGAAATGCCATGATTCTATTGAAGTTCATAGAGACTTTTGTTTCAATAAATTTTAAAATAAAAAAATTATTTTATCCTTATTGAAAATAATAAATCTCAATTATAATTTTTATTTAAAGAATAACAGCTTTTATTCTGTGAATCCTAAAAGTTAAACAAGAAATCACAACTTATTAAATATAATTTCTGTTATTAAAAAATAAGTTCATAAAATAACAAACCTTAATCATAATTTTTACTTAAGAAATAACCACTTTTGTTCTGTAAATTGTAAAAGTGAAACAAAAAATCACAATTTGTCAAGTGTAATTTTTATTATTAAAAAATAAGTTCTCAAAATAATAAATCTCAATCACAACTTTTGATTAAGAAATAGCAACTTTTATTTAAAAAATTATAAAAATTAAACAAAAAATTATAATTTATTAATAAAGGTAAAATGATCTTTTAAATTTAAAATTAATTGATACATAAATCTCAAGAGAATTTATTAAAATTATAGTATTTTAAAAGATAAAATAATTATTTATATAATTAGAAAGATTTCATTATCGTAAAAAGAAGTCAACAATTGCAACATCCTAATCCAATAAGATAATGACTGATTAAGGATTGGGAAAATTATGAAACTCATTTGTTCCCCTTACTTTTGGTTTTGATTGTTTCTATTGCTAATATTTAACTGATTTTTAAGTTTAGTTATAAATTGATTGATTGACTTAATTTGCAATTTAAAGTATGACTATTCTTTTCTCATATAGTAAAGATGAATCATGAATGCCCGTTAATGATGTCACGCAGACGCAAGTTGACGCCGACGTACAAACGATTATCATCATATAATAATTCATATAGCATTACGTAGTTCCGGAGGAGTTTACTCTGATGACAACCTTTTAAAAACAAAAACAAAAACAAAGAGTTTAATACACAGAATAAATTTTGTAAAATTATTACAAAATTAGGGAGAACATTGAGAAATATTAAACAAAATATATAGCGATGGTCAGTCAATTATAATTATAACATTGTTTTAGATGATATAACAATTTTTTTAGTACGTACCACAAAAAAAAATTGGATCAACATTATGAATATGCATTTTTTTGGTTCGCCATATTAGACTAATACCTTAAATTAAAAAAATTTAAGCATCATTGAATGAATTATTATCCTCCAAGCAATTGAATATGCATTTTTATATCCAATTAAAAAATAGCAAAATGATATTGAATACTAAGTGTTTACTGTTTAGCACATTGGAATTTGATTGTGGTGCTCTAAATTAAACATCTATTAGAATTATAAATTATCAACAATGAAAATAAGTTGTAAACAAGAGAAGCACCATATTTAATATTTTTTATGAGATTAAGTTATGAGTTTTTTGAAAAACAACTCTAAATTATCAAAACTAATTCAAAATTGCCAAAAATCAATTATCAATTATTTATTACAAAATCTTGTAAGGAGATGTTGACGTTGAATCGTAGCTCGTATGGGAAGAGTTAGGTTATGGTTACGTGTCACGACTGGTTAGGTAGGATGGGGTTAGATGTTGACATGGCCATTTTTGTCGGTTTCAAAAAAATATTTATCTGGACCAATATTACACAATTAACAAAATTTAATGTCCTTAAATTATTTTCTTTTATTTATGAAAAATAAAAAAGACTGTCTGCATCTCACAAGCATTTCTTCTACTATTAAAAAATATCTATATCATTAAAAAATAACTAAAAATTTAAAATTAAATTCTGTAGTTTTTATTTATTTATTTTAGAGTAGCAGATAATACATTCCACAATTTTAATGAGACATGTACATTTATATGGACTACGGAGCTTCAAATAAAATTATACTATTTATCGAACCACAAAATACATTATACCATTTATTTTATATATATATATATATATATAGTACAACTAGCGTATATATATATATATATATCTGCTGTCTTCAAAGTGGGGTTGAGACTTGAGAGTTGAGATTTGAAAAGACTTTGAAGTTGTCCATTTTTATTTTTATTTTTGTAACATGTAGAAATTGTTGAACAGAAGGAAGACATGCTATTAGTTTCTCGATGGTTTGAAATTCTCTCTTAAAAAAAAAATTGTTGACCATACATTTGCAATTTGAAAACACAGACTATGATTCTATATTCTTGCTAATATTTTTTTAATGCTAATAAAAATTTAAACATATAAAAGTTATTATTTTTAACTGATCCGAAATTCCAAATCACAAAAGCTCTGGACTTTGAATGAGTAGACTAACAAATAATGTTTTCAAAACCCAACAAGCTAGGTTGACCAATTAAACCAGTTCCAAACCCGACCCGTCATAATAGAAAATTGGCAAATTTGAGAATTGGTCGAAAACCAATCAAATTTGCCTTAAACAGATCAAAACTGATAAAATCAATTTGAATCAAACATACTATTTTTAATTTTTATTTAATTTTTTTAAATTTTTAATCCATATTTCTAAACTATAATTTATACATATACAAACTTAATAAAATGGGAAATGAAGGAAAACAAAAAAAAAATATGCAAGAAATATGTATGAATTATTTATTTATGTATATATTTTTAATGTTATAAATCATGAATATATATATATATATATATATAGGATGAAAATGATGGAATTTTAATGAATATTATCTAAAGAGATATTGAGAGGAAAAATGAATCTCTATTCTATTATTTGAGTTACCGTAGGTAAACATATATACAGGAGAGATTAATAAGCTTAATAAATACTAACTACAAACCATAAACTATAAATATTTACACTATATTCTTAACATTTCCCCTCAAATTGGTGCATATAGATCATATGCGCCAAGGTTGTTACAAATGTATTTTATTCGAGGACCTTGGAGAGGTTAAGTATGTCAGCTAGTTAGTCAATTGAATTGACAAACTTGGCAACAATACAACCATATTGAATCTTCTCTCGCACGAAATGGCAATTTATTTTGATAGGTTTGGTTCTATCATAAAACACTAGATTTGAGGCAATATGCATTGTAGCTTGATTGTCACAAATTAAATCCATTCTTGTAACATTCCCATATTTCAACTTTTGAAGTTGTTTTTACCATAAAAGTTCACATGTAGTTACAGCCATGGCATAGTATTTTGCTTCAACACTAGACCTTGCAACTACATTTTGCTTCTTGCTCTACCATGAGATTAAGTTGCCACCAACGAACACACAATATCCTAAAGTAGAATGTCTATCAATTGGACAAGCAGCCCAATATGCATCATTACATCCAACTATTTTAGTATCATTAGTGTGGTCCTTTTCCTTACAACTATGTCCAACTACATGAGAATTTCCCTTATCTTTATACAACAATCCTTGTCCTAAAGATCCCTTGATGTATCTAAGGATATGAATTGTAGTTCCCAATGACTAGCATAAGGAGATTCCAAAAATTGACCCACTACACTTACTATAAAAGAAATATCAGTATGAGTAATAGTAAGGTAATTGTTCGGCAAAAAAGAGAGAGGTAATTGAGTTTTCCAACCAATCTCCGATATCTCTCGGGGTTTGAAAGTGAATCCCCTTATCTTGGTAACAGTTTGATATTTGGATCCATAAGAATGTCAATAGGTCTACAATCCATCACCCTATTTCCTTCAAGAAATCAAGCATATTTTTGCTTTGATATAGAAACTCTAGCTAATGATTGAGCTACCTCAATACCTAAGAAATACTTAAGCTTACCCAAATCCTTCATTTTTAGAAGGATGCCATTAAATGTTGCTTAAGATTGGTAATCCTGTCTTGATCATCACCTATGATAACAATGCCATCAACATTAACAACTTGATAAATGCACCAACCAAATCATGAATGATGATAACACAGTGTGATTTACATCACTTTAAATCATCCTAAATTTTAGAAGAACTATACTAAATCTACTAAACCAAGATTGAGGAGATTGTTTTAATCCATAGAGAGATTGATACAATCTATAAACCTTCTTATTCTCCCCTTGAGCAATAAACCCAGGAGGTTGCTCCATAAACACCTCTTCCTTAAGTTTTCCATGAAGAAAAGCATTCTTAATATTAAGTTGATAGAGAGTCTAGTGATTAATTGCTGTAATCGCCAAGAGCAAACGAGTAGAAGTAATTTTGGCAATGAGAAAAAAATGTTATCATAATCAATACCAAATATATGAGTATAGCCTTTTAGAACCAATTATGCCTTCAATCAATCAATAGAACTGTCAGGAGCAAACTTGATGTTAAATGCCCACCGATAGCTAACAAGAGATTTGGAGGTCGAAAGACTAGATCCTGAGTATGATTAGTATACATATCCTTCATTTCATCAAGCATTGCTTGCCTTCACCCAAGTTGAGAAAGCACCTTCTTGACACTCCTAAGAATGGTAAAAGAATCCAAAAAGGACATAAAAGCAATATATGATAGAGATAAAAAATGATAGCTTGAGAAATTATAAATAGGATGAGGATTGCAGGTAGAACGAGTACCCTTACAAAGTGCAATAGGAATGTCATCTATAAGAGGCAAGACCTAAGTAGGGGCCGGTATTGGACTAAGAAGCAAGTCTACAACTATATCATTAGTGCTTGTAGTAGGTTAAGGACAAGCACACCGTTAATACATCTAAATAGTAGGAGGCTATATGTTAATAGGTAGGTCAAGAGATGGAAGAGGAAGAACTTCAAATACAAATTGGTCAAAGACTAAAGATGACAAATATGGAGATGTTTTAAAGAAAGTGACATCATCAAGGATAAAGTACTTGTTTATGATAGGAGAAAAACAAAGCATCCTTTTTAGACATGGGAATACCCAAAGAAAACCCATTTGATAGCTTTTGCTGCAAGTTTATCTTTACTAATAGGTATACTAAAAGATATGAGGAAGAAGCAAATAAAGAGATATGAAAGGAAACAATATAGAGTAAGGAACTTGATCTTGTAAAATAGAAGAAGGCATGTGATTATTTAAATAGCAAGAAGTAAGAACTGCATCCCCTCAAAAACAATGAGGCAAATTAGATTGAAGTAAAAGAGTACAAGCAGTTTCCATGAGATGCTGATTTTTCCTTTCAGCAACATATGGTGTATAAGCACAAGAAGATTAATGAAGAATACCTTATAAGGATAAGTAATTTTGAAACAGGGTTCAGGAATACTAGCAGGCATGATCACTTTATAAAATAGAAATTGAAGTACCAAATTGATTTTTAATTTCAGCACAAAAGGATTGAAATACAGATAGTACTTCAAAACGATTCTTCTTTAAGTATAACCAATTGCAACATAAGTAATCATCAATAAAAGTTATAAAATATTGAAAGCCAAGATTGGACAACACACAACTCGAATCCCAAACATCAAAATGAACAAGCTTAAAAGGGCCAATAGCCCAGTTATTGACATGACTGGGAAACGAAGCACGAACTTATTTTCCTAGTTAACACGTCTCACAATTAAGAGACTTCAAGTTAGAAAGAGAGGAAACCATCTTTTGAAGTTTGGAAAGGCTAGGATGACCAAGGAGACTATGAACAAGATTTGGTGCAATGGCACTACAAATTACCAATCATATGAGAGATGGAAAGTAGTAAAGCCCTTGTGACTCGTACTCTAATCATGCAAAATGATAGAAACATCACTAAAGATAACTAAATAAAAGACAGCATAGGTAAGTTGACTAACAAAAATGAGGTTGAAAGGAGACTCAATAACAAAAAAACAAATTGCAAATTAATGAAAGGAGAAATGGTAGCTTAACTAATGCCTTTAGTTTTAATGTGAGAATCATTAAGACTAGTAATTATTGGAAGAAAAGTAGAATCAATGAAATTTGACCAAAGATTCTTGTTAATAGACATATAAGCACCGAAGTCAATAATCTATAGTCCAAGAGAGGGCTGAGTGAGGCAAGCAACCAGATTGCCTATTTACATAATAGAAGCAACTTGGCAATTTGAAAATGGAGATACTCCTCATAATTATTGTCAGTTAACAAAATGGATGAAGTTGATTGTCCTCTAAAAAATGCAGAAGACACAAGTGATTATGAATCAGATGCCTGAGTATCATTTGCCTTATGTGAAGAAGGTCTTCCATGTTTTCTATATCAATGACCCTTAGTGTGACTAATTTTCTTACAACAAGTATAGGAATGATGTCTACAATAACCACTACATCCATCTTTATTAGATTGCATCTATTGTAACTATGTGAAACTAAAAATGGTGCATCCAGAGTGGCCTCTAGTCCTTTCTTATGGCTATCAAATGAAACTCATAAGACAGAAAAGAACGTGATCTAATGATGAAATAGAGGAACCATTAAGAATTTGGTCTCAAAGATGTCTTAATGAAGGTTGAAGATTAGACAGAGTCAAAACTAGAGCTATCAATTAAGGTCAGCTTTTAAAGGGCCAAGGCCTAAACGTACCAGCCTTGTTAAGCCCAATTTCACTTTAGGGTACCATTTTAACTCGCCCAACCCTAGCCCTTAAGGCTGAAAGGTCAGCCTTTAGGGCTATTTTTTTTCAATTTTTCAATTTCTTATTACAATTATAGTCACTTATCAATGGAAAAAGGCTGATAGAAGATAGTAGTGAGCACATGATGAGCGACAAAGCAGGAGAAGAGCAGGAGACGATGAGCGACATATCAAGCATGACTACAAACCTGCTATGGATGAGGGATGGAGTAGATAACTCGAGCTTTAAGCAGGGATGAGGGACAGATTATAGAGGAAAGGTGGGTTGCCATCATAGGCTATGGCTAAAGTTGGTTAATTGATAAAGTAAGAAGCAAAGGAAGGAAAGGATGGTGGTAATTGCAACCTTGACATTACCAAGACAACACTCACACATTGTTGTGATAATCAGGATTTAATAAAACCCCATACCAAAGCTATCACAACTCAAGGGTTTAAAAATAATTAGTTAAAACATTAGGATCCTAAGAAAACCCTTTTTAAAATATAGTTTGAGCTCAAATTATGGTTAAAAATTGATTAAAAGCAAATACAGAAGCATGGAAATCAAGTCACTTCGAACAAACTAAAATAAGCCTTCTAGCCCTAATCTAGTTCGTCCATCGTGGTACAGGCCGCGCCCGCCATGGTGGATGGCACAAAGGGACAAATCCCTCGCAGGCCTCTTGATCATGCACTGTGGCGTGCACCTACTGTTATCATGACTTTTCTCTAAATTTTTGGAGTACGCCTTTTCGCCAACCGACATCCGATTTAAGCAGTTCAAGTGTTCACACAAAGTTCCTTGAGCCCTCTAGCTAATGGCATCAGTCTCATATTTAAACAATTATCCATTTAAAAGATGGACACCAGAACTCAAAATAGTTTGTTTTCACAACAAAACACATACTATGATGTCCAACTCACAATACACAATGTCATTAGCCCTGGAGACACATTAATCACCTCAAATGGACCACACACTATATAACAATCCATTCATATCACACAATTAAGCAATTACGCTCAAAATGACCACCAAACCCCCATTAGACAATAATTCAATGGGGGTGAACAAAATTCAACATATCAATTAATTGGCATTTTGACACTCAAAATACTTGAAATATATATATATATATATATCACTTATAAGAAACTTGGCCAAGCACACAATTAATCCATAACATCATTCTTAGACCAAAATATACATACTTATCACAAATTCATACAAGTGATATCCAAATAATGTCATGTTCCTAAGTTGGCAATATTTAGTAACAATATTCATTACAATATACAAAAAGAGAAAAGAAAAGAGCTATACAATGATGCTCTTCACTCTTCAAATATTCCTTCCTTCCCCTTGCCCCTACGGGAGCCTTCACCTGTAAAATATAACCATGGGGTGAGATAAACATCTCAGTAACCAATATAGCTCATCAAATATTTATTACCACAAATAATCATGAAAAATATCAAAACCATAGTAATAAGAAGCATACCATAATTACGAGATAAGCGTATCTTTTCTTAACAAAACACATAGTTTTACACCAGCATGATCATCTAACCACCAAACCTCCAATGCTTCCTGACATGAAACCATAAGTTCTCCTGGTTTAACTACTTATTGACCTGAGCATACTTTCAGTGGTAGAAATACCCGGCCAAATGTAATCTAACCCGCCTACGGACTATGATTTTTCCCTCTTCACACACTTGTGATAAAGGTGTCGTTGACTCCTAACCACACCCTAACGGGTACTAGGGAGTTGCTAGACTGTCCAGATGTCCCATGGTAACAATCTCATATAATGCTGCATTGGATGTCCCATAGTGTTAGCTCGATTATATGGATTTTTCACTCACATATCTCCACACACACATATTCCTACATATCTCAGGTGAACTCCCACCCCTATGATCATGTTCTTTCACAATTTTCACTACTTTTCATCGCATTTTAACATCGCAAACTTATATACATAGTATATACATTTCAATTAGATACAATAACTATTTACAAAACACTTTTTCATACTAAAAATCATTTACAATGTCAAATTATGCACAAAACTCTTCACAACCACAACCTACTCATTTGCAATTACTTCTACACAGTTATAATAGTTAATAACCACAATAAATTATATGGTTACCTCAACCCCTTTATCACACAAAAAAGGTTATCGTGGCTCAATGTTAGCTCCACACATTTTATATACACAATAAGGCTTGAGCAATGCTCAATCTACATCAATAAGTGACAATCATCAATTATCACTCCAAATAACTCTGAATTCACTAGGTTCTAAGTGCTTAAAATACTCAAATTCCTTTTCTAACAATACCAACCATTCCCACACACTTTAACCATCCTATTAAACATTCCAACACACCAACTTTGCGAATCAATGTTCCACATTATCTCAAAATCTTCAAGTTATACTTAGGGTTCGTCCAAACCCTTATTAAAAATTCTCAATCACCACAAAACTCATAAACTTGAGGTTAGAAACTTGATTTAACTCTATAAGATCTTAAATAAACTAATAAGTTTGATCTAAACTCAAGGAAACTAAAATCAAAGCCCCCATTACCCCAAATTTTCAGATTTATGTATAAAAGAGGGAGAAGAAGGAATGTACAACTTACTCAATGGTAAATCAAGCTCCAAATACCCTTAAAGTAGTTTAGGGATCGTGCCCTAGCAGACCACAAGCTCTCCTCCGTTGCTCTCTCATCTTTCCTTCTTCTCTCTTTTGTTTTCGATATGTTTTCACGATCTTATAAGTGCTGATTTTGCCCGTGTGCCGTGGCACATTGACACCCCTGCCGCGGCACATGGCATAGAAAGCCTCATGAAATTTTACACTTCCTTCCGTGCCATGGCTCGCTTGAACCTCGACCTAGCCCTCTTCTAAGGCTGTCCAAGGATCCAAAAACTATATTAGTCTCCATAAATCTTACTAAATAATAATTTATCTAAATTGACCAAATTACCCTTGAAAATACTGATATTTACTATTAAAAAAACTTAGGATGTTACAACAAGCACATGGAGAAAGGTTGCAGTCGCAGTCGCACTGTCGCAACTACTCCCAAGTCATAAACTCACAACCTCGTAGGGTTGACACTGTGCATGAAATAATCATGAATGAGAGCTCTAAGAGGGACTGAGGGAGGCAGGCTAGGGTTTTCACTTTTTTACTTCTTTTTTGTATATTAATTTTAAAAAAAAGTAAGAGTACTTAAGCAGGGCCGGCCCTTTTATTTTCAAGCTTAAAAGGGCCTAATTTACCATTTTATATCCTAAATAAGCAACTTAGCCTTAAACTTTTTTAGGCTTAAAAGGGCCAACACAACGAGATCATCCTTAATTGACAACTATAGTAAAAAATATGAAGAGCTTGTCCCATTCTTGTTCCTGAACTTCTGTAGAGGCAAGAATTAAAGATTAAAATTCTTGCCTTAAGGCCTCAATACAACTAGCATAGGTAATATCATCTATATCCTCATGCTTGAGATGAGCCAGGGTGGTCGCCACCTCAAAGTAGTAGTGAATGTCATTGCTGTATAAAGCAGCAACCTTGTTTCAAGCTTTAAAGCAAGTCTCAAAGGACTGGTGAAATGAAAGTAGCTTTGAATCAAAAGAATTCCACCATAGAGAACAAAGTTGAGCATCAACCTTCTTCCAAGCAAATTGCTTTTCCTCAAGAATATCAATTCCTTTTGTAGTCAAATGATCCTCTTGCCCTTGTCGAAGAAAAAGCACCTAATTTAGAATTTGAAGAAGACAAGGTGTAAGAAAAACGTACAGTGATAATGAAGGAGAAATATAAGAAGTGCAATAGAGAGGAAAAAGGACTAATATGCCTTAAAATCAATAAGTATGGATGACAATGAGCATAGTGATGGAAATGATATCAGAAAACAATGACGGATGCTCCCTCACACACCAGTAACTTAAAACTAGCCTAAAGATCGAAGCGTGACAAAATGTTGAATGATGGTCAAACTTTAGGTTTTGATAATCGGTAGCTAGCAATTCTAATGGTATGGTGCATGTCAACATTGGAGCTCTAATGAAGGTGGATCCGAAATGGGAGAGGTGTGAATAGTGGTGTTTTTTTTAGAGATTTAAGGTTTTTAGAAAAATAGAAGGAGGTTGGGGAATAAGGCATAGCCTTAGGAAGGAACCTGGCTCTGATGCCATAAAGAGATATTGAGAGGAAAAATGAATCACTATTCTATGATTTGAGTTACAATAGGTAAATACACACACACACGAGAGAAATTAACAAGCTTGATAAATGCTAACTACAAACCATAAACTACATATTCACATTATATTCTTAACACAATCTTTTTTATTATATATTATTTTATTTGAAATTTTCATGTTTTTTGATTCCTTATAGGTATCTTTTTTATTGGAGACAATCTTGTTCAAGCCATGGTGGGACACTCAATGTGGGCACATCTCATAGTGAGAATTCAAATCTTAATTTATCATGTTATGAGATACTAATCCATTTCGTTAGACCCAAACCCTCTTGGTAAGTTACACATGTTTTTATTACTATATATAGTAATTTATTTTTATTTTAAACATATATTGTTTAGAACATCTATTCATGACTAGCTAAATCACAGTTTATATCATAATTTGATCATTAAATTGCGAACCATTGTATCGACCAATTTCATGAGTGGCTTGGTTTTCTTAAAATTTGCTAACAAATTGAATTTTTTTTTTATAATTACTTTAGTTCCTCTGTTTGTATTTATATGATCATTCTTGTTCCCCTTGTCTTTTTTCAAGGGATGTGAGGCCCGTTCATTAATTTTGTTTTAATTTTATCAATTGTCACTTATCTATTTTTATTTTTTAACCTATCATGCGTCAATCCTACTTTTCTAATTTCATGTAAATATAACTTTGAAAAGCCATTCGGGTATTAACATAATTTAATAATCAACTTTCATTGGGTTGATCAGTACGGATACATTATTAAATCATAATTTTCATAATTTTTATCATTTCATTCTTTCTTTGTGCGCGCATTTGCTAAAATTCTTTCTTCACATATTATGTATTTATGTTGAGCAATTTGCTCAATTTTATTATCATTCTTTCAATACTCATTCACATATTTAAGGTTCAAAATTTAGGAAGACAAATACAATTTTTTAAATTATTTATCATGTGCTTCATCCAGGAGGTAATATCTGGTCTGTCTATATATGCCTAGAAGTTTAAACTTTACTCCCTCCATTTAAAAATATAAGATATTTTTAACCAAATCTCACCCCTAATAAAATAATTACCTATCATTCAACTAGCCCTATCTTTTCATATTTACCTTTATTAAACACCCTACAATAAATATAAAGTCATTATCAATAGGAATAATTTTAGAAAAAATGCAATGATTATAATTTGAAAGGCTAAAAATGTCTTACATTTTTTAACATTCAACTCCTCAAAAAATGCCTTATATTTTTTAAAAGAGAGAGTATATATTTATAAAATCATGTGGATACCATGACCTAGCTACCACACCAGTTCACAACATTTTGAAATTTGAATTGCCTGAATTTTGTATTTTCCCCAATTCGATGCAAGGATAATAGCTAGTTCTATTCTAGTTGTAAGAGCACAATGTGAGGCAAAAAAAAAACAATACCAGAACAAAACATTCCCTTGAAGAAGAAAAAAAAGCAAAAGAAAAGAGTAAATCAAACAAGCCACAAAATGTGAGGCAGCTTTGCTCCTCTCATGATGTCAAATGTAGCAAAATAAAATAGAAGAAACACTGCAAGAAAAGTTAAGAATTTTACTTTCTTCTGCTTTTCATTTTCTTCCTTGCAGAATTTCGTTTACCAGTTCTAAATGGCTGGGCGGCAAAATTTCTGAGCTTTTCAAGGATCTTCCTTTCACCAACGCGCAGCACCAAAGAATGGAACAACTTTCTTTCTCTAACACAATCACACCTCCCTAATGTCTCAATATCATCTTCTATTGAGTTCAGACCATAAAGACTTTCACGCATATCAGCAACAGACAACAAAGCACCACAAACTTTCCTAGTCAGCAAGGATTTCCTACTCATATCATATGTTTTCTTTGTCAAGATATTGCAGTCTCCTGAAAGAGAAGTTTCACTTGATTCATGAATATTTCCTGCAATCGACACTGATATGTCTAACTTATGGTGTGCATCTTCTGATAATAAAATAATGTACAATAACATCAGGAGTTCAGTCTGTGGTTCTCCATTAGATGATATCTCAAAATATTCTGAGTTTTGGCTGACACATGCCGAATAGCCCAGCCTTCTCCAGAGAGAGACTCTTGCTCGAGCATATCGAGCTGAAAACAAAGAAGAACACCACTGAAGCACCAGTTCCAAATCAATGTTCACAATATCATAGCAGTTATCTTGCTCAGTAAATCCATATCTATGAAGTAAAGCAGCATTGCCCATTGACCCATAAGTGTTGAATACCTGATAGGAAGAAGAGATCCATTAGTGCTATAATACCTATGGAACGGAATAGAAGAACAGTGAAGCAACCCCATGTGTTTTGTGGAATTTTTTAATGATAACAGAAATGAGAATGAAAATGAAAGTAAACTTTGATGAAATAAAATGATTGTGTTTGATATGTTAATGTTGTTCCAAATTTGAGTTAAGGATGAAAATGTAAGAATGAAAAGAAAAATCAATTTAAAACCATAGTATCCCTTGTATATAATATACTAAAATATTCACTATCAATTTACCAATTAATTAAAAACATTTTTTTGCATGCCTTGAACAAAACAATATTAAAATATTAAATTTTGATTTAGTTAATTTGTAAAAATATTTTCAAAATATTAGTTACATAATAATCACTTTTAACATTATCACTAACAGATAATCTTATGAATACCAAATAATTTTTAAATTATAAATAAGAAATAATCTAGATCAAAGGAGCGTCAATGTATGTAACTGAGAATGTACTAAACCTAAAAACCATTAGCAAGTAGCAAAATGGATGGGCATTTTATTTAGTCAATTTATAGAAACTTTCCAGAGATTAAGCCTGATTCCAAAATTTGCTGGATTGAATCATGATTACTTCAAATAATTGAAAGGACAATCCCAAAGGAGTGGAACCAAAATTAAATAATGCAGCAAAGACACTTGCCATGGCAATCTTGTTTTCACTCCTTTCTCTAGTCTTTTTTGCGATCAACCAAACGTGGCTTAAAGAATATGTTTGGTAAAGTTAGGAAAACTTTTGAAATTTATTCACATTCAAATTTTTATACTAAAAGATCTTAAATTTTAAAATTATTGGAAGAACTGAGGACTGCAAGGTTTGACTTTTTTGGCCATGCAATTCATCAGAATAATTTCAAAATAGAAGGTCGTTCGATATAGAACACTACTGTCATTTGGAGCAATTATTATTTTTCACTTCACTTTCCTTTCTAAACAAAACATTTCTCTTGGTTTTGTTAGAATGAACTGTATACAAAATAATAACTTGAGAACCCATCAATTTATCCATCTTTATCCTACAAAACATTTCCTTACTTTCTCCACCCCCATGCCCTTTTACTGTAACAAGAAATCATAACCATATTTCCAAAACTATCCAAAAAAAAAAAAAAGGAATGAATGGATGCAAACTATTGTGGGTCATCTTCGTGAAATTATGCAAAATGAACCATTTATAAAGAAGGTGAAATGAAGCCACATATATCAAAAAAAAACAGAAATGAATTTTCTTACCTCAGCTCCAATGCTGACATTTTTTATCATAATCATCTCCAACATTGAAGGATCATCTCCCACAACTGAAGATGACTCCAAGTTGCTACCACTGCATTTCCCAATAAGAGCTGTACCCAACTCAGTCTCATCTATAGAAGAATTTTCAGCCAATTCTTCATCAGTGACACACTCATTTCCATCAACATCATTGTCAGATTCATAGTTTGACGATACAGCAGTGAAATGCACATCCTCGGCATCTGTTTTATGATTGAATCTGAAATTCAAAGGAGATCACAAAAGATCATTAAAATAGGAAGGATTTGGCAATCTTCAATTCCTGCTAACACATATATTGCCATATGCATAATGATAATTTTCTTCTTCGTTAAACGGTTATCAATGAGATTAATGATTGATAAGAAGATGGCTTACATGCATCCATGGAGCCACCACACTTCAATTATTTACAGTTCATAGTAGTAACAGATTGTAAGTAGGTTTAATGGTTGCACAGAAAGCACACAAAAATTTCCATGTGTTGGGGGATTATTTTCTATAGAATATTTCCTTTTCTAGAATGATATTATTCGGTAATTAAATCTGTATATTCTTCCCTAGTCTTCAGCGAGTTTTTTATTTCTTTTGTTCCGATTCATTTAGCCCATGATTCTAGGCTGATTATTTGGGGAATGGTAGGTTCAACGGTAACAAGAGAATTAATCTACCAACTCTCTCTAAGTATCTCACTCAAAGAAAATAGTAGCCAAGTCAAGGAGAATCTCCAAGGACTAAAAAAAGACTTAAATTAATTCTGAATGCTCTCTACAGACGAGCAGGCCATATAAATAGGCTGAAAATTAACTGAAGACATTAGGCTACCCACTTTCCTGAATTTCAGACTTAGTGGACAAACTAACTCAAACAGACTTAATAAAATAATAACTGCCTCTTGAAAGCTAGGACACGTTCAACAAAATAAACAACTGAAATAATTAAATAAAATATAGCATAAATATTTGAGCTCCAAGTCAGTCAAGATCCCCTTTTTTTCTACTGTATGTGACTAGTGGTGCCCTATCAGGGGTGAATAGCATGCTTGTTTCTCATCTCTCCATTCCATGTATTGACCTCTTCCTTGTTAATAGATGAATGGAAAGCATTATCTCATTTTTGTTCATCATATGATCATCTCATAAGTTTTCAGGGTTCAAGTTCATCTACGTAAATCATGAGGGCAATTGAATGTAGTGTACGGTTTCTACTTAATTATCATTTTCCCCTTGCAAATGCTTAGAACACAAATATCTTCATAATGCACAATCTGCACCCACGTGGAGTGGGGTGACATTCCCATGCACCCAGGGAATATCTCAGAAAATAAACCATTGTCATTTTAGTACACTGCTGAGGCCATCCAGGAAAAAAGTATAAAGAAATGCCATTCAATCACATTACCATGAATTTTGACAGCTAAATTATAATAAAAAATGTAATTCACAAGCCATGGTAGCCTCAGTATAGTTATGAGAAAATAAGGTCATAGAATAAGAACAGCTAGTTATGTAGGAAATTCTGTATATTTTCTAATGCTATAAATCTTTCTTCTAAATTCTAGACTTTGTCTATGGAGTTGGGAAAATTTCTAGGTAGAATTAAAGGATAATCTGACACGCAAGAACTTTAAAGGTGACCACTCTAATCAAACTTTTCTTTAGAAAGCTGTGGATTTGAACTCATAGTATTTCCTTCTTGTTAGCCAAAATTTGCAGAAAATATTAGAACTTTGGAAGCTATGAAATGGGTATTAGGGAGTTAGGAGCCAAGAACGTTTACCTAAGCGTTGAGATTTGAATTCAGTGTGTAAAGTTAAGAATTTTAGTCAAGCTTGATACGTAATTTTTGCATGAATTCTCATTGACAAGGCTTTGTCTACTTAAAATAGAATTAAGTCTCTGTAGATGAGGTTAGAGAAAGTGAAAGTTGCATAATTTAATTGGAACCTTGATTGATAGAGGTGGTTACTTTTTCAGTCCTGTTGTACTTATTGTTGAATTTCCTCACCGGAATGGATATAGTCTCGCTATGTGTGAATTTGGTTATAATTATGCATAGTTATATGTGGTCTTAGAGCCATAGCCAATGTTACCAGACAGGGAAGCTGAATCAGAATAACTTGCAGACTGAATTCGTTTTCTGTATTAGTTTAAATTCTTTGCAAATATTACTAACCACTGAGATTATTATTTCATTCAATTTTTTTACTAGCTATTACAGGTGAAAGCTCTCAGAAAGGCAAGGAGAAGAACGTTACTGGTTAGATAGTTGAAACGTTAGGATGTCAGTTTTTTATACTCGTATAATAGGATTTTATGAATACAAGTATATTTTGTATGTAAATGTGTATTGTAACATGCAGTATAGTTGAGCAATATAGTTGGTGAAAAGTTACTTCTTAAGATGCTAGATTCCTGGCATCAGAAATTTATATAATGTAGTTCACTTTTATTCATTTATGTATGAAGAACTTCAACTACAAACAGGATGTGCAAGTTACCTCAAATTATCAAAAACTTGATTTGGCTTTGGTGCCAAAACAACGTTAAATCACCTAGGAAAAGGGGCCAAATCTTGTCATTTGGTCTTGAAATTTTTATGAGAAAGAGATTAAATGTATGTGGAGTAGCATGTAAAATTTCAGTCTACACTGGCTCCGTTTGCATGCTCAACTAAGGCGCAACCAGTGCTAGTTTAGATGATAAAGCAAAACTGGGAAGTTTCAAAAATAAAGTAAGCTGCAGGGTCAAATGACAAAGTTTTTGGCAGGAATTTGGGTTAAATTAGGTTGTGCAAGTTACCAAATTTCATAGTTACCAGTGAAGGTATCGAAACAGCATCCTAAATTTCACGGAAGTTTCAGGAAGGGCCCCCTGTGTTATTTCACATAGCTCTGTGATGGCATCCAGTGCACCACTCCACCAGGCCAGGTGATCACACCGGCCATGTGACTTGCAGGCCTTTGGGCAGTGCAGTACACACTACACAGGTAGTCCATGCACTTGAGCTGAAGCTAAAGAAAAGATAGGCAGCTTTGTGCATGACTATTTCTTTATAAAATATAAATGTGTTACTATAAAGTCTCAAATTATGTTGTTGAAGGTACACAAGTTTTCCCTAACTATGATCTTCATAGCAAGAAGCTTGAAAGGCCAGAAAAAAATTAAGTTGTAAGGAGTTATTAATGCTTAATCATTTAATACAAAATACAAAAAGCAAAAGAAGCCACGCTATTCATAGATTATGAATAGGAGGCATATTTAGGAATCTATACAAACGCACAAGACCCACTCCAGTTTTTGTATAAAACATTTAAAATTCTTTAGTATTTAACCTGGTTAGGTATTTCAACCAATGTAACCTTAAACTTAGTGAACAAAAACAAACGATAATAATTCCGAGTACATAACACTTTGAAGTCTTTCAGTGCCTTCAACTTTCATATCTGAACAAAAAAGAGGCTTATTTACAATTAGTATTTAATTTTATTTTATTTTTGAAGTTATTCTGGGACTTAGAATTTGAAAAGTAACTATTTTTCAAATGAAATGAAATAAACAATAAATAGTTAGTGTACAATTACTTTGAATTTAAAATTTGCAGTTGATTTAGTTAGAATACAGAAAAGTAGAAATAAAACCAACTTATAAGATTATTTAAAATATTGAAATCACTTAAACAAAATTTTCAATTAAAAACAAAATAAAATAAGTGCATGTCTAGCATCAAGTATCATTGATTCAACTTTGCTTGCTCCTCACTAAAAAGGAAGTCTAAATGGCATTCTAACATGACAATGCCATATGACAGATTTGGAGTTCCTTTATTCAAATGAATTTAACATCTTAAGAAGGCAAGGCCATGTTAAAGGCACAAAATAACAAGAAGCAAGCATTGCTAATGAACTTTAGATGACAAAAACAAGTAGAGATACAATCAATTATGGAAGACATCATAACCCCATAATTCCACACGTTATCCTTAACCGCTTAAATAGTTGTGGATATAAATTATGTGTTGGTTAGTGGAGGTTAGGCCACACATAGCAGGATGAGGCTTGTTATTATTGTTATCATTCTTCTTATTGTTTTAGTGGAGGTTAGGAAGATATTTGAACATGCAAGTCTGCAACCCGTCACCGCAGACAAGCATATTATAGGAAACAAGAATAGATTTGGGTGAATCTATCACTTAAAGGAATGCTACAATAGATCCTAGTATGCTAAATTAGACACAACTGCAAGACATATAGAGGACATCATCAAAGGTTTTACTCACAGGTCTGCCAAGGGAACCATGCCGAATCCATGGTAATCATCTATCTCAAAAGATCGCGAAGCAACAAGACTTCTTGCAGCAAAATATTCTTCTACACCAAAAAATTTTGGGTTAAGCTTTGAAGGTGCAAAATCCAATACCGGCAGAATATTCTCTTTCCAGTCCTCATACATAAGAGCTTTGTCCTCTTGCACTGTCTGCCTAGAAATCAGAAAATTTCATCACAGCAACAGATGAACAGAATTTAGCATTTAAAAGTAGTTTGACAAGTCTTAATACACAGAAAAAATGCAGGTCCCAATGTGATCCTAGAAACACATGTCAAGGGAAGAAAAAATACAAAGCCTAGAAAACTCATGAAACTAAAACCAAAAAAAAACAAAAAACAAAAACAAAACAAAACAAACTTTATCTTGCCATTTTCCACACGATAAATTTGAGCAATTAATTATTAATTAGCGCAACACCATCATCAACGGATATCGTTCTATATGGCCAAATTATCCCTACAATAGTCCATACCAAACAACAATCATTATTACCTTATGTAGCTCAGTTCCACTCAAAAGCTCGTTTACTTCGTTCAGAGTCCACACTAATGGCAGGCACTCTTGGTGAGGCAAAAGCTGAAGGTAGCCGGTCCAGGGTGACTCCTCGCCCAAGCTTCTCTCATACATCAGAGCCACTGCTACTCCCAGATTACCAGCCAAATCAGCGTCTTCAATCATTTGACGCGCCCCACTAGTCTTAACCGTCAGGCAAGCATCCTTTGGTATTCTGGCAACAACGTCGCCTTCCTTCAATAGGCGCAAAGCTCTCACCGCAATTCCATTTTCTGGATCGTCTACGAACTCCAGGCCATCACTGACTTCAAAACCCCGGGATGCCATCCATCGCTTGAATGCCCTAAGCCTCCTATTCAAATAAATAGAGTGAATTCAGTTACAGACAGATAGTCACAATCACAGCACGATAAGAACTCCAGCTGTTTGGAAAGAAAGAAAAAATGACAATGCACTAACCACTAAAATTTTTAAGCCACGAGGTTAGGGTTGTAGGAATATAATACCTGGAGGTGGCCATGAAGCGAAGTGTAGAGAACTGAAGAACAAAGAAGGCGTGAGCGGCGGGAGCAAGAGATTATTGATGTGAAAATTGTGCTGACACCTTGATTTTCATATGGGGAAATGGCATTAAGCCAAAAAAAACAAACTTTCTTATATAAAGTTTAAACAAATTTGATATTTCAATTATAATATTTTTTATATTAAAAATATAATTTTATCCTTAATTTGATTTGAATCAAAAAAGCTATGTGAATCCTCAAAGGAACAAGACAAATGAAGCACGATTAACTATTTTTTTGTTTTGTCTTCTTTCTCATTTCACCAATTGATGCTCTGTCATTGTTGATCGTTGTCCACGTGGATGAATATAGAAGTTATGAGTGTTGATAGACGAAGCACAATTCACGATTTTATATCTCTTTCCTTGCACATTGTTAGTCATTGTTGATCTTCTTTGTCTTCTTTATTTGAGCAATATCATCTATTTCTTAAAGGCTCTATCATTATTATTTAGAGGTAAGGATCTTCAATTTTATTTCTCTTCCTTTGATTCAGTGCATATGTGTCATTTAGTTGTTAAAATTGTAATAGGTCTCTCATGTGAAGCACAAATGTTTAAGCTTGCAAGTTTACTTGTTTATTTGTGATTATACTGTTGATATGAGCTAAAAATTGCTGAACCATTTTGGTCATGAAAGTTTTATAGTAAATTAGTTGTTGTACAATAATATTATACTTTTATATGTGAACTAAATAAAATATGATCTAATATTAAAAAATTTATTATAAAAAATGTTAAAGTATTTATTGTGTAAAAATGAACTTTGAATTGTTGTTAAACGTTGAGTTGTGCATTTGATTAAACCTAACCTAATGATAAATTGGAGTCACATGACTTTCAAGTGAAAATATATGAATTTTATGTTATACATAGTAGATATTGTGTTGTGTACTATTTGTCTAACTTGAGCATTTTATTAAACTTAGTCTATTAATAAAGTAGAATTGTATGAAATTTTTAGTTGAGAATATATGAACTTTGTATTGTATATAGAAGATATTGTGTTATACATTATTTGCCTACTTATGCATTTTGTTAAACCCAACCTACTAATATAAACTAAAGGTTGCTAAATCATTAAATTGGCTATAAAAGTTTTATAGTGAATTAATTGTTGTACAATAGTGATAGTTAGCCTATTATATTGAACTTTAACATGTGAATTGAATAAAATATGACTCTGAATATAAAGAAAATTTGCTGTCAAAGACGTTGTAGTATTTATTATGTAAAAATAAACTTTGAGTTGTGTAAAATAAAAGTTTAGCTTTTATATGTGAACATTTATCTAGATTAATTTGTTTATTGCAGACTAATAAAAGAAGATTTATCACTATTTAAGATGCAGAGAGGTTGGACACAATCGCAAGACATGCAATAATCCTAACCCAGCATGAGAAATAATCACATTGTTCCTTTTTTGTGTACATAAGCAACTATAATTACATATATGAAAGCATTTTTAAGTAATATTTTTTGGGTAATTAGGAATCACAAATATTTTGTGTTTATATATAGAGAATCAATTGTTAGATGTTTTGGATATAGTGATTAGCTTTTTATATATATCATACTTGAAATATTATGTCAAATTTCATGTGGGTACTTGTTTTAGTATCTAGGTTAGTACTAACATGAAATTCTACATAGCTAATGTAATTGTCTTTCTTAATATTGAAAATGCATGGACTTTTTATTGAATATGTGTGGACATCATCTTGTATATAATAAATATTATGTCGTGCATGGTCTGCCTAATTTGTCATTTTTGTTGTCTTGGCTTGTGAAATATTAAAAAGGCATGAATTTTCTATTGAGCATGCATGAACATTGTTTTGTGCATAGTAGATATTGTGTCATACATGGTCTGCCTAACTTGTCATTTTGTTAAGTCTAGGCTAGTAAAATATTCAAAATGTATGGACTTTTTGTTAGCATGCATGGACATAGTTTGGTACATAGTGAATGTTGTGTCATGCATGGTCTGCCCAACCATTTTTGTTAGAGCCTAGGCTAGAGAAATACTCAAAATGTATGAACTTTCTATTAAGCATGCGTGAACATTATTTTGTGCATAGTGAACGTTATGTCATGCATGATCTATTCCGTTGTTTCAAGGGTTCATGCAGGTTCTAAATTTAAATCAAACAAAGAGTAAAATTATATTTTGGTGTGAAGAAATATTATAATTAAAGCACCAAAGCTTGCAAAGTAATATCAAATTTATTTAGGCTTAATTGCAATAAATTCTTTTTTAAGGCCTTAATGCCATTCTTCCTTTTCATTTTCAGATTTTCTAATTTCTTTTTCCTGTGTATATGTATACATTCCTTTTTTGGCCTGAGCATTTTTTTTCCTGAAAAGGCGTATTTCCAATGGGCCAAAAGATAGACAAACGTAGTAAGCCCAATAAGTCAAGACTTTTTTTGGGAATATAATTTGCTTTGGGTCGGGATTAATGTTTTTAAGGGCTAATGGTAGCCCAAAAAAGTTTTTCAGGGGGCTAGGGGTGTCATTATTGGGCCATTGATAGTGACAAACAAATCAAGAAAACAAACGTGAGCGAGCTTATTGAAGAATTCCAAAAAGTTCTCTCAATATCCGTTTTGATTTGAATTCAAGCATTCATTTTGTATGGCCTTCAACCAATGTTTTAAATGCCAGACGTTAAATTAAAAAAACTAGCAATTTTTTTTTATGATCAAATGGATTAGATCAATGATTGTATCAATAATGTAACGATTAAATAAAAATATATTAAATGTATATATACAATAAATATAACAAAATATATATTATATTAATAAAATGACATAATATAACTATAAATTAATAATATTATAAATTATAATTTTATAACTTATTAAATATAAGTGAATCTTAATTAAATTAGATATAAATTCATTTAAAAGTATCTGCATTTACATATATAACTATTAACATCTTTATAAAAAATGATCTGTATTGTATACATGTAAATTAAAGTAGGGATTTAATTTTTAAATTTTTCTATTTGTTTAAATTTTTTAAGCTTTTTCTAATATTATGTTTAAAACCGTCTGATTTTTTAAAAACTATTTTAGTTTTCAGTTCAACTCCGATTTTTGGTTTAATAGTAACTTAATTATAGTCCAATCCAATTCAATCATTAAAATAGTTTTTTAGTCCAAAATGAGCTATTAACAGCTCTAATCGACGGTCCAATCATTTAGTTTAATTTAATTTTTTAACCATTGCTTTCAACCAGAGTTACTCACTATCATCAATAATCAGCAGCTGATCTTCAACCTTTCACCTTCAATTCGGATGCACAGTTTGGTTAATCAAAATTTATTTGAGTTGTTATCATTTTTTCTTTCTTGGAACAACTATACTTGTAATTAAAAGTTGTTTTATTGTACTCCTTAATTTTCTTTAATTAAAAGTTGTTTTATTTCAAAAAAAAAAAAACAAACAAACCGAGAGAGACTTTGCAAGTAAATGACGAGGCTAACTGGTTATGTGGATTCGAATGAGACTGCTTCTTGTGGCCCGCCAAGTGTCAATCATGACTCTCAAGAAAATTAGAATGGATTCACAAAATTTCTGGACTATAATTCAATCACTACTGCAGAAATTTTAAGTATTTTAGAAGGCATCAATTTTTTTTTTCTCACATATATTCTCATATTAAAGACAATCTTATTTAATGTACTAGCGAGCACTAAATATAAACATCTCTCTTACAAAAAATTCAAACCTTAATTCATTATATCATGAAAAATCAATCTCTTGACTGGACCCACCCTTATTAAATAAGGGAAGGCATGAATATTTGTTGGGAAGAAAATTACTTCGATACCAAAATTCATGGCAATTCAAATGAAGCAATTCGGTTCATACGAGTAATCACAGTCAGAATCATCTATGGATCGATACCATCAAAAGGAAGAGATCTCCTCATGCCTAATTGACAAGTTTTCATCTATTATATTTTCCAAAGAAGTGAATCAGTGTGCGAACTAGTTTACACATCAAACGAATAAAAATATTTTTGATACCAAAAATTTTAAAGAGCCACCTAATAAGTGTAGGAATTTTCTTCTTATGGACAGATCTTGATTGGTTTGTAATCACATGACTCTAAACATGGCCTCGTTTATTCTTATAAAAATGTCGAGGTTCATTGGCTTTTGTTTCTTTTCTCCAAAAAGAAAAAAAAAAAAATTGGAGGGCAATCCTAATGCATTGCTTGACTGACAATAGAAAATGGGAAGCAAAAAAAAAAAAAAATGAAAGAAGAGAAAATGAAGAGAGAGAAAATGGAGGAATGTAATCTTTTCTCTTTATGCTTGGCTGACCAAAAGAAAATAAAAGAGAGAAAAGTTACTAATTTTATATAGATAATAAGAATCTCATTATATAAAATATTTTGATACAATAAAACTTAAAATTTTAACATATTATTTATATAATTGTCATTGTATCGTACTAATGGAATATAAATATTTTTTGGACAGGAACTAATGGAATAAAAAAAATATTTATCCCAAATTATTTTATTTATTTAAAAAATTATTAAATATACAATAATTTAAAAATTTTAAACTACACCCATATATAAGGATGAAAATAAAGGGAGGTAAGAGATGGAAAATGAAAAATATTTATGTATAAATTTAAAAGTAAAGTTTTCTCTCCAAAATCTTCTTATATTTCAAGAGAAAAAAACATGCAGATGTCACATGTTTTTTTTTCCCTCAATTTTCTCCTCCTCTAATTTTTCTTTTTCATTAGCCAAGTGAAGAGGAGTATAGCTTTTCCTTATCTACTTTTCTTTTTTTTTTTAATACTTTTCTCTCCTACCAAGCATAGTATGAATGAGCTCAAGAGTGGCTTGGGTAGCGATTGAATTGATTGTGGCCTAATTAAAAAGGATTTAACCATGATGATTAAAGAATAATTTGCCTATATATTAATCACTTGTAAACCTAACTTGTGTGTAAGATCAGAACCTTAATTGGGCTAAACATAATTTGCTAAAAAGGCCTTAATGTGACATAACCCTGATTAATTACACTCGATAAAGTAGAGTAAAGCTTACATAAGCTCACCAATTGTACTGCTACTGCACTAGCAAATAAAACACTCCCTTTGATTCTTATTATAATTAAGTACTTCCCATTAATCCTTATACTATAAAGCTTGTGATTGAGGCATTGATTTTTTTCCCCTGTAAGTACCCTTTGATTTAGTATTCCCTGACAAATTAACCAACTTCCAAACTAGCTAAATAGCATCATCTAATAATTAATGAGTTTTATCGAGTATAATTTTAAATTTGGGTAAATGAGTAAATTGATCCCTAAATTTTATGTCTAAAAGCATTTGGGATCCTAAACTTATTTTTTGTGTAAAATTCCTCTTCAACTTTTGAAAATAGTATAGTTTGACATCTGTTAACAAAAGTTAATTTTAATCGCTAATTGAGTAAAAAATGACATCAAAAATTAGAAAAAATAATAAAAAAATCTGTCTTTTTTTAATAATTTTTTGAATTTTTATCTGTAATTTTTGAGTCTTTTAATGAAATATTTAGGCTTTTGTTAATTCTTGAAATTTTTTCTTATTATTTTTCTAATTAACTAACAGGTAAAGTTAACTTTTGTTAACAGCAAAAGTCAGAATGCACTGTTTTCAAAAGTTAAAAAAAAATATTGTACAAAAGATGGGTTTAGGGTCCTTGATGCTTTTGGATTGATAGTTTGGAGGTCAATTTGCTCATTTATCTTTTAAATTTTTACCATAATTAACTAATTTTAATCAACTTTGTTAATTTACATAAAATTATTAATATGTATTTATAAAAATGACACGAAGGAATTATATTTTTTCTTATTCCAATGTAAAACTTGAAACCAACCACTCAACAGGTGATAGCTTTTTGTGTAGGGGTTTGCTCTTAGGCACGGCCTAGCTTATAGATTTAGTTTTCAAATTATGGACATGTTTGGCAACAACTTTTTCAAAAATCAAGTATGTCTTTTCAAAGAATTTTTAAAAATCAAAAGTTATTTGAGTAATATTTTTGCTTCAAAAAGCTCATTTGCAATGTTTCTGAAAATTCATTTATTAAAGATTGATCAGAGTGATTTTTCAAAAATTATTTTTGGCTTTTGGACAATTATTCAATTAATTTCTAATAGTAAAAGCTAGTATGAGTTATTTTCTAACTAACTTTCAGTTTTTAAGACTAATTTAAAAAAATGTTTCTAAACATAAATTCTATTTTAATAACTAATTTTTGCCAAACAGATTTTTGATCACAACAATGGAAAATTCCAGAAATCAACAAAAGATATAGCAAATTACAAACTAGACCAATCTATAACTCTCACTTTGAGACTCATGAACATTTGTTATAGTAGCTATGTTGTGTTGGCACATTTAATTTGAAAAAATAGGAGCTAAAAAAATCTTTTGAGAATGATGAACTTTTGAATCACTGTTTGCTGCTAAACGTTCTGAAGATGCTCTCTATGAGTTTTGGTCTTTTAATGGATGGTTGAATATAGATCAACATGATCACAGTTATATTTTTGGATTAGTGCCACTTTCAACCTTCATGAGTGAAGCTCCTACACTATTTTCAGCTCTTCATCTAGCCTCAACTCTTAGTTTTGAGAAGCTTGATTTTGATTCAGATTGCAAGCTATTTGTAGACACAGTCAATTTAGCTAATTTAGCTTGTGATTAATTAGTTAAAGAGTGTCACAAGGTTTTGAAAGGTGAAGTTTTGCTTTGACTCTATAAAAGCCATATGTCAGATCATGAACATACATGATCATAGCCACCAAATTTTTAACATTTTACAAGATATCATATGTTTTTTGATGAAGAATTAGGAAGTTTAATTTTTCTTGAACATGTTTACAAAGATGCCAACACTTGTGTAGTTCATTGCAAATTTTGCTTATAGCATGGTATCTGATTCTACAATTTTTGAGGAACCTCCTTTAGATTGTAGGAATCTTCTCTTTATGTACCATATCAAAACTTCTTAAGGTTTTGGCCTTTTGTATTTTTAAAAAAGGATTATTGATAAATGCTGAATTGTATTAATGAAATGATGTTTTGTGGCTTAAAAAAGTAACCATAGGGAGTTTGCATGTACACACACAAAGAATCTGCAATCTTTTTTTTTTTTGGAAATTAAACAGCTATTGCAGTTTATAACATATTTAACTTTTCACTATAGGAAAAGGGGTTTCATGCACATGTAACATCTACCCAGCCAATATACATATACAATTATTTTAACTAACGCACCCACATACCTATTTAACTTAATCCCCATCTATTTTTGGGTCCATGAGGATAAAACTTACAACACGTTATATTAAAGTGGAAGGCTTATGCCATTGAATCAAATGGCTCTTGGCACGGAGAAATTGTAATCAATATTTGTCCTAATATATTTAAATTCATATAGAAATAGTCCCAACAAAATGCATGCCATCATAATATGACTATTGAATTAACATCATATAGTGTTTTATATATATATATATATATATATAAATAAGCTTTGTCTTTGCTTGTTAGCTTCAAACTAACTTTTGGTACTTTGGCCCCCAAAACAAAAACAAAAAAATTGGTACTTTATTTCACACCTTATGACCATTTCGGACATTCTTGTTATGTGGTCATTGACTTGTTCATAAGTAGGCATGACACTGATGACATTTTTGTTATGTACGATCATTGACATTTTTTGTTGCCAAAAAAAAAGGTAGCCATGCATGTTTTAATTAAACCCGAAAAATTTTCCATTGTCTTTTGGTGACGTGAGTTCCATTAACTATTACTGTAACAAAAACCTAGCTCAAATTTATCCAAACGTTTATTTATATCATGAAATATGCAAGCTAATGGCCATTAATTTATGTGGTAACAATGTCATTTAATTCTATTAAACTATCAAGGTGCCATGTGCGGGGCCTCACCGATGTTATGTATGGGGGGCTCTGAAAAGCTGAATCTGAGCCTGAATTAGATTATGCATGAACTTTTAATATGTATTTACAATGATTTTCATGAGTTTGGAAGGTTTTGCAATGCAAGAAGAGAGAGAGAGAAAGTTGAGATGAGAGAGGAAATTTGTAGCCCAACTCCCCCCAACAATTTGAAATTGCTTATGCCCAACTCTATAAGCACAATACACCTAAATTACTAGCTCTATCAATATTATCAATTTTGAAAGATAATAACATGGGATACATAATATTTTTTATTGTTAGAATGGGATATAGAATATTCTTGGATGTTATATGTATTCACATAATATTATGAATATATTCATAATATTTATTATTTAAGATAATCTATTTATATATTGCAAGATTGCATAGCAGATAATGCAATTGGCCAACTATCATTGAGTTCGTAATTTATGGAAAGCTAAGAACAACCACATTTTAATGGGGGATAACAAACAAATTACAAAATTCTTGTCTCAAGTTGCTATCTCATCTCATCGGAATAATTTAGGCATGATTATGATTTTTTTAACTCTACTCTTTTTGGATATGTGTTCAAAATCAAATCTTAAATTTGTGCACATGAGTAAATTAAGAAAATTTAAAACTAGTCATTCAAATACATTATATTAAGGCTATGTTTGAATGTATATTGATTTGAATTTGAATTTAGATTTGGATAACTAAAACTTCATGGATTTGGACGAAATCTAAATACAAATCCATAATTTTTTTATCTCAATTTCTTTATAATTTAAAATACTATCTAAACCTTGGTTATTTGAAATAAGGAGAATGATAAGTAAAAATCTTGTAAGAAAATTAATGTTAAATTATGAATTTTAGTATTAAAACATGAGAAAAAGAAATATTGAATTTGAAAATTTTAGTATTAAAAAAATCATAATTTGACATTAACTTTCTTCTAGGGCTTTTACTTGTCATTCTCTCTTTGAAATACTCTTCTACCACCTCTTCTTTATGTTAAATTTATAATTTGAAATATTAAACTCATAAATTTTAATATTAGAATTTATTTTTTAAAACTATTACAAAAGAATTAAATACATGAATTTTAAATGTAAAAAATTAAAATATGAGATTTTAAATTTTAAACTTAAATTCAAATCTATCAATCTAAATAGTACTTTATATTATATTTTATGTAAGGTGCATTATTCTTTATATAAATTATCCATTATTCATCTTTTATCCAAAAAAGAATTCTATTTAATGCATGGCCTTGCCATATTGCTAATGATGAATGGTCATTATTTAGATTTATTTATTTGACAAAAATATTTTTATTGATATGTATCCTTTTCCTTTTCACGTTCATCTAATCTTTCTTCAGAATTATTAGCCTAATTTAATATGCATTAAGAAAAATATTTAGATAGACTAACTACACCATGTCATTTATAGCTTATTCAATTAAAATATTTTAAATAATCTAAATAAAATCTTGTGTAACATTTTTTTAATTGATTTTATTTTTATAAAAAAATATATATTTAATTTTTTGTCTTTTCTCTCTACACTATTATTAATGTTAGAATCAATTTATATTTAATATCATCTAAATGTTATATTTTTATTGGATAGACCACAAATGATATGGTGCATCTAATCTACCTAATTATTTCTCTATTTCTCTATGGGTTGATGAGCATTCTACCCTTCAAAGTTCAAATTATTACGTGAATAGCATTCTTTAACTCTTCAAATGTGTAAAAACTTTCTTTAATTTTTAAATTCTAAATGCCTAAAACTCCATCATTAAATTAGAGAAAATGACCGTTATTTTTAAGGGTCAAGATGAGTGTCACATTAGTGTGCGACTGGACCCCACAACTATAATAATAATGATAGTTTTTTTCAACTTAACAATGAAATTTTAAGTGCTTAGAATTTAAAAATTGATAAAAAATTTTGCATATTTTAAAAGTTTAGGATCCAAAATACTATGCATATAATAATTTAGAGTCTACAATACTCTTTAACCTAGGGGTGTTCATGGGACTAAATTTAGAGCCTACACCCCTGTCCTATGTCCCATCACAAAAAAAATTAAGATTAAATTTTTATTTTTTGTCTAGTCCTATCTTGAAAGTCATCATGTTTCATTAAGAATCGGGACGAGACTGGGACAAGATTTGAACATCTCGTTATCCCAATAAATTAGACAATATCAGAGAAAGATTTGGATAATATAATTCATTAAAATTTTAAATCATATAATTTATTAAGTTTAAAATCTAAACAACACAAGTACATAAATCACAACAATTTAAAGTCAATTATTGAATTACATTAATCATAGCTACACATTATAATAGCAATTACAAGTGATTTTTAAAATATAAGAGTAGCAACAACAGGCAAATTAAGTACAATATCAAATTATTATTTTTTTACTTTAGTTGAGATGTACTAAGCTAATTTTTCTTCCAAAAATAAAGTAAGAAATACAATATAAATAAAAGTTATTAAATAGATAGTTATAAAAATAAATTATATTAATATAATTAATATATTATAAAGAAAGATATCACCTTGTTTACTCTGTATTATTAAAATTATCAATATAAAAAACTTTAGTTTTAATGTTAATATAATTAATATATTTAATGTATTTTTAAAATAAAAAATAATATATATATAATATTTGGGATGGGATGTCCTGATGATAATCCTATGTCTCATCTCATCCCCCAATTCTTTCTTATCCTGTCCTGCAAAATCCTGTCTCGATTATTTTTGAGCCAAGACGAGACTCGTCCTACTATGATAGGGATAATACCGGATCAATTGAAATGGGTACAAGCTGAACACCCTTACTTTAACCCATTTAATATTGAACTGATATTATAATTTTTTAGCCAACGAACTGATATTATAGTTGAAAAACTTTTAATTTAAGTAGCACTGCTGTGTTAGGTACAAGTATTTAATATTAATAGATTTTTTTATATTTTAATATAGAAATAATAATATCTTATTATATTTATAAAAAAAACTATTCTTAATTATTCAAATGCTACAAATGATAGTATCTGTATTGGCCAAAAATTGTTCAAAGGTTACACGTAATGTTTTAAATTTTTGACAAGTAATGCTCTAAAATAATAACAAATGGTGTTGTTTGACCGGCAATAGTTTGATTCTTGACTTGAGAAAACTGAATCAAGTTATTTGGAAGAGGTTTTATTCATATTCAATGTATATATTTATGGATAAAAAGTTATTGATAGAAGATATTTTGTTAATAAATATATAAATTAAAATTATGCATCTTGCTTTGATCATATTGCTAAATCTATGATATTAATTTAAATTGTTTATATTATTACTATTTACATTCAAATTTTCAGCAAGTCACCACTATTGATTTTGAATTTTAGTTTTTGTTATAGAATTTTCATGATATTAAAACATTTAAAAAAAATGTACATATACATTCACGAATTTCAAATTTTCAGTTTCTACCATAACTTTATTCTTCCTCATTAACTGAAGGGGATTATTTGAAGTCATAATCTAAATATTTTAGTACATTTTCGGTTAAAAATCATTGAGTGTTTGTGATTTTTTTAAAAGCCATATGTTCTGTGCGTGATTTTGTTACCTAGCTACACACACATAATGTATGTTATTTAAGTTCTTCGTAGAGAGCTTCTTCTCATACCACTGCAATTAATGGAAATTGTCGGCGTCCTCGTTATTCCAAAAGTGCTCATACATATGGTAAATAATTGATATATAGGTTATACAAAAGGGGATTTGAGAATCTAAAATAAAATTTTAATATTTAATATTTAACAAATTAGAAAGTTATAGAAGATATGAGGAGTGTGGGATGTGAAATTGGAAATTCTGACAATCGAAAGTTATGATGTAAATTTTTTTTTTTGGCCGAATGATGTTAAATTATTCAAAATGCAAAATTATAATATAGATATTGATGGATATAGAGATATACATATGGTATAAATATAGATATAGAAAAAATGATTTCTATGACTACATTCGCTCCCTTTTTTATTCATTCCATTAATTTAAATATTAAAATATAATAATATTTAATAAATTTCAATTCCATCTATATATATATAACTTATTTTTTTATATTTTTTTACCTTACTTATTAATTTAATCTTACCCCACACGTAGAGAATGCAAAATTTATTTTATTTACTTTTGTAAAATTTATGCATGATTATGATTAACCTAACAAGAAATACTTATATCTTTAACATATAAATTTGACAGGATTTTAAAATGTCGAGACTCAAAATTACTATGACATGGCATTTGCCTTGTTTAATTTCTCTACTTGAATAGTAATGTAACTTTTATTTGATAGGAGGAATAATATGACTTTATAATATAACTTTCATGATTTCATGATCTTTTTTTTTTTTGGCAACATCATTTCATGATCTGAGGGTTATTTAGATTTATTTTTTTCACAGATTCTAAATTAATGAATCTTTTTCTCAATTGACATTTTTACCAATATAAATTTTCTGGATAATTTAAAATCAAATATAATTTTTTGTCAATCACGCGTAGTTGAATATATAAGAAAATTAATAAAATAATTGCTCATTCAAAAAAAAAAAAACCACTGTAAACAATTCAGGAGTTTGTATAAAGCATAATCACAACAGATTAATCTACAAAATCAAAGGGTTGAAATCTAAGGATACCATAAAATCTAAAATAATTAATAATCCATTGACCTATTTCAAAACCTATAAATACATATCTAATACCAACCTTAAAAAGTTCACTTAGAAGTTAACATCGATGGCTTCTTTTAAAGTTAATGCTCTTTTCTTCATAGCTTTCTCTCTTTCGCTTGCATGCCAAAGCCTTGCTGATGGCAACAACAATACTTCTACGTTAGTCGTAGATGTTGGTCATGGAAAGCCAATCTCCAAATATTTTTTTGGAGTATTCTTTGAGGTAAACATACATTTCATGCAATATTAAAGTTTAGAAAAAATTAATCATTTGATCCTTATAGTTTTGATCCAGTTGAAATTCCATCCCTCAACTTTGACTCATTATAATTTAGTCCCTGAAGTTTTGATTCAGTTTTAAATCAATTCCTGAATTTTGCCTCTTGTAATTTAGTCCTTGAAGTTTTAACTTCTTAAATATTAGTCATTATATTTTAAAAAATAAAATTATAAAGATTAAAAAATATTTTAAAATTTTAATATTTATAATATTTATAAAGATTAAAAGGATTTAATAATTTAAAATATTAGTAATAAATTTTGAAATATTTTTAATTTTTATAATTTTATTTTTTAAAATATAGGGACTGATATTTAAAAGGTTAAAACTTTAGAAACTAAATTGTAAGAGATAAAGCTTAAAAATTAAGTTATAACGAGTCAAATTTGAGGGACTAAGTTACAATTGGGTTAAATTACAAGGATCAAATGATTAATTTTTTTTAAAGTTTATTATTCATAAATATTAGTCATTGTATGCATATATTGCATGTTGCTTTTTCACATTGTCTTACGTAGGAAATTAATCATGCTGGAGCTGGAGGATTGTGGGCAGAACTTGTGAATAATAGAGGTAAAAGTCATTTTCAAAATCTCTCTATAATTAAGATTTTTTATTCTTTAAATTAATCTTAATTAATCGTGGTTTTAGGTTTTGAAGCTGGAGGCTCAGCCCTTCCCTCAGGCATGTCTCCATGGAAAATAATTGGAGATAGATCAAATATTAATGTCCAAACTGAACCTACCTCCTTGTTCCCAACTAATCCAATGGCTGTTAAAATGGATATTCTTTGTCCTTCTCCAGCTAAATGCCCTAATGGTGTCGGTCTTTCTAACCCTGGTTTTTGGGGCATGGTAAGCTTCTTTCTATCTTTTTATTCGGTTTCAAATTTATCCAAAAACTGATTTTAATGGTTCAAATTTAAAATTTTTAACCTGTAAATTTTTCTATATAAATTCTATTTTTTTGGCTAGAATGACAGTTATATAAAATTATTTTTATTTTAAATTTGTGGACGTTTAAATAATAATTTATTAAGATATGAAAAAAAATCAAATCTAAACCGGTCCAAATTGATCTCATCACAAATCAAATCCATTTATTTATTTATTTTTTTTTAACAAAGAGGAACTAGATCCCTTACTATATATATATATATATATAATCTATATATAACATCACTTTTATTTTGATACTTTGTGTATTTCTTTTTCTTTTTTCAGAATATTGAGGAAGGGAAGGAATATAGAGTTATATTTTATCTTCGTGCCTTAGGGTCAATCAATTTGAAAGTGGCATTTACAGGAGCAGATGGAAAAGAGTTAGCTTCAAATAACATCAAGTACTTGACAATTTCACTACACACACTATTAAATAATTACTTCCTCTTTATAAATTATTTAATTGGTTATACACATTATAATAATATATGTTATTTTTTTTAGGGCTCTTGCAACTTATGTTGCAAAGTGGAAAAGGTTTGAGACTATTCTAAAAGCTAAAGCATCAGATGTTCAAGCAAGCCTTCAATTAACAACTAACCAAAAAGGAGTTATTTGGTTGGATCAAGTTTCAGCAATGCCTTTGGATACATATAAGGTCTTCAATACTTTAACGACTCAACTTTTAAGCGTATAAAAAAAAAATATTAAGCATTTATTTTTCTAATATATATTCTATATATTTTCATTTTTAATTAGGGACATGGCTTCAGAAAAGACCTTTTTCAAATGGTGGCTGATCTGAAACCAACATTTCTTAGATTTCCTGGTAAGCTTTGAATTGCCATACAAAATGCTTAAAATTAAAAAAGTTTTGTTACATTTTTATTTTTTCTTTATATTTTACTCATAACATTTTTCCATTGGATTAGGTGGTTGCTATGTTGAAGGTGATTATTTGAGGAATGCGTTTAGGTGGAAAGATACCATAGGACCATGGGAGAAGAGGCCTGGTCATGTAAACGATATGTGGGGTTATTGGGTTGATGATGGATTTGGTTATTTAGAGTTTCTTCAGGTGTGTGCCTTTTAATTCTCAATTTTTAAACTTAGCAAAATGTTATATAGAATAATCATTAAACATTGGTATTATTTTGAAATAGTTATCGGAGGACCTTGGTGCTGCTCCGATATGGGTATTTAATAATGGAATTAGTCATCATGATCAAGTAAATACTAGTGATGTTGATCCAATGGTTCAGGTATAACTTATACTCTTTTATTATTATTTTTTAATAATCCTTTCTCAGTCAATCATTTTGTATACGTTAATTTAATTTATTTTCTGTTAATCAAATTTTAGGAAGCTCTTGATGGAATTGAATTTGCAAGAGGTCCTATCACGTCAAGATGGGGCAGGCTAAGAGCTTCTTTAGGTCATCCCAAGCCTTTTGATTTGCGATATGTTGCTATTGGAAATGAGGATTGTGATAAGACAAATTACCAAGGAAACTACCTCAAATTTTATAATGTCATAAAGCATGCATACCCAGATATGCAAATCATATCAAATTGTGATGCTACTCAGAAACCCTTGAAGCATCCAGCAGATTTGTATGACTTCCATATATATACAAGTGCCAAGAGTTTCTTTGCACTGTATACTAAGTTCGACAACATGCCTCGTTCTGGCCCTAAGGCTTTTGTTAGTGAATATGCTGTTACGGGTAAAGATGCTGCAAATGGAACCCTCTTGGCTGCATTGGGTGAAGCCGCATTCCTTATGGGACTAGAAAAGAATAGGTATGTTATCATTAGAGTCGATAATTCAAGCCAGCTCAAACTCGCTCAAAAAAAATTAGAGCCGAACTTTGTTATATGAGCTTTTTTAAGAGGATATGATACCTCAAGCCTGATCTAAATAAGCCCGACTGTTAAAATTTCTAACTTTATATGTATATAGAATTAGCAATTTTAGCCAAGCTCAACAAGCCAACCCAAACTGATCGAAAAAAGTTAGAATCGACTTTGGTTAATCAGCTTTTTTAAAAGGGTAGGATGCTTCAAGCCTCACTTATATAAGCCCGACCTGTTTGAATTTTCGGCTTTAGTTATTATTGAATCATGAAAATTTTATACTTAGTCATTAAGTTAGTGAACCACTAATTGATTATTTTCATATTTTCCCAAACAGTGAGGTTGTTGAAATGGTTAGCTACGCACCACTCTTTGTTCATACCAATGATAAGAGGTAGTAATTTTTTTTAATCCTTTTTTACTATGAACTTTCTTCCATCATTTTACATGATTAAGATTTATGAAATCTATTTGTAAATAATTATATATAGGTGGTTACCCGATGCTATCGTATTTGATTCTCATCAAAATTATGGAACTCCAAGCTATTATTTGCAAAAGCTATTCTCAGAGTCGAGTGGCGCAACATATCTGAACTCAACACTTCAAGGCTCTTCTTCAGTTGTTGCATCTGCAATTGCTTACACGAGTTCAACAAACAAGAAGAGTTACATAAGAGTAAAGGTATACACATAATTAACCCTTGATGATCTTTCATTCCAACCTAAGATATTAAAAGCCTTAAATTTTTTGTTTTTCTTATTTGAAATTCGAAATATTTGTGTAGGTTGTGAACTTCAATGACAATCCTGCAATTTTTAAGATCACTTTCAATGGTTTAGAAGTAATAAATGAAAAACTTTCTGAGGCAACAAAGATAGTGCTTACATCTCCAAATGTAATAGACGAGAACTCCTTCGAAGTGCCTACAAAGGTGAATTACATATATATCCCTTTGTTAATTTGTTGTATTAAAATTGGTCTATGAATTAAATAAAGGTCTTTTGAAAAATATTCCTTATATATGTTTTTATGTGTGCAGATAACTCTGGTGCAAAGTTCATTAGAGAATTCTGGAAAAGACTTGACTTTCAAGCTCCCTCCAAATTCAGTCACTGCTTTTGATTTTCCAAAGTGATGGACCACTTTTGAAGACAGGGGCATATAAGCAATAAAAATTTAGATCCCGTGTAAATTTTCATTTTAAAATCAGATCCCTTAGGCAGCGTAGTGAGGGCATCAATTCAATAAATTAGTTTTAGACTTTTTTTTGTTAATTAGTTTCAGGCTTTTTTGTTTGCAGGGCCTTGACCCATTTTCAGAAAACTATTATGCAGAAAAAATTAATTACTTCTTAATTATTCCTTTTTTTGGCTGATAAATATTAATTATTCCTTATTATTTGCGTTTCAATTTTTCAGATTCTTTTTTTTTCCTTTTCCTTTTCCTTTTATTATTATTATTATTTTTTTTGGTTGAGAAGTTGATAGCTGACAATGACATTGGAAAACATATGGGCCCTTTTGTCTGCACATAGTTGGATACCATGTAAGCTTGACGCTTTGGAGCACTTGCGTGCTTTCACTTATAATCCAAAAAGTAGGTTTTTTTTTTAATTTGGTGGGGATTAACTTGTAAATTGAAACCTAATACATTATTTAAAAATTTATATAAATTTTAAGACAAGTTGTTTTGTTTTTTCTCTTCTTTCTTAAGTTGGGTGATAATCTTCCTTGCGTAGCATGGGAGAATACTTTTATATCCTTTAAAAAAATATGTTCAGATTAATTAAATAATTGAGATGTTTGGCAATCAGAAAACATTTCGTGCCTTAAAATATTTATAAGGAGATAGAAAAAATAATTGCATAAAATGTGAAGAACTGAAAATTTTTCAAAAAATAACTTTAGATGCAAATTTTGGTGGAATTTTGATATATTCTACTATAAATGAGTTTTTTGGCCAAAAACTATGGTGTGTTTGGATTGATGGGGATTTGGATTTAAATTTGGATAAGAATCAAATCCTTTATTTGGATATACTAGAATTTAAATAGTATTTGAATTGATAAATTTGAATTTCAAATGTTACATTTGAAATAATTTCATATCCATGCATTTAAAATTATTTCTTTGGTGGAATTTTGATATATTATACTATAAATGAGTTTTTTTTTGCCCAAAAGCTATACATGAGTTTTTTTTTTGGACAAAGGCTATACAAGAGTTTGAAGAAACATCCTTTCTAGTCCATACCTTTTTTTGCCATAATTTCTTGTCAATACTTGAAGTAACAAATTTATTTAACTATAATTAAGTGAAACGTTATGAAGGATCCAAATTTTAACAAAATTTCTTAATGATTTTTGAATAAATGAGTAAATTATCTCTTAAATTTTAGATTGAGCAGCATCATAAACTTTAAATTTGTTTATTATATAAATTGTTCCCTTAACTTTTAAAAACAATGTAATCTGGGCCTTATCATTAAGAAAAATTAACTTTTACCGTTGACAAAAAAATAATAGAAAAGGATCTAAAAAATTATAAAAAATGATCAAAAAATTATAATAAAGGATTCAAAAATTATATACAATGACCTAAAATTTACAAAAATGGATAAATTTTTTTTGATCATTTTATCTAATTTTTGAGATTATTTTTTATTAATTTTTAATTTAACTAATAGTTAAAGTTAATTTTTTTTAATTGAGGCCATATTTTATAATTTTTAAAAATTGAAAGAATAATTTACATAATAAAAAAGTTTAGAATTTATAATGCTACTGTTCCTAAAATTTAGAAAATAATTTGTTCATTTATTCATGATTTTTTGTATAAAGAAAATTTCATAATGATAACTGACATTATTAATATTGAAGAAAGAAGTAATGACACGTGTAGAACAAAAAATTGTTCAAATGCCAACTAAAAATCAAATCGATTTCAAGTACAGCAAGGGGAAAGGCAACTATAGTATATAATATAATATTAAAATATTTTTACCAATATATAATATATTAAAATATGAATATATTTTGTTTACCCAACAATAATTAAAATTATATCTTGCAACTAACTTAAGTTAATGAGTGGTAATGTGTTTGTTTTGTTTTTTCAGTACACAAAAATTTAAGTGAGTTGAGCCTCAAAAACTTACAAAAACCAGAACATATATTCATATTCAAAAAATGTTTATAGAGATACTCATATATTGCAATATTCTTGTTATTTGTACAAGTGGATGGGGTTCTTATTGTTATAATATAATTTCTTTTCTATCTTTTATGATTATTTGATATGATCTGATATTTTACAAATTTTTGGGTGAATCTATAATTTTTTTTTTGTTTTGCTAAATACCCATACTTGTACTCAGATTTAGAACTTGGTAAGTGGGCGTCAAATTGAAAACAACATGCAGAAGATATGGGGCAAGGGGCATAAATAACCCACAAATCAACGGGGGTACTTTCATTGTTATTTTTTATAAGTTAAATTTTAATATTTCCATGTTTGATTGAGATTTATAAATAATTAATTTTTTTATATAAAACTTATACGTAATTCTCTCTTTTATTATTTAAAATATTTGAGTGATTTTTTTACCAGCATTATTTATAATATTTGAATTAATCCATTTTTAAATTCAGCCCCCGACTTTAAAAGAATAAAATATAATTTATTATAATAATTATGATAAAATAGTGACCACCATATCACTGCCCCTTCCTTATTACATTTCTCATACTAAAATATCAAAAAATAGAACAGAAGGAGAAGGCACAGAGCCACCAAGGCAGGATGAGGGCCCGAGGCTATACTTAAACGACAGTGAGTACAACGAAGTCTCAAAGCCTCAACAATAGACGGAGGCACATACAGAAAGAGAGGCTGACCGATAATCCAGGTGGGTGAGTTCGCGTCACTGATTCTCTTCACTCTTTGATTTCTAGGGTTTTGTTTGTGTCCACTCTGCAAATCCGTCTTTCATTCTGTTCGGTTTTCGGGGAAAAAAAAGCTGACATTGGAAAAAAGGTTCTGTTGCGTAGATTGCATGTTCATGTTCCCCATTTATGTTCTTTATTTTTTTATTTTAATCTTCTCTGCAATAGGTTGGTGGCAAGGTTCTGGGTTGCTCTCCTCTCCAGTATTTTAATTAAGCCATTCATGGAATGCTGTTACTCGCTATTTTAGTGTGCTCACCTTTTGTTCTCCTTTCCTTCAATGTATTTACTCTTGATTCGTTATTTCTGGTTCTATTTGAGCATTAGCAGCGAAATCGTTCGATTTTTTTTCTTTTTATCATTAATTTAAATTGAAATTGATGTTACTCTTAGCCGTTAAAATGTTTACTCTACCAATCTTTCAGGATGTATCCTGAAGTTTTTATTTGTCAGTGTATGCTCGATTGCTGAGGAAGAAACCACAAGATTCTAAATTTTTTCATATGCCAGGATTATTTGCTTAATACATGGCCACAGCGCTTAAACTTCGTAATTGTTTGTAAATTTGTGTCGCGGGGAAAGGATTAAAATGCAACTTGGATTCGCTTTCTTGCAGTTATATATGTTGATTTGGTGCTTATTGTTAAGCTTCTTGCTTCGCTAATTACGCTTGCCATCACTTCTTTCAATTCTAGTTTCTACTTGGTATACTGCTGCGTATGAATAAATCTGTTTGCTTGTGGACTCTTTAATATAATTGTTACTTTAATGCATATGTGGAATATGTCATTTTTTTGCTCATTTAATTTCCAAAATTGTCATTTCAGGTTTCAGCTAGCAACTATATATATAACTGATTTACAACATTGATAGGCATATTTTGTCTATCAAACTAGTTTGTGACTAAGTTTTATGTCTGCGCTGGGTTTTCACCATGAGTGGTGCACCTAAGAGACCTCATGAAGAGACCGTTCATTGCTCATCAAAGCACCCGCATGATGATCCAGGTTCATATTCTAAATTGTCTTCATCTGTTTCAAATGAGTACCATGTGCCTTATGATTTAGGTCAAGATTCGAGGCTGTCAAAGACACCCCGTATAGAATCTCGTGATGCAGACAAAAGATCTCCTCTCCACTCAGGATATCGGATCCCATCTTCAGCGGAGTTGCATGTAGATCATCCTGTAGGTGCTGAAAACAGGATGGAATCAAGGGATTCCAAGGAAATTAGAGATCCACGGGTTGAGAACCGTGATGTAAAGACTGAGAAGAAGGAATTGCATGGTGAGGCAAGGAGGGATTCTCACACTTCTAAAAGTGATAAGGATCTACGTGTTGAGGGAAGAGGAGATGACAACAAGGATGTCAGATATGATCGGGACAGTCATAATGATTCAAAAGGTGACATTAAGACAGAAAAGGATGGTTATGGTGTGGTAAGTACCCACTTGAATTGGAAAGAATCTAAAGAATACCATAGGGGAAAAAGATATTCTGAGCCCCCTGGTGGAAATTTGGACTCCTGGCACATGTCCCGTGGAAATTCACAAGGCCCTCTTGAGGTTGGGAAGGAGGGTTCAACAGCAGAAGAGAGAGATTATATGGAAGCTCATGAGGCTGTTGGGGAGAACAGAGTTGATCCAAAAGGTGAAGATAAATTTAAAGAGAAAGATAGAAAAAGGAAGGAAGTGAAGCATCGGGATTGGGGGGAGAGGGAAAAAGAGAGAAGTGATCGTAGAAGCAGTACACCAGTAATCAATACAAGTGGTGACAACAAAGAATCTACCAAAGAAGATAGAGATGTTGAAAGGTGGGATAGGGAGAGGAGAGATCTTCCTAAAGACAGAGAAAATTTAAAGGAGAGGGAAAAGGACCATGTTAAAAGAGAATCATGGAATGGAGTGGAGAAACAGGCTTCACATATTGAGAAGGAAATTGGTGATGCATCAGTTAAAACGACAGAGCAAGAAAATGTTGTACCTGAGCAGAAGAAACAGAAAGATTTTGAAAGCTGGAAAAATGTTGATAGGGAGGCTAGAGAAAGGAGGAAAGAAAGGGATAATGATTTAGAAGGAGATAGACCTGAGAAGCGTATTAGGTGCCCTGACAAGGAATCAGATGATGGATGTGCTGATGGGGAAGGAGCAACAGAGAAGGAAAGAGAAGTCTGTAATTATAGTGTTCAGCAACGTAAGAGGATGCAACGATCAAGGGGGAGTCCTCAGGTGGCTAATCGTGAACATCGTTTTAGATCCCGCACTCAGGACAATGAAGGGTAATTTCCCCCTTATCTTGCATTTTCATTATTTAGAAACTTTATTATAAGTATCTTTTCCATTTCCAAAATAATATGAATTACTTATATATCGATTTCAATCTATACTGTATGTTACTTATATTAGCTGTAGCTGAAGCTTCAGAGTCTTGCCAGAAGTTTTGAATGATATGATTTGTTTTGGCAGTCTTTTTGTTTTTTTCTTATTTCATTTAGGAGGACAGTAATCTCTTCTTTCCGAGAGTTAATTATTCTTCACAGTGTAGCACAGTAGCAGTCAACAACTGATATCAAAAGTCTTTTGCATTTGCAAGTCGAATGTGCATGGGAATAATAATAATAAACTGCTTGAGTTATAAGTAAACGTTGCACCATTTAAATAAATCTTGTGGTAGTATATTTGAAGCACGACCTTACTTGAATAAAAACATTCTTATTAGTTATGTTATTATGCTATCTTATATCTTGGACCTTTGGAGGAATTGGCTTATGCTTTGGAATTCATATATAGTTATGTTTGTAATTGATTGTTACGAGAGCTCTTCAGTATTTATATTTTATATTCTTAAATAATATATAAAAAGGAAATTTATTAATTGTAAGACATATTGTTGATATGATTTTTGTTTCTAATCTGAAGTACCAGGTTTGCAAGAAAACTGATCATATTTAATTCTCATTTACTACTAATGCCCCATTAGGTAGCATGGAAGAGTTTTTGATGGAAGTGGAAGAGAAAGAGGAAGAGGAAGAGGAAGTGAGGTGGAAATGAGATTTTAAAACATGTTTTGTATGCACATGGAAGTGTGTCATTTTTTATGAAGGAAGTGAGGGCAGAAGTAGGTTCTGTGGGTATGGAAGTGGAAGTGAGATCCACCAATTTTGATGAAACCGGATTCTCTAGAGAAGTGAGATCCTTGACTCCCTGTACCAAAGAACCTATTTTTTCAGTTCCACTTCCACTTCTCCAATCCCAATTCTGTGCTACCAACGGGGCATTAATATTGACTGTTGATTCACAGACGGAATGTAGCCTTGGTATATTGGACAAGCTTTGATTCATCTTTCTTTCTTCCTCCCATATTCTTTGGACTTTGAATCACCTTTTCTCTTTTATATAATTGGTTATTGTAGATTTTATTAATTGATTTGTACTTGTGTTCTGTTTGGATATAAGTTTGTAGGCTGAATCTTTCTTGTAATTTGTCCTTATAATTGCTATCTGGTTTGTTTATTTTGCAGGTCGCAAGGTATGCTGTCAAATTTGGTTCACTAGCTTTAAGTTGTTACGCTTGTCATAGACTAACGAATATGTGCCCTCATGAAGCAACTTGGGTTAATCAGAAATTGCTTTAGTTGGAACACTGTTGCATTCAACTTTGAGGAACAGTAACTTGTTCAAAATTAATTGATCCTTTTGAACTTCCTATTGTTAATTTATGGTGTGTTACCTTGCGATGGCTAATTTATTTATTTATTTATTTTTTGCTTAAGAACGAGAGGGGCTGCATACCTTTTTGTAGACTTTGCTTTGCATTACCACTATATTTAGATTTCTGGTATTTCAGGGAAAGTAGAAGTATCATCTGTTGTTTATAAAGTTGGTGAATGCATGCAAGAACTGATAAAATTGTGGGAGGAATTTGTATCATCTCAAATGGAAAAAACTGGTGAAAGCACTGGTAGTGGTCCAACTCTTGAAATTCGGATACCAGCTGAGCATGTTACTGCTACTAACCGCCAAGTAAGATCATAATGCTTTGTATTATGGGTGAGTTTTTGTTTTTCGGGCAGGGGGAAATTGGTGGCTTTCTCCCCATATTGAAGACTTATCCTCCTTGTCGCTGCCAAGAAATTTTTATTTCTTTCTTTGTTTTGTTGACACACATTTATTAGCTTTGTGAAATGTTGTAGTTGTATCACCTAAGTTTGGATATAGTAGTTATATACTATAAGATGATCTTAGGATTGTGATTTTCTTACCATGTCTTTCCCTTCCCCTTCCCCTTCTCTACTTTTATTCAGTCTTTTCTTTTCACCTCCTCTTTTCCCAAAACCAAAAAAGATGCTCCTTCTGGTTTTATCACTAGGCCATGTGACTTATGATGCTAGAAGTGAAAGCTAATTTATTTGCTGTTGTGACTACAGCAAGTTTGTTTAGAAAGCGTTATGGTTTGAATTTTGTAAAATATGGTTGAATGGGAACTTCTATTTTGTTAAATGTTAAGTATTATATGGTTCAGGATTAAAAAAAAGAAAAAAAAATTACGCCATTCTTAGAGGTATAAAGACCTTTTATAATGCCCTTTCCCCCCTCCCTTTTGTTGTTGGAGAGGAGGGGAGATGTCAATGGTTGAGCTGATGGACTTATCTGGGGAGATGGAAGTCTTTTATTTGTTGTTTCTGTTTTGTTACTATATGTTTGAAATAATGATAGGATGAAATGTTAATGCATGTTTTTCTGACTAATGCTCGCCATGTCTTATGTTTAATTGATATGTTCAGGTTAGAGGAGGCCAACTATGGGGAACTGATGTGTACACATATGACTCAGATCTTGTTGCTGGTATGTATTGCTTAGAATATAAAGTTGTTAACTTCTGATTGCAAATTTCAGGAGGCTTCATGTTTTAAAATTTTAACTAGTGCTAGTGTTGCAATTTTGTTGCACAGTTCTCATGCATACAGGTTACTGTCGACCAACGGCTTCTCCACCTCCTGCAGCAATACAAGAGTTGTGTACTGTTATTCGGGTGCTGCCTCCTCAGGATTGTATGTCCATTAGCCCTATCATTCTTGACATAAAACATCTTGACTTGAAGGTCTGAAAGATGCCCGGTGGACTGTGGCTATATTTTCTAACCATATTTTGGTTTTAATGTTAATGTTAATGCTAATGATAATTTTTAAATCCCTCTATGGTTTGGAAGAAAGAGATGAGAATTAGTTTATTATTATATCATTGCTTGCTTATATGGTGAAAATTATATATCTTCTGGTTGACTTTTGGTTTTGCTATTGAGCACCATATGGAGTTGTCCTATTTTTTTTTTGGTCAGAATGGAGTTGTCCTATTTATTTGTTCTTTTCAGATGTCTGGAAAGTTGATATCAGCAAAAATGAAGCTGAAAATATGAAGCTAAACTTAAGTATAATAGATTAGTATGAAAGTAATGAGGGGAAAAGCCAATTGAGCAAATGAGTATTGGGGCTAGGTCAGATTTTTGAGGAGAATAAGTAGAAGCTATGGTATTTTTCCTGTGCTTCTGAACATTCCCTGAGGATGCTGTAGCATTAGAAAAAAGTAGTTGCTGGAATGCAGAAGTGGGGTTGTGGGGGAGGGAGGGAGGTGGAGAGAGAGATGGGATAATGGGCTAATGTTCCTAACATGATTGAATGTCTAATTTTTCAAATATCTGAATTTTCTTGATATTATCTATATAGAAGTTAAGCGATATGTTTTGTTGATTATCACGCTCTACAACCCAGTGGTGTGCAAGCCTCCATTAGCAGCTACGGTTGCCATTTACCAAACCTGGTCATGTCATTAATGATGTTATCAGATCTGATCACGTAATTGGTACCTTAATGGAGCCTCAAGGGCCCTTTCTTAATTAATTCTAGGTTGATCCAGATCATTTCTTCATTTTTCTGTTATGTCCTCCTTTATGTACATATTTTCTTTCCATTTTTTGAGCCCAAACAGTCATATGCTGACCAGCTGTTTTATGGGCCAACTAGTATGCTAATGCACGGGTGTACCTTAGACCATAGGCTTGTGCATCACATGAGTGTGTCCTCCTCTAGATGCTAGCTTGTGCGATCCTCATGGCATTCTAAGATTGTAGCAATGCCTCAAAACAAATTTTGCTTGTGATCCACTAACGTGACAAAATGTAATTACCAATAAAATAAACATTTCCCAAACCCAATGCAAATATACAAAGCAGAGAGCCCAAAACAAGCGATGCCTATCAAATCCTACCACTATTTATAACTTAGTGGCTTCCTTCAAAAAATATATAATGATTTATTTGTAATAGATTATGGGCCGGTTTTTGGCCCTAATTCATATTTATGCTCCTGCATCTTATTGAGGAGTAATCAGAACAGAATATTCAATCTATTGCTATTCTTGCTTCATCTAACCTTCAAGTTTTCAAGGTAAGACTGACGTGTCCCTATCAAGAAGGTCTAATTACAAGCGCATAAATTTGCTGGAGATTATGTTATTACAAATTGTATGAATTGAAGAATGGTAGGGAGAGAAGAATGAACGAGCAAGAAAAGGAGGAATAAGATTGATACCTTCTGGGCTGAGGTCTGTTATCTTTAGGATAGATTTACAAGGTTGAAATGAAAAATTCTGATGACATTAAATCTAATACTCAAAACTTAGTAATAGGAATAGGCAGAATTAGGAACATGTAATTTTTCATGAGGTTTAGACTTGGTCTTGAAATTTAAAGCATAAGGGTTGACTCTTAACAAAGAGGCACTCAAATGTGCTAATAATAGAGGAACTTCTTGTATCTCAAATAATCATGGCTACTGCAGCAAGTGTATTGGAACTTTGTTATTTATGTATCCGAATGATTTGCTTTAATTGATCTATGTCCTTTTAGGGGGAAATTAGCCATGCTCCTGTTTGTCTCCTACCTTTTATCTTTTGTGGTTATGGATATTACTGTTTCCGTCAGAGCTTTATTTGGATAATGTAAATATTTTGGTTTCATAACCAACAATAGGTTATATTTCTACCCTGAGAAACAATGTTCGCTCTCGTGCTTGGGGTGCTGCAATTGGTTGTAGTTATCGGGTTGAGCGGTGCTGCATTGTGAAGGTACTGACAAAATTACTGTAAACTTTTATTATAGTCCCCATTTTTTCCCTCAAGATATGTGATCTCTCATGTGCATTCTCATCTACCTGTTACATTATTTAGTTTACCAAGTCTGCAACAAATATATCATCCTTTTTTATCTCTTGTATACTTCCCTATCTCATTTATACTTCCCATATGTCTAGAGTTGTATACTAGTTCATGTTAATTTTTGGCCACATGCCTGTCTAATTGAGGACTTAATCTTTGGAAAAGCTTGTCCATGCCAGGGATGGTTCTGCATACTTCTCTATTCCTGTGTTTTTGCACGACCATGTGCATGTACATATTTATAATCCTGTTATTTGGTTGGGTTAGGCCATTGTCAATCTTTATGATTTGATGGTGATCTTAACTGTTTTTATTTCATTGGTTTTCAGAAAGGAGGTGGAACTATTGATCTTGAACCTTGCCTTACACATACATCAACAGTTGAGCCCACCCTTGCTCCATTGGCTGTTGAACGGACAATGACCACTAGGGCTGCAGCTTCGGTTTGTCCCTCCTCTTACAATTCCAAACCTTTTACCTATAGAACATTATTTTAGACTTATTACTATTTGGTCCTTTCGTGTTCTCTCCTGGATAATAGTTGAATTTAAATTCGTTTGTCTTTTACATTACAGTATTTGGATGTTGCATCTTTATTTCCTGATTTGTTCACTCTGTCATCTCCTTATATTATCCTTTTAATATTTTATATTGGTTGGTTTTATAGTTGCTGAATTTGTGGGATTTAATGTGGTCATTATGATTTTAATGTTAAATCCTATTGATGTAAAACTTTATTAATTTAACAACAACAACAACAACAAGCCTTTATCCCACTAGGTGGGGTCGGCTACATGGATTGCAAGACGCCATTGTGCTCTATCATTTATTAAGCTTTTAGAAATATTATTAATTAAGAGATCACGTTCAACAACTTCCAAGAGGGTTCTCTTAGGCCTTCCTCTACCTCTCTTAATCGGACTCAAAGTTATATGTTCCACTCTTCTCACTGGTGCCTCCCTTGGTCTTCTTTGTACATGCCCAAACCATCTCAACCGATTTTCTACCATTTTTTTCTCAATAGGTGCCACCCTCACTTTTTCACGTATGTGCTCATTTTGAATTTTATCTTTACGTGTATGTCCGCACATCCATCGTAACATTCTCATCTCTGCTACTCCAACTTTATGCTCTTGCTGTCCCGTTAGAGCCCAGCATTCACTACTATATAACATTGCCGGTCTGATAGCAGTACGATAAAACTTTCCTTTAAGTTTATTAGGCACCTTACGGTCACAAATAACTCCTTTAGCTTTTCTCCAATTAAACCACCCAGCTTGAATTCTATGTGAAATATCTCCACTGATTTCGCCATCATTTTGAATAATGGCTCCCAAATATCTAAACTTTTCCACTTGAGGTATGATTTGATCTCCCAATTTCACTTCCAAATTATTTTCGAATAGTCCTTTACCAAATTTACAATATAAATATTCCGTCTTACTTCTACTCAGACGAAAACCTTTCGACTCCAATGTCCTCCTCCATAACTCGAGTTTGCAATTAACCTCTTCTCTTGTCTCTGCTATAAGAACTATATCATCCGCGAAGAGCATACATTTCGGGATTTCCTCTTGAATATGTTCCGTCAAAACATTTAAAATCAAGTTGAACAAATAAGGACTCAGAGATGATCCCTGATGTAGTCCAATCTTTATAGGAAAATCCTTTGTTTGACCACTAGGCGTTCTTATACTAGTTTTTACCCCCTCATACATATCTTGTATGGCTTTAATATAAGCAATCCGTACTCCCTTTTTTTCCAACGCTTTCCAAAGCACTTCTCTTGGTATACGGTCATAAGCTTTTTCCAAATCAATAAAAACCATGTGTAGATCTTTATCTTTACAACGATACTTTTCCATTAATCCCCTTAGTAGATAAATTGCCTCTGTAGTTGATCTACCTGGCATAAAACCAAATTGATTCTCAGAAATACTTGTCTCCAATCTCAACCTGTGCTCAATTACTTTCTCCCACAATTTCATTGTGTGGCTCATGAGTTTAATCCCTCTATAGTTAGTACAATTCTGAATATCTCCTTTATTTTTATAAATAGGAATTAATGTACTTCTCCTCCACTCATCAGGCATTTTCTTGGACCGTAAAATCACATTAAATAACTTAGTTAACCATCTCACCCCTTCTTCACCTAAACATTTCCACGCTTCGATAGATATACAATCAGGTCCGTTAGCTCTACCATTTGCCATTTTCTTAAGAGCTTCCTTTACCTCCTTATCACAAACTTTATTAATTTAAATCAATAAGAAAATTAGAGCGCCATAGCTGCAGATTCTCTGGTTTGTCTCTTCATCAAAAGCATCAAACAGTTTGTTTCAGCCGTTTTATTCAATCTATGGGACATTTAATTCTTTTTTCGCTATTCATATTTTGTATGTAAATTTTTAAGTTTATGATGGAGATCCAAGAAAGCATGGTGAACTCGCTATTTAATAGTGTTTGAGGCAGTCTAGTATTGTTTTCATTAAGTTTTATTTAGCTTAGCCTTTCTGCTATTTTTGGGTTGTATCATCTTATTTGATGGCCTCCTTATTCATCAGAATGCATTGCGCCAGCAAAGATTTGTTCGAGAGGTCACGATACAGTACAACCTCTGCAATGAGCCTTGGTTTGTTGGCTTCAGTCTCCTATCTTTCTGTGCTTATATAATATTTGCTATTGCAAAAAGCTTGATAATATTTTCAAATGCCTGTTGTAAATATAATGCTTGATGTTAATTAAAAAAACAGAATATTCTGCATGTATCTTTTCGCATTAGAGATTTGATTACTTTTGCATCTGATTCGGATATGATTTACGTTCCTTGTGTGGATGATAGTGTCAACTCAAAATCTTATACTTTTTGTTGAAGCACCCGGACCCTATGACCAAATTACTTAAATTACTTTGGTTGGGAGTTGATGCTTACTGAACCCCATTCTCTTAAACTTATTTGCATGTGGTGCTGTCTTGTGCCTTTTCTCTCTTCTAAGAGTTTTTGAATAAGGTGTGTTGTATATATTAATTTAAGCTAATCTTGGGCCTTGATAAGTATTACTTGAGTTGAAGTGGTTCTTGCATGCTTCCTCACCTAGTAGTCGCCCTGCTATTCAAATAACAAAGATGGGTGAATCTATGAAGTTTAGTCTAGTATACCTGGATCTGTCTGGAATAAAAGGATTCTGTAGCTTGGTCCTGTCCTTTTAATTATTGGCATGTTTCTGAATCTTGATAAAGAGGCAGGTTTGATGATAGTACGTCATTGAATTACAATATTTATATTAAAATACAAGATGCAACAAATCTACTATTTTTTTTTTTAACTCATCTGAATTCTGGTTATGCTCATCAGGATCAAGTATAGTATAAGCATTGTGGCTGACAAGGGTCTGAAGAAGTCACTCTATACATCTGCTCGTTTGAAGAAGGGAGAAGTTTTGTATTTGGAGACCCATTCGCGCAGGTATATTTTGCTTTGCAGTTCCTGTGCTACATGAATGATTCCCATGGGCTTTTTGGTTACCTTAGACATGTGAGAGCATTGCTTAAATGGTGTACGCAACTAGAATATGCTTGTTTTGTGGAACCAAAAAGGATCGTTTTCCTTTTTTAACAAAATTTGAAGTTTGAGGCTTTGAACAAAATTTGAGTGCCTTTAGTCTTGCTAGTTCTTATAAGTAAGTTATTTTAACAAGAAAGTGACTGTTTAGTCTACGGAATTCAAGGAGTCCTTCGCAATAATCCTGAAAGGCTTACAGTCTGTTTTCTGCTGTAAGTCTGAGATTTTGAAGTCATGAAGACTCTTCCGTTGGATTTCTCCCCCTAATTATGAGTTAATTTCTTGTAGATATGAGCTTTGCTTTACTGGAGAAAAAATGGTTAAAACACCAGCATCACAATCACATGATGCAGACACAGAGAAGTCTCAAAATCACCACTCTCATTCTGCCAATGGTGATAAATCTGAAAGTGATAATGTCATGATTGATGTATTTCGATGGTCTCGTTGTAAGAAGCCTCTGCCACAGAAAGCAATGCGAACGATTGGGATCCCTCTGCCCCTTGAACATGTGGAGGTACTTAAAAAATCACGTATTTCGTTCATTTCACTTGCATTTGAATAACGTCTGTTGAATTATCCTCTCAATTGTAAGAAACTCCCTTACAATTTTTGGAGGTTTGCTGTTGCCTCATGCTTGCTCTGTTATTCCTATTTTCAGCCAATTGTTAAACTTGGTTTTTCATGCATTCGAATTCTAATAACTTGTGAGATCCGTGGTTCATATGAACTCTTGAACCTCTCTCTTGTGTGCCCCAAGATGCAAACTGTAAAGTATATGTAGCTCCTTGCCCTTGTTTTTCTTGTCCTGTTTTAACATTGCAACTTGGTTCTTGTGATCACAATGTTGTGTGGTAATATTGCAGGGTTCTAAATGATTGAAATTTTGATCATTGTGATTTTTAGGTATTGGAGGAGAATTTGGACTGGGAAGATCTACAATGGTCACAGACTGGTGTTTGGGTTGCGGGAAAGGAATATACCCTTGCACGGGTGCATTTCTTGTCCTTGCATTAGTTCATAGATTTTTTTCCCCTTTTTTTAAAAAAACTTTTTTTTAAGTGGGGTGGGAATTGGGATAATCTTATGTCACCATATCACATACAATTTTTTATGTATCTAGAACTCCATGCTGTTGTAATTTATAGGGCATAGCTGTTGGTGTTTCATCTATAAGAGAATTATATGGTGTAATTTATTTTTGTATTTATTTCTAGATATCCTTGCGTATGGACCGCTATTATTCATGGGTTGAAATGAGCAACAGAAATTGTGGGCATGGTCACTATAGAGAAGAGATGAATAAACACACAGCGCCAATCTTGTTTTAGATCAGAAATTGACTTGGCATGAGAGGTATGTGTTTTTATTAGACTGTTTAGGTGAGCTTATTTCAAAATCATTTTGACTAATCAATGTAAAAGGAAAAAGAATCTGCAATGTAAAATTAGGATCTCATCATAATTTGGATTCCTAAGTTTAATATTTATCTCATATTTCAGCACTGAAAATTTTTAAAAAGTCCTCATTTGATATTTGCACTTAGGATGCTCTTACTTGTCATTCTCCCTTGATTTTGACATGTAATAACAGGCTTTGAATATGTTTTTACGAAACCTTATCTCATCTTTAAAATTGATTACGTTTCTTATCCGAACATGCGATTTGATTACATTTCTTATCCAAACGCACGCTGGGTTTTGCGTACATTTTTATGGATAGTCTACCTCAGGGAGTGTAATATTTTTTGGGTCCATTTTCTCAATAATATTCGTCCATTTAGCTGTGGCAGAGCAGAAGGGAGATAGAGGAAATGCTCAAAACAAGACACTTTTGTATAAAATTATATATATCAATAAAATTTATTAAATACACTTTACAATTTTAATTTTTTAAAATAAAAATATAAACTTTAAAAAATGTAATTCATTTAATACTTTACTTATAAGAAAATATTAAGGTGAAAATATAGGGGGAAGGGTACTATTAGAAAAACATGATTAATAAAATTTATTTTGAAAAGTTAAATTTCTCTCAAAAGTATTTTATAATTTGGGATGAAAGTAGTATTTATTATTATTTTTTAAATACATGTCCTTTTGAGATAATTTTAAATACACGATTATATAACTAAAAAAAGGTGTAATCAATGCACATACATATATATAATTTAAATAACGGTTGCTTTGAATTTGATATGATTTTTTCTTCCAAGTGTAATATTCAACTAGAATTAGTCCCCCTGTGATGCATGGGAAAGATTTCGTCATACATGACTTAAAATATTATAATTTTAAAGACATTAATTTATTGCATATTACCACAATGGTTTTTTAATTTGTTAAACAGAATCTTCAACCTATACTATTTTCTTATTTATTTAATATTAATTACTTATATATTATTTTATTATTTTAGGATGATTGTATCATTTATTTAAAGCATGCAGACGGAATTATATAACAACTTTGTACGTTCTAATGTACAAGAAAATATACAAAAGAAATATGTCTCTCTTTTAATAAATGAAAAAAAGCCATAGCTAAAGAATTTCAATGGTGAGAAAATAAAATAAAACAATTTAAATTTCAATGGGCTTTTATTTTATTTATAAAAAAGATGTCAGATATTCAAGAAAATAAAATTTATATCTTATTGATGCGAATTTCATTTGTGTGATGCCATCTCGTCGAATTGATTATTTCTTATCTCACAAGCATCAAACCATTATTGTATAAAAGTTTATATAATGGAAAAAAACATGAAAAAAAAAAAAGAAAGGGAGAAGAGAGAGATATCCAAATGAGTTCATGTAATGAATGAGGGACATTAATGCCATGTACTATATGATGGAATTGGGATTAGAGAAGTGGAAATGGAAGCGGAATCCAAAATTTGAGTTGTTTGATATGACAGAAGCCATTTTCACATGTAACTCACTTCCATCAATTTTGATGGAATTGTGTTCCTTGCTCATACATATGGAATTGAAATGAGTTCTCAAGAATTGAAAATTTTAGGACAATAATACCCCAGCTTATGAATTTTATTGACAACATTACCCCTCCTCCAAATTAAAGCAAACCCTATGTAATATTAGTTTGAGAAAAGTAAGGGGAGGAAGGAGAGATTTTAGTTTGATTTAAAAACATAGGCAAATAGAATTATAACATTTTAATAGAGAGAAAGTGAAAGAGAAAAATAAAAAAAAAGAAAAATTAATTAAAAACTTTCAACCATATTTCTCTATTTTTTAATATCAAACTCATCAAAATATAAACAATATATTAAAATGATGCCAAAAATTTAGATAACATTTGTCATTTTTTTTAATTTGTCAACTACATGGATATTAAAAAAATATTAGTAGCAACCTGAAATTCAAAATTTATTATCCTTTGCAAATTAAAAATATAATAAAAAACTTATTTTATTTCATAATTTTTTTATTCTAATACATGTTAAAATTTTAAATAATACCTTATTTTATTTTATAATCTTTCACCTCGTTATATTTAAAACTTAGTCTAAATAAGAATGCAAAGAAATATTTAATAATTTACTATTCATAAGAATTAAAAAATTTAACAACATACTATAGCTCATAATTTATTACCCCATGTATAATGCATTGTTATAACTCATTTAAAAAAAATTTAAAAATAAAAATGTAAAATAAAAAGACAAATTAAAAATCTAAGAATTTCATAAAATTCAAAAAAATAAAAAACTGAAATAAAAATGTTAAAAACATTTTTTATGTTGTTAATTTTTTAATAAATATATTTTAATAATTTATGATTAAAAATATTTTAAAAAATATATGTTTTTGAAAAAAAATAAAAATATTAAGTGTAATAGATGTGCAAATATTTTAACAACATTTTTTTATAACAACATATTATAACTCAGAATTTATAAACCCATATATAATGTGTAGTTATAAGTTATTTAAAAATATAAAATAAAAAGATAAATTATAAAACCTAAGGATTTCATAAAACTCACAAAAATAAAAATCTGAAATAAAAATATTAAAAACAGTTTTTTATGCTGTTAATAAATATATTTTAATAATTTATTATTAAAAATATTTTTAAAAATGATTTTTTTAAAATAAGAAAAATATTAAACGTAATTGCCTCGTACTGTATATTTACTGTACATGTACAGTAAAAAGCAATTAACAGGCACGGACCACGGCATGAGCTCCGCAAGTATGAAAGGGGAAGAAAACGGGGGCAACATTGGTAATCCACTGTTCATAGATTGTTCCCAAATTTATTTAGATGTAGATATATCGATGTACAGTGCACTAACAGGATACTTCTAGTTAAAATCAAGAGGACAAAAAAACAAAAAAGGAAAAAAAAGTAAAAACCACAGTGTCATTGGAATTGTATTTTCCCGATGACCACTAATCCCTGTCTGGTTATCTAAGGAATTGGTGAAGATAAGTTAGAGGATTTTGAATTAAGAAAAGAAAAAAGCTAAATTACAATTAGCCATATTACAATTGGCATTTTCCCTTGGAATGATGTCAAATTTACGGCTCTAGTTGCTTACAAAGCTTTCATCACAGTTTTGTGTTCCTTTTAATGGTTATTTTCGAGCTCTTCAGGATTTTAGAATGAAACAAACTATGTATTTGCATGGTGGAGGTGGTAGCTCCAGGGTCCCCCATAGCAATGCAGACGCTGAGTCTTAGAGGAGAGAGATAGTGCAGTTGGTGGCAACATCAGACAGCAAAATGGTAGGTCGATTTTGGAATTTTGCTCAAAGAACAGAGTCACTGCCAACTACATTAAAGGTATTCACGAGACAGGACGAGAATGAAACACCCTTATCTTGTGTCTCGTATTTTAAAAAAAAAATTGAGACTGAATTTTTTTTCTCCCATGATTTGTCCAGAAAATCATTTCATCCAGTTAGAAATTGGGACAGGATTTGGATGTCTCACTGTCCTAATAAATCGAACAATGTCAGAGAATGATCTGAATAATAATATTTATTAAAATTTTAAATTATATGATTTATTAAATTTAAAATCAAAACAATACAAATACATAAATCATAATTTAAAATCAATTATTGAATCGCATTAGTCACAATTACACATTATGATAGCAATTACAAGTAATTTTTAGGCTATAAGAGCAACAACAACAGACAAGGCAAGCACAACAGCAAATCATTGTTCTTCTATTTTAGTTGAGATGTGCTAAGTTAATTACTCTTCTGAAAATAAAACAAAAAATATGATATAAAAAAAAGTTATTACATGAATAGATATAAGAATAAATTATATTAATATAATTAATACATTATAAAGAAATATATCACCCTAATTACTCTGTCATTAAAATTATCAATATAAAAAATTTTAATTTTATATAAGATTTGCAAGTGTTGAAATTATAATTGATATAATTAATATAGGTATAAATTATATTAATATAATTAATATATTTAATGTATATTTTTAAAATAAAAAATAATATATATAACATTCAAAATGGGACGGGACGTCCTGATAGTAATTCCATGTCCTGTCCCATCTTGATTGTTTTTAAATTAAGATAAAACCTGTTTTGATATAGTTAAAATAATATTGAACCAATCGAGATAAATACTTGCTGAACGTCCCTAACCTACACTGCTGCTGGAGACTCAGATCAGGAAAGTTAATGTTGTCTCTGAACGTGTCAATGCTATTAATTTTCTCATGAGACAAAGTCATCCCTTTTGAGATATCATTCAAGAGGCTAGATTAATTATAGGCAGAAATTGACTTGTCAATCTTAATTTCGTGCATAGGAATTATGCTAGAAATACTGACAGTATGACTAAATTTGCTCATACTTTGTCCTCAAATAGCTATTTCTTTAACCATCCTCCATCTTTCATTAGGGAAGAGGAGGAATGGGAAAGAAATGAACACTCATTTTTTGATCTTGTGACCTTTCGGTCTTCACAAATCACTTTCTATTCAAATAAAAAAAGCTTTCATCACAGTTGGTAAATCCTATTAATGGGGAGCACAATGGTTGAGTCTAACAGAAAGATCCCATCCTCTAAAATGTAACAAACTAAGATTTAAATTACTACAGAAAAAATATTCACATTTAGCATCCAATCATGTTTTAAATACGATAATTTCTAATAGAAAAAGCCTTGTGAGCAACAAAAATTAGGGAGGAAAAGCACTGGATCCAATTTTATGGTCTATTCTCCCAAGTGTGGTTCCTTACCATGGCTGTAACATGGACATCACGCAAATCTAATCAGATAAAAATTTGATATAAGCGCCACCTGAGGCTAACTTACTGTTACGATGCGTCATGCATTAAATCTACACTCCCATGGTGTAACAAAAAATTAATATAAACACCCACTACATTTCTATTTTGACAAAAACAAGGCTTGATTGTTTGACATAAACATGAAAGGTCTATATCAAACTTTCATGCCACACAAATATTTGTTGACCCAAGCATCATGTGGTATGCAGGAGGTCGTCTGCAGATGATTAAGTTAGATGGCCTTCTGCAAAAAACCCAAAAGTCTTGAGTCACCAGTCATGTAATTTCTGCTGCTCCGAAACTCACCACTCATTCCATTTATTCAAGAAGTCGTCCCACATGGCGGTAGCAATTGAATCCCTCAACGAGAATGCAAGTTGTTCTTCCATTGAAGAAATCGACTGAACAGCAGGAACTTCATCATCTGCCATCTCATCCACTGGTGTGTCTCCGACAGTTTTAAACAACCAATCATTTCTTTCCTGCTGGCGGATGAAATTATGCAGAACACATGCAGCTATTATAATGTCCCTCTGAACATGAAAAGAATACTGGGGAGCAAGTTTAAGAATAGGAAATCTAGTTTTTAACACATTAAATGACCTCCCTATAGCATTCCTCAGACAACAGTGCCTGTGATTGAATAGCTCCTTTGCATTTCTGGGTAATTGATTAGCACCTCTGTACTCGCAATGATTATACCGAATCCCTTGAAAAGGAGCAATAAACCCTCCCATATTAGAGTATTCCATATCAACAAGGTAATATTTTCCTGTAACAGTTTCAATGAAAATAATTCAGGGATGATAGCTACTTAAAACATAAGTTATAAGGAAATATACTACAACCTAACCTTCAGGAATTTTGGGGAAATTCTGATCTGGGTTATCAAGAACTGCCCTTAACACATGTGAATCAGTAACGGATCCTTCCCAACCAGGATAAATGAATATGAATTGTAGGTCAAATGTGCAAGCTGCCAGCACATTTTGAGATAGTAAACCTTTCTTATTACGAAATCGAGATTGATCTTTGGCTGGGACATGTGCAGGAATGTGCATGCCATCAATTACTCCAATACAATCCTGAATTAAAAGGCACATGCAATGAAACATAGGAGAATACTTAAACAGGGAATAAGGAAGAGTAGTTATCAAACAAACCTTGAAATATGGGTAAAATCTATTGCTACTGAGAATTTCAGGAGATGTGGTGGTGTCAGGAGGTTGCAGGAATTCACGTGACAGGGACTTAATAGCCTTCAACACATTGTTAAAATGTCGGCTAATGGTTTCACCAGAGTGCTGAAACCGCTCTTGAATCACTCTATTGCGCTCATTATGACCAATAATATTTAAGAATATTGTCAACTGCTCCTCTATCATTACACCAGAAGTATCACGCAACAAGGATCTTTGTCGAAGAATGTCACAAAACTTGTGAAAAACATGCTTGTCCATCCGCAACATTTCCCGACTAAAGTCATCATGAGCATTCAGCATTTCCGTCATAAATCCACATCTTCTAGGTGATAAACTATGGCAAGGTTGTTTGGTTATACAGTTATAGTAATAGTACCCAGCAGCTGCTGCAACTAGCTCCATCTCATTCAATTCTAAGTCAATGTCATCCATGCTGATTGACGTATCTGAAAAGATAAACCTCAAGGGTGCGAATGGTTCAAGATAATTCTGATATATCAAGTTAATAACTTTAGAAAGTTTCCCAATCAATGCATTAAAGGATATGACAAACAACTGTTACTACTAAAAAATGCTATTTTAGCATTCAAAATGCCAGATTGTTAAAACTAAAAGTGACGTAGGCATTACCCACAAATCAAATTGACCACTACAATAACTTTTTTGCACTACACTGGATTTTACAAAAGTATAGGATCATATTTGATAAAAAGAGCCAGTTTTCCAAACATTTCAAAAAGAGGATGCGCCACACTTGCCCTGCAACCACAGCAATCTTTTTTCACTCTTTAGTGAGATAAAAATCTCTCGAGCAATAGGATTCTCAAATAAATCCAAAGCAAGAAAGTAGATCCGTTCATCAACACCTTGCATCTCATCCAATACTTTTATGCATTTGCTTATAGAGAACCGGTCCTCATTCTTCATAATTGCATTTGCTCTCATCTTTGAAACAGCTGCTATTTCCAGCATGGCGTCCACTATAGCATCCCCAGTAGCTTTGCGACTTCTCTTCCGCCGGCCAGAACTTGAAGGCACACCAGCCTGACGCTTGTGTCCATCTATCATATGCTCATCTCCAGAGCCCGAAGATGCATCTTCCTCCCCAAAATTCATTGGCACTGTACGATCAGTATATATGCCTTAGATGTCAATGCGTATCACAAACTCGTATTCTTTTAGACTTCCACCTTAAAATGAAAAAAGAAAAAAAGTAAAAAATAATCTAAACCCAACAAAGAATTTGAATTTTGAACAACACGAAGCACATCAAGATAGCAGAATGGCAAAATCATCAATCCATTAAGCAGTTTTAATGTATGCACTCAATAGGTATGCAACCCTAAACCATAGCAGGACCACCTAAACTTTCTAACGAAAAAGCATTCTTCATCTTTCTTTTTCGCGTGGAAGCTTTATTGGAGATGGAATAATATCTAATAATTATTAGACCGTTATTGAAAGACTAACTAAATCAGCTACCTATACACAATCTTTAGAGAATTATTCAGTTCCTTCTCAATCAGTTAAAACGCCAAACAAAGCTTCAAGACGGATGAAAAATTCAAGCGTAGCCCGAAAACCAACTTAATCAAACCCTCCCAAATGCCCCTTAAATAAGAAGGAGGAAAAAAACTTTTAACCAAAAAGGCTCAAAACAAAAAAAAAAAAACCTCGGGAGTAAAGGGTGAAAACATCAGCAAACTAAAATTCAATCATCCAGCAGGATCATTATTTGCCAATGGGATACGATCACCTTGAGCAAGAATTTAGAGTCTAATCATCGATTGAAAAGGTCAGAAATTTGATATCAATCTCCTCAATTTTCTGGAAATGAATCAGAAGTCAGAATACAGAGATATACAGTAGCAAGAAGCAAAACTCACCGTCGGCTTCACAAGGTGGAAATTTTCTAACGAAGCTTCACGAATTGGAATTTCTCGAATCAGAAATAGAGTGAGAGGAAAAAAGAGTGATATTGGGGTTTAGGGCTTAAGAACATATCAAGTGCTCAATGACTCAATTCCAGCGTCCTGCGTGCATAGTTTAGAGGCATGGAGTTTAATTATTTTATTTAAAGTTCATACGTAAAATATTATTTTAGGGAATACATAAAAAAAATTACTTTGGGAAAATTTTTCCCAAAAATCTCTCAAATTAAAAGCATAAAAATTTTAAATGATGGGTCTTTTGATTTTGATAATTTCATTTCATTTTTAAATATAATTTATTGTTTAAAATATAAAACATTTTTAAATACCTTCACAATAATTAAAGAAAGCAGTTAAATGTAGTTTGTGTTATTAAATGAGTAAACAATTAACATTACCTTCCAATTAAAATCAATATATCATAATTATCTTTAATTTCTTTTTTATATAATTTCTCTCTACAATATAATGATATGGGCATTTGTGAAAGTGAAAGAGAATAATTTAACATTTGGAGGAACATATATTATACTTTGGACCGAAGCAATATGTACTATTAAAGATTTAAGTTCTTGAAATAAATTATGCCCTTTAGGGTAATAAATTTTTTAAATGGGATCAACAGTACGGCAATTTTTTTCTTGAGAAAAATTAAATATTCTATGAAAAAACTTAAGGTAAGGTTATGAAGAATGCTTTTTGAAATCAATTTTTGATTTAAAATTTCACATTTAAAATATATATATTTAAAATTTTTTTATTTAAATGTTGTAAAAAAATTTGAAAGTATAAAAGAAACAAGTTGAAATTTAAAGTTGAAATAGAAGATTGAGAGTAACAAGTTTATTTTTATTTTTTTAATTAATAAAAAATGAGGAAAAAGTCAAAAATAATGAAAACATCAATAGTGAAAAAATGAAGAGAAAAAAAAAAGAGAGAAAGAATTTGAGAAGTTGAACTTTAAATAATTAAAATTTTTAAAAATTTTGAAATTACAAGAATGTTATAATAAAGTATAACATTCTGTTTAAATCAAATTCAATTATATACATTTTTATATATTTAAATGAGAAATTTATTTTGAATTCAATTCTTAGTACATAACACTTAAAAAAAAAATCAATAATGAGGAAACCATTAGGCATGTAGTTACATACTCATTTTACATTTTATTCCCTCTAATCTCTGTTATAACTTTTATTCATCCTATCAAAAAAGAGGTGACATATCATTAATTTTGTTTGAAAATTAAATAAATTTTCAAATTTACTCACATTTTAAACCATGAACTACAATGCATCAAGAGAAAAAACCAACTATATCCTAGGAAGCCATAGAAAATTTTTTCATTCTAGAATGTGCTTCATATAGGCTGGTTTGGAAGCTGGTTTTGCTTAAACCTTTTTGATTAAAAATCATTTTTTTAAAAAAATCAAAACAATCATGACATCAAAAGGAGGAAGATTTTTTCTTGTTTTGATAAGTTACTTTGAGTGTGTTTTAAAAATAATCATGTATGGTAAAATTGCAAACATATGCAAAAATATCATAAAATTTTAAAATAAATAAATAATAAATTATTATTTATGAATAGAGATTCACCAAGATATCATAAAATCTAACTAAATAATAATCACTTTTTATTATTATAACAAAACATAAATAATCTCTATTTTTATGTAATGTCTAACAAATAAATATCTTTTCATAATATATATAAATCATCTAAAAATTATTTATTTTTTAAATCTTAAACAGGGGGTCCAATAAAGATGATTGAGAGTATCATAGTTTATATAAAATAAATACTCTATCAATTAAAAATATCTTATATTTTTTAAGAGGTTAAATATTAAAAAATATCAAGTATTTATAATGTTTTAAGGTATACTTATTATATTTTTTCTGTCAAAAGTGTTTATAATAAATAAATCACTTTATATTTACTTTAAATAAAAATATCTTATTAAATAAAAATAAATATGATGTTAACTTGAAGAAAATTAACTATTTTAAGAGGGTAAAATTTAATTAAAAATATCTAATATTTTTTGACAGACTAAGTATTTAATTATAAAAAAGTAATATTTTAAATTTGAAAAATATATATTAATGATCAAATCCAATATTAATATTTTAAATTAAATCTCTTATTTGGATACATAAAAAATACATGGTGATTTAAATCCAAATTTATTTCTTATTATATTTTTTATAATTTTAAATTCTCTTTATTTGAAATTCCCATCATTTCAAACTTCTCATTTTTTACTATATTTTCACTATTGATATTTTTATGATTTTTGTATCTTTTTTCATTTCCCATTCTCTTTTCTTATGTATTAAAAAATAGATTCATCACTTCTAATTTTTTGTTTTCCTTTTGAATCTCAAATTATTTTTCTTCTTCATCTGCAATTTTCTAAACTACTTAAACAAAAAAATTTTAAATATTATTTTTAAAATGCAATATTTTAAATCTAAAATTGTAATTCTAATCTACTAATCCAAGCCTTGCCTAAATATATTTTAATATATTTGAAATATTAAAATTGCATAAGATAGGTAAGCATACGGATGGATTGTTTCAGACCAGAAATATCTGCATCCCATCTGCAGCCAAGTTTCACACATAACCTCACTCAACTCAGATTCATAATCATGAATCTGACACGACTGTCAGCGATCCAAATCCGGATTAAGTTGCATTTCATTAGGCTTGGCACCACCAGGAAGATCAACCAAGAAGCAAGCCACCAATCTCAATGTGCTTTCGTACCTTTTTTCTCCATCAAGTAATTGCCAGGCCAGCATCAAGAATGTCCACATTGGTTCCGAGATACGCTCGTCAAGGGCCCTGCGATCCATATAGCTTCAACATCATCTCTGTGAGGAATTTTCACAAACATGTTCTCGGCAATTCTGTCTCTGTTTTTTTTAATACATGATCACGGAACTCATGCAGTCCAATCATATTAAAATACATGATATTTCTGCACCCAGTAAGTAGCTCATCAAAGATCATTACGTCAATATCATCATTGAATGCTTTGTGAGCAAGTACATCGACACATCTCTTTACTTCTTCGAACGCATGGTTAAAAATAATTGTCTAATCTCTCAAACAACAGCCTTAGGCAATTCTCTAAATAGCCATGGAGGCATCACATTGTTGCATTAAAAATAATTTAGGTTCATCTTGAGGGGGGTAGTGAGTGAATGGTAGTAAGATCCACCATGAGACCCCATTTAGTTTGATAGAAGTATCAAAATATTATGAAAAAATTAATTTTTTAGTCTTTCAATTTTTAAGTCACTTATAACTCAATCTCTCAACTATGACTCGTTTATAACTCAGTTTCTCAACTTTTAAATCACTTACAAATTAGTCCCTTAACTTTTGTTAATTTTTTTCATGTTAAATTATATCTCACATCAATGAGTAAGAGGAGGACATTTTAAAATAATATATGGAAAAAATTAATCTTTTAATCATTCAACTTTTAACTTACTTATAACTCAGTCCCTCAATTATGACTCGCTGTGACTTAGTCCCTCAGCTATAACTTGCTACGACTTAGTCCCTCAACTTTTGATTCACTTATAATTTGATCCTTATTTTTTAATTTTTTTAAAAAAAATTTCTTATCAAATAAGAGAGATAAAAAAATATTCATATGTTATTTTAAAATACCCTCCTCTTGCTCATTGATGTAAAATATAAGCTAACATGAAAAAAAAATTAACAAAAGTTAAGGGACTAATTTATAGGTGATTCAAAAGTTGAGGAAATGAGTGATAGGCGAGTCATAGTTGAGGGACTAAATTACAAGTAACTTAAAAGTTGGAAGACTAAAAAATTATTTTTTTTCTAATATATGAACATTTTTTATCCCTCTTATTTGATAAGATTTTTTTAAAAAAAATTAAAAAAAAGGATCGAATTATAGGTGAATCAAAAGTTTGAGGGATTGTGTCGCAGCGAGTTATAGTTGAGAGATTGAGTCGTAGTGAGTTATAATTGAGGAATTGAATTATAAGTGAGTTAAAAGTTGAAGAATTAAAAGATTAATTTTCTCAAATATCATATAAAACATGACTCCCATGTGTACTGATGGCTTGCTTCTTCTTCTTCTTTTCTTTTCTTTTTTTTTTAAATTGTGCTACATTAATTCAAATAAGAAAACAATAAAATTAATTCATATGTATCATCCAGTTCTTCTCATCATCCACCAACTCCTTAAAAAGAGGTTGTGATTGATAAAAAATATAAAAGTTACCTAAACTATTAAAAGTATAATTTGCAAGATTATGGGCACAAAAGTTGGCCTGCCGATACATGAAACTCAAGAACTTGAATCTAATTTTGGTCAGGCAATTTTGTGCATGCTTAATGACATCTTTGAAAGGGTATTGGTTCACATATGCCCTACTAAGCAAGTTCATGACCTCTATATAATCAGTAAACACATTCACTCTTTGAAGACCTAGACTGCAACATAATTCCAAACCATGTATAATGCCAATAATTTCAACAATAGCAAGCAGCAATTGACCAATATTTGAACTAAAACTAGCAATCTAGTTAGCATGACTACCTCTAATCACATCTCCACATTTCGAAAAAAAAAAAATCATCTTTAAAAGACCTAACAATATCTAAATGCACTTCATTTTCAGTAGGCCGAAATCAATGATATGTTGTAATCACATCTCCACATTTCGAAAAAAAAAAAATCATCTTTAAAAGAGGGATTGTGAATGCTGTAATTTTATGTTTGCATGTGTCAAAAGAAGCCTCACGTTACCCAAGATGAGAAAGCCTTAGCGTATACATAATAAGATGAGAAATTGGGCAAGTGACATGAACCACGAAGGTGAGTATGAATGTGCATATACGTTGTATGTGAGCAAAGTTGGGCTCTTTCACCAAGAATATTTTGCAAACTTCAAAAATATTTTTAACTGACCCAATTTAATGTTCAAAGCTTTAGAATTTTGCAATACATAATGATGATTAATGATTCAATGTATTAACCTTTTGAATTTTGTAGTGAGTAATGATTGATATGTTCAATGATCAAATTTTTTGAAAATGTCTATTGATGAATTGCTTATCTAGATTCAATGCTCAAGTGCTTAACTCTAAGAGGTTTTAATGGTATTAAATGGTACTCAACATTCATATACATCTATTGCCTATATACGGCATGCTTGCAGATCATTTAGAGCATATTGTTCTTGAGCCTTTAAGTATTCCTCTTCCATCTCCAAAGTTCATCTTTTTAATTTGTGTATTTCTTTTGCATAGGCACCCTTTTTTGCAAGAAGGAAGGGTTCTTTAATCCTGAGGAGTTGCTGTAGTTAACATATGTCCTTGAGCACAACTCCAATTAAATTATCTAAAAGAATTTTGAACAGGGAATATTCAGAGTAGCCATTACCCTTTATAGGGTTGTTAAACCTAAGCAGATCTAATCCCTTCCCTTTCATCATCAGAGAACATAAGTTTGCATCTAAAGCACCAAATATCTCAACAGACAGGGTGAGAGAGAATATGTCATGGTACTTGTTTAGTAAACTCCTGCTCCGCAAAGTGCTTTAAGACCCTGATTGATATCTAGCCTTATTTTTTTAAGGGATTGGGTATGGGAGTGGAAGTGGTGATAAGTTTTAAAATTGTATTTGGTGTAACATATGATTAAAAAAAAGACTCAAATTTATCCCAAAAAATAGCAAAAAGACAATATTGCTCTAATTTTTTTTCTTCTTCATCCTCTCCTCTCGTGCCTGCTGCCCAGATTCATCACCATCGTCCTAAAAATGGGCATGCTTTTGATAAACCCAAATTCTTCTTGCTAAAAGTAGGAATCATTTTGATGAACCCAAATTCCATCGCTACTTGAACTTACATTTTCCATATTCATCCTCTTCAGCTACTACCTTCGCCACCGTCGAGCTCGCCAGATCTGGACCAAGGAGGTAGAGGGTCTCCGTCAAGAAAATTAGGACTAAGGAAGAAGAAGGGTCGTGGACAAGCTCGCCAGATCTAAATTTGCATAACTAAATCTGAACAAATCCAAGGATGTCGACACAAATGAGCTCACCAGATCTGATCTTTCAGGACGTCGGTGACAAGAACAGACATGGAGTGGAGAGCATACATTGTTCACACTTCACTCTAACAAGGAGTTAGGGACGCTGATCCATCAGGGAGTGACGGCAACGCGAAGATAACTGATGGATAAGAGGGAAATTTGGTCTGAAATTATTTAGTCCCAGGACTGATTTCCCAATACCAAGAGACTGGTGGTATCGGGTAATTCCATGTAGATGAAATTGGAATTGGGATTAAATCTCCCATTGCCTCATACCAAAGATGAAAAGTTGGCATTAGCCAATTCTAGTGCCAATCCCACTTTATCAGTCCAACGTATCAAATATGATCTAAGTTTCAAAAGATCCATTCCTTGCCATCCAAGCTTTTGAACCTATCTGTCTTCTGCTTGTGGACTAATGCCTTGCTTTTTAGGTTGTGATTCATGTTAAAATTTGAATTTTATTTCAAAGAGCATTGTCTTAATGAGACACATGAATTCAACACGTCACCCTAAAAAATCCTAGCCACTTCTTCATTTTCATAAAAAGGAGATCAATACAAAGGAAAGAAGCTACATAAAGTTTATTATCAAGCAAAGGGCTAAGTAATAGAAACCATTCCCTGCCGTATCTACATTCTCCTCTCACTTTTTATTCAAATCAAGATATCATATAAATAGTTCCACAAAGCTGACTCATAATGTCTCCCCTCTAAAATTACTATTTATAGAGCCATTTAAATCACATGGCTTTGTGAGAATGATGGCTACAAATTTAAAAGCTAATATTGAGAGATTGTATTTGAAATAGGTAATTTTGCATAAAGTTAAGTCTGATTGGAGTGTATTGAATACCTCTACTACTATGAGTACTTTAGGTATTCGTGGCACCGACTTGATGGAAATGACGCTTAGACATTGATGGTTCTTATAAGGATGACATTTCCAAATGTGGAAGTATACTGCAAAATATTCATGCTGAGTGGATTGTTGGTTTTCATTATAATGTTGGCCATTTTCCCCCTTGTAATCACTGAGATTATTGATATAATCCAAGGTTTTAACTTATGATGTCATATGAATAGTCATCATGTTCATGTTTTCATTGGCTGTGCTAGGGTGATTAATACCAAGAATTATGTGAGTCACCACCTGTTTAGAGATATCATTTAATATGTTGAAGTTTGCTTGAATCATTCTAGTTTAGTTTCTTGAATTTCATGTATGGTGATGCAAACTTTTGTACCTATTTACTTGCGCAAGATGCTTTAGATAATGTTAATAAGTTTTGTGCTTTTGATCAACCACCACCTTTTTGCCAAGAAGTGGTGGATAATAAAAAAATTAGGTTTATTTTGTAAACTGATATTGCTTGTATCCTTTTTGGATTAATTAGATCATGCATCATTAAAAAATGGGTTTTATATCTAGAATCAAAATTTGAAGGAAAAATCACAATAAAATCTCTTTAAATTATGTAAATGATATTTTAATCTTTTGAAATGTCACAATCTCTTTAAAGTGCTTAAGAACTTTTTCTGTCATTAAGGAATAATGATAATATTTCATCTTAACCATTTTTATAATTTCAACTTATTTTGGAACCTTTGAAAATAGTTGAGGGACAAAATTACACATTAATCATTTTTATAATTTCAACATATTTATTTATTTTCTTTTATAATAATGATTTTATAAAAAAATAAATATCAATTGTTTCATTTTAAATTTTATAAAAATATAAAAACATATTCTATATTTGATCATTTTTCACCTTTTTAACAAGAGGAGGTGAATAATGATTGAGTTGTTCTTTTGTTTTCTTCCCTTGTAATTTTTATTTTGTGAATGTATTTTAGTTTGATAAATGCAAGGGAAACTCATTCCGTGCTCATCACTCTATAAGGGTGATTTGGGCCATTCATTTCTTTTCAAATGATTTCTGCTATTAATTTTAAATTATTTTTTAATATTTTTATATTATATTTATTAAAATAAAAATTATAAAATATTATAATATTAAACAAAGATTATTTTTTATACTTATTAGAGGATAAATATCATGGTACTTATCACTTTTGATAAAATTTAGACAATCTAAATTTAAGTTTTTTATTTTTTATTTTTATGTAAAAAATAGAAATTTTTAATAAATTTGTTTATCACTAATCTGGCCAATATAGATTTAATCTAGATAATTAATTTTTTACAAATTGACTATTTAAATAAACTTTGAATAATACAGATATAATTTGAAAAATTCAACTTAATATTAAAAATTTTATAATTTTTATTTTGATAAATATAATATAAAAATATTTAAAAAGATAATTTTAAATCAACGAAAAGAATCATTTGAAAGAAAATAAACGGCCCAAATCATCCTATAACTTTTTAATCCTTAATTTTTTTAATTATCAATTTAGTTGTCTCTAAATGAAATAAAAAAAGTCTCTAAATTTTAAACTCGAAACAATTTAATTTCTATAATTTTTTAATTTAAACTAACTCAATTTTTGTAATTTTTTAATTTAATATAATTCAATTTTTATAATTTTATAACTCAATAAGTTATGAGTATTGAGCTATGTTGAGTTGAAGTTTCAAAACTAAATTAAAAATTGAAGGAAAGTTAAATTCCTCTGCATAATTTAATGGATACATGGTTAACTTATTTTCTGAATTTTAGATTCAATAACACTATAAATCTTAATCTTATTTATTCTATAAATTATTCCTTCAACTTTTAAAAAATAATATAATTTGGTATTAACAAAAAAATGACTCTCACCGTTTAAACTAAAAAATAACATAAAAAGACTTCAAAAATTATTCAAAAAAAATTGAGTAATTTTTTATAATATTTGAATCCTTATCTCTAATTTTTGGGTCATTTATTGTAATTTTAAATATCATTTTTTGTTTTTTTTTTGATCAATTGAAGGAAAAAATTAACTTTTATTAATAATAGAGGCTAAATTTTTCCATGTTTAAAAGATGAAAAAACAATTTACATAATAAATGAATTCAGGCTCTATAATGTTAATTGACCTAAAGTTTCAAGAAGTAATTAATTTGCTCATTTATCTTAATTTAACCACAAAATTATTCAAGCCACCCAATGTACAACAATGATTATTACATTTTCGGTTCTGTAATTGATTCCATGAAAACAAAATTGATAACCGATACTATACTTGTACAGCTCCTAAATACAGCATCAAACGCAAGCAGCAACTCCATAGATGATGAGCATCCCCATCACTCCCAGGGTTCTGTGATATGATAATTATTGGCCTCCTCTGCAAGAAACTTTAATCTTCCTGTGATGGAGCATTTCAAAGAACACCAAAAAAGGTTTTCTTCTCACTTGGATCACTCAGTCCTCCTGTGAGGTTTCATGTTAGGGTGAAGTCCATGGACATGCTCCTCCATGAAGTCATGGCGTGTCAGAATCCCAACAACTGGAGGTCTCTGCAATATGCAAGGAATATCAGAATATTTTGTAGGCAAAAATGTTAGGTACTTACTATTAATATACCCAATATATAAAATAGGAAAAATAAAACTTGTAGTCCCTAAATTTTGCCTTAATTATCGATTCAGTCCCCAAACTTTAACCTCTAATAACTCAGTCTTTAAATTTTAACTTGTGACAACTCAGTTTTTCTAATTTTTTGACTTGAAACAATTTAGTTCTTATAGTTTCCTGACCTAATAGAACTCATTCCTTATAATTTCTTAACTCAATAAATTACAAAAATTAAGTTGTGTCGAGTCAAATTTCAAGAACAAAATCAATAGTTGAGACTTGAGAGAAAGTTTAGGGATTAAAAGTTATATTATCCTTATAAAATATGAAATTTTTTGCAAGCTACACTATTCATATGCCATGAATTGTGCAATTTACCCTCAGCTCTATGCAATGTACAGCAAATTTGTCCAGTTATTCTGACAAATACAAAACCATGTTAGTACCAACAATAATTATGTTGAGTGATAATGGATTCTTACATGAAGTCTCGAGTTTGAGCTTTGTAAACTGAGAGGGGAAAACATGCTGGGAAAATGTCCCCCAATTAGAACATGACCAGGCTCAAATTTGAATTAAATGGAAATACCAGATACCTCTGATTATAAGAAGAGAAATTCTACTTATGTTATGCTTATAAATCTCTATTATTAACTTAGCCTACTTTCCTTATGTTTATAGTTTGGCCAAAACTGATTATAAATAAACATGCAGCCATACTACTACTCATCTAAGTGGGATCTCACTTCTGCCATATTTATATGTCTATATATCAGCAGTTTGGTTGATCTAATTTTGATATAGACTGCAGTGAAAGAAGAAAGAACCATACCCCTTGACTCTTTGGGACCACACACATGTGCCTAAGACCAAGTTGGCGGAAAAGAATAGCAGCTTTAGCGAGTGACATGGTCTCGACCACCGTGTATGGGGATGCATTGGTAATGGGGTGGAGATCAACATACATATCCATCTCTTCCTCTTCAATTTCCAGATCCTCTAGTTTGATTCCTTTCCCTGATCCTGCCTTTGCAAAATCTAATGCAGAAATTCTTTGTAAGAAGTTTCGACTTGTAAGCACCCTGTCTTTTGAGAAGTTCTTCCCCTTCAATAGCACTAGCAGATGAGACCTAAGAACAAGCCCACACAATTCCGGTGCATCTGAGATTGGTGGTTCATCGATGACCGGAAACCCATTATGCCCTGTGGTTTTCAGAGCATCTAGTATATTCCTTACCATTTCAATCCCAGAGAAGGTAACTAGCGGGCCAGAGACAACATCACGTGCAACTAAATTCCTCATATAAGGTTCTGCATGGGCCTCCATATATGGAAGTCCCTTTATCTTCAGTATTTGATCGTAGACACCCTTGTTAAAGCTATCAGCCACGGTTTTTGAGACCAGCAAGACCAACATCACAAGAGGGAGTAACAAGAGATCATTGGTGAGTTCTAGCAATATAACACAAAGGGAAACTGTCATTCTCATGGTGCCACCAAGGAAGGAGGCAGCTCCGAGGAGGGCGTATAATCCAGTATCAAGTTTGGAGATCGTCTCAAATAGTCTCCCTACAAGCCGGCCATATGCTGCACCCGCCAATATCACAGGAATGAAAAGCCCTGATGGAATAGCAATACCATAAGTGACTACCCCAAGAAAGTAAATAGTTACAAAGAAGATAAACAGGCTGGAGATGTGGAATTCTTTGAATGTCCTGGTGCTGAATAGGTTCCGAATAGCATCATCATTGGTGTTTAGAAAAAGAGAAGCGAGATCATTGTAATATCCTGATGGACATTGAAAACTCTTGTAGTTGCCAGACTCATCAATAGTGGGACAGCTCACCATCGGATCATCGGGACAGGGGATGCATTTTGCCAACCATGGTAGGCCATAAGCACAACATGATGTCAAAAGTGAAATTGTGACCACAATGAAAATTTTGAAACCTGGACCTTTTCTGCATTGGTTTATACGTTATGATATCATCAGTGATGATGGAAAAAGAAAGACAATAAATGCCTAATAAGAACCAAACTCATGTGAAGACATACTCATTCAGGATGCTATATGCACGAACAACCTTATCCACAAAGTAATTATATATGCTTCCAAGAATGCCTCCGAGGATTCCTAGGAGTAACACCGCTAATATATCAGCACCACTGTATGTTACTTTGGCTGCACTGACATCGTACATTATCAAACCACCTTCACCAAATAGCCCACATTTTCCGGTGGCACAGTACTCAATTCCAGCTCTCAAAACAATAGCAACTACTGCTGTAGTGAAAAATGTCCTCCAAAGGAGAGCACTCCGCCACCTAAAGCACGTCACAGAAATAATAAATACATTTTTTTTAAACAAAAGTAAAGAGTAATTAAGAAAACCATAAAATATATCTCAAATTGTTGGCATTGACTATCTCTGAAAGAAAAATGTGTTAAATTATATCCTCTACCTCAACATTTTTGGAAGCTGAATCATTGATAAAACATAGAAAAGGAAACGAGAGTAACAGATTTCTCATTATGAATTTTTGAAGAAAATAATTTTACATGATCTACTTATTGTCAAGAAATTCGATTGGATGGTAACCATTAAGGAAATCTTTTGCGCATTGCAGAAAAGAACTAATGCTCAAAATTAATGAAGTACACTATCGAACACCATTTTATTAAGATAATTTGAAATATAAACAATATGTAAGAAACAAGCAGAAATATCAACAGCTATTCCCTTTCAGTAAGAATGTTGTTAATCTTTGCAAGACAATTTTGGTAATTCTTTTTAGGTGCTTGCTGCTTTGGAGCCAGGCAAGGAAGCCCTTTCTGCCCAATCATATTCCCTCGCTGACCAGAAAGCTTACCTTCTTAGTATTCATGTGTACATTAAATGATTAAGTAATAGCTTAAACCTTAAGGCTTTAAGCAGTGGGTGCTATTGCATCCCTCAAGACTTCAGATTTTCACTAATGCTGTTTTTGTTTGAAGAGATCCCATCATATCATTGGCATCAAGTGTCATTAATTATATCACATATTTATTTAGCAATAGCATTTACAACATACAGTAACCATGCTTTCTATTTTTATTTCTTTCTTATATGACAGCATCTCAAATCTCATGTTGTGTAACATCTCAGTAAATTGTCAAAACCAAATACATATCACGGCATTTTGCTTAAATGGTCTATAACAACCACCCTTATTCCATTAAATAGGGTCGATTACATGAATTGTATGATTTCATTGTACTCTATTAGCAAGCTTAAATTGTCTACAAGCTGAATAGAAATCCAACTAAGCAATTGAGATCTCAAACCCCACCTTTTTTTCTTTTTAAGAGGGGATGTCGTTTGATTAAAGCAAGAGATGAAGAGCAAAGAGATTATTATAAACTACTATTTTCTTTTTTAATGAAAATATAACTACTATTTAATCATTTTATAAACTACCATTTTTTTTTTTGGTGAAGCATGAGAGAATAGTTGCAGAAGAAATAGATACCATGTAGCTGCCTCTTCAAGAGCAAAGAGAACACCGCCTACTGGAGCACGAAATGCAGCTGCAACACCAGCAGCAGCACCACAAGTAATCATGTCTCGCCGGTCCCGATCATTTTTGAAATGCCTTAGCCAATTCCAAGTCAAGCGATACTTGCGAGATCCACCCTGCCCTAACAAGGAAGCAATGCATGCACCCGTGTGTACCATAGGCCCCTCTTTGCCCACGACAAATCCAGCAGAAACTCCAAGGATGGCACCCAAAACCTATTGTAGATAAAATCATGAGCTTTATTGATTAGGTTAATAATTTATTTTTTTGGTGAATCGGTTAATATTTTATGAAAAGATCAAACGAGAACAAATAGAAGTTTGAATTCTGTTCTTAACACAAAAAAATTATAAAAACAGAATAAAAAAGATAAGAGAAAGAAATACTTTTATAGCATTGTAGCATAATTTACCTTCACAAAAAGAGTGCTTGGGGCCAGTATAGAGTGAGCATCAATACCATTGAGATAGGCTTTCACCTCAGGAATACCAGAGCCTGCTGCTGCTGGAGCAATAAAAGCACAAAGAGATCCAGCTGCCGCTGCCAAGCCTATATTGCAACCAGCTAATACTACAAATGCCAGAATATATCTGTACTGAAACTACTATATTGTGAGAATAAAGGACAGCAATGCTGTGAAAGAACTATAAGTGCAGTTTATAGATTACTCCATGTCAAATAATTTCTACCAAGCCAAATGCTAAAAAGCATGTTTAAGGGTGGATGCATATTAAATATGTCAACTCTCTCCCACAAACACAAAGAAAAATTGGAAATAAAGGTCATTGGAAGATGATTAACTGCCAAATATTTTCAAATTGGGAATAAACGTCAATCGAAGATGATTAACTGCCAATTTTTTTCATTCCTTATATTTATAAGAAAATCATTTAACTATTATCTTGTGATTTTTAAACAACATTGTCATTCCCACTGAGTGTAAGGGAAGATTTTTTTTTTTTTTAATATAAAAACTTTGAAAAGTGAAATAAAAGTGCACCAAGAATATAAGGAGTATATCACATGTCTCCATTTTCTAGTTATGACTCAAGGGATTGATCAAAAGATAATAAATCTTAATCACGTCAAGATAGAGTTCTGCTTCTGCAATCATGTTATAAGTAAATAATACACATCTTCGCTAACGCAAAATTACAAGCAACACAGGAAGCACATACCACATAAATTCCAGGCTACAATGTTATTAAATGTTAAGCATGTGGATTGGTAAACCAAGGAACAAGCTCACCTGTGTTCAGACATTAGATTGGTTACTAGGAGCAGCTTGAAACCAGCTATATTCTCAACTGCAATATTATTGAGAAAACCAACAATCCCAGTGCCTAATCCAATAAGAGCAGCAAATCCCCACTTAAGTATCACATACTGGAATATCTGAATCTTGTTCCTTGATCTCCAGTCCTGCTTAAATATTTCATTCTCAAAAATCCTGAAATAACAGAACTCTTATCGGTCATACCGTGAAGTGCCCAGCTTTCTGATTTTAGTTTCGTTATTTTCTTAATGAGATACATAATGATGGGAATCGTGCTGTGGGGAGAGCTTGCAAAGATATATATATATATATATATATAAACATGGAGAAAAAGAGGTGGAGAGTTGATATGGGAACAGCAATAAAACAATGTACAGGTGAAAGAACTTGATTTCACCTAGATATAACACTTCGACCTAGTGTCCAAATAGCCAGAGATGCCTAACACAGCTGACCATAAGAAATAACGACTAGAAAGAATATCACTCTGGAAATCTGGCAGATTTTTTTTTTTTTGGCTGGTGATCAGAAAATTAGCATAGTCTTTATTCCTTCATTAACCGATTTTACAGAATGCTTGTTGGTGCATTAATTTTACAAGTCCAGAATTTGTTTGAGATATATAATTATCTTCAATCAAATAGAATACAAGTTACTTACTCGTAGTCAAGGCTTTCGATCGGGCTAAGGTTAGCACCAACTATTGCAATCTGAGAGGTGGTGTTAGTTCTCCTCACCAGAAGTGGCTCTGCATATGTCATGTTTCTTTCAGAAAACTCTGACCAGTATCTCCCATTGTCCTTCCCATCCAATGGACCTTCGTTTTCTATGTCATTCGCATCATCATCAAGATTCACATAATTTTCGTTCTCCATCTTATTAACAACTGCACTTTTCAGTTTTTGCTAGAACCTTTAGCAGAAGTACTAAACAAGCCTGCAAGCACAACCACATTATTATAAGCATAGTTAGATGGCTTCCCACAGGTATTCAAAGATTCAACACATAACCAGTCTTCTCTCTTTATTATTTCTCATCAAACTTTCTTGATTTGCTTCAAGATGCACAAAGCATGATTAGGAACTGGTGTTGTCAACTTAGAGCAATGAGAAATCAATGGAAAATGTTTAATTACTTCAAGAAACTGCATTCACAATGGCACAAATAGGAAATTTGATGAAGACAAGTGCTAAAAGAGAGGACAGATTGGGTAGAAAGAGAATATCACATTGAATGATGAAATCAAGCAAGTGGATCCAGACTCTAAACACTTCTATAAAGTTATATGAGAAAGGAAAAATAAGACATACGAGTCAATTGTAAAACAGTGCAAAAAACATGACAAACTATCCATGTGTTTGATTTAGATACCCTCCTTATATAAATCCGATATAAAGGGACTGAGAAATCACTTTAGAAAAAAAAGAAAGAACAGGATGAAATAAAAAATATTAGTCAAATATAATTCTTACTTTACACGCATAAATATAGTAGAAGAGAAAACACAAAAAGGGGCCTGGGCAAGATTAACTGATAATGAAAGAAAAAGAGGGCAAAAAGAAGCAGAAGCTTTAGATTGTTCAGTCCTTACAGTAATGAAATCGCCTTCAGCAGAAAATCCCAAAGATCATCCAAAGGCTTGTGATTGGATCGTCAGTCTGGTAAGTCAAAACACTCCACCAAGGTCCAACTGACGGGAAAGTATGAAATAATAGGAAGTAGGAATAGAATCAGCTCAATAATTCATTCCAGTATATACGACAAAGATGCTCTTTGCTTTTCCTCTTGGTTGATTATTGCAGGAGTAGCAGCCACGATCAACGCGAGAGGAAGAAAAGGGACAAGACCCAGAAATAATTGAAGCTTGCTCTAAATGGTAATTTCACAACTAGATTGAGAGTTGTGACTTTGTGTGGTTCTTATCCGTATATTGGCCTCAATCAGTATTAATCTGCCAGAGACAAACCGTCAATTTCCCCTCTTACATACGGAAAAATATTAACTTTTCAACTTACTTCATTAATTACTTACCGTTTACATGACCCATCATATGCAGTTTTTTTTTTTTTACTCTGGTAGAGCCTTACACGGGAAGCAATCTTGACGTAATTAATAAATTATTAGCAGTATTCGTTGAAAATGATGATCGGGAAGCCATTGCAACGTGAATCTCGTTGCAATATGAATTAACTTTCTTGTGTTGCTTGTTTAAATCGTTTTACTAAATGAGGTAATTTTACGTTTGGGACTTACGCAAAAGAGTGATTATCGTCAAGTAGGTTTTTAGATTTTGGGGCCCGATGAGTGATTAGTTGTTGCACCCGAAAGAGACAATCGGAGCCCGTTGCGCCATGTTCATAAACGTGCTATGGCAGTCAATAATATGAGGGCCACCATGTGTTTTCTCCGTTTGCCTGGCGAGAAATCACGTGGTTATTGTATTAATTAATTGTTAGTCGATTAAGATTTGGATTATAGTGGTGGACCCACGTTGGTCCTGGGGGGCCCTGGCCCCACCAACCCCTGAACCTTAAGTTATACACACGTGTCCAGTGACTTAGTCACTCCCTCCGGCAGCAACGCAATGGCACTAGCACAAATTGTTGTGTTACTGTGTAATTCTCTCTCTCTGTTTTTTTTTTTTTTTACCTGAACTGTGTTATTCAATAAGCATCCGTCTCTTATATTTACATGTTTAAATAGAAATAAAATATATTATATTTAATTATTTTTTGGTATTAAATTTTTTATTAACAAAAAAAATACTATATACTTATAACATATATATACGTGTCAATCTTTTTAATTAAATAGTAATGAATTAATTATCATACAAATTATCTATTTGTATAAGTATGCGTTTAATGTTTTAATATCAGTAAATAATAATTTAAATTTTTCAAACATTCAATTTTCAATGCATATATTTTTTTATAAAAATTTATTATTATCTATCCTAATTTTTTGTTTAAAACATCAATATCTAAAGGCAGATGAAAACGTATTTATTTCAAAAAAATAATTAAAATAAATATTTAAAAATTACATACATACACATATTTATTTTATAAAAAATCCCCCGCCCCTATTCATGAATTTGGTTCCGCCATTGGTCACCCTAGTTTTATTTGTAAATTATTTTTAACATATCCTATTAAAATTAAAACTAAAGAAAACTGTAAAATTTTTAAAATTTAATGTTTTCAACTTTACTTATGTTAAACATGCCTACTTTAATATCTTTTTAGTCTTCTTTATGAAGTAGAGAAATAAGATTTTTCTGATCTTATTTATAAATTACATCATTAATTTTTTAACACAAACTTCTCATTTTTATCTTGCATTAGATGTTGATAACAAAAAAATATGTTATTAAAATATATATTTTTAATATGGAGATCTTTTATGAGTTAAATTATGTTGAGAACTTGTTAAATTTTTAGATAGAGTTAATAAATTTTAAGGATATTCTTAATTTCTATAAAATATATTGAAAATGACTTATAAATAAAATTAGAAGAGTAATATATTTTTTTAATCAATTTTAAGGGGGAGTAAAAGGGGGAACTTATAATAAAAAAAAGTTAAATTTTATTTTTCTCCATTTATTTTTTTACAAAAAATACTAGGCACTTTATATTGATAAGTGAAATATTTTTTTTCTTAAACCATTTTTCAAGAGTAAAAAGCCCTTTTTGTGAATGGTTAGTTAACTTTGTTATTTTTCACTGACGTGTTATGTAAACATTAGGTAGGATTCTAACCTTTTTTTTATCATATCTTTTGGTGTTAAATTATCCTTGAATTATTTTCTAATAGTGCAAGCACTTTAAAGTTTTATTAAAATAAAATTTAATAAATATTGTTAAAATATTTAAATATTATTATCTATAAATATTCAGATAAAATTTATAAACTATTTTTTAAATATTAACAGCTTAAGTTAATTTGTCAAAACTTTATAGATGACTTGTAATGGGTAATAATTAATGACATAATTTATAAGCAAGACAAAAATTACTCTCTTTATTTTATGAATAGAATTAGGAGTATAAAACAAGGATTCGGGTTTAAATGTTGATGAACATGATTAATAGGTTGTTATAGTTGGGAAAAACAAGTTGGCTCGCCAAAACTTGTGTACGAGATGGGATACGTTGATTCAACTCCCCTTCCCTTAAGTTGGAATTTTTCTTATTCAACTCAACCTGGGGATATAAGTAAGTTGGAAAAATTTTAGTGAGGGATCCGTGATTAAATATAATGAAAAAGATGATTCTTAAATTTTTAAAATTTCACTAGAAATTTCGTTTGAATTTGTGATGGAGATAACAAAATTTTTCTAACTTAAATTAACAATATAAATGACTTGTTTGCTTTCATACTGTACGTTGTTCATTTACTTATGAAGTGTTAGTTTCCTTACTTCACTTGTTTACAAGCTTATTTTCATTTGATTTCATTCTAGGGTCATAAATAAGTGATATAGATAAATGAATAACATTCCGTAAGTAAATGAATAATATACAATATGAAAATAAACAAGTCATCTTATTATGAAACTAACACTTAGAATAAAATCAAGTGAAATTAGGATTATAAATAAATGAATTAGATAAACAAACAATATTTTTTAAGTAAATGAACAATATTAAGTATGGAAATAAATAAATCATTTATATTGTTCATTTAAATCGAGATAATTTTATTATTTCTGTCACAAATTCAAAAATAATTTTGTATGAGTTATTCAGTAAAATTTTAAAATTTTAAAAATTATTTTTTTTTATTATGCCTGGTCAAGGATTCTTCACTGAAATTTTTTCAAGTAAGTTTGTCAACATCAGATCAAATTAATTGGTTTGACAATCTAACTAGAAATCGCCCTACAGTATGGTTCGGCTAATCTTTAGGACCAGGAAAAAAGTGAACTAGGATAAAACTAGTCAAAACCTATAAAAAAAAATTAATTAGAACTGGCCAAGAACCAGTTTTCATTTTTTTTTAAAAAAATCTCAATAACAAAAAATTAATCTTTTAAAAATACTTTTTAAAAGTTAAAAGTAAATTTTTCAAACACACTATTAAAAACAGTCCAGCGACACCGCATATTTGAAAAGTTGAATGTTTCTAAAATCAACTTTAACTCACTTTCTGAAAATCATTTTGAAATCTGATAGCATGGGGAAATTTTTTTTTTTTACTTAAATAACTTTTAATTTTTAAAATGTTGCAAAATTTACTTTTTAAAAGTCAAAACTCGGTTCCAAGCACCCTAAAATAAAAGGGCTGGTAAATTTTTCTACTCGAACCTTGTCTCCATGTAGCAGATATCTGTTCCCCAAGAATTCCTATCTACATTAATGGGTACAAAACCCCTTATCTACATTAACCGGCTTGACATTTGGCTTGCTAATATGGCTTCACATTTGGCTTTACTTTTATTAATTAGCATTCATAATTTTTTTTAAGAATGCACTTTATTTTATCTGATTTTAAGTTAAATTAATATAAAAACTATGGTTTTAAATTAAAAAGAAATGAAGAAAATGGATAAAAATATAGTGCAAGAAATTGATTATTTAATTTCATTGAAAACTTTCAATTATTTTAAAAAATAAATTAAATATAAAATAAATTATAAATTGGAAAATTTTTTTATTCAATAGGTAATGATCATCATTTTTTGTTAAGTTAATTATTATTTTTAGGATTTTATTTTAAATATTAAAATATTTAAAATTAAAAAAAATGGTATTTTCGTTTTCAATGTTTGGGTGGGTCTCGTTAGCATTCCATCCAACCTTTTCTCTGTCTTTCTCTTCTCCATCCATTTTTCCCTCTTTCTTAGCCACCTGTCCTTATTAAGCTAGAAGATGTTAACCAGAATTTAATGGAGCCATATCTATTTGAAGAAAGTTACTCATAGATATTTGATAGAAATATATAAAAATTATTGGATCGATAACGATGTCCTAAGCTTGATTCAAATTAAAGCACCTAAACAGACAACGGGTAATAATTCCCAGCTCACAAGGTGTCATACTCACACGCTTTGTTTTGAATTTGATAATAGGCTACCCATGAAAGTTGATATTTAAGATATATATATATATATATATATATATATATCTCTATGTTCCGAATCTGAAGAAATCTAAAGGAAAGTATATGCTTGCTTAAATCCATGGAAATTCTTTATAGGCCACGATTCTGAAGGTATTTGAGGTCTATCTCACTATTTTTTTAATTTATTAGATTTTTAATATATGTCTATTTATCTGATGTATTTTATATTAGTGAAAATTGTTTAATCTTGGTTTTGATAATGACAAAATAAAGAATTTCATTTTTGGCAGATGCTTGAAAACTTAAAAAAATTGGGATTGTAACCTTAAATCTCTGGCTTTCCTCCTAAACATTGTCCCTTGTCACTTTGTGTATCGAGATAAATATTTATCTCAATTATCCTTGAACAAGATCAATTTGTAGCTTTCTATATTAAAATTTCTTGATTCTGAATTTTCTTGTTCATACTAGTATCCTGAGTCTCACACCCTTATCATCTTGACCATATTGACATGAAAATTGTCTTTTGTTCTTTCAAGTCCTTCATACCTATACCATAATCTTCATACCGATATCATCTGTTTAAGTTTACTTTTCCTTCTTATTTCTTTATACCATTGCCTATTTGCTCATACCAATGTATGTTCATCTTATTCATACTAGTATAAACTTGTTCATACTAATATCAAATGTCCTCATATCCATATGAAATTCTTCATACTAATATGAACTCTTCCTACCCATATCAAACGTGTCCAAATAGCATCTTTTCCAATATTCATTTCGGCATGAATTGCTTAATACCTGAATGAGTTTCAAATCTTCTTCTGTCTCACATTCATTCATCCATCCCTTGCAATATGAACTTGAAGTTTTCTACTCTATTTTTTGCATACCAAAATAAAGCATCCTCCGCTCATTCTTATGTCATCCAAACTTCAATCCTTTCAATTCCTTTTAGTTGTGTTCTCTGTTTTATCCTTCTAGAACCTTTTTTAAACACAACCACAGGCTTGAATTAACCTTTGTCAACACCTTGACCTTTCTCATACTAGTGTCAATTTTATCTTACCAATATCAAGTTTTTTTACTTTTTGTTAGAGCATTTAATGCAAATAGTTTTTATTTTTCTTAAGGCACCAACAACAAGCAAACTCACCTGAAAAGCACTATTTTATTGCCTCAACTGACAAAAACATAGAACATTGAAGGACAAAGATTTTAACGACTATTTTCTAAGTCTAACAAATTTGTTTTAATAATCAATTATAAATAAGACTCATTTATGAAGTCGAAAAAGTAGAGGTGATTGAGAAAAATATATGCATTTATTGTCTAACAACTTCTGTTGATACATTCATTATTGTGAGAGTTTCATTGATTGTATATCCACTCTGAAAAAGAGAGTTTTATTACAAAAGTGATTCATCATTGAATTCACTCTATTCTTCTCTATATTTCACATATGAAATAGAATAACTTAAGCTCAGGGAGTTTAAAGAGATTTATATTATAAGGGGGAGAGATACAAACTTAGTAAGAAGTTTGGATTGTACTAAGGGAACTAAGAGCGTTGTTTAATCTTTGTGAATAGTGAGAAATCTCAAGAGTTTCTTGAAGACTAGGCGTATGTTCAAGTGGATAGAATTAAAGTAGGATAAGCATTCTATGCAAAGCTTCTCTCCCTTTCACGCAACCTTGTTTGGTGACATCGCTCCATACTTGTCTTTACTTTTGCATTACTTGCTTTAAATTTTAATTAGTCTAATTCACCTCCCTTAGGTGGTTTTTACAAAAAATGATAATTAAGAACCCCCTAAGATCATTAGTTTCAATTAAGAATCATAAAATATCGAAATCCTATTAAAGGACCGTGGTCCTTATTTGGAATAAAAAGCATACATAACTTTACAAAATTATCTTCCAATAATCACTAAAAATTAATGACATCAGGGAAAAATCTTTGGTGGATTGGATTGTACTCTACTCATTACTAAATGTGAAAAATCTTCTCCCATACTATGCTATAAGATTTGAAAAATTTTAACCCTGATTCATTAACCTAATGAGGGTAATTAGTGAATTAATGAGGTATATGGCCAAAGGGGCTTAACTTGACATAATTGATATGATTTTAGCCCTAGAAGTAGGTCTGGATTGATAGCAGGCTACCCGAGCAAGGAAAGAAGAAGAAAAAGTGAAAAATTATTTTCTGTGCCATACGCTGCGGTGCGTGGTTGGTCCGCCGCAGCACACAGAGGCAATTTAAATGTAGTGGGCTCCTCTGTGCCATGCGCTACGACAGAAGGCATCGTGTGCCGCGGCGCACAGCCAAAAATTGGATATATTTGATTCGTTTCTTCACGAGAAAGATAGAAAAGGAGAAGAAGAAAAATGAAAAGCTCAATTTGGCTCTACTAGGGCACGACATTTGGTTCTATTGTTGATAGATTGAAGCTCCCAAACACCCAAGGTAAGATTATGGTTCCTTCTTCTTCCTTTCTCTCCCTTATTTGTGATAATTTATGGTAGGGTTTAAGTTGGGAGATGGATTTTTGGTCCATAGGAGTATGGATTTGATTCTATTGGTTAAAATAAGTATAATGAGAGTTGTTTAATGTATTGAAAAACCATATTGAGGATTTTAAAGGTGGATGACCCATGGGAGCATTTATTATCCAAAAATTGTCATAAAAATGGTAGTTGGGAGTGTTTAATATGCATTAATGATGGTTTGAGGTATTACTAATGATAAGGTGAATTAATAAAATTTAATGAGTCCATTGGGTATGAGTAAGGTATTGATTATGAGTTGGTTAAAAATAGTGTATGTGGAGTTTTATATCGATAAAGCTTCAACAGTTAGATAATGATGATATCCTTGTGATATGGATATAGCGAGGTTCATTTTTCGCACCATTCAAGCTTATTAAAGCTTTGAAAAGTTGGTATAGTGAGAGGTAAACCTTTGATCTCTCAAAGGTTTGAGGTAACTAGGGAGAACTTAATTTTTATAATTGAATGTTAATTGTACTTGTGAAATGTGATTTATAAGTTAAATTAATGATGCACATTGGCAAGTGCTTGATTGTGAAATGGTTTTTGAGAAAGAAAACCTTGATTTTACCACTATTAACATTTTACAAAATTGATTGTGATTTATTATTATAGGTGAAGAATTGTGTTATATTATGTGCTAAATTGTAGAGTATTAAGTTATGTGAGTTCATGTGTTATGAATCATTTATCAAAATGTATATTATGAGAAATATGTGCATAGCATGATCGTTGGTGAGAGTTCACCTAGGGAGAAGAGTAGATTGGTTGAATGATACGTGGTATTGATAGTAACCGTTGAAATTAGGAACTAGCCTTAGCATTAACTGCTAGAATTGAGAGGTAGTCCTTGTCCTATGGTTGTTTAAGGAGTGTCCTACTTGATCTATGAGGGACTCAAACCTAACTAGTCTCCACCTGTCATGAGGAGGCTAGATTAGGGGTACGACATTTCATGGTTATTAGTATTGGAGGAAACTGAATTACATAAGTGAGTGAGTTCACCCTGACCTGGTAGCTCCTTACAAGTGGAAGGCTAGATTAGTTCGTGAAAAACGTAGCCACGTGATAGCTATTAGTTTTGTGTTGGAGGTAACAGGAGGATATAAGGTTGGCACATGATCATATATACAAGTCCAGCCATATAATTGTTAGTTTTGTGGTCTGGCATGTGTTGAGGGCGTATGGTTGTTATTTTTGTGACCTTGTGTTATGCTTTTGTGAAATAACATAATATGGTGTTCTATAGAAAGTCCGGTCACGTGGTTGTTAGTTTTGTGAACGGTGACCTAGTGTTATGTGATATATATGCTTATTTGCCTAATTGCATTTATTTACAATTGATATGCAACTGTATGGGTTAAGTGAAACTTGGTTATTGAGTAGTTATACTCACCCCTCAATTCTCAATATTTTCAGGACCTAGTTTATTGGATCTGAGCCAAGGAAAATATACAGAGGCTTAGGATTGGTAGAGTAATCCTCTATATGCCTCTCTTTTGCTACTTACATGTATATTTTTTAATGTAATTGCCAACTAGAATTAATTGACATGATTTGTGTACTACTTGCATGATTTTATGAATAATTAGTGTATTTTGTGCCTTTAGTTAGTGAGTTTTTAGTTGTGAAATCGTGGATAGGGCCAAAATACTTGTGCAAGTAGAAACATATGTATTTTGAGAAATTTAAAATGAAATAATGATTTTATGTAACTTTTCCTCCCCCATAATGTTTTGTGAAAATTGGGATTAAGTGTTGATTTTATGAGATATGCATTTTTGATTGTGTGTGGTGTATTGCACGAGTCTGCAAGAGTTCATTGAGTGTGTTCGAATAGTTGGTGTAAGCTTTTAGCACGTGTGGTTGAGTTAGGACATTTTATTTGTGAGATTTTGTGAAAAAGTGGTCAAAATGGGTTTTAATGTCCAACTTTTTATAGAAAATAAATTTTAGTGTGAAAACGGTGTCATTAGCTAGATCTAGGAGAGAGCTCCGTGTAGACACCAAAATCACCTCAATTAGACGTCAGAAGTTCGCTCCTTATGCTATTAAATGACAGCATTGATCTGTCAAATTTTGTATAATACACTGCGGCACATAACACAGAGGAGACACGCCACAACGCACAAGCTGTAAGCCGCGGCACACGTGTCATTTTTTGTATAGAATTTGTTTTTGAGTTTTAAAGCTCACTATTTAGGTCCTAGTTGATTTTTAAGCTTTTGCTTTATTTTCAAAACTCTGATTTGGAGTCCTTAAATCATGTTTGGGTTTTAAATTGTCTAAAATTGGGATTCCTTTGAAATAATTTTGAGAAATTCCTTTTTTATTAAGCTTTAAATCCTTTGAGGATTAAGTCTTGGATTACCATAATTTGAAATTAATTGTGGTTTAACCTTGAGGAGGTTACACTCACTACTCTTATTACCTTCAATCCTAATCTTTAGTGGAGTAGATTGTCATTTGAGTTATTATCTTCTCCTATAATATTTGGAAAAATTAAGCATAATTAATTATCTTAATAAGTTTGATTAGTGAATTGATGAGGTGGTGACCAAAGGGGTCTAATTAGTGTATTCAATTATGATTTCAGCCCAAGATATGAGTCTGAAGTGAAGTTAGGCCATCCAAGCAAGCAAAGAAGAGGGAAAAGGTGAAGAAAAGCTCTCTATGCCATATGTTGCGACGTGTGGATGATCTGTCGTGGCACACAGAGACAATTAGGCATATGGCTAAAATTCTGGTTAAATCGGAGCTCATTTGTTTGAAATAATTAGAAGAGGAGAGGAAGAAAAACGTGAGGCATGTCTAATGCTTTACTAGAGCATGACTTTGGATCCTATCGGTAGTATTTTGGAGCTTCCCAACTTATAATGTGAGTATATAGTGCTTCTTTCTTCCTTTTACTTCCATATTTATGAGGATTTGAGTAAGGGTTTGAGTTGGGAGAATGATTTTTAGTCCACACGAGTTATGAATCCAAACTCATTAATTAAAACGGATATAATAGGAGTTATTTAGGGTATCTAAACCCAACATAAATGATTTTGTGTATGGTTAGTTGAGTGGAGTCATTAATATTTGAAAATTGTAATAAATGAGGTTGTTGGGAGAGTTTGATGCTCATTAATAGTAGATAAATGACTCATTAGTGATAATGAAGGCTAATGGAACTTAGTGAATTCATTGGGTATGAATGGGTAGTGAATTTGTAGGATTGATAGAATAGAAAATGTGGAGTTATGGTATTGGAAATTGTTAAAGATAGGATAATGATGTTATCCTTGTGAAATTGATTGTAGACCATTGATATTGGCACCATTCAAGCTTAGGAGAATCTTTAGAAGTTGGTATTGAGAGAGATAAACCTTTCATCTCTTAAAGATTTAAGGTAATTGGAAAAAACCTAGTTTATATATTTGAATATTAATTGATTTTTAGTTGAAATAGTTGACTTAAAACATGATTTATATTTTAAACTCTTGATGTAAATTTGACATGTTTGATGATGTGATATTGTTGAAATGTTACATGTGTTAAATTACATATGAATAATGATGATGATTGAGATAATGTGAGTATGTAATTATTGTTATGCGGAGTATAGTAGAGAAAGAGAGCGTTATATACATGATATGATGAGAAGGATGTATTAAATGACATTAGTTGTCACAAGTGCCTACTATGTGTAAAATGTACATAACATGATTATTAGTGGGAGTTCGCCTAGAAAGAGTAGATTAATAAACCCATGTGATATTGGGAGTGACTATTGGAATCAAAAACTTGCCTTAGCACTGACCATTGGAATCGGGAGGTGGCCTTCGTGTCATAATAGAATCAGGACTGTCTCACTTGTTTTATGAGGGACTCAAACCTAATTAGTCTTCACTGGTTCATGAGGAGGTTATATTAAGGGTGAAACACCCAATGGTTGTTAGTATAAGGAGAAACCATGTTACACAAGTGAGTGAGTTGACCCTAGCTTAGTGGCTCCTCAGAAGTGAAAGGCTGGGCTAGTCTATGAAGGACGTAGTCACGTAATAGCCACCAGTTTTGTGTTGCAGGTAACAAGAAGGCATAATGTTAGCATTTGATCATGCATTTTGATCCGACTATATAGTTTCTATTATTATAGATCGGTATGTGTTAGGGGTGTGTGATTAGTATTATTGTGATCTCATGATGTGCATTATCATTTAATGTAGATATATGTGACTTAGGCCTGGTTACATAGTTGTTAGTATTATGAACTGTGGCTATGTTCATCACATGTGTTATATTTATGTGTTTCTTCCTATTTGCATCTGTTTTCAATTGATATGCAACTGCATAGATTAAGTGAAACTTGGTTATTAAGTGGTTGTACTCATCTCTTAATTCTTAATATTTTCAGGGCTTGGCTCATCGGATCAAGATAAAAAAAAATGTGCCGAGGCATAGGATTGTAGAGTAATCCTTTTTGTATGCCTCAATATGTTTGTTTTATATGTATTAACTATGTTAATTTGCCAACTAGGATGCATATGATTATTTTGAACTACTTGCATTATTATAATGTATAACTTGTGTATTTCGCACCCCGGGTTAGTAAGTTTTAGGTTGTAGACCTTTGTATAGAGCTAAAATACTCATGCAAGTAAGAAATGTGTATTTTAACAAGTTTGTAATAAAAATAATTATTTTGTGCTAGAAATTTCTCCCCTTTGAGTTTTATGAAATTTGGGGTTGAGTGGTGAAAATTTGACATACATGCATTTGTATGAATGTGGTGTATTGCACAAGTCCTTTAAGGTTCATTAAGTATGGTTGAGCGATCGGTGTAGGCTTTTAGCACTTGTGTATGAGTTTAGACACCATTATGGTTAGTTTTGGTGAAAAAAAATGGCAAGAATGGGTTTGAGTGTCCAACTCATTATAGAAAATGAATTTGAGTATGAAACTTATGCCATTAGCTAGAACTAGGAGAAAGCTCCGTGCATACACTGAAATCACCTTAATTTGACGTTGATGGAGATTTGGAACGTGTTTGAAATTTGTTCCCTGTGCTATCAATTTGATAGTTGAATATTATCATTTTCGTACAATGAACTGTGGCGTATGGTGTGTCATGTTGCGACGCATGACACAGAGGCAAGAGACACCACAGTATATGTCTCATTTTCTACATAAATGACAAATTTGAGTTTTAAAATTCAATGTTTTAGGTCTTATTTGAATTCCAAGCTTTCACAAAAGTTTTAAAGCTCTGATTTTAATTTAATGAAGTATTTAGGAGATTTATATGCTAAAAATCTAGGGATCCCATTGTAAATATTTTGAAAATTGTTTTCTTTCACTGAAATTTTAGAAAACTTGTTTCTTCCAACTGTGAATATATGAAAACTTAGTAACCCTTAAAGGTTTAGTCCCTTGATTACTTCATTGTTGGTGTTATTGGTGGTTATTTAGTGAGGAGATTACATCTCCCCTTTTGATAATCTATAAGTACATGCATTGCTTTTTTTTTCTTAACTTATACATTTTTTCTCTTCTTTATCTTCATTATCGAACCATTGTGATTGTTTGTGTTGTATGGGATAAATGCTCCATTTTATACCATTTCTCTTGTATAGTCATCACTAGTAGGAGTATCATTGCTGAAGATGTATTCAGGCTCAAGATGTATCGATCATTGCTCAAGTTGTAATTAAGTTGCACATACCAATAATAGATATAGGAATCCCAATTCAATGTAAAGATTAAAAGGGGATAAAAATCATATGCATATTAATTAATTTGAAATTAAAATGCATCTGATTTTTATTTATTTATTATATTTTGATGTTGAATGACTTTCTATACAAACACCCACACCATATTTTCTATACTTGTGATGGTGACAAGCAATGTAAATATGTTTACAGTCTAAGTAGTTTTTTAAAAAGTAGACTGCACAACTACTATTTAGGTATGTGAGATATTTTGTAAAAAATGAATGCAAATATCATGTATATGCACTCAAATAAGTATAATGTAACACTAATGTCTATTTTAAGTTTAAACATGTGCTAGTATATATCTTTTGATAACATAACATTGTTAAAATTACTGTCATGGCATAAGAATATTGTTAATGTCAATTGAAAAATATGAAACCCCATTTGAGAATAGACTATTTCTCATAATTTTAAAAACTCACTTTTAAAACGTTTAAATGTGATTTATGAATATACAAAAGTAACTTGTGAATTTATTAACTTCACTTAAAAATATCAATTCACTGACTTGTCAAATTTCATGCTTATTATAGTTAGACAACTTGAAAAATAAAGTGTCTTCACTACTAAAATTACTATTATGGTATATGAATATTATTAATGTCTATTGAGAAAACATGAAATCCTGCTTGAGAATAAATTGTTTCCTATAATTTTAGAAAACTCATTTTTGAAATGTTTCAATGTCATTTATGAATATATAAAAGTAATTTTGTATGTCATAATTCAATTGAAATCTCTAAGGATTTCTATGTCAATAAGTTTTAAAGTAAAAAAAACTATTTTACCCTTATTGAAAATAACAAGCTCTAATCATAACTTTTGTTCTATAAAGCAAGAGTTGAATAAAAATGATAACTTATTAAGTGTAATTTTTGTTATTGAAAAACAAGCCTTGATTACAACTTTTTGTTTAAGGAATAATAATTTTTATTTTGAATCACAAGAGTTGAATAAAAAATCACAACTTGTCAAATATAAATTTTTTTATTGAAAAATAAGTTTTTGAAATGACAAACCCTAATCACAACTTTTATTTAAGAAATAATAACTTTTATTCAAAGAATTGCGAGAATTGAATAAGAAATCAAAACTTGTCAATAAAGATAAAATAATTTTTTTATTTTAAAATTTATTAACATATAAGTCCCTCGGGACTTTAATGAAATTATTATATGTCAAGGAATTAGATTGTTATTTATATAATTGGGAGAGATTTTATTGTCATTTTTTCTATATAATATCGTAGAATTTATATTAGTAATTTACTATTTTCTCTCTTGTAATCATTTTATTACGTTTGTTCTTAAAAGATTTGATAATGGTAGAATCCCATTCGCTTGCTGATGATAAAGCTATAATTGTTCTATTATAAGTAAATTGTCCAAGATATATATTAAGTTCTAGGTAGATGTTATAAATATGTTTTTTTCACTTAATGATAGAAGCTAATCCAATAATATCTTTGATTATTATAAAAGTAATATCTCTTAGTAATAGAGTGAGGCTACATGTATTGATTATTAGCTAGTAAAGGTTAATAGAGGATAAGTGGTATCAAAGTAAATTACTTGGTATCAGAGATAAATATTACAAATTGAAATAAATTACATAGTATTTTTTTAAGAAATCAATTTAATCACACAATTCACACACCCAAGTGCTAAAGTAGGGTTCAAACCCTTGACCTCATGCTCACAAGGAGGTGGTGGTGTTATTGAAGCAACTTGTCATTAGTAAGTAAATAATATGATATTGAAGTATGACTTATTGATACCATTAAAATATGAACATAACATGTTCAGTGTGCTAATGAAGATTATGAACTAGTTTCAAAGGATTTTTGTTTTATTTATTTATTTTAAGATTAAACATTATTTTTACACTCAAACTATTTTTTAAAGCATTGGGTATCCTATATTATGAAGTTATGCAATTAGGAACTAATAAAATCAAAACATCAAGCACCTTTTATCATTTGTTGCTAATATTATTTAAAGGGAGAGAAGAATGTTAATCTCAGTACATTCATCCCTACTTTATTAAAGTCTCTCTTTCTCTTTCCTCTCTCCCCTACCTATCCCAAAAGTTAAAGGATGTAAAATTGAGTTCCACACGGCTTAGAACCTTGAGCTTGACTTCCACATTCACTTCCTTATGAACAACTTAATGGAATCCTCTATTTCACTTATTCAAACATGTTCCTTATCTTCTAACATCTAACATTTAATTGATTATAGATATAGCTTCTTCTCTAAGTTATCTTCTCTAGTTTTTAATTTTGCTTTGGCCTTCTGTTTGTGTTTTTGCCTAAACTAGAAGAAGTAGTACCAACATGGGTAATTATATTCTTTCATCTCAAAAGATGGCAACACCTCATGGATGGTTTCACCTTTAAGGGATTTTGCCTTTAGGTTTCAAAAAATTGAGGGCGAAGTGAAAGCAAGGATTCATTAAAGGAAGATTAAGATCTAAATTTAAAGACAAAATGTTTCTTTTCTTTCTATGTTGATGATGACCCTCATTGTAATATTGATCTATTTTCAAATCTAGGATTGTTGCTGAGAGCTAACAAAATTATGTTGGTTGTCATCATTATCGTGGTTGTCCTAATGGATACCCTATGCCTTCTCAAATGACCACCTAAAGCTTGACCTAAAATAAACTCAACCCCTTAAAGAGAACACTCATAAACCTTATTCTTATTATTACGATTGCTAGAGCTATTTAAAAACTAAAAAATAAGTGAGGCAGAATAATTTTAGGGACGTACCTACCTTGTCCCCCTGATTTTTTATTTGTAAGGTATAGTATGTATGTAAGAAGATAATTTTAGGGCCTCAAAATTTTTTAATCATATGATTTTATACTTTGAGCCCTGTTAAGATGGGTATAAGAAGGCCTAAGAAAACACTCTTGAAAATTGTTGAACGTGATCTCTTAATTAATAATATTTCTAATAGCTTGGTAAATGATAAAGTACAATGACATCTTGCAATCTATGTAGCTGACCTTACCTAGTGGAATAAAGGCTTCTTGTTATTATTGTTGATTTTATACTCTTAATCTCATAATATAATTTAACCTAGCCTAACTTAAATATATGGTCCAACCCAAAACAATTAACCCAACTTAAAATAAATAAGATTGATATATTTTAAAATAATGATTTAAATTTTTTAATTTAGGTGGAATGTCTGATAAGCTATTACCAGCTCTTTGCTCTCGCCTCTTCCGTGTGTTATGCATGTAAGCATCCACATCTCATTCCCATTTAAGTCTAGGAGCAGTGATTACCATTACCCATGACTTGAGCATGAGCGACTGCAAAGCAAAGATATGTCTCCCACTTTAACTTCAGTACTTTCCAAGCGACCAAATGCCCAAACCCTTATTTAGTTCAACTCAGTGATTTAAAACCTAGACTGGACATCAAATTGGAAAGAGCAATGGGTCACGATTTTCATGATCTAACCAGTTAGACAGGCGGTTAAAACGGTGACATATAATTAAATAAAAAATAATATTTATATGCATAACTATATAAATAAAACATTAATTTGTCAATGATGCTTGGGATCTCGACTTTAAAAGCTAGATGCTTGGATCGTTAGAGCTAGAGGTAGAGGCATGTCAATACAAGCTTGTGATCTCGAAGGAAAATGCTAGAGCTGGAGGCAAGCCGTCATGTCATAACTCACAAGCTTTTGGTCTCAATATCAAAGGTTGAATCTCTAAAGTTGAAGGCAGAGATTGAAGGAGAAGTTAGAGATTGAACTTAGGCCATAAAGGAGAGATTAGAGATTAGAGAAGAAAAGGAAAGAGAGAATTAGTGATTAGAAAAGAGAAATTATGAATTTAAGTAACTTAGCCTAAATTTATTTTTTTAATTTTTTTGGCTTTGAACTAGGTTGACCTAGCTTCGGTTTTTGGGTCAAAGCTGGTTCTCTCAAAACTAGTCGATTTAATACGGGTCAACCCAGGTCAATTGCCAAATTGGTTCAGCTGGTTGAACTAAACTGTTTTATTTAGCAGGTGACGGTCAAACTGGTCGGACCATTCAGTCCAATCCGATTTCAACAACACTGATTCAACTTCAACCTTTGGAGACCAAGGTTTTAAGTTTGGCATTTTCGTTTGAGTTTCTCTTTGATTTTTTGATGAATGATGATGCAATGTTGATGAATGATTTTTGGTCTTTTTCTTTGATTTTCTCCAAAGTCTCGAAATCAATTTAATATTGAGAAATGAGATTGGATGAGGATGATGGATAGCAAAAGTTGGAAGGGCACACTTCACTGCAAGTTAATGTTAACACACATTAGACACTCACACTTGACACATCACACATACGTTCATACTTGATATGATTTTGAAATTTGGATTTATATGAGATTGAGATGATTATTTGTGTTGTTTTGGTATTTTTATTTATAATTTATATATTTGTGATTCTTGTCACTAGTATTTATATGTTTTAATCTTATTTCTCAAATTTAAAAAAGATTCTTATTTGTTAACTTCTTATTAGCTTTTTTAATTTTTTTAGATACTATATTCATACATTAAAAGAAAGAATGTTGAAATTTGACAATAACCTGATGGGGGATCTAGTTGTCTACTAGAAATTGAACATCAACCTCTTATTGAAGAGCTACTTCCCGAACATCCTCCTTTAAAAATTTCAAGAACCCATACCGATGAAAATTTTAATATCAACTCATTACAACATGATCCAAGATTCAAGAAACAAATATGGAAATATTCCATTGAGATGCATGATGAAGTTAGGAAAGCTTATGATAAAGTTGGTCCTTATCAATATTTGCATTCAAAATATCTAAAATCTAAAGAAAAGCATTCCCATAGTTCCCAAGCATCATGGTTTACATTATTTTCATCATGGCTACAATATTCTCCTAATGTTGATGCTGCATTTTTTCTACCTTGTTATTTATTTCATTCTCAAAATGGATCTTCTAGATCAGATGCATTTATAGTTAATGAATTTTGATCTTGGAAAAGGGTGAGGGATAGGAGAAATTATGCATTTTTGGCACATATTGGAAAAGATCTTAATTCTCCACATCGAACTGTAGAAAAAGCATGTGAAGATCTCTTGAATCAAGATATTCATATTGCTCATAGATTTGAAACTTATACACTCAAGAAATTATAGAAAATAGACTTCATTTGAAAGCTTCACTTGAAGTGTGTAAGTGGCTAACATTTCAAGGTTATTCTTTTAGAGGCCATGATGAGTCTAAAACATCAATTAATCATGGCAATTTTTTTAAACTTCTAAGTTTCATATCTTTTTACAATGATAAGGTGGGAAATGTTATGGAAAATGCTCCACAAAATGCTTTATATAAATCACAAAAAATACAAAAAGAAATTTTTCATGTGATGGCAACAAAAGTGAAAAATGCCATTCATGAAAAAATTGGAGATATGAAATTCTATATAATAGTTGATAAAGCTTGAGATGCATCAAAGAAGGAGCAAATGTCTATTGTATTGAGATTTGTTGATAAAAGTAGATGTATACAAGAGTGCTTTTTGGGCTTGTTCATGTTTAAGATACCACTACATTGACATTAAGAGAAGGTATTTTTCTATCCTCCCTCAACATAATCTTAGTGTTTAAAATATTAGAGGACAAGGTTATGATGGTGCAAGTAACATGTATGGAGAATGGGATAGATTACAAGCTTTGATTTCAAATGAATGCCCATATGCATATTATGTATATTGTATGGCACATCGTTTATAATTAGCATTGGTTGCTGCATCTAAAGAAGTTATTCTTATCCATCAATTTTTTTCTTTATTGAGTACTATTGTTAATATTGTTGGTGCCTCTTGTAAGCACATTGATCAATTAAAAAATGCTCATGCTAAAAATATTGCCTATTTGCTTGAGATTAATGAGCTTGAAAGTGAAAGAGGGCTAAATCAAATTGGTTCTTTGCAAAGGGTTGGGGGATACTCATTGGAGCTCTCATTTGAAATCTATTTCTAGTTGATGAAAATGTTTAGTGCTACATGTGAAGTTTTAATGAATATAATTGAGGATAGAACTACTGCTGCTCAACATGTAGATGTAGATGGAGCTTATGAGATGCTAACTTCTTTTGAGTTTTGTTTTCATCATGCATCTTATGAAAGAAATTTTGGAGATTTCTAACTTGCTTTATCAAGCTCTACCACTTCAATTTCAAGATATTGTGAATGCAATGCATCTCGTTTCATCTACTAAGCTTCTTATTCAGAAATTAAGGGATGATGGATGGAAAGAGTTAGTTGTGAAGGTAAAATCTTTTTCTGAATTAGTCAATATTCCTGTTCCTAATTTTAACGCTCATTATATTGGTAAAAGAGGAAGGACTCATCATCAACAAGATCAATTTACAATAGGGCATTATTATAAATTTGACATTTTCAATGCAGTGATAAACTCTCAATTACAAGAGTTGAATAACAAAGTTAATGATAATGCAGTAGAGTTGCTTATTCTTCATGGTTTTAAAAATTAGACCAAACCAATCGATTCAATTGGTTCGACCATCAATCAAGCAATTGCCCAATTCAATTGAAGCACATTAACTGGTGGCAAATCGAACCAATAAACCGGTCAAATAATCAAAAAATCAAAAAAAGTGATTGGTTCATTAATTTTGCTATACTTTTTAAATTTTTTTGAATTTTAGACATCAAAACAATATTGTTTTGATTTTTTTAATATTTTTGTGCTTCATAAACTAAAAGCTTGTATCAGAATTCAAATGATCAGATCTCTCATCTTTGTAGCCCTAACCACTTAAAGCCTTACAAATTCTCATTCTCTTCTTTAGTCAAATGTGGTCAAATTCTCCTAGTGCTAGATCGACCCTCCCAGTCAACATTCTTTTCCAACTCACCCTCCCCTTTGTCGACATTCTCTCCTAGCTTGCCCACCCCCTGTTGAGGTTTTTTGTCTTCCCTATCGAACACATCAATTAGCTTGGCCTTATGAGCATTTTCTCGAGCTCGAGAGGCAAGCAGTGGTACCCATTCTCCATCATTGTGTCTCTCCCCTAAGGCTGAGTTAAGTACTTGAGTACACGCATTATGTTCTTCTACCTTCCATTCATTTTCATTATTTCATCTCTTTCTTTTCCTATCAAAATAAAGCTTTGCTCTTGTGATTTCGTGCTTCTCTATAATGGCTTGCATTTTTCTTTAGTTGAATTTTCAATTTTTCCTTCATGATTTCGTGCTTATCTACAATGGCTTGAATTTTCCTTTACTTGAATTTATAATGGCTTCGCCGCAATTCTTCAACACCTTCTCTACACCTTTGTGATTTCATGCACGTCTTTGTGATTTGGTGATTTTATCTGAATTTGTATACTTGTAGCCTTATACAGAGTCCATGCTTGTTTAAATTTATCTAAATTTGTTTGTTTGTTTAAATTTAATTTTTTAAATTTAAGATGATGGATGCCGGTAGCTCTGGAAATGATGACACTCCCACACATGCGTCCACTCATACACCCACTCCTACACCTATTTCAAATACCCCCTCTACTCACAATGCTAATGTTACTGGAGGGACTGGTATTATTAGTTTATCAAAGAAACAATCAACATTTGGTTCTACCCATGGGAAGATAGATACTACTTGGGAACATATAACCTTAAGAAAAGAGGGAGATATTACTGTTTATATATGCTTGCATTGTTCAAGTGAATATAGAGGAGGTAGTATAAATATATTGAAGCAACATCTAGCTGGTGTGAGCAGTCAAGTTGTTTATTGTAAAAAAGTTCCTCACAATGTATGCTATCAAATGATACAAAATTTAAGAGAGGTCTCAATAAAAAAAGAAGTTATGATATTGAGGAAAACTATGGTGATATTGATAACTCACAAGAAGTAGTAAATGTTAATTCAAATCCTCTAAATACAACTCCTCCTACTCTAAATATAGCTCTTTCGACTCAAGCTAAAAAGAAGGTTTCTATAAGTGGTACAAAAAGAAAAGCTTTTGGTGTAGCTAGTAATTATTTTGGCCCAAGAACAACTCCCAATGCACAACCAGGTATTAAAAGTGTTTTGTCAACTAAAAAAGCACAACACAGAGCAAAAATAGCTATTTTTGAGTGGTTCATTATCAATTGCATTCCTTTCAATACATTAAATTGTCCATTCTTCCAAAAAGCTATAGATACAACTGCTACTATAGGACCTGGATTCAAAGGCCCTACTGCTTATGACCTGAGAGTGAATTTATTAGGAGATTTGAAAAGGGAATGTCAATTGATTGTTGATAGTCATCAAAGTAGATAAGAAAGTAATGGTTGCACTTTAATGGCTATGGTTGGGTTGATATTAAACAATGTATACTGATAAACTTTTTAATTTATTCTATTAAAGGTATACTGTTTGTAAAGTCTATTGATGGTTCAAATATGGTCAAAGATGCCAAGACATTATTTCAATTGTTTAGTGAAGTGATAGAGTAGATTGGACCTAAAAATATTGTCTATGTAGTCACTGATAATACAACCAACAATGTAGCATGTGGTCAGCTAATTCATGAAAAACTTATTTATTAGTCACCCTGTGCTGCACATTGCATGAATCTCATATTGAAGGACATTGCAAGTTTGGCTAATGTATCAAAGGTTATCATTTTTGTGTACAATCATGTTGTCTTCTTGTCATGACTTGGAAAAAGACAGGGTTGGAGGGAGATTGTGCATCTAGGAGCAACTAGATTTGTGACCACTTTTATTACTTTACAAAGTATACATAAGCACAAGAATGACTTGCAAGCTTTGGTAGTTGATAAGAATTTTGTTGATCACAGGTTATCAAAGACTGTAATAGGAAAGAATTTTGCTAACATTGTCTTGGATAATAGATTCTGAAATGAGTGTTGCAACATTATGGTGCTTATTGGTCCCTTCATGTGATTGCTAATAATTGTTAATGGAGATGAAAAACCTTGTCTTAGTTTTACCTACGAAGGCATGATAAAGGAAAAGAATGGAATCAAGAGTTTTTGTAACAACAATCCTCATAAATATAAGCCTTACATAGACATCCTTAAAGCTTAATGGGACTTGAAGACTAGTCTTTATGCAATGGCTTATTTTTTGAATCCTGCATTCATGTATGATTCATCTTTTCATCTCAAAAGAAAGCTCACAGTTACTATGCTTGATTTGCTTAGGGTGCATAGGACTGATGATTATGTTCAATTATGGGAACAATTGAGTTTGTACAAAAATTGTAATGGTTCTTTTGCTCAGGATCACTTAGGTCAAGTAGCAAAAAAAAATCAATGCCTTGTAAGTTTTTAATTTTATACTTTTATTACTTTTAATTATTAATTATGCTGTATTGTTTTATTGTTTTGTTAATTTTGTTGTTGTTTTGTTGCATATGAATGGTAGTCATATGTTGGAGGTGATACTCCACAATTGCAACAAGTTACAATTTGTGTTCTTAGCCAAACTTTCTCATCTTGGGATGTGAGCGTAATTGGAGTTTATTTGAACGTATTCACACCAAAAGAAGAAACAAATTAGATCATGAATGCTTAAATGATCTAGTTTTCACTAATTACAATTTGTAGTTGCAGCATAAGTAGTTATGTAACTTATATTTGAATAATCTAGTTATATTTTTAGTTGAAAAGTAAACAAAATATTTGATTATGTATCTATTAAGAAACTTTACTTCTAGATAACTAAAGAACAACCAACTATCAAGTTTAATGAAGCAGATTGTGATGCTTTGTTGCGTGGAGAGAATCCACAACCTCTTACTACTGTTAAGGATAATGAAGGTTTATACTTTTATTTTCATTTTAGATGTTATTATCCTGTAATTATTTTTGAGAGAAATAATCATTAAGAACTTAAGATTGATTTCCATTATTTATAATAGGTGATGAACATATGAATGTTACACCTCTACCTTTGTTTGATGATGTTGGACTTGGAGCTTAGTCTACACCTATTAGACTTAGAGCTCAATCTACACCTATTGGACTTGGAGCTCAATCTTCTCCTCAAGTTGCTATGTTCTCAGATTTTCCACCTAGTATAGTTTCTAATGACTTATCAACTAAAGAACTTGACTTGGATGAGTTTTATGATGATGCTTGATCTGTGATGATTGATGCTTGGATCTTGATTTTGAATGTGTGTTGTTGTAAAATAATGGTTTTCAATTTTCACTTTAGACTTGAGAAGAATGTAATAATTATGGGTTAAACTTATGTGTAAGGATGGTGGATTATTTTTCTGTTGATGTTAGATTGTTATATTATGAATTTTGTAGGTATATTATGGATTAGATATTAATATTTGTGATTTTTTTTCATTTTAAATGACATTTTTATACCAATATCGGAATTTAATTAATAGGTTTTAAATGTAAATTATTTAAAATATATTAATTTATTACTTATCAGTTCGACCATTGAACCGTGAACTGCTAATTCGACTAGTTTGATTGCCAGTCTAATTTTTAAAACCTTGTTATTCTTAGCTCAGCTTTGGATCTAAGGAAAATCTGCATGTTGTTTAAAATTGATGATATTTGCAAGATGATAGAAATGTTCTATCCACAAGATTTTTTGGGACATGAAATGCTACAATTAAAGATACAATTTAAGCATTTTGGCCATGTCTAATAATTTTTTAATTTTGAAAAATTGGTTACCATTTTTGATTCATGTCTAGTTGGTGAAATTAAGAAAATTAGAAATCTATTCTCTTGTATATGAAGTTGTGACTTTAATTCTTACTCTTCTAGTTTCTACAATTACAACAACGCGTCTTTTTCAATTATGAGCACTATTAAGATCATATTTTGTAACAAGATGGGTGAGGGATACTTTTCTGATTCTTTGCTTTTGTATATTGAAAAAATACTTGTAAAAAAAATTTGATATAGAATTTCTTGTAGTTTTAATGACATGAAGGAAAGAAGGGTAAAGCTTTCTTTGTCTAAAAAGACAAGCTAACCTTTCACATATTATTATATAATTTGCAATATCTTTAGTTAAACGTTGTGTCATTTTTTACTAAGCATTCGACCCCCAAGAACTAGAAGCTAGTTCCACCCCTAGATAATATTGATATTTTTGTTGGTGTTCCTATGGAGAAAATTAAAATCTTGCTCTTTTTTCTTCCCTTTGTTTAGAATTGCAGCCATTGGAGACAAGTTCTTGGACTTGTGGCTATCTTTGTGGCTTCTAAGTGCTTGGAAAAAATGGAATGTTTTATAGCAAGTCTTGCATTCAAATAACGCATGCTTTGTTAGTTCCCATGCATGGTGGTCGCTTTTGTGAATTTCCTATTGCTGTTATAATCATAATTAGTGTTCCTACCATAATTGGAGAATAAGGGTAGGAGTTGGAAATGGGGGAGGAAAGTGTTGGAGCTGAAATTTTTTGGCCACTCACCATCTCTACATTGAATTAATTTATTTCTTTCAAAAAATTGTAACTAAATTTAAATAATTAATGTTGTTATAAGGGAATCATCTATGTGAGATTTAATTCTAAATCCGTTTATACTAATCACGTGATCCTTAGGTCACGTTTGCTTATTAGAATAATTGGAATGGAATGGATTGAAAAAATAAAGGAAAAAATAAAATGATTAAAGGAGATAGTTTGAGCACATTCATAAAGGAGGGGTAATTTAATTCATGAGATTAAGAATCATGATCTATGTGATTTTTGGAGGGTGTGATGTTTTCCACATTTTTAGTAAATATTAATGAGTTTTATCATGTTTAACAAAAAGGCAATGATAATTTAATTCATGTTTATCTAAATTTTTTTAATTCATTCCATTTTATTTTATTTTAGTAATCAAACGTGACCTTATTGTTCAATTAAATAGAGATGAAGCTGCTAGTATTGATAATTGGCTCATGAATGATAGTAGACTATGACTTCTTAACATATTCAATGTGCTAAAAGACCCTAATGAACTAGGCCCAAAAAATTTCTAGCTAGCTTATTTATTTATTAATCTTTTTTGAAAACAAGCTATATGTATTAAAAACATAAAAAATATAAATAAATGATTAAGTCATAGAATAAACATTATAAAATCAAAGGAGAAAAACTAAACATTAAAAAGAAGATATTCTCTTGAACGGCTTGAAGGATTAGAGTCTGAAAAGAGGCCAATAAGACACAAAAGTCATTAATCAAAGCATCCCTATTTTCCTTGTTTAAAGGAAATTCTTGAAGTAATTCCTTTAGAAGCAAATGATCCTCAAGCTCGAACTAAATGGATCATAACTCAAGCGTTTTATTTATTACTTGCAATTACATATGTATCATATATTGATTGTATTAATTAATTTCTGTTCAATGTTCAAAATAGTCATTAATCTAATATCCTAACTGGAGATTTCCTACTGCAAATGAAATCAAAATTAATGTTGATGGGTCTTTTGCTAACTCTGGTAAAAGAGTTGGTGTTAGTTTGGTTTGTAGAAATTCTTATGGTGATTTCTTAGGTTGGAAAGAATGTCACTGCTTTTTCACCTTTTTATGACAGAATTTTTAACAGTTTTAGAAGGTTAAAAATTGCTGATTCTTTTGCTGATAAAAAAGTGGTCACAGAGATGAATTGTGAGGTGCTTTTTCGCATTCTTATGAGTAAGATTTCAAGAAATTATAATCAGCATTGCATTGATTTGTTGCAAGATATTCAAGTTGCTCGAGATTCATGTAAGGATGTTTCTTTTTCTTTGGTGGCTCTCCAAGGCAATAAAACTACTAACTTGTTGGTAGTAATGGGTTCTAGGAGGATGTGTCTTGTTGGATGGCTTTTAAAAACTACATCTTCTTTATCTGGTCTTTTTATTGTTGATTTAAGAGTTGCTAGAATTCTTGCTTTTGTTTGTTCTTGTGATGATTGGAACAAAGTTGGAATTGGTTAATTGTTTCTGATTTGTTTCTTGTTGCTTTGTTTGTTTTTTTTGTGAGTTTTGTGTGGTAGGTTGTATGTAGGTTTTTTTGAGTTTTTTTTCTCTTCGGCTATTGGTGTGTGTATTATTTTAATGTGATTAATAAAATGGGCTCTTTTTTTGGCAAAAAAAGAAAATCTAATATCTGTTGACATATTGTATAGAATCTTGGTGGACATTAATCAATGGACTTTGTATACTAAGACAAAAGGATAGGTAAATTTTCTTACTTGACACTTGGTTAATAAAAGATATGCTGTAAAAAATGAGATATTTCTTGAGAAGGAATACTCTCGGAGAAAGAGGATTGGCTAAGAGGCAATAGGCACTCAAGGAGGTATATATAATTTTTTGTTATCTTTGACATCAAGCCTTTTTTTTTTTTGAGTTTTGTGTTGTTTGAATAAGCTTAAAATCAACAAAAAAATTAAATTCCAAACCAGTCTTAAGATTTTGTAGACTGGAAATTACTGACTCTAGTTTTAATATTAATGATAACATTTACTGTTAATAAAGTTATTGAAAATGTCATATATATGATTCGCAATTGGTGGTTAAAATGGAGAAAGGTATAAGAATAATTTATGAGTATAAAATACTTACCAAACTTAGAGGAAAGATTTTGTAAACTACTATAACATCAACAATGTTATATAATTATAAATATGGATATTGGGCATTAAAAGCATAATAAAGGTGAAAAAAAGGTCCATCATACATGAGACTTTTAAAGTGAAATTGTGGTCATCCAAAAAAAAAAAACAAAGAGAGAGAGAGAGAGAGAGAGGATAATATTCAAAAGAATTGTACACTGAAAATAGTGGGTGTAATATTTATTTAAAAAATGATAGAAAATCAATTAAGGAGTGAGGTAAGGATATGTGCAAATAAAAATAATAATAATAGTAATAATAATAATAATAATAAGATCTTAGGAGGTGCCGATAAAAGGAGTTGAATATATATATTTTTAGCCATATGAAAAAAATGTAAAAGGGATTAATAATACAATTAAGGAAGTTATGATACCTCATAGTGAACAATATTATTTTTGAACATCTAATGTATCTATCTGAATGTTAATAATATATTTTTTTTTGGGAATGGGAAAGGCCACGATAGAAGGTGTGTGAAAACAACAATCAAGTCATGTCAACTCTGAAAAAAACTAGTATATTCTAAAGGTGGTTTGTTTAAAATCTTGATATCCAGACTATCTCTAAAGGCATGTCGAGCAAGCTAATCTGCACAATTATTGACTTCTCTTATTATAAGGTCTCTAATCTTCTTAATTGTTTTTGAGAGAGGGTGATTGTTAATAAAAATTTGATAGTGTCATGCAATTTGTGTAGATAGTGTTACTTAATGTGAAAGTTAGCATGACACTTATTGAAAAGAAATGTAGAAAATCTATTAAGGTTGCATAAACATTGTGCCAAAAAAAAAAACCCTGGAAGTGCTAATTAAGAGCAGTTAAGTAGATGGGTTCTAGTTCTATGAAAAGTGGTCAAACCAAGATCAATAAAGACTTTTAAGGAAGTCTTGGAATGAGATCTCTCTTTAAATGATATGTTTGAACAATTAATTGTTGATGAAACCTAATGGTGTCATTAATCCTGTTGTGGTCTACAATGCTTATGAGAAAAGAGAGAGAGGGAGGGATAGAGCTTGGGTTGTGGACATCAATGGAAGAGACAAAGGTGTACTTCTCTAATCATATTTAAAGGGTAGAGAGAGAAGAAAAAAATTAATTCTATTTATAAAACATTTGTCAAATTCTCAATGCTCATATTTATTTTTTTTATTCTTATTAAATATTTTGAATAAAAATACAAACAATGAAATTTAAGAATATGTATTATAAGTAAATGTAAAAACTTGTTAATTTTAAGATGAAGTTAATAAAGTTTAATATTTTTTTTTAGTTTTGATAAAATATGCTTGAAGTGACTTATAAATAAAATTAGAAAAAATATATTGGGTGAGATGACAGTTGAAGGGTTAAATTTAGGAAGCCAAGGAAAATAATCCGATTATTTAGGGGGAGGGAGAAACCAAATTCTGACTTTTTTTTGCTAGAAGTTGATTCCCTATGAAATTAAATTCAATCAAACCAAACATGCTTCTATGAGGAATTTTTTTTTTTCAATTCCATTTTCTCATTTAAAATTCTAACATACGAAACATAACCTAAGATGGAAATGTTATTGTTGTTGCAACAGTAGAATTGTTAACAAAAAATAACTAATAAATTATTATTGAATATTTATATTATATATTAATCCATTTTTTTCATTACATGTTTTTGGAAAGATATTCATAAGAAATGATGCTGTGATTAATTTCAAAATTGAATAATTGTAAAATATTTTTCATTGTATCTTTATACTTAATTTATAGATACAAAATTTGTTTAAGTGTGTCGTTTATACATTTTTTTTAAAAAATTATATTACATACATTGATTTAAAAATATTAAAAAAATTATATAGAAGCATTTAATTTTTTTTTAAATCCACCCTCGCCTCATAAAACAAAATATGCCCTCTTCTAGTCCGGCGGCCAACCTCACCTCACTGCATCTTGTGTTGTCAATTTGCTGTTAAAACTTTCAACTTGATATTTTGAATATTATGATAATCCTCGGTGTTACCAGCTACAACTTACTACACAACTAGTTGTTACTGTTTTCCTTTTTTTACATGATTTTTTTTTCCATCTGCATGTAATTTTTTTGGAATTATTTTATAATTTATTAATATTTTTATTAAAAAATTGGGAAAAATGTCTTGTTCTGTATTTTTTTTTTTAAGGCAAAAGAAAAAAATTGACTTTTATTCAATGCCAAGTTGGCTGGGTGTGGACTGGAGGGACCCTAATCCAGAACCGAAGCCCGTTTCACAGCTCAGCATATACGTGCTCGTCAAGCATATATTTATTTTTATTTATATCATATTATAGCAAATTTAAATCTGAAAAATATTTAAAAAAAAAAAAAATCAGCAGAAATGCTTGCTTGTCACGGTAGTCGAATGTTCAAATACCGCTTGCCCTAGCCTCTTTCACCGCTTGTACCTGCAACGCCTCTTTCCTTCCCCTGTTTCACAGCTCCGGTGACCTATACCTTGCCGCCGCCGTTGGCTGTTCTTCCTCGCTCATTCCTCGACGTTGCTCTCGGTATTGTTTTCTTTTTTAACTTTTATGCATATTGATTCTTCTCTTCGCTCGTTCAGATGGAAATTGACCGTTAAAATTTCTGCTGGCCTGATTGAAAGTTCAAACTGAAATCCCAAGATTTGGTTCTGGTTTAATCCCAATTAAACGTTTTCGGCGTCACGCCCACGGTCTTGGAAGGTCATCTTGTAACCACGAAGTTTGTTGGGCTGCTGTCTAGGAAACCTGAAATTACAGAAACGAGAACGTTTCATGTAATGTTCATTTAAAGAAATAGATATTTTTATCATCAACCATGGCAGTAGTTGTCGGAGGTGATCTTACATGCATGAAGATTGGAAATGGTGGTAGAAGGGTTGGGCAAAGTGTTTAAATCGTAACACCTATGAAATTCTTTAAATAATTGTATTTCCACGGGAGCTATCATTTTATACCCCCCACCGGTCGGCTAATGCGATCCAACCCTGAGAGCATTTCATCCAGACAATGTTAACTCCGCATTATAATTCATATATTTGCACAATCGCATAACCCATATTCACTTATTTACCAGGCGAACAAAATTTCAAAACCTTGATACTAACCATAAGGCCAAATAACCGTAATACATAGAGCAAGTATGCTTGGCTTGTAGTTGCTGTGCTTTGCGATGCATATTGTTATCCATACCAATGACTGTTTGTGTTTCGTGTTCTGTTGAACAGAATTTCAGCTCATTGTCTTCAAGTGTTTTACTTGGGTCACAAGGTTTCTATCCTCTCAATCATGGCTACTAGTAAGTGAGATGTATAAGCTTTTTTCCGTTGTTAATTTACATTGTGCATGATTATAATGGGTTCTTTTGTTTGTGTGTGTGTGTGTTTGTGTCCGCATGTAGGAGTGTATGCATTTGCTTTTCTTCCAAGTAACATAATGAACGCTGCTATGTATTTTCTGCAGGACTTATGTTTGAGAACTCTTGTGAAGTTGGAGTGTTCTCTAAACTTACCAATGCCTATTGTTTGGTTGCCATTGGAGGTTCTGAAAGCTTCTACAGGTTTTCATGACTCTCTATCTCTCATATTGGTCATCTATGAGATTGGATTTCAATACTGATTTAAACTTATTATTAGCTACTTGCAGTTTGTTAAGTTTATGTGCAATTGCAAATCCAGTAAAAATCAGACCTAGATTCTCTATAGTTTAGAATTTGTGCCATAAAAATTGCATGAAGTTTGCCAAAACCAATTCCCAACTTCCCTTGCTGAATTTCGTTTCCAGACACTTAAAGTCTTCCTCATAGTAATTTTTGTATAATTTTAAACTGAGGGCTGATAGGTAGGTTTTATGAAATTGGGTATTTGGTCAATGCAATATACTCACAAGTCAATTTGTATGCAGTGTATTTGAGTCTGATCTAGCAGATGTTATCCCTGTGGTGAAGACTTCCATTGCTGGCACTCGTATTGTTGGCCGCCTTTGTGCTGGTAAAGTTTCTATTTTTTGTTTTCTATTTTCTTGGTTTCTTAATCTGTAATAATTTTTTCTTTAGACTCCCCCGGGCAATTAACGGATGGCCTTACTGTATTTCTCTCACTAATGTTTTTTCCCTTAAATATCAGCTGCTATGATGAATTACCTTCTTATTTGAGCTGATTAGCTTAGTTTCTTTTGTTGGTTGCAGGAAACAAGAATGGCTTGCTCTTGCCACACAATACCACTGACCAAGGTGATTCCACTGATATTTATCTTTGGATTATTGGATCTCTGCAATGCTTGTCCTAAATGTTATAATTTTTAATCTATCTATCTTTAATATCTCTCTAGATCCACCCCCTGGGACAAAAGAAAAAGCAGCCCCTTGAGAAATGTCTTTCTAACATTATCATGGAAATATAATGTCTTGAGTATCTTGCAGCAGCATGTGTGATGTGAAACCTGTAGAAAATGTTTATATTTATTTTAGTTGACCCCAGTTCACTTGATTCATCTTGGGTAATGATTGATGAATTTACTAGTCTCGTTGAACATGTTTACCTTCTATGGATTAAGTAATTGTAAGTTACTGGCTGACTCATGCAATAGTTGCTTATTATAGAGTCGATTCTAGAGAATGTTACCCATATAATTTTGTCAAGAGGGCTTTTTGATGCGGTATATATTTTGTTCATCTTTTTCTCCCGTTTCCTCTATACTATATTTATACTTCTTGGAGAATAACACTTGCTGAGCATTGTTACAAATGTCCCTAAAAAGATATAAGAACCCAATTTGAAAACCTTGATATCAGTTGGCATTTTACTGATGTAGCAGGTTACATAGACGAGATGGTGAAAAGTGCATTTATGATAAGAACAGCCCTATTCCTTTATAAATGTAATTGTAAATAAATTATAAAGCAGACAGGGGAAGTTTGATTCATCCAATTATCATATTCTAGTTTGATATTTTATCAAGCATTAGAATGACTCTGAAAGCTGTTGTTTATCTGCAACCATCCTTGATCTTCATTTCTCTTGGTCAATCATATTACAAAAAACTTGATCACTGATGGGTTGATGAGCTTATTTATGCCTGTCAATTATGATACTTTGTGGGGTGGCTATGTAGGCATCTGTGGATAATAACTTACTAGTACTTTTGGTTGTATGACAAAATCTAATGTTTCTAAATTGCCTTCAAAGTCCACACTTACTATGCTGACATTTGTTGGTATTGTTATGGCTACTGCAAAAGAACTTCAACATTTGAGAAACAGTCTACCGGATCAAGTTGTTGTTCAGCGTGTAGAAGAAAGATTATCTGCTCTTGGAAATTGTATAGCATGTAATGACCATGTGGCACTCGCGCACACTGATCTGGACAGGGTATTTCCTTTTATTTATTTTAGACTTTGTCTCCATTACTTTCGTATTGTTTTCTATTGGAAATTGTTCTGGAGGGAAGCTTATATTGTCAGCTTAATGTTTCTTTTCTCTTCTCTCTTTCTCTGGCAAAATTTTTCTTACACAATTATTCAAACTTTACAGTTTAAAAATAAAAAAGAACCCTCAAAAGTGATAGTGGCTGTTGAATTGTTTATTCTGTCTTGTGGTAACTTAATTTGTGATTTAAGAATGTTTTAATCTTTTATTAACAGGGGATCATTATGCTTGTGGAATTGGAAATATCATATCTTCTAATAGCCATTTTCACTTATTAAAAAACGCAACACCATAAAGAGTTAAGTCTAGTGGAAGGTATTAGTCCCTTATAATGTGATAAATTAATGTTAGAATCCTCGTTGGGAGTAGTGTTTTTATTTAGTGCTCGACTGTGTCTCGAATAGAATTATTTCTAAAAGGAAGATGCCTATATGCAATCAATAAAAAATGCACAGCACCATAATTTGCTTCTATCTTGATTTTTTATATGGCTAGCATCAATTTGTGAACCTCTGGTTCAGGAAACTGAGGAGCTGATTACAGACGTGCTGGGAGTAGAAGTTTTCAGGCAGACCATTGCCGGAAATATTCTTGTTGGAAGTTACTGTGCCTTCTCCAACAGAGGTGGTTTGGTAAGTAAAAGAAATTGCAGATTCTTTGTAAACTGTTTAAACATCTAATTCTGTTTGGACCCCAAATTTGGTGCAGGTTCACCCTCACACTTCGATTGAAGACTTGGATGAGCTCTCTACACTTCTTCAGGTTCCATTGGTTGCCGGGACTGTGAATCGTGGTAGTGAGGTCATAGCTGCTGGCATGACTGTTAATGACTGGACTGCTTTCTGTGGATCAGACACTACAGCCACAGAGCTCTCTGTGGTTGAGAGTGTTTTCAAGCTTAGGGAAGCTCAACCCAGTGCTATTGTGGACGAGATGAGGAGATCGCTTATTGATACCTACGTTTAAGTAAGTTGGAGTTTTAAGTTTTCAATGGCTATAACTAACTGATATTAAATGTATTCTTGCCGGAAGCTTGGACTTGCGACATTGCGACCGTATCTTCGTCGCCCAAAAAGTGAGAAATCTATTTCTTGGGGCAGCTCCACGTTTTATTGTATATATTTGACTTTTTATAAGAAAAAGATATTATTTGTGTTCTAATTGTTCTGGTAACAAAAATTATGTTTTTTTTCCCCTTTTCTTTAAGATTATAAACTTTGGCACTTTTTTGATTATGATTTAATGTATCCATCGAGAATTTTACTGTTTTATTAAAATTTTATAGTACCAATTTATGGCAGGCATCTTGATTGTGGTTGGGATCAAACTCCCCCCCCCCCCCCCTTGATGCTATTGGTTAAACATGGTTCTATATAATTGATAGTTTCTGTTTAGTCAAATCTTTGGAGAGAGAGAGAAAAAAAAAAAAAGGAAGCAAACTGGTGAGTTGGCCATAGGGGAAATACAAAAAGAAAAAGAAAAGAGAGAACCTGCTGTAGGAATCTAGTTTGATATGATTCATTATTTTAAATGTGATTTTTGTTTGTCAAGATTATACAAGTTGATTATTGATTCAACCAGGATCCCAAAATGATCCTCAGCATAATCCATAACATCCAGGTTGTGGGTGTCTTGCGAGTCAAAACCAATAAATCAGCTATAATATTTTTTTAATAAAAAAAATTGAGGGTTTGTTTGATTCATTTGTCCATTTTTTTATGTAGAGTAATTTTTTCAGAACAAATTTAAAAAATGGAAAAAAAATGTTTGAATTACTATTTTGAAAAAATATCTGAAGTTGTACAAAAGGATAAAATAATTATTTATTATATTAATATAATTGTCATTAAAAAAAATATGATGTTTTTTACTTTTTTCTTTAATTTCATATTATATAAATAATAGTAATAATAATATGAAAAACACATTTTGAGCAGGTCTTTTGTGATAGAGAAATAGGCTTTTTTTTTTTATTTTCAAAACAAAAAGTAACTTGAAAATAAAAAATCCAACAGGCTTTTTTTAACCTCGATCCATCAGGTTCTAACACTTTATAACTCTTTTTTTTTTTTTTTTTTTTGCGGATTAACACTTTCTAATTTTGAATAGGTTACAGTATATAAAACTCCCCAGGATTTTCTTGTAATTGCACATAACTTTCTTTATCTTTAAATATTTAAAATTAATTTTTAATTTTTTTAATTTTTTTCCCAAAATCTTCTACGTTAACAGCACTAGATCAAGGATTCGATCTTGTCTCATACCTTCAGTAATTGAAGAAAAAAGAAAAAAATATCATGACCCTTTTTTAAAACAATCATCAACCATTATATATTATTTTCTTTATTTAAAAAATGTATGATATTTTTTGAGGAGTTGAATGTTAAAAATATAAAGTATTTTTAGTCTTTTGAGATGTAGTTGTTGCTTTTTTTTTTTCAAAATACCTCAATTGATGAGTTATTTTATATTTATTATAGAGTATTTAATAGGGATAAATATGAAAAGATATGATTAGTTTGAAAGTAGGTAACTATTTTATTAGGGTGAAATTCGGTTAAAAATACCTCATATTTTTTATTGGAAGGAGTGAGTGATAATATGTATAATCTTATTTTTCATATCATTATCAAGTAGTAGTACCTGAATATTATACATACATAATATTATGTCCTCATAGAGATTTAAATAGTGTAACCCATGTTAACACCCACAATGATATATATAAAATTTTGTTATCTTTGATTATATTTTAAATTTCTTTAAATATATTATGTTTATATCATATTCACAACACTAACATATAACACAAAATATGAATGGGCGTATCATAATTTAAACTAGTAATAATATTTTTTTAAAGGATAAAGGAACAATATACCTCCTAAATTATTGGTTGGATAACATCGTAGACGCTAAACTACATTGCTCTTTTACCCCTTTTTTTTTAAATTACATTTTAGTATTAGTAATATTAAAGTAATTTATCCAATCCAAAAATATTACGTACTTTGGCATGAAGATTTAATAAATTAATAATATTTTTCAAAAAGGATGGGATATTTTAAATTATAATTTAAATTGAAATTGAATTTTTTTTATAAAAATTTAAATAAAAGTTTAAATTGATAGTAAATAGAACTGTTTTAGTTTTTTAAGGCTAAGCGGAGAAAAGATCTCATAATTAGTTGCAATAGATGATTTTGCATTATTTTTTTGGTCCAATAAGATTTTTGTAGGAAGAAGAAAGAACAGAGATCTATATGTAATTTATAACAAACGTTTTATTCAAGCATGTGGTTTGTCGAAGATTTATTTTATATTCTTTGAATGTCAAATCGATGTAATCAAGCAAAATTGAACTCAATTAAAACCTATTCTGTCCCCCTATTTAAAAACATTCAAATTCAAACTATTTTATATAATAGTAAAATAAATATAATTTAACCTACCTGAGATATAATAATTTGATTTAGATGAAAAAAAATCACCAATATCCTTTCAAATCAAATATAAGATATTTAGATCTGAAAATAAAACTTTTAAAAAAATAGAACCCCCAGTAGTTGTGATCAACTTCAGTGAAGATCGAAGGAATAAATAATCAATTTTGGTCAAAGATATAAGTCTTGTATACATGATCATATAATGTTTAAATTAACATTGACCAAAGCTTACAATCGTAAGAAAGAAAAAAAAAAAAACTAATTGACTATCTACAACTCAAAAAGAATAATCTAAACTCTTGAATGTTTATGAGCTCTGCAAATAGGGTTTTGTTTCTCAATGAGTTCACGACCAATCTGCTTATAATCCACCGTACATGAATGTTCTTCTGGATATCTATGTTTTCCACAGAATAAATCTCCACATCGGCACGTGAATCCTGTGACTCCGACCTTTTTGTTGCAACTCTTGCATCTCTTTTTCTCTGGGATTTCATCAGATTCAGTGAGAGAAGCCTTAAAATTCATCTGGATCGAGGACCCATTAGAGGAAGAAGGAGAAGAAGACGATACAGTGATATCTCTCATTGATTCACAGATCTGTTCATTGAGCTTCAGAATATGATCCTTGTAACACTTAGAGCACATGTTTTGATTTTGTTGGGAACCAAAGAAGCCACAGCCATTAGAACAGAGTGGAGGATCCATGATGATTCCAAGAAGATAATTTCTTGAGATCAGATAACTAAAAGCGTTAGAGATTTTGAGAGGCGTTGGGTATAAGCTGAGTGTTGGAGGTTGAATTTTGAGGCTTGTGTGTTTATTTATAGGGCTGGCTTGTGGAAAATCAGATATGTAATAATGATAAATATAATAATATATCTTAACGAAAAAGATTAGATAATATGCCATGAAGGTTTTTGTAAATTAGTAATATTTCTTTTTCTAAAAAAAGGATTGGATAAAATTTAAGTTTAAAATTGAGCCATGTCACTGTCGTCAGGTTCAACAAATTAGTTACCATATCAATCTTATCATCCGAAAGTTCTTATTTTGGAATAATTCATTTATATATTATTGATTGATAATTGATGTGTGTGTATGTGTAGAACATAATTGTGATATCAAATCCCTAGTTTGAAATTTTATTGCCATTAAAATTGATTAAAGTATACTTTTAATTATATAACTTTATATGAAATTTAAATTTGGTCCCTTAATTGTGTAAAATATTTTTTTAATTATTTGATTTTAATGCTGTTAGTTTTAAATAATTATTTTTTATCTTTTTCATTTTTAAAAAAATTAAAATTAAAACGTTAATATTTAAAAATATTTTTTTAATATTTAAAAATTTAATATAAAATTTTTTCATGATAAAACTGACTAGAATTAAAAGATTGAAAAGATGATTCATAAAATTAAAAGAATTTATCCGACTCAAATTTATAAAATTTTGGTATAACATTTCTTTTTCCCTTAAAAGTCGCCTTTTCTCCTATCTTTTCCCGTGTCATATTTTTCATTGATTGCTTTGTTTGTTTATTTCTTTTTTAAATAATTTAGCAAAAACACTACAAATTCTTTTGATGAATTAATCTACAAAATATCATATCTCTTTCAAATTAGAATTAATAAATTTTATATTTTAAACAGATGATAATGCCTCTTTCATAATATTTTAACTATCATTTGAATTATCACGAAGTCTTGATTATCATCTTAGCTTGTGACAGATTACGAGTTCGATCTCGTCTAATACTCTTGCTAGTTAAAAAAATTGTCATGACCTTTTTTTTAAAACAATTATCATACTATTATATACTCCCTCCGTTCAAAAAATATAAAATATTTTTAATCAAATCTCACCCCTCAATAAAGTATTTATCTACTTTCAAACTAATCCTATCTTTTTATAGTTATTCCCATTAAATACTTTATAATAAATATAAAGTCACTATCAATAGGGTTCTTTTTTAAAAAAAGACAACGATTACACCTTGAAAGATTAAAAATGCCTTATATTTTTAAATATCTAACTCCTCAAACAATATCTTATATTTTTTAACGAAGAAAGTATGAAAAATGATGATTATATAAAATCTGTGCATACCATTATGAGGTGGTACCTGAATAATAGACACATAATATAAATATTATGGCCTCCATAGAACACGCTTAAACTTAAGAAGCAAAATTTTTAAAGTGAAGATTATAAATAAATTTCAGTTAAGAAACTTATTTTTAAGTAACTTCCATGAATTTGCAAAAATACTTTCAAGTTCTACGGACTTAGTGATAATTAATTTGTCGTATAAAATGACACAAATACCTTCAAACTCACACTCTTTTGATTGGAGTTGACAGACGTTGATCATCTGCCAATAGGCGTTGACTGTTGGTCGACATTTGTTGACCGGTCACTGGCTGAGGTTGACCAATCAAAATTATCCATGAAAAAAAAATATTTTTATTAAAATTTTAATACTTTAATGTGTGTATATATATATATATATAAGTCAAGTAAATTTTTAATTTTACGAGTGAAACTTCTTACATTTAAATTTTAATATCTTCGCTCTTGCAATATTAATATTTTAATATTTAAAAATTAAATTTCATGAATTTGCAAGTTAAAATTTTTTAATTTAAAAACAAGTCTTTAAAATATTAAAACTTTAATATTATATAAATTCAATTATTAGATTTATAAGTCAACCTCATAGATTTACATATGAATTTACATAAATTTTGTATTGGTTCTTCAGATTTTACAAACTGATTTATGAAATTTGCCAATCATTTTATTAAATTTACAAACAAACTAAGCATTGTTTTACTTTAGTAAGCAGTAAATTTGGATTTGGTTTTGGTGCTAAGCACCCTCGTAAGTACCATGGTGCTCATCAAGATGGTTTACATTTAAAAAATTATTTTTTATTTTTATTAAAATAAAAATTTTAATAAATCTATATTATCATTAATTTAGACAATACATATTTAATTTGAATAATCTAATTTAATATTAAAATTTTTATAATTTTTATAAATTAATTATTTAGATGTACCTGGATAGTCTAGATTTAAAATTTTTAACTACTATTTTTTATCTTTATTTTTAATATTATATTCACCAAAATAAAATTTATAATAATTTAAAAATTAATATTACATCTAGATTGTTCATAGTACATTTGAGTAATCAATTTATAAAAATTATTAAAAATTTTAATATTTAATTGGATCATTTAGATTAAATATGTATTGTCTATATCGGTGATAAGGTGGGTTTATTAAAAAAATTATTTATAAAATAATTTATAAGTTGTATTTTAATACAAAATAAATAATAAAATCTTTAAATATGGACCATCCAAATTATCTAAGCATGGTGCTTAGCATTGAAACTAGATCTATTAAAGTGTCTTATAGATATAAAAGGCTGACTTATAGTGAATCAATTTATAAAATTTGAAGAAACATTGCAGAAATTATGTACTTAATTCACCTTTAAATGTACTATTTTGGTCTGATTCTGTTATAGGTCTTATTCTATTGTTGTGATATATTGTTATTTTTAAACAAATGCGTAATTAAAAAAAAATTGATAGGGGACGAGGGAAGGGAAAAAAAGAGAAGAAAAGAGTATAAAAAAAAAAAAAAGAATATAGAGTGAAGAGAGAAACTCAAAGAGAGACAGTTCGATAGCAATTCTTATTTAATAATAGGCATTTACAAGCAAATGATTAGTGGTGAAAGCACCATAACATTGATCAAAACTCACAGCTTAAAATAATTGGCTTTTGCTTGACTGGAACTCAAAGAGAATCATCTAAAATTTTCAAAGCTTAGGAGCTTTAAAAAGCGGGTTTTGTTTCTTAATGAGTTCACGGCCTATATGCTTATAATCTATTGTACATGAATGCTCCTCTGGATATCTATGTTTTCCACAAAATAAATCTCCACATCGGCACGTGAATCCTGTGACTCCGACCTTTTTGTTGCAACTCTTGCATCTCTTTTTCTCTTGGATTTCATCAGATTTAGTGAGAACAGCCTTAAAATACTCGATCGAAGACTCATTAGAGGAAGAAGGAGAAGAAGACGAAACAATTATATTTCTCATTGATTCATAGATCTGTTCATTGAGCTTCAGAATATGATCCTTGAAACACTTAGAGCACATGTTTTGATTTTGGTGAGAACCAAAGAAACCACAGCCATTAGAACAGAGTGGTGCATCCATGATGTGATTCCAGGAAGATAATTTCTTGAGATCAGAAAGCTAAAAGCGTTAGAGATTTTGAGAGGCGTTGGGTAGAAGCGAGTGTTGGGGATTTTTAGAAGCTTGGGTACGTGTTTATTTATAGGGCTGGCTTGTGAAAAATTAGATATCAAATGATGATAAATATAATATATCTTAACTAAAAAGATTATGTACTATTAATCCATGAAGGTTTTTATAAATTAGTAATTTTTTGAAAAAATGATTGAATATTTTAAATCATAATTTAAATTTAAATTAAAGTTCAAAATTGGTCCATATCAGGTTCAACAAATTACCATATCAATCTTACCCAAAAGTTATTATTTTAATTTGGAGAGAGAGGAGGCCACCTATTTTTTGAATAATAAAAAGAAAAAAAATTAGAAGGATCTAATTCAAAATCTGATAAAACTATCGAGACTGGCAGATTAGTCTTCCCTAATTAACAAATCCTTAGTCAGAAATTGTCCCCACTAAAATTTATAAATTTTGGTATATCATTTCTTTCCCCCTCAAAAACCCCTTATCAAGTCGCCGTTTTTTTTTTTTCCATCTTTTTCAGTGTCATATTTTTTGGTCGAATTAAGTGTCATATTTTTCACTGCTTGTTTTGTTTGTTTATTTACTTTTGAAATAATTTAGCAAAGACACTACAAATTATTTTTGATTTATTAATAGACAAAATATCATATTTCTAACAAATTAGCAATAATAAATTTTATATTTTAAACGGATGATAATGCCTCTTTCATACTATTTGAAATTAGGAAAACATTATATACTTAACCTTATATATTTAATATGCTTTCTTTTAATTAAGTCTAGACATGTGAATTTTTTTATCAATTATTTATTCTATAATAAAATATTATTATTTATCAATTAGGATTCACTTTTCATGATTTAATTGGATATAAGTATATTAAGTATATAAGACTAAATACATAAGTTCTATGCTTTGTCATGATGTTGATCATCTTTGCTTGTGACAGATCATGGGTTTGATATCGTCTAATACTCTTTTAGTAATTAAAAAAAAATCATAATGACTCTTTTTTTAAAGAATATCATACTATTATATATTAGGTGATAATATAATATTTTTGCATATCATTATGAGGCAGTGCCTTAATATTAAACACATATAATATTAATATTACTTATGTCCTCGTACCGCTGAAACTTAAGAAGTTTATTTTTTGACCCCAACAATTGAGGCTTCAGGTGTGAAGCAAGCTAGCTACTTAATGGAGTTTTCAAAGGTTACACTAAATTGCATAATATTTGAAAGAACTTTGAGAATTCATAATTGATTAATTAGCGTTTTATCTTTGATACCAGATGATTATTTTTTAAAAGAAAAAAGAAATTAAAGTGTACTGTCTCTAATGTTGTTGGACATGTGACATGTCTACATTCCCTTATGATTCGTTTGGATCCTTTGATACCAAAGAATTTGTGAAAAGAAAAGAACTTTAGGTAGAAGAGGGTCCAGGAGATTCTATATTCATGGGAAATTTCTTTTTAGTGATATAAAGACTGTATAAATAATAGGTTGTTTTTTTTCCTCATATTGTTGGAGGCTTGGAGCATGGAATGAAATCAGTAACATGGGCTAACCAAAAAAAAAAGTGATTGTTATATATTATAGAGAATTTATAGAAATATATTTATTTTGTATAGATTTTATAAAAAAATATTTTATATTTAATTACAATAATGAAAAGAGTTAATATGGAATTTGAACATGAACTATAAGTTCAGATGGGATTTTGACTCTAAACTTTTAAAATGTATATTTTAAATCCTAAACAATTAAAGTTGAGGATTTTTGCAAATTTAGCCCATATCATAGGATCAAATAAAAATAATAGCACAATCTTTCTTAAATTTGAATAATGATCTTTTAATATTTATTTGAAATTTAATTGATAAAACTACCCTTTTAAAACTATAATGCTCTGGTTTTACAAATGCCCAAAGACCCTAAACACAAGAGAGCAGAGTAGACGAATGAAGAATTAAATTGTTTATCATTTTTATTTTATTAGTTTAGGTATTTTTTTTCTCTGTAATAAGTTAAGAGTTTAAAATCTTTTGTAGACTGTGTTTAATATATTTTGAGCAAATGATAATTATGTATTTTTTGTGTTACTAATATGCGATGCCATGTCAATGATTTACGGCCATATATTAATGATAGACAAGTTTATGTTTGATTATTTGATTATGTTGATCTACAATAATATATTAGTGGTATACTATTTTGTATAATTGATATATAAGCCACATTAATGAAAACTTACAAATACCATTTTATCTTGTAAATATAGGGATGCTTAATCTCATCATTTTTTATAATGGAAAACAGGATTTGAACAATTGTTATGTCAATGGCTCATGCCTTGAAGTACTTGTAAAAGATACAACTTCATATCTTAATGTCATGAAAATTGTCTGCGAGAAATTGTGGTTGAATGCAGGTCAAGAGGTCAAATTAATGGTTTCTTTTAATATTAGGACTTCAACATATAATATTTTAGAGGTCAAGAATGATAATGATTTGATATGGTATTTTAATTCATTAAAAAATTCTAAACTCTTTAACTTTCCATCGATTATCCCTATTTGCAATGAACCTTTGTCCATACAAGACATGTTTAAATCTCGTCATGAAAGAGCTAGTTCCTTAACTTCATGTTCGTCTACATTTACCAATAATAAGCATTGTAGTGGAGCTGATGAGCTTTTGCAAATGGACAATATTAAGGAGGGAGATGTGTTCTTGTAGCATTGATATGGTATGTGTGGGCCTTAATGATTTTTCCTACTCGAGTTTAGGTCATTAGATGATATGTTAGGGATTATATTTGTATTGTTGATGTCGTGCGTGGTAATCATAGGCAAGCTACAAGCCTTATCATTAGTGAATGTGTGAAGCAAAAGTCTTTTACTAGCACTTTTATGTATAAATCATCAACATAACAGTTGTTCGAATTTTATTTTCATAATAATAAATGATGAGATTAAGCATCTTCATAGTTGCAAGATAAAATGACGTTGGTAAGTTTTTATTGATATGACTGGTATATCAATAATATATAACAGTATATCATTTATATACTATCATATATTAATATAATCAGACAATCAGATATAAATTTATTTATTATTGATATACAATCGTATATAAATGATGTAATATTACAAATTAGTAACATGAAAAACACACAAGTATTTGCTCAAAATGGATTAAACAAAATCTACAAAAAATTTTGGGCGCTTAGCTTATCACACAGAATTAAATACCTAAACTAATAAAATAAAAAATCATGAACAATGAGAGACATGTGTTTTCTAGTAATAATTCAAACAAAGTTTCACAATCAATGACTACAAATTATAGATTATGAATAAATGAACAACTATTTGGTGAAGATATTATCGAGAGACATGGAGATGGTGAACGATAGATAATAGATCCCAGCTTATTGTTCAACTTCCAAAAACTATTAGAAGAAAACTTCCAAAAGCCAGAATTTGATGATCACTCTTACAAGTATTAGATAGTGCTATTGAGAACTATTTGATAGTGATCCTCGTGAGGCAATAATGGAAAGAAATAATTGTGAAAGAGGGAGAATAAAATGGTTATGTGTGCAGGAAATTGATTCAATTAGTTGAAGGTTAAACAATTTTGTTGAATGTTAAAATCATTCAATTACACAAGATATATTCTTGGCCAGTTTATGTGGAAATTATTATTGCGTGTTTTATATATTTGTTCTATGGATAAAAAAAATTACCTTCAATTAATTTTATAAATGGGTCATATTCTAAAATATTTGAAAACCTCATCCATAATTTTTAAGAACTTTATTTTTTATGGCTATTGGGCCAATAGGACAATTTTTTTTCTACTGTTAAATTTAAATAAATGTTCGTTAGTTTTGTAAAAAATGAAGTCTAATATGCGATTTTTGTCAAATAAGGGTAAAAAAGACAAGGAGAATGAAATTTGATAAAAATCGCACATTAGGCCCTAATTTTTTAAAAAACAACTCACATTTGTTTAAATTTAATAATTAAGAAATAATTATCTTAACTTTAATTGTTTAGGATTTAGAATGTATCTTTTAATAGTTTAGAACTTAAATTGCCTCTGCACTTATCGTTCAAGGTCAAATTACATATTAACTCTAATTAAAATTGGTTATTATTTAATAATTTTTGGATTCAATGATATCTTCATAAATAAGTATTTGTTTTAAAAAATAATTTATTATTTAATTATTTTAAAATTTTATAATATCTATGGAAAAATGCTTAAGTAAACTGGGTGCATCATTTGTAATCTATCTAATTAAAATCTCCTAAGTTATCTAAATAAAATATTATGTGACATTTTAAGTAATTTTATAATAAAATGCATATTTAATTTTTTTCCTTTTTTCTCTCTATTATCATTAATGTAAAAAATAATTTATATTTAATATTATTTAAATGTCATGTTTTTATTGAACAAATTACAAATGATATGGCCTATCCAATCTATCAAAGAAATTCTCAAATCTGTGTGTATCTCCATATTTTTGTGGCATTTTCTTCCATTTAACATATCATATTATATTTCATAAGCTACTTGAAATAGTTTGTCAAAATAATTAGAAATTCACTCTTTTTTATATTTTGATTATTTTTAAAAGTTTAAATAAATATTATAAATTTTCACAAATAATTTTTTTAAAATAATAAGAGTATCCATTATGAAAAGATGAGACTAGAACACGGATCCCTTTTGATTATTTGGATATTATGTGTATCTTATATAAATATATATATGCACTCAAGATTTCAAACCTTTTTTTTTTTTCAAGATATGCTATGGTCGGTAGTCATAAAACCAATTCGTCGCTATAAAAAAAAAACACTACATTAGCAATTAAAAATTCGATCACTAATCAATGTAAATTCTATCACTAAATGGGTTGGTGACATAAAAAATTTGTCAGTAAAAATACCATCATTAATTCATTAGGTACATAGCGATGATGGAATTAATGACAAAAATGCAATTCTGTTGCTAATTAATAAGGGAGAGTTTCCATCATTAAACAACAATCACTGCTCCATTTAATCCATTTATTGGAATGATGATGAATTAATGACAGACTGGCAACAAAAATTTATTCCGTCACTAATTTGCTTTTTTTTTTTGTAGTGTCTCAAGGAATCTAAACACTATTTAAGAAACTTTTAAGAAATTATTTTCATACACATTTTCAAAAATCAAACTTTGGAATGATGTTTAAGCCGCTTAAACTACTGCCATATGCCACACCCATTTGGTAAGACTTCAATTTGATAAGTTTCAATGAATCATTGTCGAAATAATTAATTAATATTGGTTCATGAACATCTATTCTATATTCTGCATGTTCATGGGGTTGCAGTGCTCACAAAATTTTCACTCACCTTACGCGCTTGGTTTAATAAATGGCCTGTTATCAATGTCATCCCAAAAAAAGAAAATGACTTGTTACGAATTTTATATGTAAATATAAATGAATTATTGATTTTGTAAATAAAAAAAATTAATAAGAGTTATTAATTGATTGATATAACACTAATGTCAATTCATCTGATTGGTCTGTATTTTCTAAAATCTAAAAAATCCATCATCCATCAAATATATACAAATTAAACTTGTGGTCCAACGATATTAATCGATATTAATGCCCAAAGATTGGCAAATGTGGTGTCTTTTAAGGCCCTTAAAACTGGGGGTGGATATACAATGACAAAATAAGAATCAAAATTAAACCCAGTACAAGGAATCTTCTAGAAAAATTGTGAACCTTTAATATTTTTTCACTATAAATTCATACCAAGTGCTGAGTCCAATAAAAACTGAGGAAATTACATAAAGTGAGCAAAAAAAAAAAAAACCAAAAGAAAGTGATCTTAAAGAATCAAAGCAAACAGAAGCAAAGAAGACGATCGACTCAGAAGAAGAAGGAGGAGGAATGGAATGGAAGAAGTATTATCTGGATGCGATTCTGGTGCCTTTAGGGTTTGTAATAACAATTTGTTATTATGTTTGGCTATGGCGTAAGGTTCGAACACAGCCTTTGAGAACCACCTTCGGAATCAACTCTCATATCCGACGCTTCTGGGTTCCTTTCATCTTGAAGGTAATCATAATTATTATGTCTTTATCTATTTTAAAATTATAACTAGTGAAGGCTAAAATACATCTTTAGTTCTTTAACATTACAAAATATTTCCTTTTGGTCCCTTCTCTAAATTGTAGGTTCGTTCAATCCTTTAAAATATAAGTTTAAACTATTGATAAAACTTTTTTAAATACTAACATATTAAGTTTAATTTTGGATTAAATAATAATTTAATTTCTAAATTATAGATTTAAGAATGTCTAAGACCCTAAATTCATTTTTTGTTAAATGTTCCTTTTTAATTTTTGAAAATGATGCATTGTAACCTCTATTGTTAACAAAAATTAATTTTAACAATTAGTTGATCATAAAATGATAGGAAAGAGCGTAAAAAATTAGAGAAAAAGACCAAGAAAATTTTCTTGGTCCTTGTTTGTAATTTTGGGTAATTTTCTGTTATTTTCTTAGTTCTTTTGTTAATGATAGGGACTATATTGTATTATTTTCAAAATTTAAGAAAGAATATTATACCAAAAATGAGTTTAGCATCTTAGACATTCTTGAACCTATAATTTAAAGGCCAAATTGCTCATTAACCTTACAAAATTAACTAACCAAACTAAAACTTTGCATGAAATTAGAGGATCAACAGTACACTTTAATCATTAGTCAATTATAAGTCCAAATAAGTATGATTGGAAATTGGAGAGAACAAAGAGAACCTAAATAAAAAGAAGATGGCAGGGAAAGTATCACAATTACGTAAAAATGCCTTCCTTTTTGTTTGTAATGAAAACATAGCCTGTTGTCCTGTATATATTTTGCATAATATTTTAAATGAATTGTATTATTTATAATTTATAAATAATATAATCTGGTTTATGATACTTCAATTAATTATATAAATTAAAATTTTGATTTCTTCTCCGAATTTTTAAATCACAATCAATGTGTGAGAGAGAGAGTGTGTGTGTGTGTGTGAGAGTGAGAGGCAGAAGAATTAGAGGATTGATCAATTGGTTGAAAATATTTTATGAGCTTTTTCTTCAATGATTACTAATTACTCATAAATCCAAGCATGCCATAATGGATTATCATGACTATGAGAGTTGTTGCTTGATAGTTTCTTTGCATAATTTTTTCCAACTATCCTGGTCTCTTCATGCCAACAAAAAAAAAAAAAGGAACTCCCTTCAATTTTAAATATTAGAGATAATTGAAAAGTTTATTTTGATCTTAAATACAAAAACTTAATTTTCTTTGTTTCCCTTATTTATTATTATTTTCTGGGTTAATAAATATCCTAGACTCTAAGTTATTGCATGAATAGTATCCTGAATACTGAACTTTTGAAATGTGTAAAAACTCTCATTAACTTTTAAGTTCTGAGCACATGAAAACCCCACCGTTAAGTTGGAAAAAAAGGTAGTGATTTTCAAAAGTCAGGATAAGTGCTATATCAACGTGTGACTAGGCCTACAACTATAAAAGTAATGACCATTTTTTTCAACTTAACGGCGAGGTTGCAATTGTTCAAAATTTTGAAGTTGAGTGGAATTTTATAATTTAAAATTCAAGATGCTATTCGTACAATAGTTTAGAGTTTAGAATGTTTATTAATCTTTGTTTTTAAATTACTCCTATTTATATAATCAATATATAAAAATAGTTTCTTATGTAAATAATTAAAATGGGATTTTTAGAGAAACTACTTACATATTTTATAAATAACTGGCTTACCTAATTTCTTTAATCTATATGAATTAGTTAAGTAGCTCCTACATTTAAAATGGGAAGAAATAAAATAAAATAAAATAAATCTATCTTCTTGCAATTATATCTGTATCACCATTTATCTTTCTTCACCTTCAACACATTATTTTTATCCAAGAAAGAACTTAACATCTCGAATAATAGAGAAATATTTGAAGTCATTAATTATCTAGTACGTAGGTCATAGAACCAAAAAAAAAAAAAAAGCTTAATTAATGTCACAGGATCCTCTGGTTCAATATAATATCGAAAGTAGTCTCTATATAAAGATGAAAAAGAAATGGGAAAACGCAATAATAGCTAAGTACTTGTGCTTTGATTGCATTTTGTTTTTAACCTCTATAGTTTTATTTTGCTGTTTTCGATATCTTCAGTTTCCTAAATCTGCAATGTTAATCTCTATAATTTAAAAAATGAATATAAAGACTATGATGAGATGGCATTGATGATGGGGGTAATTAAATTGGTTGTGACTCTATTAACTTCTTTGTTGACATGATAAAAATATATTGATGACATGACAAATAAATTGCCCAAGTATGAAAAAAATAAAGCTAAATGAAAAAGAAAATTTCATATGTGCATTAAACAGAATGTAAGAGATAGAAGCAAGATTAAATAACATGCCAACAAAAAAGTCAACAGAGCTACACACATGTCAGCAAAATTAACTGTCAGTTCCAACTCATGGTCCTTATGTGCATTTTAAAAACTATAAGAACTAACATTCCAAACAAATAAAAAAGCAAATAATAAAATGCAATAAAACTAGAAGAAATAAAAATAAAACGTAATCAAAGTAGAAAAACCTACTGTTGTATTTTTCCCAAAAGAAATCCTTTAAAAGTAACGAATTAAAAGTAAACTTTTCTCTTAATAATCGAATAAATAAATCAACACATGCGTACATGCATATTTATTTATGTAAGTAAGAATGTTAGTATAGCCATAGGTAAATAATTTTGTGAATGTTCATGCAGGATTTAGAAAAGAAGAACGTGGTGGCAGCTCAGTCCCTTAGGAATCAATTAATAGGGTGCACTGTGATGGCCACCACGTCGATCCTTTTAGCTGCAGGTCTAGCAGCCGTGATAAGCACCACTTACAACGCCAAGAAGCCTCTAAACGACGCCGTATACGGAGCCGAGTACAACGAATTCGTGGTGTCCCTCAAGTACGTCACCGTCCTCACCATCTTCATCTTCTCCTTCGTCTGTTACTCTCTCTCCATCAGGCTCCTCAACCAAGTGGGGATCCTCATATGTGCTCCACGAGACGACGTCGTTGTGGCGTCCACTGTGACCCCAAACTACTTGACTGACCTCTTGGAAAAGGGCAGTACGCTCAACATTGTGGGAAATAGGCTTTTCTTTTCGGCTTTGCCTCTTTTGCTTTGGATCTTCGGACCTATCCTCGTTTTCCTCTGCGATGTTGCTGTTTTGCCTGTGCTATACCATTTTGACGTTGTTGGTGAGAGCTATGACGGCAAAGGAAAAATGGAGATGATCACCGAAATGAAACATGAGCTTGTATGACCTTTTAACTAGATTTCGATCGAGTTTTGTGCTTTACACGAAACTCCACGATGTTCACGATCTATTAATAGTGTGATTTGCAATAAATTTTATATATTGATCTCAATTGTATGAATATTCATGCATTATTATTGCATACAATAAGCGAATAAAACTTGTTAAACTAAGAGTCTAAGATTATTGTCTATCCAATTTAATTAGTGCATCTATCTCTAACTCTGTATTGAAAGAGACTATGAGTATGTTTGAAACTGTTTTTACTTTATTGTTTTCAAAATTGATTTCTTGTAAAACATGTTTTGAAAATAAAAAAATAATAAAAATAAATGTTTTTTTAATTTTTTCTTATTCTTCAAAATAATAATATCAGAACAACTAAAAAATATTTTCATTTTTCTATTTTTTAAAACAATATTTTTTTATTTTTTAAAAATACTTTTTGAAAACATGTTGTCAGACATTTTTTTTTGCTCTTTTATTATGAAAAACAGAAATTATTCACAAAATAAGTTGCCAAACAGGCCTTATATTTGCAAACTTCAAATTCTTGTACTATTTTAATCAAATTTTACACTTAAACTAGGCCTCTCAAGTATCAACAAAACAAACAAATCAACTAAGAGAGGATTAAAGTAAACACTTGTGTGTGTGTGTGTGTGTGTGTACACTATATTTTATTCGAGTATTTTTGTGTGTGTATACACTGTATTTTATTCGGGTATTTTTAAATATAAAAATAATAATAAATTTAACTAAAAAATAAACTTTTAATAATATAGATAAAATAAAAAAATCTTTAATTAATAGGGTTTAATTTTATTTCAACCTAAATATCTTTTGTTGGTTAGAATTTTATTTCTTTTAGTTCATTAAAACAACTAAAAAATATAATAAATATAAAAAAAAGAAATTTTAATCCTTTAAGGATTACTTTTCCAAAAAAAAAACAAGAGAGGAAATATACAAAATATTTGAACCCATATCAAATTTTAAAAGAAGAAAGGGAGAAGAAACAGGAAAACCAAGAGAATGAAGCTCAAAATGTTTTCAAATTTTTATTCCCTTACTCCATGAGCTCCTCCAACTCCAAAACCCTAGCTCACAAAGCTCTTAATGGGAGCTCAAAATATAAATTAATGCATTTTGGGTCAAGCCAACATCATTTATTCATCAAGCCCTAACTTTTTCAACTAATCAAAATGTTTCGTTTTGCTGTTGGCGAAGTCACGACTTTGCTTTGCTTTGTATGCTTCTTCCCCTTAGCATGACTAATTACCTTTGTACTTGATTTCTTTATCTTGAAACCTTCCAAAAATATTAACAAAACACCATAAATGTTTCCAACCAAACATTAAACGATAATAACATAAATTAGCATGAAAATACCAAAATAGAACCATTGTTTGAATTTCCACAATAATATGCACATTTTCTAAAATATTTAAAATATGTACAATTGTGCCAAATATTTTAAAATTCAAGGAGAATATGCTCAAATAATATGAAATTATAGAGGTTAACATTTGTATTAAAAATAGAGGAAATGAATCTCCAAATTAACAAATGAAATTAATGTTGTCTTGTTGAATTTACAACTTATTTTTCTAGTTTTAAAATTGGGAACATATATTGCATTATATGAAAATGCTAATTAAGAACTTAAAGATTTTCTTTGCATTTTAAAATTTGTTGAAACTTTACTTGAATAAAATGATTTCTTAAGTGTCATTCACTCTAATGAGTGCAAATTACTCTAAACATATAATTAGTATAAATTTTATCCTTATTTAAAAGTTGAGCAAGTGACAATTCAGTTCTAAATATCAATTAATTTGACTGCTAGTTGAAAAAAGAAATTGTAGAGAAGGACATAGAAAATTTAAAGAACTTAATTAATATTAATTTTTTTATAAGGTTATTTTTTGTAATTTGTTTGTAAATATTATTATTATCTAAAAGTCTTCACACATAATTTACAAGTCATCTATAAATTTTTAAAAAATTAGTTTAAGCTGTTAATATTTAAAAAATAATTTATAAATTTTGGATGAATATCTATAAATAATAATATTTAAATATTTAATATTTTAAAAATATTTATGAAATTTTATTTTAATAGACTTCAAAGCATCCAGCACTTTTGAAAAAAGAGTTCAAGGTAAATTAGTATTAAAAAATATCATCAGTCTTATCTTCCATTGCGCATGGGCCCCATGTACATGGTACATTAGCAAAAAAATGCCAACAAGAGAGTAATGGATCAAAAATTGGGGAAATTATCGCACTTATTAATATGGGTGGATTTGTGAGTAATAAGAATATTTCTTCCATTACCGATTCTTCACTCAAGCTTTATCAACTACAAATTTACAATATTAGCACGAAATAGATTCTTCACTCAAGTTTATCAATTATCAACAATTATAACATCTATTTTTTGTGGTTGATCATGAAGATATTTCCTCCACTCTAGTTTTGCATTCCCTTAAAAAATCTTACATTTAATATTCATTTTACACCCCCCCTTAATTTTATAGACATCGTATTACTTAAAAGCAGTAATAAATAATACAATTTACGCAAATTCTATATTAAAAAAAATTGATGATAGCAAAATATTCAAGTATGTCAAGGTTACAAATGTCTGTTTGTCGCAATTACAATGTGAATCATAGATTTGGATATGAAGTTTTCTCCCGTATCTTAGTTATCTGGCAAGGACCGGGCTAAGTGAGAAATAAATTAAATTAAAGGAATAACAAATTAAAGTATACAGAACCCTTTTGATTATTTCGATTAATTATATGTATCTTTTATGTGTCTATGCTCAAGATTTTAATTTGATTAGTTTCAATGAATCATTATGGAATTTAATAGTGGTTCACGAACACATATTCTATATTCTGTATTTTCATAGGATTGCTTATAAATTTTTTTGCTGTCTTGTGCTTTTTTCATACTTTCTAATAATTATACAAGCAGTCTAAGAATTCAAAAATTAAATAATAATATTAATATTAATAATAGCATATTAAAAAATAGCGAGAGTTGGTACCATAATTAAAATTCTCACCAACTAATTGGGTGTGGCACACAGATAATAGTGGTCTGGTCCCTGAAATATTATTTCAGAGTTCAATTTTTAAAGATGTATGTGGAGAGCATCGCTTGGGAGAAAACAACCCTGAAATAGGATTCAAATTTTTCAAAATATTAGTCTCATAACTATAGGCTGTGGGGATACTTTGGAAAATTAAAGAAAAAACGTTTCCACCTAATCTTATAAATTTATAAATTATAGACTGATATTTACTTTTAAAACAATCCGCCAGTAGTTTATATTTTTTTTAATGCTTGTCCAAATTTTATTTTTTTCCTGTCAAATGAGCCATATTCTCCTAAACTATTATTCATCATTTGTCAATTAAAGAAATCTAGTTTTGAACTAAACTAGTTGGTGGCGGAGAAAGAAAAATTAAACTAGCTGGATTAGATTTTATACATTATACAGAATTTAAAATTATGAGACATACCCCCTCCGTTGACAAATATAGCACATCTTGTTTTAGGTTCGATATTTAAAAATACAATATATTTTTAGGTTTTCAATGTGAAATTGATGGGTTTTTTTTTTTCTAAAAAAAACCTTAAAAAATAAACTACTCATCTATTTACATTTAAATGAGACACTATATTAAAAGAAATGAAAAGATTATATCATTTTAAAAATAATTAACTGAATTATTGGGGAATATAATTTGATTAAAAATATTTTATATTTTTAAATAGAGGCAATAGTATTTACTGTTTGTAAATAATGACTTACTATAAATTTTTTATTTGATATAAATGAATTATTGATTTGGTAAATAAAAAATTTAATAAGAGTCATTGAATGATATGACTCTAATTTTGGTTAACACTAATGGCGATTCATTTGATTTGTCCTAATATAATTGACAGCTAAAAAAACGATTATACATGTTCTGTATTATTTAAAAATAAGAAAATTCCATCAAATGCATCCCAATCTTTTGATCCAACGGTATAAATAAATATCAATGTCCAAATTTTGGTAAGTTTGTCATACAGTGTCCCAAATAAAATTACCTAAAAATCAAAATCCAATGCAAGGAATCTCCAGAAAATTGTGTATCTTCAATTTTCTTTTCTTTTCACACTATTTTACACTATAAATTCATACCAAGTGCTGAGTCTGAAAACTGAGGAAACATAAAGGGATACCAGGAAAAAAAAAAAAAAAATTGACCTTAAAGCGACGATCAAAGCAAAGAGAAGTCAAGAAGAAGAAGAAGGAATGGAATGGGAGAAGTATTACCTGGATGCGATTCTGGTGCCTTTGGGGTTTGTAATAACAATTTCTTATTATGTTTGGTTATGGCATAACGTTCGAACACAGCCTTTCAGCACCACCATTAGAATCAACTCTCATATCCGACGCATCTGGGTTCCTTCCTTCTTGAAGGTAATCATAATTATCTCTTTCAAAACAACTTTGTCAGTTATAAGTCCCTATAATATTATTTATATTAGTTATTGGTTATTGCCATCTTTTTTAATTATAGTTCTCATTCAAGTTTTTTTCCGGGGCCTCATTCTTATCAAAGGTTTGAGTAAAATGTCATATATGCCTGATGATAGATCTACGGTTATTTTCTGGGGGACAGATTTTCTTCTTCTTCTTCTTCTACTTATGAGGTGACAAGATTAGCTACAATATTTTCAAGGAGAATTTCAACTAAGGAACAAGAATGTGACTTAATTACTAATAGGTCGCAAAAAAATCTGAAATTTTAGTAGCTTAGTCTAGGAGGACTGAAGTTAAAATAATTTTAAAGGTAAAACGATCAAAGTATCATTTACTTATTAAGTGTCCGAGATGCAGAATCATTAATTATTAAATTTTTTACTTCATTTGTTAATTTATCAATATGAGTTGTAAATTATTTTATCAGTTTGCCAAACAAAGAACAATATCAGTTGTTAATTTATTAACTTTACTTGTGAAGTTATTAACATTAGTTATTAGTTACACGACGTAATGTTTGTAAATTAACCAGTAAAGTTGATAATTCAATAAATGATATTGTTATTTGTAATTGAATAATTAATGTCAAGTTTTGTATAATTATTGATGGGTCAATTCATAAAATTTGTAAATCATATTTGTAAATTAATAAGTGAAGTATAAAAATTAATAACAAATGATTTTGCATGTTAGACAAAATTAACAAGTGAAAGGTATTTTAATTTTTTCACCTTTAAAATTATTTCCACTTCAATGCTCTGGGATTGAACTGAAGTTTTAAATTTTTTTGAGATCCGTTAGTAATTAAGTCACTTCTCTAATCATAAGTTGAAATTCTCCCTTTTTTTTAATTAACCAACTTTTAAAACATGGCTTATATTTAGACTGAGGTAAATATTTGTAAATTTGTTGTTGTGTGCTGCTACTGTTGACTAAATTGATGGGTATTTGCGGACCACCGATCGACACCCATTGATTGGTGGCCGAAAGCCATTGATCGGTGGCTGGTGTTGGCGAATGTTGATCGATCACTTGTCAGCATTGACTAATCAAAAATAATTTTTTAACAATATTTTTATTAAAATATTTTGTCCTTTAATATTTACATGTTAAACACAGTAGATTTACAAGTAAATCTTTCATATGTACAAGTAAAAATTTTTAAAAATATTTTTTTAATATTTACAAGTCAACCTCAGATTTACAATTAAATTTAAGTAAAGTTTGCATTGATTCTTACTTTAAATTATAAGTCTAGGATCATTCATTTTGGTGCAATATTCCTTTTTAATATTTTAAAGAAGTGCAATTTGTCCCCCACCATTAACAGATATTAATTTTAATTATTAATTAACTAAAAAATTACAGAAAAAAATAAAAAATTATAAAAAAGTAGGCGTAATAATTAATTTCATGGAGACTCTATATTAGATCAAGCATTAAATAAAAAATTTCACTTGTGAATTACAAAGTTTCCCTTGCAAATTTTAAAGTTACAATTGCAAATGAAAGCCATAGTAATAGGGGTAGCATAGTCTTTGCATGCCAACCACAAATTATTTTTTAAGGGACTTGAGTGTAGTGTCTCAACCTTGTGATACTTATTCGTAAATAAGTCTGTTGAATGGGATCTATTCGTAACTTTTCCCTTTAAATTTCAATTGATCAGGCGTGTTTCTCCCGCTATTATGAATTGAACTGCACTTATTTGGTAGATATTAAATAGGGAGAGAGAAAGAGAGTAAATAGAATAAAGAGGGAAAGAAAATATTGGAATAAGTATAATTAATAAAATTTTATTTTTGTCAAATATTTTATACCAAATGACCTTGAAATATGTTTTATAATTTGATATAGAGGAATTATAAATTTTATAACATATATATATATATATGTATACGTATATATTATAATTTTTCTACAAACAGATATTTATGTGTTTTAACTTTTAAGAGATGTGATTTTGTTTCATTATGTAGGGGATGAGGAAAAAATCATTAATTTCATATGAATAATAATAACCTTATATATAATAAAATTTAATATTTTAACATATTATTTATTTAATTTCTATTTTATACTACTAATAAAATAAAAATATAATTACAAATTATTTTATCCAATCTTAAATTTGACTTCTAAAATTATTAAATCTACAATAATATTAAAATTTTAAACTACACTCAAATATAAGAAATTGGGGGAGGTAGAGGGGTTGGAACGTAAAAAATTTATGGGTAAATTTAGAAATAAAATTTTCTCACCAAACATATGTTGGAATGAAACATGAGTCCCACGTATGATTTTCTTCCCAATTTACTTTCCTTCACACTTATCCCCCATTCCAAGCATAACATTCATGATCCAAAGGAACGTACAAGTAAAATAATTTTTGCTGGCGTGTGTTGCAGGATTTAGAAAAGAAGAACATCTTGGCAGTTCTGTGCCTTCGGAATCTGACGATGGGGTGCACTCTTATGGCCACCACATCGATCGTCCTATCAGCAGGTCTCGCGACGGTGATAAGCAGCATCTACAGCGTGAAGAAGCCTCTAAACGACGCCGTCTATGGAACCGATGAGCACAATGAATACTTGTCGTCCCTCAAGTATGTCATCATCCTCACCTTCTTCATATTCTCCTTCTTCTGTCACTGTCTGTCCATCAGGATGTTCAGCCAATTGAGTACTCTCATTTGCACTCCACGAGACGACGTCGTTGTGGCGTCCTTGGTGACCCCAAACTACTTGACTGACCTCTTGGAGAAGGGCTCTTTGCTCAACACTGTGGGAAATAGGCTTTTCTATTCGGCTCTACCTCTTTTGCTTTGGATCTTTGGACCCATCCTCGTTTTTCTCTGCAACATTGCTATTTTGTCTGTGCTTTACAACTTGGACTTTGTTGGTGGGAGCTATGACGTGAAAGCGAAGGTGGAGACCATAAGTGACGAAGGAGATACCGAGCTTGTATGACCTTTCAGCCAGATCTTCAGTTTTGCGCATTGCATGAAGCTCGATGGCCTTCGTAATCCATGGATAATGTGACTTACAATAAAAAAAAAATATAATTATTGGTTTGTGTAATTTTAATATGTTTTGGTGTTAGTCTCACTTTTTTTCCATTGCTTCTAAGTCCCTTAAATTTCATCAATATAGAACGTTAGTCTTTATCATCAATGTCTATCTAATTTAATTAGTTACTCTTACTCAAACCACGCATTTAATATAGTTGGAGATATGAATGTAGGCATAGTAGTAGGTGTCACCTCTGCACATATAGCTTTCTCTAACATGAAGCAGCGCCATAAACTGTAGAGAGAAGCTAGCTCTCTCTTCCCTTCCCAATAGTCCTCAGTCGTCTAATAATATAATAAATACATGATTTCATTTTGATTATTTTTTACTATTTAAAAATATTATAGGATTATGTATGGTATTATTAATTCTTTTAGATTATAAAGTTATTTTAACAAAATCATTTATTTTAAATATTAAAAATTAAAAGCTAAAAATATATATATTTATATACTATTATTTTTTATAAATTTGACCCACCACTACTATTTGTACCCTAGTTCCTCCTATGGTTGGCGGTGGTAACAATAGTAAGAGCAATTCAAAGAGAGCCTATATAAATTCTCATATAAATGAATCATTTAATCATCTAAAACAAAAACCTGAAATGATTTCTCAAATGAGTGATTCTCAGATAAATAAATCACTAAGCAAAAAACTTAAATGATAACTTGAGTACTGTTCGTGATTCTCAGAGAAATGAATCACTATATAAGGATGATTCTCAAATAAATGAATCACTAAACAAACAAATCTAGGTGATTCTCGAAGAAATGAAATACTAGTAAAAAAAACTTTACAAAAATAAGCGTAGTCAAATAAAGAATATTCTAGAAACGCACAACGAAGAATTGTGCTGTGTTTATTCAGTCACCATCTAAGGGTTTATCTAAAACAAAATGAAATATCCTAATAAATATCAAATCAATCTAAAATAATTACGATAAATATGATCAGTCGATCTAAACAGAAATCATAAATAAATTATAATTCGGAAAGCACATTTAACATTGCAAAGTGGCCCATCAGTTTGGAAAATCGAAAGCTGTGATTGAATTGGGAGGAAGCGTGACAGTTGTATCTTTTCCAACATTCTCTAGCGGACTTTGCACCAGTACAATCTGCACATAAAAAAACACGTGTGAAATATTTTTCAGAAAAAAAAAACTAAATTTCCATAAACCAATTTTAATAAAATGATATATTAATAGGACATTGCATGGGATGTACCTTTGTAGGCTCTTCAAAGGAATTTTCGTCCTTTACATTGCTAGATGTGAGCACTGTCTTTGTTGCTTTAGACAGTTTCACACTTGAGTCTAAACCATTGAAAGTGATCTTGAGAGTTGTAGGATTGTTGTTGAAGTTCACAACCTACATAAATATTATTTCAAATGAAAAAGATTAAGGGCATATTCGGCAACATGTTTTGGAAACAAAAAAATAACTATTGTTCTGAAATAGAAAAAAATAAAAGAAACATCTTATAACTGTTTTAAAATTATTGTTCTGAAGAATAAGTAAAAATTTAAAAAAAACTCATTTTTATTATTTTTTTTTGACAAAATATCAATTCTTAAAACAATAAAATAAAAATAATTTCAAACAGACTCTAAACTTTTTATTCCTTTTAATCTACTAATCAGATCACCATGCATGGGGTAACTAGATACGTACCTTTACTCTGATGTAACTTTTATTGTCTGTTGAACTTGTATAAGTAACTGCAGATGCAACAACTGAAGGAGGAGCTTGAAGTGTTGAGTTCAAATACATTGCTCCACTGGATTCTGAGAATAGCTTTTGTAAATAATAGCTTGGAGTTCCATAACTTTGATGAGAATCAAACACGATAGCATCGGGTAGCCACCTATATATATAATTATTAGAAAACAATTATCATAAATCTTAATAGTGTAAACAGATAAGCAAGATACCTCATACTAAAATGGATAACAAAATATTACCTCTTATCATTTGTATTGACAAAGAGTGGTGCATAGCTAACCATTTCAACAACCTCACTGTTTGGGAGACAAAAAAAATGAAAATAATTAACTAGTGGTTAGCTAACACACTAGCTAGGTATGAAATTTCTTATAATTTGGTGGTAACATACCTATTCTTCTCTAATCCCATAAGGAATGCAGCTTCACCCAATGCAGATAAGAGAGTTCCATTTCCAGCATCTTCCTTCCAAACAGCATATTCACTGACAAAAGCCTTAGGGCCGGAATGTGGCATATTATCGAACTTGGTATACATTGAGAATATATCCTTAGCATTTGTGTATATATGATAGTCATACAACTCAGCCAAATGCTTCAAGGGTTTTTTGGTAGCATCACAATTTGATATGATTTGCATATCTGGATATGCACGCTTTATAGCACTATAGAATTTGAGGTAGTTTCCTTGATAATTTTCCTTTTCACAATCTTCATTTCCAATGGCAACATATCGTAAATCAAAAGGTTTGGGATGACCTAAAGAAGCTCTAAGTTTACCCCATCTTGATGTTGTAGGACCTCTTGCAAATTCAATACCATCAAGAGCTTCCTAAAATTTAATTGGCATACACAAAATAAATTAAATTAACTTATTGAAAATGATTGATTGGGAAAAGGATTAAAAAAAATATGAGTTATACCTGAACCATAGGATCAACATTACTAGTATTGACTTGATCATGATGACTAATACCATTGTTAAATACCCATATCGGAGCAGTACCAAGGTCCTCAGATAACTGTTTCAAAACAATAGCTAAGGTGTTTAATTTTTAATTATAATAACAATATTAAGTCTAAAAATTGAGAATGAAAAGACACGTACCTGAAGAAATTCTAAATAACCAAATCCATCATCAACCCAATAACCCCACATATCATTAAAATGACCAGGTCTCGTCTCCCATGGTCCGATGGTTTCCTTCCACCTAAATGCATTTCTCAAATAATTACCTTCAACATAACAACCACCTAATCCAAAAGGAAAAAAAATTAGATTAAAAAGACGCAAAAATGAATTTGACAAAAGTTTTTTTTTAAGTTTAAGAATAATTTTCTATATCAATTCAACTCTTACCAGGAAATCTAAGAAAAGTTGGTTTCAAATCAGCCACCTTTTGAAAAAGGTCTTTTCTGAAGCCATGTCCCTAATTAAAAAAAAAAAGGAAAAAAATATAGAATATATGTTACAAAAATGAACATGGTTCATTATATTATCTTTAATATTCTTAAAGGTTAATATTTTATTATGTATTGAGGACCTTGTGTGTGTCTAAAGGCATCGCTGAGACTTGATCCAACCAAATAACTCCTTTTTGGTTCGTTGTCAATTGAAGGCTTGCTTCAACATCCGATGCTGTAGCTTTCAGAATAGTCTCGAACTTTTTCCACGTTACAACATAAGTTGCAAAAGCCCTACGAATGAAATAAAATAAAATAAAATGCAATTACCTAATCATAAATTTTAATGTGTTATTGTATCCATAAACAGTAAGTGACAGTGAACACACACACACACACACACGCACACATATAATATGAAATTGTAATCACTTGATGTTATTTGAAGCCAACTCTTTTCCATCTGCTCCAGTAAAAGCCACTTTCAAATTAACTGGTCCCAAGGCACGAAGATAGAATACAACTCTATATTCCTTCCCTTTCTCAATATTCTGAAAGAAGAACAAAAAATTTGTGATATAAAATATATAATCAAAAAAATATTTCTTTATATATATATATATATATTGAGCGAAAAAGAAGCTCACCATGCCCCAAAAACCAGGGTTAGAGAGACCAACACCATTAGGGCATTTAGCAGGATAAGGACAATGAATATCCAATCTAACAGCAATTTTATTCTTAGGAAACAATGAGGCAGCTTCAATTTGGACTTCAATGTTTGATTTATCTCCAATTATTTTCCATGGAGAAATATTTTCATGAAGTGGTGAGCCTCCAGCTTCAAAACCTAGACCCATATATGAACAGTACAGGAATTTTAATTAACTTCATATGCTTGATTATATGACTAACTTAAAAAAGGATTTTTATCAGAGTGATTCTAGAGATTAGTTGTGTACCTCTGTTGTCAACAAGTTCTGCCCACAACCCTCCAGCTCCAGCATGATTAATTTCCTGCAAAATAATTAATTGATAATTTCAAAAACCGTGTGAAATATGCATATATAATGATTAATATTGCATGAATCGTTTACCTCAAAAAATACTCCGAAAAAATATTTGGAGATTGGCTTCCCAGAACCAGCATCTACAACTAATGTAGAAGTATCATTATTGCTGTTAGCAAGGCTTTGAAATAGAAGAGAATGAGAGAAAGTTATGAACAAAATAGCACAACATGTAAATTTTAAAGAAGCCATTGATGTGAACTACTTCTAACTTTGAATTTAGTGTTGGCTGTCTCGGGTATTTGTAGTTGTTTAAATAGACTTGTTTTTATTAATTAATAAATTTTAAAGTATTATTAGATTTAGAGCTTATTATATAACCCCTAGATTTTTGGTCGCATGTTGCTGCAATCATGCTTAACTTTTTTAATATACTTGTTCCATTATACATATGTGATAGAATTTTGATATTTGATATTGAACATACTCTTAAGTTTTGTGCTAATAAGATAGTGGCAATTAAGATGAAAATGAGTTAGATCGAGAAATAAAAAGATAAATGTTAAAGGATCAAAACTTCAAAAGATTGAATTAAATTTAAATCAGGACTAAAAGATTTGAAAGTCTAAAATAAAAATCAAAGATGTTTTGGTAAATTATTAGTCTCAAAAATTTGTTATTCTCATTTCATGATTTACAATCATAAAAATAAGAATTTCAACTTAAATTTATTAATTTGTGAAACAAAAACTTGTCAAACATATCACGATTTTCAGTCATTTGCTATTCGCATATCCTTATTTACAATTATTAAAATGAAAATTTTAAATTAATATTAATTTCAGAAGAAAAATAATTTTCAAGTAATGGTATGTTTCACAAGTTTTTTTATACATAATTTGAGAATCTCACTTGCAAATTTTTTTTATAAGAATTTCAAATCATCAAATGATAGTTTCAAATTGTTATACCAATTCACTAAATAATTTTTGTTATTATTTTAGATTTTCAAATAATTTAATATAAGTTTAATTAAATTTAATCCTTTAATGTCATTCCCACCTATTGTTTAGTAATTCTGTCCCCTTGGTATCCTAAAATCATGTCGAATCCATGCTTTCAATATATAATAAATAAATTTAAACTATACAAATGCATGAGTAATATTTTAATTGCAAAATATTTTTAAGTAATTTTGTCCCCTCAATATTCCAAAATCATGTCGAATCCATGCTTTAAATATATAATGGTTAAACGCGGTGCTTTCCATTTCCGATGTTATATTATAATGAATGTGACCAATGAAAATAATTTTGTTTTGGAGAATAATCTACTTAACATTTTAATTAGTTATAATTTGACTTTATTTCTAATGATAAAATTCAAAGTCTTAGTTTCCTTTGTTTAAAAGTGTGTTTGGTTCAAGGGAGAAGAGAGGAGAGCTTTAATATTATCTTATTTAGTTTTGTTGGAAAAGAGAAGAGGGAAGGTAATAATTAATTTACTATTATATCCCTATACATTAGTTTAAAAATTTTAAATTGTTCCTTTAAAAAATAATTTTACACCTCAATTTAAATTGTATAATTTCTTAAAAATTCACTTTCATTCTATCATATTGTCAATATGTGAATAAAAAAAATTAAACAAATAATTATAACAATATCAATTTTTTATAAAAAAACAAATAATCCCCTTAAATATATATTAAATTGTAATTTTTTTTAAAAAATTCAATGAGATCAGTCGAGGTCTGAAAGTGAAATACAATTTGATATGAAATTTTTTTTAGCTATAACTATACTTAAAATATTAAAAAAAATAGATAAGGGTAAAATAGTAAAAAAATAGCTTCCTTTCAAAAAAATTTCAATTTGATGGTAGCAACATGAGGGGAGGGGAGGGGAGGGAAAGGGAAGGGTTATTTTCGTTCCCCTTTCCCTCCAAAATTTTTTAACCAAATGAGGGGAGAGGAGCATCCCCTCCAAAACTCCAACCAAACACATCTTAAGAGTTGAATCAGCTTATAAAGCTTGGGCCAATTTTTTTAAAAAGAACATTGATGATTTGATATTTTTAATATTATCATAATCAATATTTTTAACATAATTATTATATCAATTAAAAGTGCTAGATAATAATTTTTATAACCATGTAGGCAGATGCAATCAATTGATAAATGTCCTTTTAAACTTTGCAATTCACCATGCAGAATGTAAAAAGTCATTTTCCCGTAAATATTTAAAATTCATGATATCAGGAATTGTTTAAATTGTAACTTCTAACCTCACCCATTAACTCTAGCTAGCTGAATTATTTGAATTTGTTTATCTAAAATATTTGAATCTATTTGAATTTATTTAGGGCCTTAGATTTTGCATTTAAAATTAATATTTTTAATTCTTATTTTATATATAGGTGTAGAAAAGAACCTATTCCTTTATTTTCGTATTCTATTGTTTGAATACGAAAATTTAAATTTTTTTCATATTCTATATTACTTTACTTTGGATTTTTTGGATTTCATATTTTGTATTTTAGATTATTCTATCGTTTGAATTGTTATTCAGATTTTATATATTTTATTTAGATATTTTGAATTTTATATTTTAAAATCAAGGAAATTTATCTTATGGGTGTCGTTTTATTTATATTATTTAGATTTAGTTATGCTATTTTGAAGGAAAAATATATTGATCTTGAAATTTGAAGATATTCTCGCGGTTTTGATACGGCATGAGTAAAGATTTAGTCTTTATTTCTCCAAAAGCAGGGGGGCGAAAGAAAGATATGATTCGTTATCTTTCTGTATAGATGGCTATGCCTATACGTAGCTCCTAATTTCTGTGAATACGAAAATAAGTAATATATAGATAATGTTCAATGAATATATATATATATATATATATATATACACATACATGAAGCTGTAGATTTGTGCCAGGTAAGATCTCCAAAGATATTCTTGAAAATCCAAAAAAAAAAAATCAATTTGTGTTTCACAAGCATGCTATTTTAAAAATAATGTTAGACTATGTTATATATAAAATAAAATCATGACTTCTTTAATAAATAAATAATCTCGTACATTAATAACCATATTTAACTTCCACTGTCAATAATTACGCACTTGTACCCATTACCACAGTCAATAATTGGTTTCATGTTTTTCTTTTTTTAATCATGAAAAGTTCTGGTGTGTTAGATCCTAAAAGCTCATCATGATTAGTGTATATACAAGCTCAAATAGCAATCACAGATATACTTAATAATATATCATCCATCAATTACGTTTTTACATCAATAACATAATTTGATGCCATAATATTGCGGATTATTAACCAAATCCTTATCAATTGAATCAATACTTGTTAGTAGTTTCATGTTGTTAAAGTCTTTTGAGCATTGATTTTGGCTTGGAGTTTCTAAATTTCAGTCAGCGCGAATTTGATCAAAGCTGTTTAAATTGATTGCTTTACAGACGTAGATTAAAATTGATTGCAATTTCAAGCAAGATGGCCTAACGAGTGGACTCGATTCTTGTGGGCCTCGCATGTGGACTCTGGCCCATTGAAAAAAAATAAGAAAAATTAATATTTTACTTATTCAACTTTTAAGTCACCTGTAACTCAATCCCTCAATTATGACTCGCTGTAATTTAATCCCTCAACTATGACTCAGTCCCTCAACTTTTGAATCACTTACAAATTAATCTCTTAACTTTTGTTAATTTTTTTTTCATATTAGCTTATATCTCACATCAATGAGTAAGAGAAGGGTATTTTAAAATAATATATGAGCTTTTTTATCCTTTTTATTTGATAAAAAATTTAAAAAAATTAAAAAATAAGGACCAAATTATAAGTAAATCAAAAGTTGAGGGACTGAGTCGCAGCGAGTTATAGTTGAGGGACCGAGTTACAAGTAAATTAAAAGTTGAAGGATTAAAAGATTAATTCTTTCAAAAAAAATATATAAGAAAACAAATTAATAAAAATTAAATTTGAGATATCAAATCAATAATTAAAACAAACTTGAAAATTAAAAGTTTTATTATCCTAAATTATTTTTTATATAATTATTCGTTATACATGGACCAAGTTGAATAGGACCACGTTGACGACAAAACTCTCATAATAAATATTTAATGTAGCTACATATTACTAAACTTAAATTTAAAATCAATAGTTAACTTAACACAACCCGCCAATTGAGTTACGTGCTCACTATCCTAAAATATATTTGCATAAATGTATTTCTCCTTCTTTTTCTCCAAAAAAAAAATCTCCTTGGCCTAAAGTTTTTTTTTTTTTAATTATGCTGTGTCAAACTCCCCTGTTCTTTTTCGTTTTGGCAAATGATTCTATTTGCTTGTTTATTATATTCTTGTTGAAATTAAATATCTGTCTGTAATTTGTCTTAAGAATTTTTTTTGGTTGTTTAAGAATTTTTTTTTTACTTTTTAATAATTGTGATTGTGATGACTATCATTTTTTCATTTCTTTGTTACAGATGATTCATGAGTAACTATATATAAATAAAATTAAATAGCTTTGTACGTAATTTATGCATGGCAAGACTTGGATGTGGCGACGGGGCTGCTCTTTAATAGTTGCTTTAAATTAATATACATTAATCTCTGATCATTATTATAATCAGCGGAGTCTAATCTTGGCTTTCCCAGATACCTATATCCAAAAGCTCCAAGGTAGATTACGGAAAAAAGTGAAACGAAGAATATGCCCTGAATGAATTAGAACCCGTTTGTTTAAAATTAAAAAATAAGCAATTTTTAAATAATTTAAAAGTTTTATAAAAAAATTATTTTATAGAGATTTTATAAAAATTAGACATTATTTCATATTTAATTACAATAATAATAAAAAAATAATTATTAGTTAGTTATTTTTAAATTTTATGATATCTTGATTTTTGTTTTATAAAAATAATTTATTATTATATTATTTTAAATTTTTATAATAATTTTATGTATCTTGCTTCTTTAAAACACATTCTTTTATTTATCGTATTAAATTATTTTATAAAGCTACTCAAAATAATATGAAATTTATTTTTTTAATTATATTCTTTTTGAAAAGTTTAAAAAAACATAATAAAAATTTATAAAATAAATTTTTTTATCAAAAAATAAGTGATTTTTTATAAAAATAAATTCAAACAAACAGCCTCTTAATCTTATTCGAGACTTATGTAACTGACTCAACTGCACATACAAAAGGCTAGCATAACAACTTATAACCAGGCTTAACAGAGAGGATTATGGGCTGGGCCTATATTGGGCCAGATACACATTACATGCTCTAACCAATGAGCAATTAAAGGTTGATGCATGTACGGACTTAGTTTATTAAAATTGTATAAGCTATCTGAGGACGAGCATAGCACACATACTGTAGAGTTCCAAAGGCGGTGCGAAAATAATTAAAGTGGGATCTGAGAAGTCTTTTCTATTTTCTTTAGTAATTAGGTGATTAAGTACAAAAATTGATGACTTAGTGAGCCCGTGATGTGGATGATGAGACTTCAAAACCGGGTGGCTGCTCTGTATAGAGTTCTGAATCAAGATCTCCACTGAAATCAATTACCTGATGCAACTTCCATTTGTGAGTTACAACAAGAGTGAGAAGAATTTGAATTGTTGCAGGTTTAACCACTGGATTAAAAGTATCATTGTAGTCTACTCCAGCCACCAGTAGTAAAGAACCCTGAGCCACAAGCTGTGCTTTAAGCTTAGCGGTTAATCCTTCAGCATTTTTCTTTTCTTTGAACAACCATTTACAAACCCAAAGGCCGACAACAACCTTCAGGCAATGGAACTAGAGTCCAAGTATTAAACTTTTTAAGAGCATTGTATTCATATTGAACGGCTATTTTCCACTTGAGCACAGCTAGAACTTCTAAAATATTGCGGGGACAAGTATCCTCTCCGGTTGCAAGAAACACTTTTGGCTTTCGAATGCCAGCTTTGGATCTGGTTATCATATGATGAGTATTAGTGGTTATTGAAGTAATTTAATTTGGCGAGGGTGTTGAAGTAATCTCATGTGACAAATCATTTTGTGACAATGGGGATGTCTAACACCCAAAATTTCATAACATCTTTACAATAATTTTAAATAAAGTAAAATATTTTCTATATATTTTTTTTAAAAAAAATCTGTCAAAAAAGAAGGATCCCAATAATGATCATAACTGAGCTTAGGGCATTTGAAGCCCAACTAATAGTCCAAGATAAGTACAGAAATTTCCACAATAAATCCAAAACAGAAACCCAATAGTTATCCCTAATAGATTAGTTAGACAATTCATTCATAGGTCATGAAAACATAATAGTAAACAATTAGCACATACACCAAGCCAAAAAATAATAATAATCATAAAGAGCACAAAGCTCATTTCTCTTGCACCTTCCTCTGTAATACCACCGAACTGCTGACCTGGAAATGGTAAAAGGTAACATGTAAAATTCAATATCTCAATAACAATCGATTATTTTAATATATACCAGCATATCAATTAAAAACTATTTCATAAAACATATTCAAATACATATACTTACTTTTTACAATCCACTCACAGATCATTTTTCAAACAAAGAAATGCTAGTTTTTCATAATCAAAACAATTCATATCAAATAACAATTAAATTAAGTGATATTTATCCCGACTATAGCCTCATGCCTCGCCTCTTACTTCTTATTACCCCATGTTGGAGCCTACCCTAGTTGCACCTAACAAAAAGTGCATTGCCTTCAAAGTAGAACTTGCCTCCTTAAAAACCCCATCATCGTAAAACCCAAATCAGGATAAAAGGGAACTACAAGAAAATAAAGCCAACCACTACGCATATAATAGAGACAAACCATGTGGTAATCAAAATATCATATCTCGATCTCTCACATATAATCATCATATCAATCATCAACATATCACTTTATTTTCTCTTTGCATCAAGTTACATAAATCATTTAAATATAACCAAGCATGCTTGAATGGATCACAACTTTTCACGAATAAAAACTACTTCACAACAAGAAGTATATTTGAAAAGAATTAAAATATTATATATTAATTTTAGATATCAACAAGCATGCTAGATAATTTTAATCATATTCTTATAACAAAAAACAATTAACAAGCCCTCAATGGGTACGACAGCATTTCCACCCACACGTGTGCACTCTCAATCAATAAACTGTACACTCATGTCATGTCTAGTTCAATAACCAATCCAAATTTCAAAGCATTGATGTTGGGCCAAAACACAAATACTCTCTTTCAAGTGTTATTTATAAACCACTTTTAATAATTTTAATTAAAATTTATAACTCTTTTTAAAAATTTAATAAGTTTTTAACTTTATCTTAATAAATATAATATAGTCCTTAATATAAATGAAGTTAATAAACTTCACATTTAATAAGAAATGTTAATTAAAACCTTGAAATTGTAAAAAAAAAATTAATTTTACCATTTTATAATTAGCAACCATAGTAAAATATTATTTAGAAATTAAAACGACAATAAATAAATAAATAAATAAGGAGTAAATTGTGAAAATAATTAATTACTCTAACTTTGTCTTATATTTAGAAGCCAAAAAAATTTTCAAACTTCATATTATATTAAGAACCAAAGGGAATGTATATTTTAATATTGTACTCTACTAACATTTAATAGGGATAAATGAGGAAACCTATGATAAAAATTAATGACATATCTTATAAATATGGCCAAAAATTCTCTCTCTCTCTCCCCCTATTATACTACTCTAGTTTCAAATATAAGAGAAATTAGTATATTTCTCTTTATTTTTATTTATAAGTAAAATTATAAATTTTAAGAAGTATTTATCACATTTGGCCCAAATTATCTCTCATAAAGTCAATATTTATGTTTACTAGACAAATTTATTTCATTAATTACAAGAATAATTTAGTCTATTTTTAAATTTTTAGACATAATTCTTACACTTAATTAAATTCTATGGGTTAATTATTTTTGTATATATAAAAACGGAGGGAGAAAATAGGACCAAATGGTTGAGAGAGCATTTGTATTTAATGTAGTTAATTATAGACACAGCAAAATTCAAAAAAAAAAAAAATGCCAGAGAGCCAAGAGGCACTATTAGCGAAAGGGAATATGGAAGGCGGCAAAGGAAGACAACATTGTAGGCTGTTCTTTATTTTCATAATAACACAATCTTCTTTCATCTTTGATTTTAATATTTTATTTAAGGACCCATAGCATGTTGTCTTGCACTATCTATACCTTCCTTCATAATCTATTTATAATATTATTTTGTCACATTCATTAAAGTGTGGAATTGTTTAGATAATTAATTTAGTGCAGTGCGACAGATATTTATCAAAGAGGTGTGTCGTGGCAATCTTGAACCAAATAAAACATCTGAAATATTGTGCTTTGTGCTGCAGCATGCTAGGATTTTTGTTGAGGATTCAACAAACAAATTTGAGGCTTGCGGTTATTAAATATAGGACTCGAATGCCTATGCATCAACACGCATCTTTTTATCAACTGAATATATATATATGGTATAGATGGTAGTGGTTTGAATTCTTTAAATATTATTATTTCATAGTTCAATTACTGGAAGTACATATGAAAAACATTGCTTGGGAGATGACAAAACTCCTTAAATAACGTTTATATTTTTTTAAGGGATTAATTTCAAAACACACACATCTTTTTTTCTTTTAACTCTTTACATATGCTGTTGAAATCCCATTTTTAATTAAGGCATGATGATAAGGAATTTTTTTATTCTAATAATTATATCGCATGTTATTGATTTTTTTCATTAGAAATTTTTTCCTTTTACTCATTAAATGTAGGTGAGAGAAAAAAATTTATCATAAAAATATGTATATTTAATAAGAATAAAGTTAAAATTTTCTTAATCTTTCTAGAGAGAATTAATAAGTGTTAAGATTTTTTTTATTGCATGCCAATATAATAGTCTTATTGCTAGTAGCATGTCACTCCCTTTGTAAGTAAAATTTGCAAGTTTGATCGTACTTGTTGTAATCTCATTTTTCTTGACAACACGTGAAATATGTTTAAGGTGAATTAATTATAAACACGACTAAAGAAAGTATATATACATGCATATATATGCACACTCATACGTATATGTTAATCAAAACAAGTTAATTTTAATGAATTAATAATATTAATAACAAAAGTTTGTTATATAATAAATAATATATATCTGAAGGATCACATATCTTAATTTAACGGGAAAAAAATATCTTAAATATATTAGGCTAATTATAGAATTTTTCCCTACACACATACATGTGCTTCTTCCCATCCAACATATAAGACACACTCTTAATTTAACAGCATTACAAGGGTCATGAAAAATAATTAAAAGTAGTTTGTATCATTAAAATAATAAAAAATTATCAATATTTTCAATATTACCATTCAGTTAAAATCAATCTATCTTAATTTCTTTTAATTTCTTTCTCATTTTCTCTATTTAAAATTATAAAGCATTTTTAGCTAACTTCTATCTCCAAGACAACATTTAACACCATTAAAAAAAAAAAACTACTTACTTTTTCAACGTCTACCTTTATCTAATTAATTAATTTAATCACAAATAAATATAAAAATATCTTTAATCTCAAATAGTAATTGAGATAATTTTTAGAAAAATCTCATTAGTTATCCTTAAAAAACACCAAAATGTCTTTTGATCATAACTTCATTAGTCTTGTGGCCGACGTTGGATCAGTCCATTTTGGTCCTTTGATTGACAACTCCCTCTAAATCGATCTAGAAGTAGTTGATGGGATGAATTTGTTTGTCCATTGTTTGAACAAAAGGAGTATATAATACTCTATCCGTTCAATATTGTATCCTTCAACTGAATTACATCCCTAATGAATAGTTAATTATTTTTAAAATTAAAAACCTTATTAGTTACATCCAAAGGTATTTTTGAAAAAAAATTATTAATTGCACCTTGAAACACTCAAATTGCCTTTTATTTTTTAATATGATATTTAAAAATATTGAACAAAGAGAGTTTCTCTTTATAATATACAATTAGTAAGGTTATTTGTGAAAAAGAAGAATTTATTACTATTAAATTTTTTTTTACAAAGTGTCTTATATTTTAGATTAATGCTAACTAGTTGAAAATATCTTATATTTTGGACTAGCTAAAGGAAGTATTAACATTTTCCCTTTGGTCCCTATTAAAAGGCACCATTTAGAAGGATTTTGTGGCCCTTAATATAAGACATTTGATGATGTATTTATTACGTTTTTTGGTCCTTAATATAAGGATTTTTCACATATTATCCCTATGTAAACTTATTGATTATGAGAGAGAATATAATACAAATTTAAAATATTTTCACATAAATAAGGGTAAAAATGAAAGCTTATTCTATTTTCAAGCATAGTTCATAATTTAACCATCTCTTATTAATTTTGATAATTAAAATAATTAAAAGTGCTTTATAATAAGTATATCCAATACTCGTGTCAAAATTTAGTATTTTTAATTTACGATATAAGTTGAACCCTTAGTCCCTTACCTTGGTGAAGGAAAATCAAGCACTTAATCTGCGCATGACATTGTTACAGTAATGAGCAGCCTTAAGGCATTCACTTATTTAAATATTCTCCCACCTACCATTATGTTTGTTGTAAAGCATTTGACAAACCACTCTTGAAGTTATCCATTTCTCACCCTCTCCAATTTGCGTTTTGATCTAATATGATTTGAGAGGTGAAAATTGGTACTTTTTGAATATGATACGACAAAATTATTTTATTTTATAGAAAAATATAAAATTTTTCACTAATTTTTCATTTTCAATCTATTGTTAATTAATAGTCCCTCGTTATTTTTAAATTGAGCTACACAATTAACATCCTTAACTATTTTTTTTTGTTAATTTGATATCTTAGGGAGAAATAAACAATCTCTCACTAATTCATATTTTTTGACTAATAGTGTTTGATTAAATAATTAACAATTACTACTTGTTATGTGAAATATGTATCGTGTGAGGGAATTTATGTATCCCACCGAGTCCAAACCCGTTTGTAAAGTAAAGGTCTTTAAATTTTTTTTTTCCAAAAAGTTTTATTTTAATTTCCCTTGTATACATTGAAGATGGTGGTGAAGTTAACCACGAGAGTAGTATTAAACTATTGCCTGGTGGCAAATGGGCTTGCTTTAAAGGCTACTCTATATAAATTAAAGTGTATATTCTAGAAGCTGTTGCTTCGGATTAATTAAATAAATACATATTAAACAATATGCTATTATTTGAAGAAGTCAACTATGGTTGAGTAATTTCTTAAATATATTGTTCTTTTTTCTTTTTGGGCCAGCTAATTTCTAACTGTTCCAAGGGCAATAATTACCAATTTCTTAAAGGATTTATTCTCCCATTTGTATACTAAAGCCCAAAGAGACAATTCAGAAAACAGAAACATATTCATAAACTACGGAAATTTAAAACAATTTTTGAAAGCAACACATGTATCTACGCAAAAATAAAAAGAAAAAAAGGTTCCCCAATTAAATGCTAGGTCAATATGATATAATATAAAAAAAAAACACATTTTGGGATCCAACCACCTGTAATTATCATGCGTCTTAATACTTTAATACAATATAATTAGTGCTAATTGAGCATTACAATCACTAACAAGTGGGGCTTATTCCAATTTCTTCATCACTGGTATCTCCCAGACTCTCTCACTACTCACAAATTGATCAGATGGCAAACGATCAAACGACGGTGCGTTTTGGTATTCTCGGCTGCGCTCAGATCGCCATCAAGCTGTGCAAAGCCATAAGCCAAGCCCCAAACGCTACTCTGGTGGCTATAGGGAGCCGTTCCGTCGAGAAAGCTTCGCAGTTCGCTGCCGACAATGGGTTGCCGGAGACGGTGAGGGTTTATGGAAGCTATGAGGGAGTGTTGGAGGACAGTGAAGTGGACGCGGTGTACATGCCTCTTCCGACGGCGCTGCATGTGAAGTGGGCGGTGATGACGGCGAAGAAGCGGAAGCACGTGCTGCTGGAGAAGCCAGTGGCGATGAACGTGTCGGAGCTCGATCAGATTCTGGAGGCCTGCGAGACTAACGGAGTCCAGTTCATGGATGGCACCATGTGGATGCACCACCCTCGAACGCAGAAGATGAAGGAGGTTTTGTCCGATGCGCACCGTTTTGGTCAGCTGAAACTGGTAAGCTTCCTTCAATACGTGTTTCTTTCTTTATTACTTCAACACTTGAGAGTAATTAACATCATTGTTAGCACAAGGGAAAAGAAAATAAAAATTAACCTCTCTTTGAATCAGAAGCATGTAGGTTCCGATCTTGATGAGCTTATTCTGAACTCATCTAAACTTTCCATTTATAGAAAAATTAAAATTAACAAAGAATCCATTTTCTTCTATGGTTTTTTTTTTTTGGGTTGATTTTTGCAGATTGTTTTTTTGTCGAGGGGGCGAGTGGGTTGACGCAATTAATCTTCAAAATTTAATGCAAGAACATTTCATACTATCAACAAGGAATAAAGATAGCCAAAGAAAGAAAGACAAAATTTAAATAGAAACAAAATGGAAGTGTGTCGAGATTGTGACTTGACCCAGATTTTCTGGTTTATAAAGTTTGGGTAGCTTGGTAGCTTGGATAACCTAAATTTGGGAGTTTCAAGGACTTGGTTCATCATATTTATACTACTTTTTTTGGTCCTATAAGTTGCTTTTAATATTTTTTACCTCAATTAAGAAAAATTTTTAAATCTTATTTACTTTTTTTAAAAAAATTTAACAAGTTTATAACTTTACCCTTGTTAAACATGCATATTTTAAAAATAAAATATTTTAATATTTAATAAATTTTTTAACATTTAAAAAGGGCAAAATGATAATCGATATATCATTCATTGAGATGCTTTATAAATAAGATCAAAACAAATACTTTTTATCTATCCTATAAATAGGATCACAGAAGTATAATATAATTACTCTATAAAAATATCCCACAATTAATTAAGCAGCTTTTATCTGTATATCTATAGATCTCATATATGAATATTGAAATTTCACGTACGTTATGTTATGTCTATCATTTTGAGTTACGTAATTGATTATAATATGCATAGACATATGTATACAAGTTAGACATTAAGCTAGTTGTTGTAGTTGCTAAACTATTTTTTGAGTAATTCATTTTTTACTTATGTATTACTGGGATATATATATATATATATATATATATATATATATATATATATATCCCCTATTTATTTATTTATTTATTAACAAACCGATTTTGAAGGTACATGAGACATCAGTCAGAGTGTTGAGAGTTTGAAATTAATGCTTTATAAAACATACAAAATTCGCATTACAAAAACAAAACAGGTATGTTGAATACTCAAATCCACACTTGTATTAATAACTAATTAATTAAGTATGATTATAATAACTCACCAAATTTAAGCATTTGCTTTTACAAATTACTCTGACAAAATCATACATGTTTTGCTAGAAATAACAGCATTTCATTTTCTATTTACTTTCCTTGATAGTCACACATAAATATATAGAGAAAGAATAATGGAAAATAGTTTTCGAAATTAATTAAAAGATTGTCAGTGCTTTAGAAAACATGATATGTTTTGATTCCACAAAACTAATGATGCAATTGAAAACACTAGGCCACCACATAACGTCTCACTTGATGTAATTAATAATGAAGAAAGTCATCCAAACAATTGCACATGAAATAAATTTATGATAAACTAATCAAAACCCCTTTTTCTTACATACCCAAAAAATAATAATAAGAAGCAGCTCTAGCTGAATCCACACAAACAAACAAAAAAAAATTAAGAAAAGAAGAAGCAAAACATGCATTCTGTTATTAAAAAAAAAGGCTTAAATTTGCATGATATATGCATTAAAATATATATTTTTGATACACATGATTTGAATATTTAATTTATTATATTTTTCTGCATTAACATACATAGTTGTTTTCCCATTACAAGAACAAAATATTTTCGTGAACTAAACAAATGTTTTAAAATATCCAGACACTAAGACACAGTTTCCTTAATACAAGGAGATGACACGAATAATTAAATAATTAATGAGATTTTGTAAGTAAACCTGATTATATGTTAGAAAGTTCGTAGACTCAATAAAGTAAATCAGGATCCGCAAAAAAGTTTGAATATGTCTATTATTTAAAATTATATAATATGTGTGTGTACTCCCTCCATTTAAAAATATAAAGTATTTTTTAAAAAGTTGGATGTTAAAAAATGTATGGCATTTTTAGTCTTTCAATGTGTAATCATTGTTTTTTTTTTTAAATGCCCCATTGATGAACGACTTTATATTTATTGTAGGGTGTTTAATAAAAATAAATATAAAAAAATAAAATTAATTTAAAAATAAATAATTATTTTATTAAAGATAAAATTTAATTAAAAATATTTTATATTTTTTAATGAAGAGAGTATATATTATAAACTAGTAGTTTGTTTGTGTGCATGGGGTATGTAAGGACGTAGAGTTGAGAAAATAACTTAGGCTCGGCAACACGGCAAGCCAACCCAACAAAAAGATGAGTTGGGTTGAAAAATTTCAACTCATTGAATGGCAGGTACATTGGGCTAACCCCGCTTAATTCATGGTGGGTTGGGCCTATTTTATTATTGTTGTTGCTATTATTATTATTATTTGTTATATTTTATTTTATAATTTTTTAATTTTTATGAAAAATTAATTTTTATTTTTTATTTATTTTAGGTGTAATTTTTTTTATTTCATGTTAGCAACATTTTGATTACTTATTTTTTATTGATTTACTATTTTTTATATTGACAAAATAATTATGTAAAGCAGATTACTTGCTTATATCAATAAGTTATGTGTTTTGAGATTAATGTAATCATATAATTTTACGAAAATATGAAAATAAATTTAAATTTAGTTTATAAATTAATAATTCAATTTACAAAATTAAAAAATATTTGAAAATGTAGATAAAAGGAAAAAGAAAGTCATTACAACAAAATATATGTTTCGGAATGGATCTTTAGGAGCACTCTTCTAAGCAAAATGTATCGGAGCGCTTTTTCAAAAAAGCACTCTTTTATCTCTTGTCTTTTGGAGCACTCATTAATAGAGCACTCCAAAATTAATAAATAAAAAGTTAAAAAACACTACTACAAAATACCCCCTTATTTGATGGTTATTTTAAAAATTATTTGACAGTTTTTAACCGTCAAATAATGAGGCGTCATATATTTATTTGACGATTAAAAATTGTCAAATATTTTAGAGATTACTTGACAGTTATTTCAAAATAACCGTCAAATAATTACTTAAACATTTGCATATACTGCAGCAATATACTTGACGGTTATTTTAAATAACCGTCAAGTATTTAGTAATATTTGACGGTTATTTTATAACAAGCGTCAAATATGCTTTCGTAAATTCTGTATGCCAAATACTTAACGGTTATTTCATAATAACCGTCAAGTATTCGTACATACTTGACGGTTATTTTTAAATAACTGTTAAGTAAACTTATACTTGACGTTTCTTTCTAAATAACCGTCAAGTATTTATAATGTGTTTTTTTAAAAGCTGGAAAGCAGCCCCCTACAAATACAAAGCAATCAAATATATATACCAGCCAGCCAACAATAAAAAATAATTGAATCATTATTTATATTAAAATTACAATCTAAATATCTTTAATTTATCTTATATCTACCTATACTCTAAACCCGATGCCAAAAAAAAAATCTATAACTTTACCTACTTTACAAGTTTAAATTTCAAAATTAATTGGCCTCAGACATAAAATTGACTAAAAAAATAAATGTGTACACCAAAACTAATTGGGCCTAACCACTGCTGCTATCCACATGTTAAACACAGCCTGAGCTACCTCTTCAAGGGTTTCCTCTATATGTGCAACTGCATACTGAATACAGTAGGCATCCTCGAAGTACTGTATGCAAAGAGTTACAACAAATTCAAGTTAATAGCTATCTAACAAAAGTTGTTAAAATTTATAATTTAAGTATCATTAAATTTAATATATACCTTGTTAGGTAATGTGGTAGGGGCATGAGTGATAATGTCCTTCACGAATCTCATCAAATAATAGCCACAGTCATTGCTCTGATCTGGCTGGAGTAGACACTATGCAAAAAAAATCACATATCAATAAAATAATAGTTAAAAGGTCACGGTTTATTAATTAAAAACTCAGTCCATTAGGTTTACCTTAACTGTGACCCATGTCTTACAAGAGTCCAATACCCTTAAGCTAGGGGACAAAGTCTTGTTGGTCGCAGTTTGATACAAGACCACAGCTCTAAGAAGGAAATAAAGAATAAATGTTAGAAATTCAATATATATGGATATTAAAATAACAATTAATAAAAATTCAACTTACTTATTAAAAAGTTCTACCATATCTGGCCTATTGCTTGGTTCTCCGTTAAGAGGATCAAGATACCAAATTTTTGAAGCAACAGGGTTAACCACAATAAGCATCCAGTGCCCCCTAATAAGAAATAACAAGTGTTATTAAATAAGTAAATATAAAAAATATTTCCTTGTAGCAAAAGTAGCTAGAAAGTGGCTTACCCTTGACAGTAAGGAGCAAAAAATAAAGTATCATTGCTTGCTCCCTTATCCTTAAATTGATTTAAAAGCTGCCTTGCTTGATCTTCAAGAGCTTCCTTTGTAATTCCATTATAGGCAGAGACATCGTGGGGATTAATCAGCTTGAATCTCGACTCAAGGCCGCCAGGAACCACAAATGAGGTATAAAGGTGGCTTAGGTAAAAAAATAACCAGGTTAATACACATGCGTGCACACATACATGTATATAATTTAAGTAATTAACTGAGCATTATTGAAGAAATACCTCATGTAGAAGCTCATCAGACTAGTACTGGCCATTTCGTGCTTAAGAATTTCATTCAAAATTTCATCCCGAACAACTTCAAACAAGCCCGGTCTTCCATACAGCCCATCATCAAAACTAATGATATCCCCAATCGCAACTTGACGAGCCATCCTCGTAGCCATCGTATATGTCTCAAGAGAGGCACGATATTTGTATTCTACAGCTGGCACCGGTGCTGCTGGATATTGCGAAACTGTGGCTGACTCTTTGGTATGGCCCGACTTACCTTTTAGCTTGCTTTTCCCTTTTAGCTGCATAACAAAAAAGTTAGATATTTATAACTATATTATAAAATTATAAATAACTATTTAAACCGTACCTTTTTCTTTGGAGGCAATGGGTCCTTTGCCGGCTTTGGTGTCACCACTATTACAAGGTGGCTAGGCCATGCAACGAAGCTCCTTACTGCTTCCCCTACCGTCTGTGCCTCATCAGTAGGAACAGGCAATGAATAGTTGGGATCGATGGCAACAAGTAGAGAAACTCTAACACAGTCGGGCGGGAGGGGATGATTATGGATTGTGTCCCCAGGAATGTTGTACACACGCCCTGTTACAACCACTCTACGTTCAGGAGTGTCTACTAAACAATTGCAATCGTTCTCGCCCTAATTAAACAAACAATGACAATCAGTTTCTAAAATAAAAATAATTAGACAAATTCATAAGGTAAAACATATTACCTCAGGTAGTTTTTTTGAGGGGACTGTGCAGCTATCTTTTTGACTAGGGCTAATCTCACCCAAAGTCCTCCCAAGGACTTGCCCTTTCAACAACATGTCAATTAATGCTGCCTAGGCTAGTAGTTGCTGCTTCATAACGGCTTGCTCTTCTCTCAGCTCTTAGACCTCAGACGAAGAAGCCGATGTTCACTTTTTTATCTTACTAAAATATTACTTCTTCATGACTCCGAAGCCAACACCCCTAACACGACCAGGGTGGTCAGCAGTTCCCAATGCCCTAGCCAAGATATCCTCATCCTCAGGAAGGTTGCCCTGTGAGACTTCCTGAGAGATGGAATCCTATGTAGAGTAAATATGTTTAGTTTGGATATTCATAATTAATTATTACATAGTAGATAAATATAATACTTACAATCTTTTCAGTAACCTCCTTCACGCGAGGGTTATCAATAATTCCTTCTTTATTAGTGCGTGCCAATGCCCAGAGCTTATGGCGGGATATGGTAACCTCTGATCCCTCCTCTTCTAATTGTTTCTGCTCAATGCCTGCATACCCTAACCTCCCTACTCTATAAGGATATTCATTCTTCGCTACTCTCGCCTTATTTTGTGTACTTAATTCCTTGACGAGTTAATAATAAAAATTTTTGTTAGTACATACACATATAATCAATAAATAACACCAAACTTGAAATTTAAGAAACATTAATACCTTGAATTCCTTCTCACGCCGTGAGGCAACAAAAGCATCCCAATCCTCTTGTTTTACCAAAGGCTGTAATAAGGGAGGAACTCGAGCTACAAATTCAGTATCAGGGTCTTTCAAATATTTCTATGTGATAAAATATCTGAAAGACTGTAGTGCCCTCCCAGCCTTTTATAGGACAAAATCTTGCCTACTCTCATCAATGTCAAATCCTGACTGCAAAATAAAATAAATAACATATCAGATGCATTAATTTTAAAAATAGTTTATACCAAAATATACTTAGTAAAATGTAACTTACTGCTACAGTATCCCAAATAAGAGCCTTCGTGGCCTCATCTACTTTGCACCATAATTTTACTGTGATAGGCACAGTAGTCTTTGCCACCACCCTAATATAACTTGTGAATTTTGAGGATTTAATTGCTTGTCCTTTCTTGTTTCATTGCACATCAATTTTTTTTTCCTGTAGTTCTTTTTTTTTGTCACCTCTTCCATTATTGTTAGGCCTCGTTGAATGTTATTGTACTCCTGCTCTAGCTTTTTCTGTGTACTCAGAACCTCAGTCGAATTTGTTGCTAGAACTGATGGAGGGGTATCAATAGACTCGCTATCAGAAGCCATTTATCTGTAAAGGAAGACAATTAAATCAAACATTAAATAACTTAAACAAAATTCACATAATTAATTCAAACATTAATCAACTTAAATAAAAAAAACACAATTAATCAACTTAAACAAAATGCACACAATTAATTCAAACATTAATTAACTTAAATAAAAAGAACACAATTAATCAACTTAAACAAAAAGCTTTATCATTCAAGTTCTCATATAACTTAATTATACTCAATCAAGTTACCCAACAATAATTGATATAAAAATTTTATCCCAACAATCTATTTTGTCCTATAAATTCAATATAACTCAATCATAGCTAATCAAGTTATCCAATAACAAAATTAATCACCATCATCACAACAAAGGAAGCAAATTTTCAACAAATTCATAAAATGCCCAACAGTAAATTAATTTTCATATAATCTTAAATTTAATTTCAGAACTAACAAAGAACTGAAAATAAAAGCCTATATACATTCAATCACAAATCGTAATTCTAATGAATAAAAAATTCATATTCCATTTGCTAATTCCAATCAACTCCCTAATTATAATTAATTGACAACAATATCACAGGGAAGAAGGATAGGCCAACTTACTTAAGAGAGGCAGAGCACGAGGACGAAGAAGAAGGGCAAGGGAAGGAGGAAAGAAGACAACTTTCGTTTTGCACTATTGAGAAGCAAGTAGGGGAATTTAAAGTCAGATTCACCCTAAACATTAAACCCAAAAATGAATTAAACAGATGAAGAAGAAATTAAACTTACATATAGAAGACAGAGAACGAATCCAAAACGCCCGAAATGAAGACTTGGATGAACAAACAACCCACAAACCCCAAAAAATGAAACCCACGAGCAAAACCCAAGAAGAATTGAGTCTAAATCTGTGTTTTTGGGCAGTTTTAGTGATGGAAAATGATTTTCGAGCACTCTGGGTGTATTTTTGAAAATGTTTGAGTTGCAGAAATGTAAAAATGAAAGGTTTTGGAGCGTAAATTTAAAAGATAATACTTGACGGTTATTATGAAATAACCGTCAAGTATTAATTACTTGACGCTTGTTATTAAATAACCGTCAAATAAAACTCAGACATACTTGACGGTTATCAATAAACAAGCATCAAGTAATTAATTTTTTTTATTTTTCCTTTTAAACCATATATTTGACACTTTTTTACAAATAACCGTCAAAAAGATAATACTTGACGGCTATTTCATAATAACCGTCAAGTATATATTACTTGACGCTTGTTATTAAACAACCGTCAAATAAAATGCAGATATACTTGATGGTTATTAGTAAACAAGCGTCAAATAATTAACTTTTTTTATTTTTCCTTTTGAACCATATATTTGATGTTTTTTTACAAATAACCGTCAAGTCCTCCGAAATATACTTGACAGTTATTGTAAAATAAGCGTCAAATATATTTATAAAAAAATAAAATCTGGGATGCATATATATATTTGACGGTTATGTCAATATAACCATCAAATATATACAAAATACTTGACGGTTGTTTTGAAATAACCGTCAAGTAGTTAGCGCCTTTTTTATTTGTCATTTTTCACTTATAACCGTCGAATATAAGCCGTCATATTTAGCTTATTCTGTTGTAGTGAAAATTATTAAACCTGTAAGAGCACTCCTAAAAAATTAATTCTTCCAAAGCACTCTTTAAAAGAGCATTCTAGAAGGGTTGCATGTCAAAAGCCTTTCAAAGCGCTCTTCCAAAGGTGAACAAATTTTTATGTTTAATAATATTATTTTTGAACTAAAATTAATTTTTTGATATTGAAATTAGTCATTTGTAAAAATACTGGGATAACATTTTATAAATTTAAATAAAAAAATAAAAAAAATATACAGTAGCATAGTGTTCAAAAATAGAGCACTGTCATATATATGGCATACAAGAGCACTTTAAAATAGAGTGCTCATGTAAGCTCACATGTGGGAGTGCTCCCACAAGCATCATATGGAAGCGCTTATTTTACGAGCGCTCTTGTATGCCCACATGTTCCTATCTATTGGAGTACTTTTTTAAAAAGCACTCTCAAATGCCTATCTATATGAGAGTCCACCCCTATGGGAGCGTTTATAAAGTGTTCCATATATACAAGACAGCTAGCTACGGAAGTGCTTTGTTAGGCAAAAAATAAGTGCTTCTATAAGTTATTTTGTAGTAGTGAATGAGTTGGCCTACCAATCCACTTATAGCAAGTTAGGTCGGTATTTTCACAACTTGTTAGAAGATAGATTGATTCTAACATGCCCTGCTAACCCCCTAACTAATGACGAGTTAATCCACGATCAATGGGTTCGCCGTATTACCAACTCACAATGAGTGTGTTTATATATATCATCATATTTTTGCTCATTTTTTCTTATTCTTTACTTTACTCTCAATCCATCTGATTAAACTGATTTAATATGAATACGTTTACAATTAATGCATGATACTTGTTAGTTGTTGAATCAAGAGTTGAAAATCAAAATCTGAGTATTGTCGTTGTTACCTCCATATTGGAGCAGCTATTGAATACAGTTAGTTGCATTAACAGAAAAAGAATGTTGAAATTAAATATAAACGTTGTATATAATTCATGCATATTTCTTGTGTATTTGTTCATTTTTCTAATTCTCAATGCTCATTAGGCATTGATAAGTATAAATTGTAGTTTACAAATATGAATTAAAATAAAAAGATAAAAAATAATACGTCAGGTTCAACTGGTTCGGGGTCAGTTTTTAACGGGTTCTCAAGTTTGCTGGATTTCTGATGTGATCTGATCAGACTTGGGGTTCAATTGAAAAAAAAATTATTGGAAGGCAACTACATGAAGAAAACAACGAAGCATGACATATAACAAGGATGGTGAAAGTGTGTGCTGTGAAATAACAATACTAGGAGGTGGGAACAAAATTACGTACTTATGGTAATGTGATTAGATTAAGTGAAAGAGACTTGATTTTCATTAGGAGATCTACAAATCAAATGTTTGAATATTGTTGATGGAAAAAAATTTCATAAGATACTCTTGATTGGATCTAACAGCATTGTTCTAACACATGTGGAAGCAAAATTATGAGATCCATGTTTGTGTTCAACAGATTCACAGCTGCGCAGCGTACAACCCAGGTCCAGAATTTCTAACCCACAGCATCCGAGTCAAGCCGGACCTCGACGGCCTCGGAGCCTTAGGTGATATCGGCTGGTACTGCATCCGAGCCATCCTATGGGCCGTCGACTACGACCTGCCAGCCACAGTCCTCGCACTTCCCGGCGCCGTCAGAAACGACGCCGGAGTCATCCTCTCGTGCGGCGCCTCCTTGCATTGGCCCGACGGCAGACTAGCAACCTTCCACTGCTCCTTCTTGTCTTATCTTAGCTTGGACGTCACAGCTCTGGGCACCAAGGGGTATCTTCGTCTCCACGACTTCATCATCCCGTTTGACGAGAACTCCGGCTATGGCTTCTTCTGGGAGGCATCTCAGGTGGACTTTGGGAAGCTGGCGGCTGACGACAAGAGGTGGTGCCCGGAGGCGAATGAGCATAAGGTTGAGAGTGAGGAGGCTCAGGAGGTGTTGATGGTGATGGAGTTCAGTCGCCTGGTGGAGGCGGTGGAGAGCGGAGGAGCGACGCCGGAGAAGAGTTGGGGGGTGGTGAGTAGGAAGACTCAGGTGGTGGTGGATGCAGTGAAGGAGTCCATTGAAGGAGGTTACAAGACTGTTGAACTCATAGTTAGTTAGTTATATTTTAGTCAATCTCTCATGAGCTCTTTCGGGGCAAGAAAAAAGTGGCATGTGAATAAATATGTCAGATTTACAAATCACAGAAATTCAAGTGTGATAGTGTGTTTTAGTGAAGCAGGAGAGAAAGACCAGGAGAAATTTCGAGTGTGTGTGTGTGTACAAAGACAAATAGGCAGAAAATGAGGTCACGTTTCAAAAATGTTAATTTTGGCTAACTAGCATGGTATAACATTAACAAGCTCTATCAGTAGTAGGATTTCTTCAATATATATTATTATTAGCTCTCACGCTTGCGTTTCACATCAATATATAATGAATTTTTTTATTAAGAAAAGGTTTATGTGAATTGACCCTAAAAGGCTCACCAAAATCAAAACATGCCTGCAAATTAAAATTTAGAATAAATAAGCAGTATTTATTTTAGTGTCTTGGTCACAAAGGAGGGTCATGATTGCTTTTAAAATTAAAAAAAAAAACAAATTTATTAAATAAAAGTAAAAATATTAGACTGCAAACATTGTCAGAGGTCTAACGCAAGTTAAAATTAAAAAAAATAAAAATCCCCATTTAAAACATTGATATCGAAATGACGGAAGGCCGCAGCATTATGAACCTGATCTTTTGTAATGAGAATTCTGTGAATGTAGTTAAACCTGAATAAAGTTGATGAAAAATTATAGTTTTCCTGAGTATCCACATTCCACAGTAGAGGTCATGATTGCTTCTTATTTCCTCAACCTCAAATTATAAAATAATTTAAAATAAAATTTTGCAATTTCAAAAATACTTTTTATTTAATATAATTTTAAATCTACATACCTAATTATTATTACATTAAAATTATTTTAATTCTCTCCCTATAAAAGGTAATATTAAAAAGTCTCATTAATATAAAAAAATTTGTTAAATTGTCTCGTATTTTAGAATAACAAATTATTTCTAAAATTATTTTATAATTTAAAAGAAATGGAGTAGAATAGAAAAAGCTGGATATAAAGCATATAGTGGCTTGCCTTGAAACTAAATAATCTATGGCGAGTGAAGTTTCAAGTACGACTAGATGTCACCAAAAAAAATAATTGTATTAGTTTTTTGAAAAAGGAATTAACTATATTATCTTTCTTCTTTTGTTTCCTTTTAATTATTACTCCCGTCTTGTTTATTATCCATTTACCCTTGCAATACGTTAGTTTCTATGTGCCTGTTTAGTTTTTCAGGTATGTTTGGATTACCCTCTAACTGAGATTCGGGGGACTCCAACCTCAGTTGAGGATAAAAAAGCTCGTTGAAAGATCTGAAATTATATTTGGATAAAAAAAAAAAATTCAAACACGTGTTGAAGCAAAACAAGCATTAGGAATGTTGGTGGGGCATTTATTATCAAATTCCACTCTCCTTTTTCTCTCACCTCACCCACACGGTCTTCACTTCTATAAACACTAGCCGTTGTGTTTAGCATCGTCGCTGCTGACTGTATCTGTGCTCGCCATCGTCTCTGTCCATGGAGGTTGAGGATTGTTGTGTTTGCTCCATCTTGGTTGCTTTAATTTCCTTCATTTGTTGAGGTGGGGAGAGGGAGAAGAAGATGAAGGGAAAGGGGTGTAGAAGATTATATAAAATGGCCTTTTGAGGGGTATGAACTATGAACAAGAACTAGCGGCTTCCCCTTCCTTCCTATATCCTAAATATTTATTTTTAAAAATTATAAAATTTAAATTTTTAAATTCAATTTAATAATTTAGATCCACATTGGTCTCTCCTCTGCTCTCCTCCACAGAAGAGAAAATCCAACTCCAATTAAGAAAATGAATTCAGCAGAGAGAGAACGTGGAAGTGGGTGGGCGTGGATGGGAGAGAAGATGATTGTGTGGTTTATTATTGTACATTTAATTATAATTTATCATTTTTTTTAATTTGTATAATTTAATATTTTATAATTTACTCCACTTTATAAGATAGTTTTAGCCAAACTTATACATACCAATAAAATTCAATAATATACTTTACAAATTTATTTTTTAAAAAACATAAATATGAATTTTAAAAATACATTCCATTTAATATAACTTTATTTATGAAACATTAAATAGGAGAAGAAAATATAATAAGGTTAGAATGAAATGAGGTTTGCAAACTAAGACTAAATTGTATTTCATAAGAATTGAATATTTTTTAATTTATAAATTTATTTTAGCTTTTCATATTGAATATTTTGAATTTTATTATTTAATTCTACCTTTTTAGAGATTAATATTTTTGCATTATTAATGTATTTTATATTTGTAATCTACTTTTTTAAAAAACTGTAATTTTAAGTTTCATATTTTATCCTAGAAATATGAAATTAGTCATATATATATATATATATATATATAAACAAAACTCATATCCATTCTTGTCATTATACATTTTTTTTATCTCTTGTCATTATATATTTTAACTAATTTTTGAATTAAATTATTCAAATAAATTTTAATTGATCCAACTGATTTAAAAAAAAAAGGTATCCAAACATAAATTATGGACCTGTTTGTTTCAGCTTATTTCATAAAAAATTGTTTTTTTTAAATGTATTTTATGATTTTTTAAGATGTTTATTTAAACATTTGAAAATAATCAGAATTTAAAAAAAATATAATTTTTTATTATTTTGAGAAGCTACTTTGAGTAGCTTCTAAAAATAATCTAATATAGTAGATGAGAGTTTTTTAAAAAGGTGAGATATGCGAAGATATTATAAATTTTTTAAATAATATAATAATAAACCTTTTTATAAAACAAAAATCAAGGAAGATATCATAAAATTTAAAAATAACTAACTAATAATCACTTTTCTATTAGTGTAACTAAATATATAATAATGTTTGTTTTTTTAATAAAATCTCTACAAACTAAATTTCTTTTTATAAAATCTATAAACTACTTAAAAATTATTTATTTTTAAATACTCAACAAATAGGCCCTATGTCATAGTTACAGATATTTTTTTAATTTTAATTTGCTAGCCTTAGTTGTAGATTTTTTAATTTAAACACACAATTGGCAGTCAAAATTTAGTTTGTCAAATTTCATTTAATAAAAATTAATTTAATAAAATTCAATTGTTATTATAGTGATATTGGATTTGGATATATTTTTAAAAAAATTAATTAAACGGGAAGGCATGGCCCCTGTTTGGTCCGCCTCCTTCAGCCCCTAGTAAAATGGTCTCTATATGGAATATATATGATGACCTTAATTTGACTATCTTCACACCCCATGACAAATACATTTATTATTTTTTGTTGAAAAATTTATACTTATTATTTTGACTATAGGTTTTAGTTAAATTATATAATGAAATTTAGTTATACACACTTGTCAGAAGAGAAAACATGAGGAAGTAAAGCTAACAATTAATGCACCCATTGACATCTCTATACCTTGACAAAATTTCTGAATTTGTTTGTTTGTTTGTTTTATTTTTATTTTTGGGATCTTGACAACTAAGAATGATACATGAGAGATGAAAAGAGAAAAACCAATATATATATATATATATATATATTTTGATTTTATTTTATTTTTAATATTTTAACTTGTTATCTTAACATATATACAATGGAAAATTTTTTAAAAAAATTAAATATAATAAATTGAAAAATATAATTAAATATCTATACCATTCAAATTAAATTTAATGTTATCTCAACATGTGAGGTTGCTGACTTTTGAAGAGTGGCTTTTGGCTTGCAGGTAAAGCCAGTTGCTGCTCTTTTTTTTTCGATATATATGAATATATATATATATATATATATATAAAAGGAAATGAAAAGATTACAAGACATAACAGTTTGGCTCTATATATAACCAGGTAAAGCCACTTGCTGCGTTCGGGATTGATTAATGAATGAAGCATTGACCCATAGATATATGTATATGGAATATGAAACTACTATCCATGTCCAGGGATTTCAATGAAGTTCAGGTCTCGAAATCAACACATTTGAATGCTTGAAGCCAAGCCTCCTAAGCAGGACTTGCATGAAGAGACGCAGAGAGTGTAGCACAGCCAAGGATGACTTGCCGGCCGGCCGGCCGGCCGCCACCGTTACCCGAAAGAGCCACCCTTCCTGACATTTTTTCCGGCAAGTGACCCTTGGCTATGCTGGGCTCTCTTCTTCTCTTGCAAGTCCTCCATTTACGAACGGACGTTCTATATCAGGATTGGAGCTCCGATCGGTGAGTCTGTCTTATATTATATATATATATATATATATTCAGTTCTTATGTCAATTCTTGAGTTCTATCTTTGTCACCGGTTCTGATTTAGTCCACTCTATGGACCTAACTATGTTTGACAAGGGGTGTGTATAGCTGGGGAAGAAGATGAGGGTAGGGTTGAGAATTTGGTGATAAGATAGGCAAGTTGGAGGATGTGAATGTGAGGTTGATTTTGTCATGGGTCGTTTTCTATGGTCAAGCATAGCTGTTAATGTTTCTTTTTTATTATTATTATTGTTTTAATTTTTTAAAATAATGGGAAACTGGTTGCAGTTTTTATTTTATATTTTTTGAATTACAAAGTTATGTGTTTCAAGCAGAATTAAACTTGCAATCTCCTGTGTGTGTGAAGGACCGAAGGTCCTTTATTGATTGGTTTAAAAGTTTGATACTCTCATCTTGAAACTAGTTTCCCTACTCATTTTAAGGAGGTGAGATCTGAACCTTTTAAATTTTAATGTGTACAGCCCAAATTTAAAATATTATTTTATATTATATTTATAAAAATAAAATTTTATAAAAATTATAAAATAATTTTAATAATTTTTATTTTTAATCTAATCTAAATTTAATTTAGGAGTTCAGTTTAATATTAAAATTTTTATAATTGATGTATATTAATTATCCAGATGTACTTTGCACAATTCAAATCTTAATCTTGATCTTAATTTGGATTGTGGAGAACATATCTAAATAATTAATATACATCAATTTTAAAAATTTTGATATTAAATTAGACCTTCTAAATTAAATCTAGACCAAGTAAAAAATTTATTAAATTTATTTTATAAATTTTATAAATTTTTAGTTTAATAAATATAATATAAAATAATATTTTAAATATAAATAGTCCAGATTAAAATTTAAATAATTCAAATTTCATTTCAAGGATGAGTAAGGAAGCTGATCCCCCCTCATCCCATGATTCACAACTCTTTAAATTAAAATTTGCAAGTGAAATTCAATAATTTGTAAAGAAAAAGTTTGTCAATAATATATCATTATTTAATATTATTTTTTTCATAAATACTAAAAATAGTGATATGCTTGACAATTTTATTTTCTATGAATTAGCAAGTTTTTACTTGCAAATTCTTATTTTGATAATAGCAAATCAAAGAATGAGGGCAGTAAATTTTTACACGTGCTTGGTTTTTAATTTTTTAATTTTTAAATAAATTTAATTCAATCATTGGTGCTTTAATTTGGCAGATTGTGCAGAAATAATGGGCTGAATTTGACTTGCTGAACACCGGTGAAAGGTTACTTGCCGACCTAATTAATTGAGAAGGACACCTGAATTTCAAGTACACGTACATGGTCAAAGGGATAGGATGGGCAAGTGGCTTGGAAACTGACTTTACGCAAAGTGATGAAGCAGATAGACACAAATTCAAATAAAATTAGTTTTTATTTCTATTTCTCCGTTTTCTTTGACTTGTGAGTGAAGTTTTTGTCAAGATTTCAAACCTTACACAAGAGTGCTTTAATGCTGAACAGCATTTACTAATGTGGATTGGTCCCATTAAAAAAAGGTTATAATCGCTTATGCATGTCTATGTTGTAAATATAGAAAAAAAAATTAGGATAATTACTGCTAATTGGGTTTTAACTTTTAACAAATTTTTAATCGAATAATCATATTAAAAAAAAAAAGCTAAACGACATTTTTTGTTCCAAAAATAGTCTTTTTTGTGTGCAATGGGTCCCATTGTGTATTGGGCTAGCTTTATGCTCCATCTAGCTGTACATGGGCCTATTCTCTATGCCAAATGTCCTTCTCCCATTTCTTCAACGTTTTGAAACCATAAAAACCAAATTGCAAATATGGTGAATTTCTTGGGCCAAAAATATAAGGTGAAACTTCGATGAGCAAAAACATTTCCCCCATGATAACCCATGAAATTAAAATTAATTAAAATCAAGCATATCAAATGTTGAAAATAAAAAAGTTTGTAATTAGTGGCCAAAAAATACAGTTTGGTAATTAAAACTGTAAATTTAGTTGGTAAAAAAAAAAAACTATAAATTTAGAAAACATAATTTCAAAGCACAATGCTATCAGCGACTGAAAAGGCGGTGTCAATCGCCAGAGCGAGGGCAACGATGGAAGAACAAGACTCGCTAGTAAGAAGTCGGAAAAAAGTGCGGAAGGCTCGAATCGCTTTTGCAGATGAGGATTTTCCCCAGTTAAGAAGCAATGGCGACAAGAATGAAGGAGAGAAGAGGCCCTTCTCATGCCGTGACTCAGTGACCAGAGCAGCGGAGGCAATCGAGATGCCCTAATTTCTCCTTTTCAAGAGAAAAAAATGAAAGACTGGACCTCCCTTTCGGCAGAACCTTGGTAGTCAAGCCGCTTGGACGAACTGTTTGGGTTGCATTTATGAAAAGAAGGATTCTGGTATTGTGGGGCAAAAAGGGCAGCGCAGAGTACGAGTAACCGACGAAGAGAACGATTTCTTCCTTGCTGGCTTTCAAGATGATGGATGCCGAAACTGGAGGATCTTGGATAATCGTAGATATCTACCTCAGTGTAACAAGATGAAAACAAGATTTCGACCCCAAGAAGGAAAAGATTTCAAAGATTGTTGTATGGGTGAAACTTCCTGATATCAACATGCATTATTTCGACAAGAAATTCTTGTGGAACTTCAGCAATCAGATTGGGAAAGTCCTGAAAGTGGATACACACAGTGTTATGAGCTAGAAGCGAAGAAGGTGAAGGTAGGATTAAGTGGTAGAGAAAGGGAAAGGAGAAGTACTTCGTAACTGAAATGTATGAGAAGCTTATTGAATGTTATTTAGTAGTGGAGGAGGTTTTGACGAAGATATGGGAATGGCAAGGGCCAAGCAGAATACAGGTATACTTATGGTTACTAACAAGTGATTGCTTAGTGAATTCAACACGCAGGGTAAAAATTCTTGGGACTTCTCCCATTTGCTTGAGATGTGGAGTTGCAGATGAAGAATCACTTCATAACATTAGAGATTGTGCACAATCTAGACAAATGTGGCAAGAACTCAAATGTGAAGAGAAGGTAAGAAATGTCCTCTCACTTTCTTTACGCGAATGGGTTCTGACAAATTTGCACAAAGATCGAAAAATTGAGGGAGGATGGAATTTGGTTTTTGCAATTGGGGGTTTGGTGTATCTGGACTTGGAGGAACTCTCAACTGTTCGAGGAAGGGTTTAGCTGGCCAACTGAACCTGAATTAATGATCAGGAAGTATTGAGGGGGCGATACAGGGAGAGAAGGGGAAGCTAGCTGATGCGAGAACCTCCTGATGAGTTGAAAGAATTACTGGCTGATGAGTTGGGCTTGTCGAGTTCGAGAATATTAAATATGTAAGAATAGTTTTGGCTGTTGCCCTGTATTGAATACCAAAATTAAAAAAAAAAAAAAACAGAAGATTTTTTTTTTTTGGGTATAATGCATGGGAAAATGATAATATAAAAAAATTATTAAATGATTTATTTATTTAAACCAAAAAATTAGCTGAAAATTCAAAATTTAATTTTAAGTTAGAGGGAACTGATGAAAAAATGATAATGGCAGAATAAAAAAATCGGTTATTTTCATCAAAAAAGTTCGATTATAAAAAAAAAAAAACATTGAACTGATGGAAGAATTTATTGAGAAGTCATGTATGGTTTTTATAATTATAATATAATTAGGCAATTAGCTCGATTAATCAACGAATCATATCATCAATATATTTTATTTGAAAAAAAAAAACTGGAGGCCTCCAATTTTATGTAGGAGCTTTGTGGATATAATTTATTTTATAAGATCAAATTAAGTAAATAATCTAATATTTATTATATTTTAAATTATAATTGATTAATTATATTTATTAATAATATACCGTTGTATATCAATATGAATCAGCCACACTTTTAAATTCTCAAAAATATAGTTCATATTTTCTGAACATAATTTTTTTTTAACCAATGTGAAAATTTCCTTTGGGAAAATTGGTGAAAAGGATTTAGTTAAAAAAAAAATTGTTTTCAAAGACCAAGTTGAATTTAAGAATCAAATTAAATATTTTATTTATTAAATAATTTGGCCAAATGACCAATATGACCCCCTGTTTAAACTAACAAAATAAAAAAAATTGTTTATTCAATACGTGCACTTTAAGCCTGCCTTGCACCCAAGCCAAAAAAGTATAAGTAAGTTGTAATTTTTATTATCATGGAGGTAAGGTTTTTAACTTGAAATGCATGTGTTGAATAATCAATCTTTTTTTCTTTTATCAATTTTGCTGGTTTAGACAAAGGGACATTTTAATATTTGTTCGCATTGGTAAATAAATAAAATATTTAGTTTAATTCTTAAATTTAAATTGATCGTTGAGCACAATTTCTCTTTCAACTAGATACTTTTTTTCAATTTTTTCATTTTTTTTATTATATATATGTATATAGAAAAATAAACAAATAACAAACAAATACTAGAATTGTGATAATTATTTATCTGTCATTTTATTTAACAAAATGCCATATTTTCCCTCAAAGGATTCAAGCACACGCAGTCATGAGTCATCTTAGTTCGCATATATTCCGACCAGTGGGAGCTTAAAAAGCTTCGAAGCGAAAATGGAGTCCAGAAGAAACTACTAGATATTACGACCCACTGGCCACTCCACTTCATCTTATATCGTCTCTAAAAATTGACCAAAGATTGAGTTGTTGATTCTCTTTCTGTAGTAGAAAATAGACAGTTTAATTTTGAAGTTCCCAAACCATTTCCCTTCATTCTCATGTCATTTGGGCCTTCCTCCGTCCACCACCGCGCCGCGGCCGCCGTGACTCCATTCCAAGAACCTTCTTCGCCGCTTGTCAATTGCTGCCAGGCAGCGAAACCACCTAACAAGAATCTTCTCAAAGCAAAACACACATTCAAGATGCCGCTTCTCGTGCCAATTTCATGCGCTATCGTCGCCCCATCTCTCGCTCTTATTGGTAGTTTCCATTGATTAGACAGAAATGCCCTCTCCAGAGTCATAGACGCCGAAATCTATGGCCGCCGCCAATAGCAGAGCAGCATCGAAGATAAAAGTGGGGGCCGCCGTTTTTGCCTGTAAAATGGTCTCTCTCTCTCTCTCTCACAATATTTTCAGAGGAATAAAATTATCTTTTTTATATTAAAATTAATTGACATTCAAGTTTCAAGTACTAAAAAAAAATTATCACATTTTATTTAATTTTTATTTTATTTCAATCTTCCAAGGATTAAACTATTTATAGTTCATGAATTATGCAAAATTTTATAGTATATGTTGAAATATTGATGGACTAGTCAATTGTTAATATCAAATATTATTTTACAAAGTTACTCAAAAACACGGGCAAAGATTATTTTTTAAAGTTGGGCATGATGATTTATTCATTGATTTATTCATTGATTTTTGAAGTTAGGCATGGATTTGGACTTTAAACGTAACTTTGAAAGAATGGAAAACAATGGGGGCATGAAGAGATATCTCTCAACTTTATCTTTTTTTTTTTTCAATGAACTGTTTTTTTTTAATTTCATTATCTAGTAATCCCTTCATTTAAAAATATAAAATATTTTTTGAGGAATTAGATGTTAAAAAATATAAAATATTTTTAATTTTTTAAAATATAATTATTATTATTTTAAATTGTCCCTGTTGATAAATGACTTTATATTTATTATAAAGTATTTAATAAGAGTAAATATCAAAAAATAAAATTAATTTAAAAATAAGTAAATATTTTATTGTGGTTGAGATTCAATTAAAAATATTTTATATTTTTTCATGAAAAGAATATAAAAAAGCATGAGATGTTTTGAAGATTTTTTTGACCTTCTTATTTAATGCGGTCGTATATGTCAAAATCTTTTTATAAAAATCAAGGGTTAAATTTATAGTGTCAGTTTTTTATAATAATAATATTAATAATCTTAGGATTAGAGAATTAAGAAAATAAAAGTAAAAATATAATTTTGGACACCTATACTTTATTTGCATTTTGTTATTAGTTTCTAAATAAAAAATGAGCAAAGTGTAAGGATTTAAAATTATATTTTCTCTCAGTAAAATTTATACTCCCTCCATTCAAAAGGTAAAGCATTTTTTAAGAGGTTAATTGTTAAAAAATATAAAATATTTTTAATTTTTTAAGATGTAATTATTATTATTTTTAAAAATACCCTTATTGAATAAATAATTTTATATTTATTTCAGGGTGAAACATCATATTAAATAGAAATAAATATAAAAAAATAGAGCTATTTTAAAATTAAGTAATTACTTTATTGAGGGGTGAGATTTAATTAAAAATTTTTTATATTTTTAAATGAAAGAGTATAAAATAAAAAAATAAAAAATGGAGTTTCCTTCAAAACTCAAAAGAAAAGAATAGAAGTGCTTTTCTAATTTTATTTATAAATTATTTTTAATATATTTAATTGAAATAAAAAATTTTAAATTTTATTAAATATATTTTAAATTTTAATAAGTTTATATTTTTATTTTTAATAAATATTTTTAAATTTTATTAATAATATTTTTATTTTAAAAATTTAATAAAAGTAAAAATATAAACATGAACATTGAAGATCCTCTCTCCTTGCCTTGTAAATGAGAACGGGGCAAGCTTTGAGTTGACAGAATGGGTGAGGCTTTCCAGTCATCACTGCAGCACACAGATGCTCTCTCGCGTAATAGCGTTTTTGGAAGGCTCCGAACTGTCTGAAAGTGGCGAAGTCAGTGTCAGAGAGAGCGGTAGAGAAGAGGTCAAGGAATGCACGTGAGAATCACGTGCCAAGTCACATCACCGTTTAACAATAATGTGTTCGGACACGTGTATAACTATCATTACGAAATCAAAAACAACCAAAGCCATCGCACGAGAATAGTACACACCCTCCAACAAACAAAGCCTTGAGCCCGTTGGGTACTAGCAATGACACTTCCTCAAACACGCGGCGATGCGACTTGCTTGGCCCCTCAAAACTTCCGTCTCTTCTTTCACAATTTAGGATAAAGATGTATTTTTTTAAATATTTTTTTAAAAAAACACTCACAATCTTATACTATTAATTAAAATAATTTTATTTTTAAAATAATTAAAATAAACATTCTATGCTTTTCAAATTCTTAGTTTAACTGAAATTCTAATGTTAAAAGTTAGAAAATTTAACAGTAAAGGCCAAAATATTCTGTTTAATTATTTTTAAGGCAAAATTACTCTGATTAATAATTTAAAGTATTGAATATTTCTCAAAGAATATTTGAAGGATGAAAATACACATTTATTCTATAATTTATAATATGATATTAAAAATTCATAAATTTTTGGTATCCCTATATTAATACTGATAGATGGGTACTCATTAATTTTATAAAAGATGTCAATCTTCTTCAATCTCTTAAAGAACTTCATAGATTGAGAAATGATTTCTTTTATAAATTTAATTATAGGTATTTCCACATTATTATTGAATTGAAGATATAAGAAGTAAGAGAAATTTTTTTAGATATTTTTACACCTTAATTCTATAACATGAAATCATATTATTTTTTTATTAGGAAAAACCAAAGCAAGAAAAGCCAGATATTCAATTTAATTATATATAGAAACTAGAAAATCACAGGTACAGATATCAATAATCTTTAATCTAAAAGAAATATTTGTCTTAAATAAAATATGAATACGTGTCAAAAATGACATTTGTCTTAAAGGAATAAATCAAGTGAATATTACTAATTTTAATTAAAAATAAAATTTTTATTTTAAAATCAAGTATTCACTTTTTAAAAAATCATAAAACACGTAATAAGTAATATCCACCTTCAAGATTAAAAGTGTTTATTTAATTTTGTTATATTAGGAGTGTTTGAAATTTGAATCCTAAACATCTATCTACACCTTACCCTTGTCATTCGAGACTATCTAAGCATATGTATCTTCTTGAGCATAAATGCAATGGTAATTAAGATATATAATTAGGTGACAAAAATATATATATTAAAACAAAATAAATGATTACTATTAAATCATGGTTAATGTTTCTTTTTCAAATTAAATGTGGATAAAGGTTCTTTGGATTCGAGATCATGGTGTGATGTTTATCTCCCGTCCTAATCACGGTACGAATGAAATAAATATAAATTAAATTTTCGTTCAGGAACAAAGTCTTATTAAAAATATCCGATTCATCTTTTACAGTAATCACATCTAGAATATAATAAAATAGAATGAATTAATACCGTATTTTATAAATACATAATTATTTTAAATATATTAACTATTTCATTATTTTTTGAACATTGTATGTGATAGATATTAGATACCTATAGAAGATACTTTTATTTCAATTTTGAAATTCGATGAATTGTTTTTTGTCATGCCTAATACTTTCTCATATCTTTGTTATAAGTCTTTTTAAAAACATTTTAATGATTTTTTCGCCAACCATTTTTAATGATTGTTGGAATTTTCTAAATTGCCCAAGGCATTAGTTTTTATTTTCTTTAAATTCTTTTATTTATAATATGCATCAATAATTTTGGAAGGAAGAGGTTAAATCAGTAGAGAGAAGGGTTGAGGGTAATTTGGGAATTAGTAAGGCTTCCTCATGTTAACAAAATTACTCATTTTGTGTGAAGAGGATGAATGGCCATATAATAAGAATAAACAAAAGAGTAATTTATGTATGTCAAATTTTATTGACATGATTATTCGTATTCATTTAGTATTATTTCAAACAATTAATTTACATTTACAATTTTTGAATAGCTTTGAAAAATTTTGTATTTAATTATATCGAATTATTTTAAACAATCAATTCCCTGATTGAAACCAAAAAAGGAAAACAAACAATTCTCTGACTCTGCACACAAAGATTGCGATTTCTAATTATTTCATAGATTAATTAAGATATATTTCTTAACCCTTTTCATAAGTCATTTTTATCAATATTAATATAAAAAAATACAAAAAATAAAAATGTGTAGAATTTTATTGCGATTTCTAATTATTTCATAGATTAATTAAGATATATTTCTCAACCCTTTTCATAAGTCATTTTTATCAATATTAATATAAAAAATATAAGAAATAAAAATGTGTAAAATTTTAAATATGTATTTATATAACAAATTTAAAAAATGATGTTAGGTTACCTTTTGTTTTTCTTAGAGAGTAATTTTAAAAATATTTTTTAAATATTATTTAAAAAATTATATCATAACTTATAAATAAACATTTTAAAATATAATTTATAAATAAAACTAGAGTGAGTAAGTCTCACTGCTAGTGCCAAATGTTTTTCATCTGTAAGCTAAATGACAGTTAAGAGGATAATTTTTTTCAATGAAAAAGGAGGATAAATTTAATTATTTTAATTTGCATATTTTAGAATATTTTTAAAATTAATTAAAATATTAAATTTAAAATTTAACAAAATATTTTGTTATGGGCCTCCAAATCTATTTAAACGACATAAAAATAACAAGAGATAATGATAGAATAAGATACAAGTAAAGAAACTTCTTTACCCTGGTCATGATTTTTGGAAAATAATATCCGAAATATGATTGTTTAAGTACCTGATAAATTTTTATTCATTAAAATATAAAAATTTGGATAAGATGCGATTGAAAAAAATTGTATATTATGAATAATTATAACGTTGGACTTAATCATCACTTGTTTGACTTAATAAATATTACCATTTTTAAAAATTTTAAAAAATTAATTTCCTTTCCAAAAACATCCGAACCAGGAAAATCCGAAAATCCGTTTCAATTATCAAAGTTAATGAACTGACATTGAGTTCTCTCTCTCTCTCTCTCTCTCTCTATCTCTCTCTCTCTCTCTCTCAGTAGACACATAAAAACAGAGCGTTGCAAATTCCCTCTCGCTCTATTTGCTCCTTCGGCCTCATTCAGCTTCTTCCTCTCATCTCTTACTTCAGAGAGCTTCCATCTTTAATTTCAATCAAAGCATTTAAAGTCATCTCTCAATTCTCTGCGACATTTATTTTCTCCCAAATCTCCAGTAGGCACACTTTGTCTCTTCGTCGCAATTATTATGTATTGCCCAATGCCTCCAAACTTCTTTCTGGATTTCGCCATTTTTCTCAAATTTCAATCTCTCTGCTCCTCTTCTTCTTTTTCTGCTGCTGCTGCTGCTGCTCCTCTCTGATTGAAATAATCGTTGCCCTATTCTTTGACTTTCGAGGCCAGCTTACAAGGGAACTTCATCAATTTGCAAAATGCAGTCCCTTATATATATGCCTCTTTTTTGTTTCGTTTCTCTTCTGTGAGTTTGGTTCCCAGGTTTCGGATTCGCGAATCGTCTCTTCTTCCTTCGCTTTTCGAGTCTCTAAGAGGCAGTGAAATTTCTTGAGGTTTCGGTCTCTTTCTTGCGAAACTTTTCCGCTTGATCATGTCGTGTTGCTGCGGAAGCTCGCTCACGAATTTTGAACGGTTTCTTCAACGTATCACTCCGGTAGTTCCTTCGAAGACTGTTTCACAGGTATGTACTTTCCGTCTTCTTTTTGTCTGCTTCCTCTTAATGTTTCCCTGTTTCTCTCAATGGCTGTTTCAAGGTCGAGTTCTTTATTTCTTTCTTTCTGGTTTTCCATAACCGGGAGCGAAAGTTTATACATTTTTAAAGAACTTTTCGTTCAGTTTGAAAAATCTCATGTGTGTATATTTGCGTGTCATGAGGATAAACGATGGAATGGAAATTCTCGCCCTGATTCTTTTTCCCGGAAAATTTCCGCGTTATCTGCGGAATTTGGGAGAAAATTTGGAGATTTTTCTTTTTTGTCAATAAGTTTTTAATATTTTCATCTCAGATATTTTACTTTTACTTTTTTTTTACCAGTAATAACATTTTAATATTTGAATTATTAATTACTTTCGTTTTCTTGTAAGCCGATGTTATCTTTGTCTTTTTTTGCTTTGGGTCTTTTAGTACTATGGTCAACTCTTTCGGGTTACAGAGGATTCCAGATTTCCATCTCTCAATCGTGAAATTGAGAGAAATTCAACTGATAAATCAAAAGTAACATTCTGAATTGAAACTAGCCAAATTTTGTCCTGTTTAATAATAACCCAGATCTAGAATATTCGTTTCCTTATACAAGCCTTGAGCAATCGTCTTCAATCGCAGGGTATATTTTAGCCCAAACACAATGGTTTTAAATTTAATCTATCATAAAGATTTAATTAAATTAATTTCAATTAAGAAATGGGATTATCAAGATGGGGTGAAAATAAATTACTTTTGCACTTTTCAATCTCCTCCAGTTGTCCACCTTTGCTGTCCTAGTGCTAAAAAATATTTTTTTTTCTTTTGAATGTGACATTAACCAGAACCTTTTCTTACGTTGTATGTTTTTAATTATATATAATTGTATATTGTATTGATATGTTTATTGATTTGTTGCGTCTGAGTCTAAGTCACACGCTTTTTAAAAAGAGAGATAAAACTACGTGAAATTGCAGCATTTGGAAGGGAAATCTGCGGGTAAAAGTTTGACATTGTCATTCTGCAGTGGAAAGTGTTTTCTTGCTTTGGCCTCTGAATAATGGTAAAAGCATAATAACAAAAGGATAACCACAAGTCCACAACGTTGCTTCTATTCGGATGAGTGCCACATGTCACTTGTAGCACCCCACTTACTCAAGTCTCAAATTAGATAATTGGTTCCCCAATTTCTCTATGCAATGTTTAGATGTATTTCATTACTGATATTAGTAATCTTTTCCCTAGGAATCTTGCTACTTTTTATTTTTGGGTATATCTGATGCGAGCCAACTCATTGCAATTTAGAATTTGTGCATACTTTTGGTTATTTTTCTAAATATGTGTATTCTCTTGGATGGGTTGGATTGCAATAAAAAATGTGTTGATATTGCTTGTGATTCTGATAGAAGGCAGAAATGGTCAATTTGATTTATTGACCATTTTTGGTTGATTTTTTAATTGAATGTACATTGCAGAACTGCATTAGTGATCTGAATGCCCTGTGGCAACCTCTTGGTAAGGACACAGTTGAATACTTTACCCTGAAGGATCTGTGGGACTGCTACAAGGAATGGAGTGCATTTGGTGCTGGAACAAATGTGATGTTGGAAAGTGGTGATGAAACTGTGATGCAGTTCTTTGTTCCCTATTTATCATCCATCCATATCTACAGCGACAAATCTGTTGTGGCTTCTAGGTACATTTTACGACACGACAACCTCGATGATTATATACTAATTGCGACAGATACGGCAATTATTGAAAGGTCAACACTTATGAGAAAAAGCGATATTGTGTTTTATATGCAATGAACATAACAAAACACCTTAAATCTCATAAAGCAACAATTATATATTAAATGCGACAAATACGACAATTTATGAAATGCTGATACTTAAGAAAAAAGTGATATTCTGTTTTATATACATTGAACGTGACAAAACACCTTAAATTACATTTAATCGTTGTAGTTGTTCATATCTTGTCGTGTCGTGTATCCATGATAATACATGTATTTGTTGTGTCGTGTATCCATGATAGTACATGTATTTGTCGTGTTCGGTATCTATGTTAGTACATGTATTTCTACTATATGATATATCTATGTTTGTGCATGTATTTCCTACGTGGTGATTTAATCTACCAAGTTGACTCTTCCTATTTTGTAGGAACCGGAGAGAGGAGGGCGATGGAGTCGAATTTGAAAGTGACTCGTGGAGTGATGACAGCGGAAGCGACAATCTATCTCAGTCACTGAGCAACAACTCAAGCAAATCATGGGATGCTGTGTCTGAGGAGAGCTGTGACCAGGATGGTTCATGGCCAAGGAGGGATAGGCTTGGCTACCACTATTTACAGTACACTGAGATGTCTTCGCCATATCAGAGGGTTCCACTTGTGGAGAAGGTTGTAACGTTCACCTCTTTTAAGTGGTAATGAAAATGATATTGATATTATGTGTGACACTCACAATGCTGCATCACTGATGAGTAAGGACTGCTATACATGTGTGATTTCAGATAGCTGAGTTAGCAAGAAGCCACCCGGCATTGATGACCCTGAAGAGTGTCGATCTTTCACCGGCAAGTTGGATGGCAGTTGCTTGGTGAGCATATAATTTAGTTGGTTTTATGTGTTAAGCTCAACTGTAATAACATTTTTTTTTTGGGAAGTGAACTGTTGAGTTTGAAGTGGTAAACTTTGCTCATTTATACTTTTAATGGATGTAACTCAATACAAAAGTTTCAAGTATTCATTTAACACTGTGATGACCATTTGACTCAACTTGCAAGAGATAGGTAACTTTCTAAACAAGGTAGTATTGGGAGAAAGAGACTTGTTCCAAAATCACTTCCATGGAAAAGTTTAAAGGTTTGGTCGGTTTGGTCGTGTTTAATTTCTGATTCTTTTCCAAGTGATTTAGTGTTTTCAGAATATATATATATATATATATATATAATACAATTGAGTTTTTATGTTACTATAGAGTAGAATTCTAAGAACATATCCATGTCTATATACATTATTAAAATTTATAGGAAGCCACATTTTTCACAATCTCTGAATAGTGTAATCTGTTGTATGAGACGTTATGCAATATATGGACCGTCATTTCGTCATTCAAGAAAAATATCAAATATTAGAATATCATTTCATGTCATTGTTGGTGTTAAAAAAAAAAAATCTAGTTATTGATTCAATTATATCCCAAGTAGACCTAGTCAATGGTTTTGATAGGTGAAAATTGATCTTGACTTAGATTTTATTATGTGACGGTCAATTTAATCTTTGAACGCCTCAAATTTTGTTTGGTTGATTTATCATTCTCAAAGTTTCTATTTGATACCTTGAATAAACAATTTTTCACCACCTCTTTCTAATAGGTGTCTGGTGCAATTGGTCTGTTACATGCATATATATATATATAAATATATATATATATATATATATATATTCATATATACTGACACTTCAACTGGCAGGTACCCTATATATGCCATACCAAGTGTGAAGAATGAAAAGGACTTGGAAACATGCTTCCTTACTTACCATACATTATCGTCGTCTTTCCAAGGTACCTACGAGTTGTTAAATGTCTCAATCCAACTTGCAGTTTTTACTCTAAATTACTGCGTTGTACGTTGTGAAACTCTTCTGTTCAGATAACATGAAGGAATACGAAGACATTGAGTTAGGGAAAGGCATATGTTGTTGTGGTGGTGGTGCCGCACAGAAGGAGCTAGTAGGAGAGAAAATGACAAGTGGCGGCGGGTGGATGTCGGTGCCACCGTTCGGGGCGGCGGCATACAAAATGCAGGGAGACATATGGGTAAACCCTGATTCCTGTGATTCTGAAAGGCTAACATATCTTTACAGTGCTGCTGATTCTTGGTTGAGGCAACTCAATCTTCATCACCATGACTTCAACTTCTTCACCTCTCACTCTTCCTTATAAATCTCTTCAACTTCTGAAACACATGAAGAAATTGAGGTTATACTTTTGACATAGGAGATGCTTTATAAGAACAATTCGGGAGAACATAGAGCCAAAAAGCAGACTCACACATGAGCGAATCTCACCTAACTTTATATTTGTCCTTTTTTTTTGTTTATATTATTTCAAATAATTTAAGGGATCAATCAAATGATAGGCAATAACAGGTAGGAGGTGAGTTGTATTCTATTTTATCTGTTGAATCCCTTAAATTATTTGAAATAGATCTTAATCATTTTCAAAGTTTCAACTTTACAGTTTTGTAAAGAGGTCAGGCATTGGTCAAAAAAGTGTACTCTAACTGTGAACGCTGAATAGTGAAAGATCTTTTCCTTTTAATTGCAATTTTTTTAAGAAATTTTAATTTGTTTTTATTAAGTCCGATCAATTTAGTTCCCCTGTTAACACAGGGTACGTTTATATTTCTCTTCCTTTCTTCTTCTAATCGATATATGCCATTGTATCTTCTGTATAACTTTCAATCATGAGCTCGGTCAAATTCAATCTTGGGGCTCATTTTACGCCATCAATGGAGGCAGTCAGGTATAGTGCCCAAACTTGCACATGAATCCTCTAGCCCATGAGCCATCATCAAAGCCCACTTCCCCAGGGATGACTTCTTGCAACTCGATCAACAATGTTAGCTAAATATAGCCTACCTGACTTAAAATGATTGCAAAACTAACGAATAAAGAATAATTCAATTTGTAAGGATTTAATTCATAACTTAAAAGATCATGAGGTTAAGAAAAAAAAAAGGCGTAACCCATCCTGCATTTGATAAACATAGTCAATCTAGTTTAAAATGATCGCAAATCTAACTAACAAAGGATAGTTCAATTGATAAAGATTTAATTTATAACTTATAAAGTCGTGAGGTTAATTTCGCTATTGATGTGAAGATTTTATTGGTAATTAATTTATAAGTACTTCTGTAAATATTTTTTGAATATATAAGCATGCCCTTGCTCTAATGAATTTTTAAGATCCAACTTACCTAATTAAAAAAAAAAGATTGCAAAACTTATTATCATGCATGATATTGTTAAATTTCTTGTGCAAATCTCAAAATTTTTTCTTTTGTTTACTCTGATTTAAATAATACTACTTTTATTGGAGGTATCTCAAAATTTATATGCATAAGGAAAACACATTGTGAAATAGAAGTTGTTGTTTAAATTTTAATTTATATCGAGCAAGGAAAATTTGTTGGGTGCCAAATTTTCTTCTTCAATTAATTATGAGAGAAAAAACTTTGTAAATAATTTAACTTTTTTAGGAGAGGAAGGCAAGAGAGGGATTTTAATGGAGGGGAGGGGAGGAGAGGAAAAATAATTATATATAGACAATTTTATGCTTAGATTATCAAAATTATTTTTCCTAATAAAATATAATTATGGATTTTTTAATATGTAATAATGAGCATATAGAATAATTATCATTGTTAAATATATCATTAAAAATTTGCCATTGTTGAACTTGTTTAAAAAGATAAAGAGTGGCAATTAAACGAAAGAAAATATTGATCATTGTACAACAAAATTATGCATCTCCCTTTTCAATTCCTTTAATTTGGAGGGAAGGGTTTGGAGGAGGGATTTTTTAAAAATTTTCTTTCCCTTTTCCTCAACTTTTTCAAACCAAACAAGAGGCCCGTCTAACCAAGTCGATACCTTACTTCAATGAAAGAAGAGCATAATTACACAAGCGTGGGTGTTAGCTGTATGAGAAAACTGGTTAAATCCATCTCTAAGGACAATACATTTTAAAATAAAATAAGTTATTATTTATTTTTTTAAAAAAATATAAATTATTTTTAATTAAATTTTACTCTTAATAAAATTAATTAATTATCTTCTAACTAATAATATTTCATATATATATATATATACACACACCCTTATTTCAAAGGGTGTATCACTTAAAAATAAATATAAAATAATTTATTTATTTAGGACATTTTAAAATAATACATTAATTATACTTTAGTATACTAAAAATGCTTTATATTTTTAAATATATATCTTTTTAAAAAATATCTTATATTTTTTTAATGAAAGGAATATATTTTTAAGATGTGTGTAAAATAAATTTTAAAATAAAATGAATTGCCTAGTTCTAAATATATTAAAATAAATTTTTTTTAAAATTTTTATTTTACTTTTATTTTTTTAAATATTAAAATAATTCCCTGCACTGCGCGAGATCAAAGCTAGTCTTATCTTACTGCATCAAAACACTATTCATCTACAGTTCGTATAATATTAAACTATTTTTTAGTTTTAAATCATATTTGTAGGACCCACATTAAAAGAAATAGGTGTAAGGCTCGTAATAAAAAATAATGATACAAATTATATCCAATGAACATGATAAATATGAAGTTTGCAATATGATTATAAATTTAATTTAAAAAATAAAAAATATAAATTTGTTATATTTTAAAAAATTATGCAAGATTCATTGTGAAAATAATAGTTGTAAGATATATAATAGAAAATGATTATGGATATAAGACTTATGGTAAAAATATTAAGTGCAGGATATGCAATGAAATTACAAATTTAATTAAAATAAAGAGTGAAAAAAATATGCATTTAGCTGAATGACTTTTTTTGGCAATTTAAATTTTTAATTATGTAGTGATAACACTTTCTAAAATAATAAATTATTCTTTTTATTTGGGATACAATACAATGACTAATAGTTTCAAGGGGGTTTGCATACTTTTAAAAATTGAAAAGAAGTATATGTAATTATGGTAAAATTATAGAGATAATGTTTGTATATTTTACTGCTATATATTTTTTAAAGTTACCAACGGGGTTGGATGTAGCAAAAAGAAAAAAATCAGTAGAGACAAGCTAACATTTGAGTTCCTACAAGGAAAGGTGCTAAAATTTAATATCTGATTGTATCTTGAATATGATTTTTTCTTATAGGAGAATATACTTGTATGTAATAAAAAATATAAATCTAATTAACAAATTATAAAATGATGTTTTTATTGTTTAAATTTTAATTTTAAATATATAGGGAGAACATATAACATCTCAAAAATCTTAACCTCAAATTAGTTAAACCATATGAGTATAAGTTAGTGATTGAGGTTAATTGAATTAATTAGCATGGTGTGTGATTTAAGAGGGCCAACGGGCCTATTGGGTTGTGGCTACAACCTTGGTATCAAGTCTGGAATGATAATGGGCTATTTAAGCCCTAAAAAGGAAAGAAAATATTAGGAAGGAGGTTTCTATGCCACATGTTACGGCGCAAGGAGCGTGTGCCATATCATATGGCTCAAGTTCACAGGAGGTAGAGTCCTCTATATCACATGTCATGGTCCAAGGAGCGTGTATCGCAAAGCATAGTGAAATGGTTTAGAACACCAGAATTTTAAATGTATCAAACACGATCCTAATACAAATATGAGAGAAAAGATAGTGTTTGAACAAGAAATGAGAAGAGCACAAGGAGAGCTCTGCTAGGGCATGGATTAGAACACCATTTGAAAATTATTTGATGTTCCCAACCTTTACTAATAAGTTCTCTAAGCATTTATCTTTCTTCCTCTTCCATTTTTCTTAAGTTTAAAAGTCAGGGTTTGCTAGAGAAGTTGATTTTTAGACTTATGGGGCTATGGGTTTAAACCCATTAATTTAAATATAGTTAATATGAGTTGTTTAAGGTATTTAAATACTAGTATGAGTAATAAATGCATTTTTATAGGTTGGGGATCATAACTGTCTAAAAATTTCTCATAAATGAAGTAGTTGAAGGTTATTAATGTCATTAATGGTCGATTGGGAGTTTAATGAAGTTAATGTGACTTAAAAAGAGTTGATGAACCCAATAAGTATGTGTAAAAGTGAAAAGATTATAGTTTTAATAGGTTTAAAGTGTTGAATTGAGGAGTATGAGTTATTGAAATCATGGTATTGATAATTTTTGGTATGATAATTTCTAGATTAAATTTCATACTGGCACCATTCAAGCTTTGTGAAGCTTTGGAACCATTTTATTGACAGGTAAACCTTTAATTTCTTAAAGGTTTGAGATAATCGAAGGAAAATTTTCTTATGCTTTTTTTTTTGGTAAAAAATTTTCTTATACTTTTATGTGTTAATTAGTTACTTTGATTATTAAACCATTATTGTTACTTGTAATATTGTTTGTAATGCAAGTGTAGCATGTGATATTTAAATAATCATGTAATGATAATGATTGATGAATTTTTTTGCAAGTGATTGTATTATGAACATATGATTTAGGGCGTTATAACGGTATGACAAACAACAAATTGCAATGGCGATTTAATAAATTGAAAAATAAAATATACATGTATGTTTTGTGAAAATTAAGAGATTTGTGATTAATTGTGATTGTATGACAACATGGAGTTTAATGATATAATGTGATATAAAGTTTTCGTGATAAGTGTGAAGTGAAGTCATGTGATGTATTGTGAAATAAATATGCATGGAGTACTATGATGTTATTTACCATGTAAATATGTTAAGTTATATGCATGCTATGAATTTGTTGCACTTGTGTATTGCATGATTATGTGAGGTGAGAGTTCACCTATATAAAGGAGTAGAGAGCTGAAATCTATGTGGTATGGCCGCCATTCATAGCTCGATGGCTTGCCTTAATACATTTATATATTACTTGTCTCACTTGTTCCACAAGGGACTATCTTATAGGTATTTAGAGACTTAAACCTAATTAATTTAGTTTTCACTTATTCGATGAGGAAGTTAGTTTAAGGAAAACAACATCCATAGTGTGAGATTTAAAGGAAACCATAACTCGCAAGTGAGTTAAGTAACCTTGGCTAAATAGCTTCTGTAAGGTTTCCCTTACTTAATCACATTTAACTCCATAATCAAGGTAATTAAGGGATTAACCCTCAATGGATTACCAAAGTTGTAAAATTTCATAAAAGAGAAGAATTTTCAAATCATATATAATGGGATCCTAAATTTAACATTTCAAATCTCAACCAATACTTATTATGCTCAAATCTGAGTTTGAAAATGATGCAAAAGCTTGAAAAATAAATGGGACCCGAACCAATGAGTTTTAAAACTCAAAACTAAATTTTGTGCAAAAAAAGTGACATGCGCTGCTGTTTGTGACATATATGCCACGATTCACCCTTCTCTACGCCATGCGTTACAGCATGAGGCGCCATGCATCGCGGTGCAATGCATGAATTTAACAGCAACAGCTGCTGTCATTTGACAATAGTGGGAGTGAACTTCTGATGCATCACAAATCTTCATCTGACATCCGACTAAGGTGGTTTCAGTGTCTATATAAAGCTTTCTCTTAGTTCTAGTTAATGGCACCAATTTCATACTCAAATTCTTTTTTTATAAAAAGTTAGATATCAAAACCTATTTTTACCACTTTTCACACAAAACACAAAACCTTGGTGTCCCAACTCAACTATAAGTGCCAAAAGCTTACACCGACTATCGGACCACACTTAATGGACTTTTAGCGGACCCATGCAACACATCATACCCAACCAAAAATACATATTTTTTAAAATCACCACTCAAACCTAATTTTCACAAAAACATAAGGGGGAGGAAATCATGCATAAAACCATCATTTTCATTTTAAATCATTCAAAATAAACATGTTTCTACTTGTATAAGTATTTTGGCCCTATCCATGGGTTTACAACCAAAACTCACTAACCCGAGCACAAAATACACAAGTTGAACATTAAGTTAATGCAAGTAATACAAAATAATGACGTGTGATCCTAGTTGGCAATTGTACAACATTAATACACAAAAATAAAGTAAAGAGGCATAAAGGTGGGATTTCACCACAATCTTACGCCTCAAAGTATTTTTCCTTGACTCGAATTCAATGAGCCAGGTCCTGAAAATATTGAAAATTGAGAGGTAAGTACAACTACTCAATAATCAAGTTTCACATAATCTATATAGTTGCATATCAATTATAATAGATGTAAATAGGAAAACATAATTACAACATATGTGAGGAACTTGACCACGGTATAGTACCAAAAACCATGTGATTGGGCCTAAAAACACACACACACAGAGATATATATATATATATATATATCCATACAAAATATATAAATGTATATCCTGGGGTTACAATAATACCAACCATGCATTCCTAACACTTACCGAACCATAATACTAACAACTATATAGTCAGATTTAAATGCATGATTAAATGTCAACCTTATACCCTCATATTACCTCCGACATGAAGTTGATGGCTATCACGTGGCTACGTCCTTCACAGACCAACCCAGCCTTTTACTTGTGATGAGCTACCAGGCCAGGGTTAATTCACTCACTTATGTAATGTGGTTTCTCTTAATACTAATAATAATGGGATGTCGAACCCTTGATCTAGACTTCTCATGAACCAGTAGAGACTAATTAGGTTCGAGTCCTTCATAAAACAAGTGGAAAAGTCCCAAATTAATCATAGGATAAGGGTTACCTCTCAATTCCAACGGTCGGTGCCAAGGAAAATTCTTGATTCTAATGGTCACTGCCAATACCACATGAATTTTATGCAACTACTCCTCTCCTTAGGCGAACTTCTGTAAATAATCATGCTATGTACATTTCTCACATAATATGCATTCCAAACAACCAATTCATGGCATATAAACTCACATACTCATACTCAAATACTCCATATGCTTAACACATTACACATCACAATTTGCCACCTACATTAACATGCCATAATCAACTTTATAAATCACAAATGGGTGGCATGATAAAGGTTGTCCTTATGCAAAACCATTTCACAAATAAAAGCACATTTCCAAATTACATCATTAATTTAAATCATCAACCACGTTTCATAAACAAAATTAATATTCAACTATAAAAATTAGGTTTTCCCTGGTTGCCTCAAACATTTAAAAGGTCAAAGATTTACTCCTCACACAAAATACTTTCAAAGTGTCTCTCAAGCTTCCAAAGCTTCACCGTAATCCTATGCCTCAAAGTGTTTTTCCCTGACTCGAATCTAATGAGCCAGGCCCTAAAATTATTGAGAATTGAAGGGTGAGTACAATCACTCAATAATCAAGTTTCACATAACCTATACAGTTGCATATCAATTATAAAAGATGTAAATAGGCAAACACAATTACAACACATGTGAGGAACTTGGCCATGGTACACAATACTAATAACCACGTGATTGGGCCCAAAAAAACACACACATACACACACATATATCCACACAAAATATATAAATGCACATCCTGGGGTCGCAATAATACCAACCATGTGTCCCTAACACTTGTCGAACTATAATACTAATAACTATATAGTCGAATTTAAATGCATGATCAAATGCCAACCTTATACCCTCTTGTTACCTCTAACATGAAACTAATGGCTATCATGTGGCTACGTCCTTCACGGACTAACCTAGCCTTCTACTTGTGAGGAGCTACTGGGTCAAGGTTAACTCACTCACTTATGTAATCTGGTTTTCTCTAATATTAATAAACATGGCGTGTCGTACCCCTAATCTAGCCTTCTTATGAACCAATGGAGACTAATTAGGTTCGAGTCTCTCATAAAACAAGTGGGACAATCCTAAATCAATTATAGGATAAGGTTTACCTCTCGATTCCAATGGTTGGTGCCAAGGAAAATTCTTAATTCTAGTAGTCACTGCCAATACCACATGAATTTTCCGCAACTACTCCTCTCCTTAGGCGAACTCCTACAAATGATCATGCTATGCACATTTCTCACATAATATGCATTCCAAACAATCAATTCATGGCATGTAAAATCACATACTCATACTCAAATACTCCATATGCTTAACACATTACACATCACAATTTCCTACTTATATTAACATACTATAATCAAATTCATAAATCACAAATGGGTGGCATGATAAAGGTTTTTCCTATCTAAAACCATTTTAAAAATAAAAGCACATTGTCAAATTTCATCATTAATTTAAATCATCAACCACGTTTCACAAGCGCAATTAATATTCAAGTACAAAAATTAGATTTTTCCTGATTACCTCAAACTTTTAAGAGATCAAAGATTTACCCTTAACACAAAATATTTCCAAAGCTTCTCCCAAGCTTGAATGGTGCCAAATTAAATCACAGCATAAACACAATACAAGGATATCATTATTATCCTATTTTGTGAATTTTCTAACATTACTGTCCACCCACTTTATTCTATCAATTTATAAATCACTATCCATTAATACCCAATGGACTCATTGTCATTTATAAATCTTCAAACCAGTATTAATTGACATAAAAGTATCCTAACTATCTCATTAATGATAAATTTTTGGATATTAAGTGCTTCACTCAACAAACTCTTGATAAAATCATCAATATAAGATTTATCTACTACAAACAACTCTAAATATATCTATTTTAACTAATGGGTTCAGACTCATAACTCTCATAGACCAAAAATCACGATTAATGCTTAAACTCTAACCTAAACTTTCATAAATGAGGAAGAGAGAAGAGGGCATAGATTACTTACTTTAGGTGTTAAAAGCTTCAATCTATCACCAATATGCTTCAACAACATGCTCTAGCAAAGCCAAAGTTATGCTCTTCATTTTCTCTTTCCTCTTTTCTATTCTTTGCACGTAGAATTGTATCTGATTTATTAGATTTTTGGCTGCGTGTCAGGGCATATGCTACCCTTTGCTACCACACATAGTGTAGAGACGCCATTGCATTTAAAATCTTCCTTTATGTGTCACAACGGATTGACCACACATTGCGACATGTGGCATAAAGGGTTTCACCTTACTTTTTCTTCCTCTTTCCTTACCCGGGTGGCCTACTATCGATTCAGACCCACTTCTAGGGCCAAAATCATAACAATTTACATAAACTAGGCCCTTCTAGCTACACATCTCATTAACTCAATAATCATACTCATTAGGTTAACTAATCATGATTAAATTTTCTCAAATGTTACAGCTTCTCATGCATGAAAGGCTAGGGTAGTCTCCTCACATAGACGAGCCTATTGTGTAATAACCCACGGTTTCATGTTGGAAGTATAAGAAGGATATAAGAGAGTGTAATCATATATATTGTTATTAACAGTGCATGGTTGTTTGTACTGTTACTCTTGTGATGAAATCATGTGAAAGTATGTAATTAACATTGTAAATATAAAAATGAATTTGTGAAAGATAATTTGACTCGAGCATGAAATATTATGCCACTTGCATTTTAAAATTATTTAACATGCATGAGTATGAGTTAGATGCACCTTAGTTATTGCATGGTTGTACTCACCATTCTCTCTTTGATATTACAAGTACTAGCTCATCAAGTAAGGACAGAGAGAAACAGCATGAGTTATAGGATTTAATTATCCTAACTAGTAGGTCTCATTTATTTTGAGATTTTATGTGTATAATTTTAATGAAATTGCCAACTAGGAGTTGTATTGTTTTGATTACTTACACTATATGAGATGATTTAAGTTAAATTGTGTATTTTGAGCTCTAGTTTATTTGTACATTTAATCTAAATATCCAGATAGGCTCTCCTTTGTATTTTGTGATTAAGCAATTGAGTATTGAAATCGTGTCTTATGTGTTATTGAGTTGTCATGGTGTGTTGTATAGGTCCTTTGTAACCTATTGAGGGTGATATAAGGGCTTTTATGAGCTTTGGTACTTAGAAATGAAATTGGACACCCTAGATTTATTTTTGAATTTGAAAATAGTGAGTTTACAAATAGGTGTCCAAATATTGAATGAAAAATGATATGTGAATGAAACTAGTGCCATTATTTACTACTCTGAAAGAGTTCTCTATAGATATATAGATCACCTTAATTAGATGTTGGATAAAGAAATAGAATGCACCAAAAGTTCACCTCAGGAGCTATCATTTAACAGCACTTATACTATCATTATCTATGCAATGCACTGTGGTGTACAGTATGAAGTATGCCATGATGCACCCCTTGTTTTTGTGTTGAAAGGTTAGTTTTAATAAAAATGCAAATGCTTTGAACCTTTTTAGTACCTTATACTTCTGCAATTATGTTTTACTCTAATTTTTAGTTTATGAAATGATATTTAAGTATTTTATAAGTTTGAAAATTTAGGATTTCATTTATGTAATTTGACAAACTTAATAATCTTTTGGGTTAGCTCCGTGAGTATTTTGATTTTAGAGATAATTATGAATTAATAAGTGAGACCTAAAATAACACATCCTAAAAGAATACATTATTCTTTGTACTATTTTTCATACAAATTTAAAGTAATTTGTGTAAAATAAAGTGAGTTGGTGTTTATATTTTTAATATAGAATGATATGTTATTTATGTTTTCAATATGCACAAGGATAAAAAAATATAAAATGAAAAAAGTTTTTATAGTGATTGTGGTCTTACTTGACTTCACTCATAAGTAATGTGTAATTGTATCAAAAATAAAATATAATTTTATTTTAAAATAATAAATTATAAAATAAAACATGTTAAAATTTTAATTTTCGTAAGGATGACTAAGCCTGGGACAACAAACTTTTTTTATTTTTATTATATGCAAGGGCAACATATCATAAAATAATTTTTGTGGGAATAAAACAAGTTATTATTCATATTTTTTACATGGACTAGGTAGAATATATATTATTAATATATAAAAGAAGCCTATGGTTTGGAAATCTATGGAAAAATTCTTGCAATTATGTATCTTAAAGATAATTATATAATGTTAATGAATGTATTTTTCATTGTATATTTTCTAAACTTTTCTTCATTATTGTTTTTATAGTCATGCACATACATGTGATTAATAAATAATACCTAATATCAATTATGCTATTTGTTTGATTTTAAACCATTATTTCTTATATACATAATTTTTATCTATTTTTATTTTTTAGGAAGAATTGCCCAAAAATACCTCACCAGCAATTTATTTGCTAATAAGGACCTAGGATATATTTTGAAACTTGGTCCTTCTTTGGCTCTAATTCTCACATGCGTAATGACCATTTTGCCCTTATAGTATTTGAAAAAAAAGGCGTATACGAAGCTCCTCTCAGGTGTGCGATCCTTTGCAATCCAACATTCAATTTTGTTTGGTGAAGCTTCAAGACTGATCACCAAGTTGAAAACTTTGTTAGGTAGGCTCCTTGCATTTTTGACTTTATTAGGTAAGTTATTCTTTGTTTTTTAGTATTTATTTAGTGATAGTTGAATTTCAATTTGAGTTTTAGATTTTTGCTCAAAGAGTTTGAAAGAAGTTGAGTGAAGTATCTGCGTTACTACTTGCTCCTCCCATAAGTGTATTTCCTCACATTGCAGAGGTTGGTGACACTTCATATAGACTTCAATGGAATGATGTTATAATTTTTTGTTGAAGGATGGTTTTTTCCTTTGACATTTGAAAATTGCAGGTTTATATAATATCCTTATAAGCCTTAAGAGAAAGGAATGGAAAGAAATATTTTGCTACTTTTATGTAAGAGAAAGGATTGTTATTAATGAAGGGAGGGTATAATACACTAGTGGTAGAGCAAATGGAAGGATAGTAAGTACTTTGATGTCAATTGATGAATTAAGAAGTAAAATATGATCATTTATTGAGTATGAACTTAAAGGATTGGAATTGAAGTGCACACTATAAGAATTAAATGAAACCACCCTAATAGACTTGAAAGATGATAGAGGAGCTCAACACTAGTTGAATTTAATGAAAAATTTGCACCTGTTTATATAGTTAAATGTGTAAATATGTGTAGAAATGAAATTGAACCTATACTAATTCGTCAAGGGTTAGATTATATAAAAACATTATTTAGATTATCTGTTGTTAGATCTATGTCAAATAAGAGAAATGAAGAACTCCCATGTTTAATTCAAAGTACACCTGCTCCTTTTCCTGAGCATGGTGCAGCCAAGTGGAAGGACTTGCTTTTGGACCCTAGACAAACATTCAATAATATAGACATATTCAAGGAATCATTGTACAAGTATAGTTTGGTACACAAGTTTGTGCGCAAGTATGTGAAGAATAATGTAAGAAGTATAATAGTAAAGTGTATATTTAATGGGTGTCCATGGAAGATAACTGCTTATGCAATGAGTTATGATTTAAAGTTCTTTTATGTGTATTCCTTGAAGAATGAGAACATTTACTCAGCTCAGGATAATCTCATAGTTTGTCAAAAATTCACCTTTATGTTGGCCTCATTTTCCTTCAAAGATGGCTTGAGGTGTTCATTGGATAAAGCACAAAATGAGATGAAGTGAGACATGTATAAGGACTATGGTCTTTCATTGTCTTATGACCAAGTATGGAAAGGAAAAGAGCGATCATTGGTAGATATGCAAGGATCTCTTATCTAATCTTACCTGTTGATTCCTTGATTTTGCTAAAAATTAGTGGAAGCCGACCCAGCAACTATGTCTAAATGGGCATCATCAATTGACCACAAATTTCAAAGGTTGTTTATATTATATGGATGTTATATATAAGGGTTCTTGAATGGTTTTTGGCTTATATTATACATTGATGGATGTCACTTAAGTGATCCATGTCGGGGTATTATGTTGGTTGCTTTTGCACATCATGCTGATAATGAGCTTTTTCATATCACATATGTTGTCACGAGTGGAGAGACCAGTGAGGAATGAAACTTGGTTTATGTAGAATATTAAAGGCATTGTAGGCATTCTGGAAGTTACAATAGTATTGGATAGGCATAATGCAATAATGCATGCTGTGACAGCTATCTTTCAGCATGAGAGGCATGCTTCTTACTATAGGCACATTAAAGAGAACTTTAATACAGGGTATGGAAAATTTTTTCAAGATGCTAGATGTAATACTCGTATGAGGAAGGAGAATGCATTGAAATTGTTAGATGCAATTGCATATGCTAGACTTGATGGTGAATATGATAGAGCAATGGCAAATATGCATTTCTTTTGTTTTCAATTGAGCAAGTGGATTGAAGATTATGGTGAGATTGATCATTGGGTATTGTCAAGGTTTTCATTTTAGAGGAAGACAATTTAACCTTACATCTTGTTGAGTCCTACCATACATGTCTTGTGACTGAGAGAAAACATCAAGTGGTTACATTATTAAATGAGCATAGAGAGAAGCTCGCTAAAAGGATGTTTGCTAGCAAGGAAGCAATTAAGTTTTGGAGTAATGGAGATTTCCTTAACATAGAAGCTAAATTGGAGCATGTATTGCCTGCAAAAAAGATGGTGATTGGATAATATTCAAACCATATGTTCGAGATTGTATTTAGAGAAGTTCATATGTCTGTTAATCTCGCACCAGGGAGTGCACTTGCAAGGCATGACAAATGTCTAGTATATTATGCCCACATGCATGTTTAGCTATCAAATATGTTAGAGGTAATACATACACGAATGTTAAAGAGTGTTATAAAGCTAGTTCATAAGAGAAAACATATAATAGAACTATGATGCTAATTGACATTGATGACATGCTAAAGCTAAGTGACTTGTAGTGGAATAATTATGACAATGTGACTTTCTTGTGACCCTTGACAACAAGTTGTCATCTTGAAAGACCTCATATAATTAGAAGAGGGTCGCAATATCAAAGCAAGAAAGTGTACAAATGTTTAAAGTGCACAAATGTTCAAGGTGCCATTGGAAGGGCATACTTAAAAAGGTGTAGGAATTCCAATCTTGAATGAACACCCATTCTTCTAGTATACAAGATCTTGTTTTGGGTCTTGGTGCACTTGATGGTCTATTCTGTTAATGTTATTTTTGTGTTATTGTACATAGTTCTACCCTTATCAATGTTTTTTTTTTTGGATAATGGGGAAGTAGGAGATGACATTTTGTATATATTGTGTATGATATTGTACATGAACATTCATGTTATTTTTTGATAGTTGGCATGGCCATTTGATATATATTATTTTTGTAAAATGATTGTAAATGTCAAAATTAGTGAATGTACTTTGATCACATTAATGAAATGATATTATCTTGTTGTTGTAAACCAAATTTAGAAACAATTATTTAAATATTATTTCCCCATATCCTAAAAACATGCACAGTTCATCTCATTTATTTGAATAATGATGGTCACAGAGGCTGTGCTTCCCTAATGAATCTTGCATTATTCAAATAATGCATACGGATATTCTGAAAAATTAAGTCACAGAGGCTAAGTGGATCATTTTTATCTGAATATGATAAATTAATATTTTAAAAATTGAAGTCATAGAGGTTGAATAGACCACTTTTATTAGAATATAATAAACTGATAATTTAAAAATTGAAGTCATTGAGTGAACCACTTTTGTTTCAATATGATAAATTGATGTTTTGAAAACTAAAGTCACAAAGGCTGAATGAACCAATTATATTTGAATATGATAAACTGATATTCTAAAAATACACAACTTGGAGTCTCTGTAGCAATTAGTAACCTTGTGTTATTCGAATAAGAAATTTTGATATTCACATGTTATATTCCACTTTACTCAAATAACATGTGATATTCGAATCACAAGACACTTGGATTTGATCTGAAACATTTGATGCATGGGGTTTTCTCTATATGCATGTGGTCTTTCACTATGTGCAGCTATTCTTCAACAATATGCAAGAAGCATCAACATTATTCGAATAACATGTTGTCATATTCAAATAACACTCCACTTGGATGCATTCTAGCTTAACTTGCACCACAATATATTAACAACTATCTGTAATATATTAACAACTTATACTTAAGCTATTAACAATATATCTTGGCATTTTATAATAGAATTATCAACTCAACTTGCACTATATGCAACATATTGACAACTATCCATAATATATTGATAACTTATGCTTAGGCTTTTAACATCACTTCTTGTCATTTTATAACAAATTTATCAGCTCAACTTGAATTACACAGAGCATATTGACAATTACCCATAGCATGTTGACAACTTATGCTTAGGCTATTAACAACACATCTTGCCATTCCATAATAAATTTATCAACTCAACCAAGTAGAACTATAATCTCGAATACACCATTATAAATGGAAGGCCTGTGATTGCTCAACACAAATATACCACATAAAGAGAGAAAGAGAGACCCCTAAACTAATATACTCATAAAGAGAGAAAGAGACAACCCATGTAGTTTTATTTGACTAACAAACAATACAAGACTAGATTAAATGATTAGCAAAGAACATATGCAAATCAATCTCATCATGTACCTTGTTCGGTGCGGTCACAATAACACCAAATTGAAGGTTGAAGCTCGGCTTTTCTTCCTTGATGAACTCTTACAATTGTAAACACCAAACACACTTAAAAGATCGAAGATGCAGCAATATGGGATGGGAGGATAATAGTGGATTCATATTTTAGCAACAAAATGATCTTACCTGGCTTACTTTTTTAAAGACGATCACGAGAGCTCAGTTCGTTATCTCAACTGTGCGAAAAATTGTTTTTCTTTTTTCGTTCTTTCCTTTTGTTTTAGTCAAGGCAAATGTGTAATTTTGCTGATTGAATTATTCACACTAAAGGACTAAGAAACTGCAGAAGATTCTCTCTCTTTAGTGGAATTTGGTTGTATTTATATTTATTCTATGGGATCTAAATGTGATTTTTTTCAACCAAAAAACAAAAAAAATCGGTGAAGGCCACTTTCACTATTATTTTCTAATATTTTTTCTAATTTTCTAAAATTATTACAGATGATGTTTGGCAATTGCAAAATTCCCATAGATCTGTGGGGAAAAAAATTAAAGTTCTGTTAAAAAATGTAAGAAAAATAAAATAAAATAAAATGAGTTTGAAAATTTTCGTTGACCGTTGAGCTAATTGGTTATGGTCCTATGGAATACTCCTTTATGCTGACCAAAATTAAGTGCTGTGAGTTTTGTTTTACTAGAAATAAAAATCCCTCCACGCGCTTTCTTGATTCTTCGTCCTTTCTGTGGGGATATCGTGTCCTTTGCAATGAACCAAGTAATGGGCACTGTGAGGACCTCATTCGAATTCGGAAATTTCCTTTTTCTTGCCTTCTTTTTTCCCTTCTAGCTCTCACTACGGCCACTCTATTATCATTCTATTTTGTGTAACTGTCTCGTTTATCTCATTGGTGGCGAAGAGCTTGTGGGATTCGAGTTCTTCGAAGTGAAATGGGTTTAGTTATAGGTTTGATTCTCTTTGGATTTGTTCTTGGGGTGGTGGCCGTCGTTGCTGCTGAAGCTTTTGGATTGTACCTGATCATTATATGGTTGGGCACCAAGGCTAAACGAGACGAAACTGTAACAGTATCAACATCGAAATCACACGAGGGTATTGCAGAGCTTGATCTCCAGCAATCGTTAAGTTTTGCAAAGAATAAGCAGGTTAGTTCTTTTTTATGGCCGGCTTTGCTAAAGATTTTTGTCGTCATGTGTTTGTCCTGATCAGAAGTAGAAAGAAAAATAAAATGAAAATCGGGTTTGTCTTGATTCTTAAGCCAATTATGGTCAACTTAATTGCTAAGACAGTGAATTCAAATGAGAGATTATGTGCTTAGGTTTTTATTTTACCTTTTTTGTTGTTGTTGTTGTTGGTGGTGGTGGTGGTGGTTTGCTTCTTTAGCTGATAAGCAATTATTTCACGTAAGTTTATTTCGACATTACCATCATCGTCTCAAAGCAGATAATGGCATAATGCATCAAGTTCCGTGAAACTGCTTTGACATTTTGCTTTTTGCGTTTCTTTCTGACCGGTTGAGTTTTGTATTTCCCGGTAATAAAAAATAGAACAAGAGTTCGGTGATAGAACGTTTTGCACCAGAGAAGATGGAACAAAAGGATATAGTGGCGATAGAGAGAAATAGTAGTTGCTTACAATGTAATAACACCGGTCAGATAGTTGTTGACTACTAATTGACTTCATTAACTACGAACAGAAACAGGTGCTAACTCTGACAATACACTAATTTTCCTTTCTTGATAATTTTGATCTACCACATTTCTAGAGTAATTCCCCCCAAGACAAGGCAAATATATTGGCGGGAGTTTGCCAAAAACAGCTTGGAAGCAAGTCATTCGAATGGCCTAATGGAAAAAGTAGTATTATTCCACAACTCAGCCAATGGCATCCACCTCAACCACTGTTTTGGGTGGTTCCCAGTCATGGAATGAAGGTGGCACTCCAAACTTCTATTTAACACTACTTCTTGTTCATTTAATTAAGGATTAGGCCGAAGGGTATGCAATTTCAACCTTGTAAAACTGTAGTAATTCCTTCCAAGACTCACCACAACAGATTGGGTCCGTATCCATGACAGTAGATTCCATGAAAATCTGGGCTACATCTACTGCCGAATGAGGTTGTTGGACAGCCATCAAATGAGTAGCCTTTTTCACCATTTCAGCTACAACAAAAAATACAGGCTTACTGTATTTTCTCTCATTGTCTGAAGGGCGATCTTCAAATGCCTCAAATCATTCTCTCGTGATCTACTGTACTAAAATGTGCTATAAAAAAGATAACAAAGTAAGTCTTCTCATGAAACTCTTAAAACAACTTTTGTTAGTCTTTGAAATATTTCTGGGCCGTTTGTTCGCCCAAATGGCATCTCCAATGTTTTCATAAGCATGAAAGTATGTCTTGTGAACATCCTGAGGTCTCATTATAATTTGGTCGTACACAGCCTTAAAGTCCAAATTCGGAAAGAACTTATTTCAATGTAACTCATTCCACAACTCCTCATAACTGGCATGGGAAGTTTATTTTTTTATTGCATAGTCATTTAACTTCCTGTAGTGAATGCAAAAACGTTTATGATCCATCTTTTTTCTTTACAAAGATTAAAAGTGAGGCACAGGCACTGCAGTTGTCTCAAATCATGCCATCCAACATCTTTTTAACGTGTTTTTCAATTTTAGTTTTCCAAATTGGACCTTAAAGTGTATTTGATTGACTCTCCACTATGTTTGATGATCCAATTACGCATAGGCTCCTAAAGAACATCATTATATTCTAATGAAACTTCCTGTTGCCGGCCTTCAAGTTCCCCCATTTCTTGTGCTAATGTCAGCCCTTTCTCTTGATGGCTGAGGGTTGACTTGAATGAGCAAAGCTTGCTGCACTAGCACTATCTAGTCTTCTTTAAATTTCTGCTCTTTGAACGGTGGTTTGGATTGATTGACTCCTGTAATTTCTTTCCACCTGTCATTCAACATGGAAGTCATTACTTCTTGTTTCAAGGCCCATATAATTTTCCCAAAAATAGACAACCACTTCATGCTCAGTATCATATTGTATTTTCCTAACTCCATGAGGAAGAAGTCAACCTTGAAATAGTTACTTTTGCACAGACTGCTTAGTCTCTTCAAACTTTTCCTCTACCTCGATTTTTTGCTCATTTCCTAGGTCACTCTTGCACCTTCAGCTTTTTGCATCTTAAGTTTCAGTTTATATGTCTGATGACACATCAAATAAAGTTGTCTGCCGCCAGTATCCTTCAATGTTACCACTGACAGCTATTTCTCTTTACCTTCCACATTCTTTGTTGAGTGACTTTTGGTTCGCTCAATTGCATTCAGTGAAACTATTGCTTCTTGTTGAGAGCAAGTCCTTGAACTTTTGTTTGATGCATTAAGCATCCTGAAATCCATCTTCACACCGTTGCACTATTATTATGAAGACTTGTGGCCTGTTTGGTTTGATTTAGTGCAAGAGGATTACATGTAATCCTGATGCACTGCTCCCATTCATGTTGTTTGGTTGGTCCATTGTAATGTAAAGGAGATTACGTCATGCAAAGAGGATTACCTCAAATGGTATACTGGGGATTACATTACTCGACCTCTGTAATCTCCATTTCTACTACCTTCAATCCACTTTTATACCAAAATACCCCCACTTTATGGTTTCTTCTAACATTAGATTTTCACTCACCCTCCTTCTCCATCAATAGCATCCCACCCTCACCCTTCTCATCAACGGCATCTTCCCACCTCCCATCCTCCTTTTAGTCACCATCTTCCCATGGAACAAATTTGGGTTCGGGCTCCATATCCTCCTTCAGCCACCGTCCTCACCCACTGACTTCTTTCTCTCATCCGTATCCCTCCTTCAATGCCAGCACAGCACAAATCTAGATTGCCAATGATGATCTCACCTCCACCTTTGTCCATTTCATGCCACCTGCTTCGATCGTTGTGGTTTCCATCAATCTCGTTATCAAGATCTAAATTGATGACGATGCTGGTTGATTTTTCTGGGCTTTAATGTTGGCTCTGAAATTTTGTAGTCTTTTGGATTTGAAGGTTGACTTTGCTGCAGTGGAAGAAAATGGGAAATAATTTTTTTTTAATGTATATTGGCTCTTCAATACTTGGAGAAGCTGAAAATGGTGAGGACCAAGAGGGGATATGAATTTTTGTGAGGAGGATGTTTGTGCGTTTTTTCTTTTTATGTTAATTTAATAAAATATAAATAATAAATTTGATTCCCATGTATCTAAATATCATACCAAACAAGTTTATGTGATCCCCATTGCATTAGATTCCCAAAAATTCAGTAAACCAAACAGGCACTTGGGACCCCTTGCATCTGTTTCTGAGGAATGTCATTCAGGACACCAGCAACATCCTGCTTCCTTTAATTTCTTTCTGTGTGAGCTGCTTGATGTCCTTATTGCTAGCGCAGGAGCTTGCCCTAGTACTGGATTACAGCTATCTGGCACATTTCCAAATATGCTGGTTTCTTCTCTCTGTGTGTGAGTGTGTTTTAATTAAAAAAAAAAAATCTATCATGCTGATTTTTTACTCATTCATTTGTTAACCTTGATAATTTTTGTTTGAATTTTTAATACTATTTATTTTAGCTTGTGACGTACTCCCACATAGACTGTTGTAGGAATCTCTTAAATTGTTCTTTTCTAACTAACATTAGCTTTATCTTTCAGGTTGTGGTTTAGGGTTCTAGTTTTAGTCATGCTGGTTCCTTACTGACTCATTTCTGAACCAAGCTAATTTTTTGTAGGTTATATTAATTCTCCTTCTTCCTCTTTAATTTTCAATGGACATTGCTTTTTGTTTGTGACATGATCCCACGTATACTATGCAGAAGGCATCTCTTTGAAATCATACTTCTCTAAACCTAACCACGACCTTTATCTTTCAGGGTCTGATTTGGGTTCTTGAATCTGACAAAATTCCAGAAATCCCACAGAACAAACCATCAAAGGATAAAAGAAGAAAAAATGAAATCTTGGAGGTTTCTCCTGTTAAAAAGTATGGAAAAATTAAGGGTCAATCACTGATTCTGACAGACCCTGATGGTTTGCACACACAAGTTCCGCTGAAGGGATGCATAGTGGAAGCTGTTTCAGCAACAAACCTATCTTCAAAAAAATGGTATTGTGATCTGGATGCCTTATTTTATTAGGTGATATTTTATCATTTGAATCCATGATTGACATCATGTGGCTTACTTTCCACTTTAAATGCAGTAATATTATCTTTGTGGGGCCTTTGGGTGATGTGAATATTTTCCACATTTATTATTTTTTAATTATGTCTTTTACGGAGTATAAACTGTCAATTGTTAAATGAATATTATAACTGTAGTTATTACCCAGCAAAAAATGGCATTTCTTTGAACCCTAGCACGTATTACATGCAATGCCATCAACCTTGAGCGGAATTTCAATTTGTACAAAACCTGTTTTGCAATTAATTATGCTAGACTTAGAGAATAGTTTTTCCTTGTATAATTAATTCCAGGAGCTTCTGTTCTTTTCAGAAGGATAAATATTGTGGGTATCATTTTGATTCAACAAATGATTTACCATTATCACATTTTGGAAATGGGTTTCTGTCCAAACTTCCTATGATGCTTAATTTTACGTGGAGAAATGATTGTTACCATGTGTCTAGTTACATGTTAGTTACCTTAAATATACTGGTCATAGATGTGATTATAAGTATTATGGGTTCAATGATAGTGAAATGATTCATCTCACTTCTTCTATTGTAAATTTATTGAGAATATGTGCTCTAATTTCTTATCTGATTGTAATGGATCCTGCAGGGCAAAAAAGTTTCCCATTAAGGTGGAAAGCAAGACCTCTGCAGTATACAATGGAAGAAAATCCTTTTATGTATATCTTGAAACTTCCTGGGATAAGGAAGCATGGTGTAAGGCACTCCGTTTGGCTTCGTGTGATAAAGAACAGAAGGTTGAATGGTTTGCTCAGTTGCATGAAGAGTTCCGTAGTTATCTAGCATCTCTCAATGCTGAATATAATACATTTTTTAAACCAACGGTAGGGTCTAGTGTTGAGTTGGAAAATAGGGCTATCAAACCTGATGGTGCTTCCTCCAAGGTTCAAAAATTTCTGAAAAAAATTGCAAAAAAGTCTTCCAGAGTTGGTTTGGATAATAAATCATCTTGGTCTTCATTGTCAGGCCGTGATGAAAGAAAGAATGCAGATATCTTATTGAAGAATGCTTCAATGGCAAAGAGTCTTAGGCATCCTGTGGAAGACAATGCTCCACTGTCATCATCTACGTTATCTCATTCAAGAAGCCAGAGTCATGCTTCTATTAGCTCTGACGTTGATTCTGATGAGAAGTTTGGTATAGATGAGGGAACATTATGTTGGAATTTGTTGATTTCTCGATTCTTTTTTGATGCCAGAAGCAATGCTAAGCTGAAGGCATTCATGGAAGCAAAAATTCAGGTTTAAGATTTTCCTAGATGATACTATATTATGTGAGTTTGAGTTAGTTGACGTATGCTTGAGGAAGATGGAGATGGTCTTGTTTAAGTATCGATCTCTGTGACCTTTTCTACTTTTGTTTTTTAATTGATTAGTTACTGATTCTTACTGGAAGCATCAGTGAAGGATATTTTATCCCTGGAGCAAGTAGTCACCGAACTGGACACTTTATTTATTTATTGCACTGTATTGTTTTTAGAAACAAGTTGATGTGTACATGACAGAGCATGTTTCTTAAGCTTAACACATCAGAAATGTCGGAGAAATGATCTTTTGAATTGTATTTTTAAAACTTTATTTCGTATTGTTATTGTAAGATAAATGTTTGCCTTTCTATTGGTTTGCAGAATGCATTGGCCTCAATGAGAACTCCCAGTTATGTTGGTGAAATCATCTGTACAGGCGTCCATACTGGAAGCCTTCCACCTTGTATTGTTGGGATGAGGGTTCTTCCTATGGAAATGAGTGAGGTATGGGGCTTTGAAGTTGACATTGAATACCCTGGTGGTGCATTATTAGATATTGAATCAAGGCTTGAAGTTGGTGAACTAGATAATGCTTCAGGGGTAGGAGACTCAGATCGAGACTCGCCTGATTCTGTAGATGTCTCATCAGATCTTCTTCAAGGTCTTGAGGATCTTGGAAAACATTTAAATCTTTCAGATGGAATGGGTGATGCACAAGATCCAAAAGGAGATGATGAATTTAACACTGGTTAGTATGTGTCCTTATATAACTTTTCTCCAATGAATTTTCTATTCATCTGATGGCCTGTCAATTTTCTTGACTCTTGGATGTAGTTTTGCCATGAAAATGGGGATTAATGGATACCAGAGTGGTAGCTTTAAGAACACCTTTCCATGCAATTAAACTTGGCTATTTTGGATCTGATATGTTGATTTCAAGCTTCAACTAAGGTGTAGTTTTCTTGACAATTCAGTGAGGAAATATACAAATTATGAAATTCAGTATGCTCTTCATCATTTTCTTAATGATGATCAGTATTTAAGTACAGCAACCATTGTGTTTTAACTTGTACCATTGTGGCTACACATGATTACTTATTCAATCATTATTGTCAAGCTTTTTACAGCAAATTGCAATAACAAATAAAGGTTGTTTATGTGATTTGTTCTCCTTGAAATTTGAGATAGCATTTTTTTTATAATTAAAAACACCTGGTTCCAAGTTCAAACTCCACTCATCTCTAACTTAGGTGCTTATTTAGGTCACGCTTTTTATGGAAAAGATAGTTTTGGGGTTTTTGCTATAGATTTTCTTTTTCTTGTTTATCCAGGGGGATGTCTCGTCAACTGTTCCACTTCCCAGTGCTGCTTTTTGCTTCTCTTTCTAATCAAGTTTCCAAGAGAATGAGTATTTTTTATATCCAAGAGCATGGAACAAAACATGTAGCTTGACAACGTGAACTTGTTCTATGTATTTTTCCTCTGCAGATATTTCTAAGAATGTTAAGAGCACCACAGCTTGCTCAACCTATGGATCTCGGTGGAAATCTATAGTAAATTCCATTGCCAGACAGGTTTCACAGGTACTGTCTTTCTTTTTTAGTTTTTTCCCGTCCTTATTTTCATCAGTCTCTTGTTTTTTCTTTCAATAAAAAAAATTATTGATTAGAAGAGAGGATAGAACAAAGTTAGAAAACAAAAGACAAGGAATCCAAAGTTTGATAATTGCCTAGAAAAGCCATTTATGAAGTCTGTAACAGAATTTGTTGATCTTTAGAAAAACTTTTTCAGAGTCATGCTTCTAACAAAGTTTGATACTCGCCTAGAAAAGCCATTTGCAGAAACCAACAAAGAGGACATACAGAAAATTCCAAGAAGAATGGTTGATAGTCAAAACCACGGTTTAGGTTCACCATTAACTATAATAGTCAAGACTCCTTAACATTGTAATTTGGTTGTTTGAAATGGCTCCACTCTGATCTCTCTCCTTTTCCCTCTCACATTAGTTAAATTGCATACATTACATACTTGAACTGTCCAACCCCGTTATGTGATGATAGTTCAGTTAAGCTCTTGTCCTTTCCAATCAAATATGGAGCTGAACAAGCCTCTATTGGTTGTAATCAGTTTGTTCATGTTAACTTTTTCTTAATGGCTTTTGTAGTCTAAGGGAAGTAAATATAGGAGAATTAGTTTTTTTTTTTCTTTTTCGAGTCTAACTTTTTTCCTTCAACTGTTTCTTGTTGAAAGGTTCCTTTCTCTTTGACAATAAGAATAACATCACTCAGGGGAACCCTACGTCTACAAATAAAGCCTCCTCCCTCTGATCAATTGTGGTATAGTTTCACGTCTATGCCAGACATAGAATTTAACTTGGAGTCATCTATTGGAGAACATAAGATAACTACTGGACATTTAGCTTTGTTCCTGATCAATCGAATTAAGGTATGATGGATCTTCCCATTTTTTTTATAACATATGACACGGTTCTAAGTTAAATATCACTCTTGCGACTTTTATTTAGTTTTTATTCAGGGTGTACATGTTTTGCTCATTGCCATGTCCTTTGCATTTGATCTCTTTACAAAAACATCACATGTTGCAAAAGTATCTATAAGGATGTGCAGGGAGGAATTTTTCTCTGGAATTGCAAAGGGAGAATTTTAACTTTCAATTCCAGTGACCCTTGCAAACTGAAGTCTTATCCGCCGTTGCAGGCACTAATTCGGGAAACTTTAGTGCTTCCAAATTGTGAAAGCATATGCGTTTCGTGGATGCTTGCAGAAAAAGATGATTGGGTACCCCAGGAGGTTGCTCCATTCAAATGGGTTAACCAAGAATCCAGAAAGGAGACTTCCACTTCAAGTGATGCCCCAACTCAGCATCCGGATAATGCAAGTGATAGTTCAGAGCACAAACAGAAAAAACCAGATAGCATTGAAGTGCCATGTCGGAAATCAGCAGATTCTTTAACAATTCCATCCAGTTCCACTAATTTACCAAGAAGCAGAAGTTTAGATGATTTGACAACACCTTTGTTGGGGGATGATTACAAACCCCGTGAAACTAGTGAACAGGGTGGGGAAGATCCCCAGCTAGCAAGGAATGTGGAAGGAGTATCCCATGCCATTGAGCGGGATGACTCAAGGCGAAAGAAAATGGGGACACGAGAAAAGATGCTTGATTTGAGGAAGAAGATGAGTGAGAAATTTGAAGAAAAGAAGCGTCATATTGAAGAGAAGGGTCGGAACTTTGTCGACAAGATGCGGGAGCGTGAGAGATATTGATATTGATCCCATGAACAGAATGCGTATACGTGTTTATGCTCAGATAGATCATGATGAATTTCATTGCTAAGCTGTATATTTCTAGGTGCTTAGAAAACATTAAATAAATTTCGCATTATATGTTCATTTATTGACTATACAATATTCTTGACCCTGGAAATGCCAGAGAAGTCATATTGAATTTCATGTGTGCTTAGAGATGATATGATATATGTTCAGCACGTTAGCTTTCATATTCACTTTCATTTTTTATTTAGCAGCTATAAGGACCATACAAGCAGTTGTCGCTTTTGTGGGTTTATGTTCTGTGAATTTTGCTGACTTAAATTGGAATCTTCAAAAATTCGAAGTCTAAGTACTGTATGCAGTCAAATTCTGTTAATTACAGTCAAGATACAAAATCTTGAAACTTAGTTTCTCAGATTTGTGTATACGTCAGCACTGTGAGCAACTTAAATTTTATTTAATTCAAAATTAATGTAGACTTTCATAAACAACAACTATTGACAAAGGATCATCGGCTGACTTTTTGTCTTTTGGATTCATTTCTTGATTGTGAAACACTTGGGTAGATCTTACATGTTTTTAACTTGACTTTGAATCCAGTTCAAAAATTGAATGTGCGGACATACATGTAAAGATAAAATTCGAAATGAGTACGTACGCGAAAAAGTGAGGGTGGCACCTATTGAGGAAAAAATGGTAGAAAATCGGTTGAGATAGTTTGGGCATGTATAAAAAAGACCAAGGGAGGCACCAGTGAGAAGAGTGGAACATATAACTTTGAGTCCGATTAAGAGAGGTAGAGGAAGGTCTAAGAAAACACTTTTAAAAATTATTGAACACGATCTCTTAATTAATAATATTCCTAAAAGCTTAATAAATGATAGAGCACAATGGCGTCTTGCAATCTATGTAGCCAACCTCACCTAGTGGGATAAAGGCTTGTTGTTGTTGTTGTATTAGTCGTATTCTAATTAATGTCTATAGCCTATTTTACGAAAATTTCTCCTCTTGTCTGCTCTTTGGTTTTTAATGTGAATATAACTGTTATCTTCCCCTTGAGGATTTCATTTGTTTATAGGTCTGAATTTATAGTTAACCAGCTGCATCAAAGGATTCAAGTTGATTCAAACATTGGGGATCATGCTGATTCAGTGAACTGAAAATTATAAATCTATAGAATCATGGAAAATAGAGAAACATTTGAAATCATTATTGTATTGAAATATTCAAGAGATTTCGATGTTCAGATGATACAAATAATACAGAAACATATGATAATGTCTTTTTTATTCATGTATTTCTATATATGTATATTTTTTTTCTTGTAAAATAAATTCCAGTTTATTTTCTTCTTCTTGAACCCTTGAATGCCAGCTAACTTGTGCATCTCCTTCATTGCTTTGGAAATGGGTTAATTAGCTGGGAGTAAGAACATACATCTTGCAAGCATGTGAATCCAATTCAGCAGAAATTTGTCCAGAAACTGATGTTTGTGTTGAGTGCTGCAACATATTCATAACAAAACAGGGAAAATCACAATCTACCTATATAATAGACCTAAAATCATCAATACTAATATAAATAAATATATATATATATATATATATTCAACGAGCAAAATTACGACTTACTGTTAAGTTCCATACAAAAAGCAAAGCATTCAGTCTAATTATAATAAAAATTAACCATGAGCCATACATCTCTGACCTGCCATAAATCTCGAGCATCTACAACTTTTTGTGGTTCCAAGCTTAAGTCAGACCAATATGCAGTCACAGTTGCTTTTGATGAACTTCTGTTCCATAAAACCACTGCTATTTTGTTATTACTGAGAGGACCAGCCCAAACCTATCATCACATTTTTCCTAGTTCAGTTGAATCTACAATATGCCAAAACTTGAAGTGTGTACATATAATTATATTATATTTAAGATAAACAAAAAGATGTTACCTCCAAACCAGCTTCACTTTTTATTTTCCTTCCTTGAACTCCTAGGTTGTCTGCAATATCACAAGAAGATATGTGTAAGTTTTTGAGCTTTTTTATTGGGCTTATGAAGAAAGGTAGGTTGTCATATGGCTTCATGCCTTGGTTGACAGCAATAACTTCCTTATTGGATAGCAGTTCCAATGTTGTAGAATCCATAGTTCGAACGTCACAGCCAATCAACAAAGGAGCCTTCATATATATAGACATAAAAACATGCATTAACAAGGATGTTTATACTAGAAAACACATTCTCTCTTGAATGTAAGACTATAATGATTGGTAATATGTCTTAATATCTAATATTGTATTTTGCTTACTTTAGCTAATGCCCAAATGCTGTAATGAGATCGATATTCTTCAGTTGTCATTCCTCCATTTCCAACTTCTAGCATATCTGGATCTGTTCCCATATTTTGTAGATATAATGTCACCTCTTAATTATATATTTACTCTTATTGATTTAACAACAACAACAACAACAACATATAATTAATAATTGAGGTTAATTACCATTCCAACCTCTAGGTCCAGCATAAGATGCCCATTTGTCATTTGCATCCGCAATAGTTGTCATACTGGCAAGAAAGTAATTTATATTTTTAATTATCTATGAAAAAAATTAATTTAAAATGAATATTTACTAATGTTAATATTGTGCCTTTCCCATTTATCTTCAATATCTCCTGTTGTTCTCCAGCTATTGCCTACACTTTTGGCCCAAAGTGCTGGGCCCTCTGATCCCCTGCAAGTTCATAAAAAACAAGCTTATCATAGATAAATAAATAATGCACATTCTTAAACTTGCTCTAATATATATTATTTTAAATTCTAGACATGCTTGTCCTGAAAGTTATTTCAGAAGAGTGACATTATATATGTCAACATATGAAAACCAGTACTAGCTTGTTTGTCTGTCAGAAACATAGTCACTGATTAATGGACTTACCATTCACACATGGAGAAGTAGATTTGCCTCCTCCCAGAGTTTAATAAAGCTTCAGACATTTTAGGGTACCTGTATATGTGTTATGTTCATCCATACAATAATTTCCTGAGTCTCAGATTCATAGATAGTGTCAAGAGAAACATGTATGGATTTGATGGCCAAAAATATACACCTCTCTTTTGCTGTTATATTACTATTCTCACAATTGTCGTACTTCAAGAAATCCACACCCTAAAAAACATTCAAAGAGAATCTACTTAAATTTTTATATATTTAAACAAGAAGCTGATTAAATAAAAGAGTTCGAAACTATATATCTATTTATAAGGTATATAAGAATTTTTTTTTTGGTTTATTTTAAGAAATGTCATTAACTTTTTATTACAAATATCTTCTTTTACCCCTATTAAATGTTAGTGAGGAAAAAAATACTCCCGTTTTTATTCATAGGAGAAAATATCACTTTTAGTCTGTTTTTTTATAAGCAAAATCACATTTTTCAATAGGCACTTATTAGAAACTTTTTTAATTATCTCTCATAATTTAATAAAGAAATAATTAATGAAGACCTAATTAACACAATTAATAAAGGATATTGTAGTCCAATTCTTTTATTTTTAGACATAATTAACATAGTTAACTGATGTTCTTAAATTGTGTGATACAGTTTTTTTCTTCTACAAATAGAAACGGATGGAGTAAGCTATTAAAGTTTGTATATTTAATAGGGGTAAAGTTGAAAACTTATTAAAGAGAACTAACAAGTTTTATAAATAGGATTTGAGGAAGTGCATATATATATATATATATATCTCTATATATTATATTTAGGTCATGTGCTGTTTTTGTGTGTGTGAATACCCAGGAAGCAAATGTTTTTGCATCTTGCTCTTCATGTCCTAGTGATCCAGGCATTTGCTTACTACACGTTTGAGTGCTGCAGAAAAGTTAATTATTTTTAGATATATATTATAGATATTTAGCAACACTAATGATGATGAACTTGCTTGCAATTATGGACCAAAGTTATTTTAAGGTTATAATTAAATGCAGATACCCAGCGTCTGAATAAATGCCAAACTTCAGTCCTTTGCTATGAACATAATCAGCCAAAGCCTTAATTCCGGATGGAAATTTTGAAGCTTTTGGAACCATATTTCCCTGCCATATTTTAATTTTAATTTTAGATATAATAAATAAACAAAAAAATATATAAAATAAAATAAAATTTAAGCTAACAAAAAAAAAAGTCAATGTACTTATACCTCCGAGTCTCGATGTAGTTCAGCCCAGCAATCATCTGAAGTCCAACAAGAAAAAGATATTTAGAAATAGTTTTGTATCAATAAAAATGTCATATTTGCATTCAGATAATGTAATTATGTAATTAATTATTTAGAAACTTATATTACCATACCTAAATTAATATATTGGTATCCTAAATCTGCAAGGCCCGTTGACACCACTGCATCAGCTGTAATTCAGAAAACATCGTAGTACAATTTTTTTTTGGTCTAAACTTTGAATATTTTTTTGCGTAAATATTTATATTACAAAATTACTTACCTGTTTCTCTAACCATCTCCTCGTTAATGTCACACTGAAAATGGTTCCAGCTATTCCATCTGATCACCATTAATTCATTAATTATTTGTTGTGTATATCATCTTTTGATAATGTAAGAGGACTGATATATAAAAGTTGAATAATTGTTGATTAACAGTCACACACACATACTCCCTCCGGTCCTATTTTATAAATTAATTATAGTATATTTCATTGAAATTAAAAAAAATTCTTAAATATTGTTAACTCTGTCTTAATAAACTTTAATAAGTTTATACTTTTACTCTAATAAGAACAAAAATAATTATTTTTAATACCTTTTCCTATAGCATTTAATAAGGGTACATAGAAATGTAAAAATGAACATAGAAAAATAATGAAATTTCTTATAAATAGAATTAAAATTAATTTTTTTCTCTGTTCTACAACTAGGATTAGAGGAGTACATAATTTTTTTTTTGAAATATTGGGGGGTAAACCATTTTGCTTATTTATACATCCGCAAAATAATATATCAATATATATAGTCTTGGAATATGATTACTAAGAGTCTCAAATATATCACTTTCTTTTATATTAAGACAAAATTAAAGTTATAAAACTAAAGATTTACAATACAATTAAAGAGAGAAAGTAAAATGATATCAAATAATTAAGTAATTTTCAACGGTTAGATCAATTTCAAAAAGCATGCAATATTCAAATGTCTTTGCTTGAAGGTAATTAATTTAGTTCGTTGAATTTTGCAATAAAATTCAGAGTGCGTCTGCCTCATACATGCCCGTAGGTGGCTAGTTCCTTATTTTTTGGGTTCTTCCTTTTGTCAATAAAAAATTATATAGTTATATATATATATATATATATGTATGTATGTATATATAAAGAAATTAATCGGTGGACGTCCAACTTGGGACGAAAATGCATTCATTTGCGTAATGCGTGTAGTTTAATTTGTCTGTTCATGTAGTTTATACACATACAGACAAATGCCACCACATGGGGCATGTCATGCTATATTCAGTAAGTACGTGGCAAAACCCGAGGGCTTTAATTAATTTTTATTTTCATGTTCAAAATTGAAATGAAGAGTTAATCAAAACTCGCCACAATACATGTTTTCTCCCATGAAACGAGCTTTAATTTTTCCACACACACACACACAGAGACTCATATTGTTCATAAATTACATATCAAATTATTATAAATCAACATGTAGAATATAAAGAAAATTGCGTTATTTATAATTCATCAATAATAGGCTCATTTCTTAAACTTCATCCAAACACATAAAACCCAGTCTAGTTCTATCTAATATGATTATATATTGATTTAAGAAATTAATAATATATTAGATATAATACTAACATTAAAAAAGCAAAATAACTAAGTATCAACTAGAAATAAGCCCCTTGCATCTGCATCAACCTTAATATAAACAGTTGATATATATATATATAGGGGGAGAGAGAGAGAGCAAAATAAAAACAGTGATATTATCATCAATTATTAATATTGACAGGCCACTAGATTATCAATAGATTCCTGAAAATGAAATCAGAGAAGAGATATATTGATGGATGAAGAAGAGAAGTTTGGGTTGAGATTAATTATAATTGAAGAAAACGGAAAGAGAGACTTATAATTATTATACATCAATAATATAACTTACCCCATAGGAGGAGCCTGACCAGCTCCATTTTCAAAAAGTATTATTTCTTCTTCTCTGTTTGTGTCCAACAAACGACCGCCACATGAACAAGAGGCGTTCAATACCACAAACATGAAGAAGCACAGGCTAAGCCCTTCCATTTCTGTCTGATCTATGTGTTCAGAAGATCTAAGAAGAAGAAGAAAGGTTGGGAGATAGCTATAAGTATTAGGTTTAGGATCTCTCTCACACACACACACACACATGTATATATACACACATATACGTATGTATGTATGTATGTACATATGTTTGTATGTACATGTACATGCATAATGTATATGTGTATGTGTATACGTACGTAGAAGCAGCTAGCGGTTTGATAGTTTTTGTTGACGCACATATTTAATCTATTTCTATCCTCATCAACATCGATTTATGTCAACAGACAAAAGCTGAGTTATTTTCTTTCTTTCTTTCCCTATTTATTTTTCAAATTGAATTTCTGCACTAGCTGCATTTACAGCAAGTATAATAAGGCATGCAAAGTACAGCTGGTTGGATTTTAGTATATAAGGATATTATACTGATACATACATAACTAATGGCCTCGAAATTGTTTTAATGGTTTGACATCATGACCATGAATGTTCCGAAAGGTTTCTAATGGTTTAGTTTCAAATAGAAAAAAGTGAGATTATATTCTCATAATTGATCGTAACTCTCTGGAATTAGGGCACTGCAACACCCACGCTTTTTATATATTGTCTCATATAAAATGGCTTAATAATTAGTATCAGTAAATAGAAAAAACTTATATACTTAAAGTACTTATTTTAAATTAAATTAAATTAAAACATGTGAATCTTTTTATATATTATTTATTCTATAACAAACTCTTATTATTAATTTAATCAACACATTAAATTTACTTATCTTGATTTGATTAAATAAAAATATATTAAGTATATAAGGTTAAGTGTCCAAATCTTGTCCGTAGTTATATAGTAAGGAGACAAGTGGAAGTTTAATTTTATTTTGTTTTCTTCCATTCAAATTATTGTATGCTATCTTCAATCCCAATTAATGAAAGAAATTAGGGTACTTTGTCACCTCCATTGGTAATCATTCTATTATGGTGAATAGTTGTTTTAATACAGAAGTTAGATTTGTTAGAAACTTCTAGGGCATTTAAGATGGATGTTGAGGGTGAAAATTAATGAAAATATATTGTGAATTTGAATGCTAGTGAAATGTTTTATATAAAGTTGTCAAACTCATAAATTTAAGCAAACTCATAATGAGAATGTAAATTTGAATCGTAAATTTGGATTGTAAAGTTGTAAGAGTTTACCTCTATTAATGAATATCTATTAAAAATTTATATTTAAAATATAAAATATGGACATAATTTGATTTAAATATATTTTAAATATAAATCATTGAAATTAAATCCATATATAATTGATAGATTTATCATACTTAACACACAAATTTTAAAATCAGGAAACTTAGAGCATGTTTGTTTTCTGTTTTTAAAATCTGTTTTTTGTTTTTGAAAATAGAAAATTTTAATTTTTTTTTGAATAAGTGTTTTTCATTTGGTTATTTCCAAAACTGCTTTCATTTTTTGCTTTGAAAAACAAAAAAATAGAAGCAACTTCAAGTTGTTTTCATTTTATTTTTTATTTTTAAAATACACTACATTTAATTATTAAAAATTATAGTTACCTTAATTAATTCTATCATAAATCACCACCATTAAATTTCTATAACAATCACTATTAGTCTATTTTTTAATTTTAAACTATTTTTTAATTGGCATAATGAAACAAATTTTCATTTTATTTTGTTTTAAAAATAATTTTGAAAACTATATTACAAAACAATTTTTTAAAAATAAAAAATGAGAAATGAAACCAAACAAGCCATTATTTTTTGTATTTCTTTTTTTCTTTTTTATTAATATTCAAGTTTTGCTTTCTTGAATTTTTTTTTCTTTGAATCAGGTCCTACTGTTTCGATAAACTGAGTTCTATACAGTATATGTCTAACTCACTTAACTGGTAAAAAATTAATGAGTTTGTATTTGGTTTAAGTTTATGAGCACGTTGCATGATTTTGTAAGCTGAAAATATAAAATAGGAAATTGAGAGAGTTAACTCAAAGATTTGACAACAATGATTTTATATTTTATCACGTTTTGTCACTCCTGATCATGATTTGTGATTTGAGACCATTTGATTATGGGGATATAGATTCATCTCTGGATGTTCGAAAATTTCACAAATATTTTTCCCAACCAAAAAGATACAAAACACATAAGAAAATTTTTAATGCAAAAAACTCTTGAAAACTAAGAAGAATAATAGTTGAAAAGCTTGACACAAGATATTTATTCTAGTTAAGCTCAACCACTCGGCTTACATCTAGTTTTCAAAATCACCTTTGAGATTTATCACTAAAAACACAAGTTTAAGTGAGTATTAGCCACCACAGTACAACTTATAAGATTACATTGATTTTAATTTAACACAACACCTCTTACTAAACCAGTAAGCTGTTACGAGATACTTAGAAAATTGCTTTCTACAATTTCAATCAATAAATGAAAAAGCCTTCCACAATAATAACATTATGAAAGAGTAGATGTAATAACAATAAAAAGTTATAAACTTTTGAGAGCTTTTTCACTAAATTTAACAGAAAATTAGTGAGAATTGAATGCAAATCACTTTAATTCTCAATGAATGTGTTACCACTCTCTTAAATAAGGTCCTATATATAGTTTTAAGTTTGTTAAGATAATTAGGAACATTAGGGAAATGTTTATAGCTATTGAAGACGTACAGAAGTGAAAAATAAAAAAGCCACTTTTTTCGTGTTCAATTAAATGCTTGTGAGAGGCCAAATCAAGTGTGATTTGGAAGGTGTCACTCATGGAATGACATTAAGGCAAAGGTTTTGATTCACTTTAGCTAAATCAAGCGTGAGGCTATAATGAGTTCAAGCGCTTTTTGGAAGACAAAAGCACTTAGCTTCTATGTGACTCAAAACAAGTATGGGTACACTAAGGGATCAAGCATGGAAAGGATTGTAGAAGAACCTTGCTTCTCTATTGGCTAAAACATGCTTAACTCACTTTTGAAACAAGATTGATCTAGCTTGTTCAGTTTAAGGCTCTCTAAGTCAAGCTTTAAAGTTTCCAAGTGTAAAACCCATTCAAGCGTGATTCAATCCAGAGTCACGCATGGATGGGAACTAAAGAACACTTTAAGTTGACACATAGGGACAATTCAAGAGTGGACACTAAATGTACTCAAGTATGAATCAAAATACAGAAGCATGTCCAAGACATTTGCCTAGTTACACTGATTGCCAAAACACACATGAACTATTTTTGGATCAAGCGTGGATTGGACCATAATGTTGAACTTCACTTTTGAAGTCTAATTCAAGTAAGTTTCAGTTTTAGTTCAAGCTTAAATTGGATACACTAAGTCCTAACATGCACAAGGGATTGCCAAAACATGTGTGGACCTATGGCAAATCAAGCGTGGATTGAATAAACAAACAAGGGTGCATTCTAAGAATTTGACACTTAAGTTCAAATGACTTATGAGCCTAAGGATAGTTATAATATGATGCATTCTTACCATTTTCAAAACATGTGGCGTAGCTCTTATTAGTCTTCACGTTTGAATTTAGAAGAACACTAAATCTTATATTGATCTTCATGCTTTTAGAGGTTTTGTTACTTTATTAATATGTATGATATGTACAAAAAACAAACACCTTTCTTTTAGTTTTGTTATCATCAAAATACATAGTTTAATATATCTCCCTCGAGGTATGGAAGGAGAAAGGTAGATCTCTCCCAACTAAATTGCTATATATACAAGAGTTGGGATTCAAACCTCCAGTCACTACTTGTTTAAGTGATGAGAACCCTCACTACTTAAGCCAACTTTAGTTGATATATTTTCCCATTCATTTTATGTATGCTTGAGGGTGCACTTATGTCTAAATATTTTTTTTATTTAACAATGTTGCTAATTAGATAATCTTACAATACTTCCGAGATACTTGAGATCACATGTTTGGCGCAAAGAAAAATTCATCTACATGTAGTAATACTTATTTTGTGTGAATGGCATAAAATCTATAAACCCTAATTCTCTATCATTGATCAAGAATTAATAATACGTATTTTGCATAGATGGCGTGAAATCTATAAATCCTAATTCTCTATCATCGATCAAGAATTAATTAATTAATATGTATTTTGCGTAGATGGCATGAAATCTATAAACCCTGATTCTCTATCATTGATCAAGAATTATAATATAGATTTTGTGCTTTATAAAAAAATAATATAGATTTTGTGTAGATGACATGAAATCTATAAACGCTAATTCTCTATTATAGTAGCATGATGCATTAAGAAAGGCTAAAAGGGGAATACCTGAAATTGAGAATTCGTAAATCTCATGAAGTTTACCTTTTAAAAAGAAAAGTGAGAATATTTTATGTTTTATAAAAATAATAAAATGTGGAAAAATACAAAAAAAAAATTTACATATAAATTCATGAATATCAATTTTCGAAGATTTAGATCTTAAGAAAAGAGATAGATATACATGAGGTGAATGGTTCTATATATCTCTTTCTCTCGATCGTCTTGTAGTATTGTGCTAGAAGAAAGATAAAACCAAAATTAGTCTACTATTTTGTGTACGTTTGTGAAAGTTTGTCTTCTTGAAATGCATCATATATTTTATCTACAGCTGCCTTAGTGTATGTTATAAGGATACTTTGTTATCTTAATTGTTTGACATTTGGATCTAAATGTTTCATATATTTCCGTGTTATTTTATTTTGATGAAATGTTATTTTGTTTTATATAGGTAGGAACTTCGTGTTGTCTGTCATTCTAATTAACATTGTTTTTCTTGCAAGATTTAATGTTGATTATTTGATTTCTTCCAAGATTTAATTAACATTGTTTTTCTTGCAAGATTTAACATGTCTATATTGATTATTTGATATATATATATTCTATGGTGTTTAGTGTTTATTTCTTTCTTTATTACACATCTTTCGCAATTACATATTCTCGTACATATAGACATTCTTCTTCTATTGACTTTTACTATTAATTTCTTCATGTATATAAAAAACTTGCTCTAATCTCATTCTTTTTTTAGAAGAATATTTTTCTTCTGAATCAGAATCACTGTCTATCATAACCTTCAATGAATTTTCTTATTTTCTTCACTTATTTGTAATTATCTAATTTATTAGTGTTACATTGATTGGCATATTGCCTAAATCTTCCAGACTATTTCTCATTTGTCTTTTTATAACCTTTTGGTTTGTCCTATTTAAAAGTTTTTAATTTCTACATATATCACGTTGATCTATTACTATTATCTGATGGATATAATTAAATGGTGTGTCTGGTATACTTGCAATGAAGTTTAAGATGATATTTACTAATAAGATTGAGGTCGGTCTATTAAGAGAGGATTTATTTTCCCTGTTTTATTAGATGATTTGAATTCATTTTCATGTTATGTGCTATTGGTATTATTGGGTTTTATAAAATGTTTACCTTTGTAATGTCCCTTTTCATTTAAAAGAAAAAATTTCAAACACCCCATTTAGTGTACCAGTTGGCAGTTATTCTTCTGTTTTTCTCTCTCTTTTAATTCTAAATATTATTAGAAGGCTTTAATTCTAAATACTCCCTCCCAACTATAATATATATAGAACATTTTCTTAAAAGCTCGATGTACTTTAAAATATAAAACTTTAGATAATTTTTATAATTATTTTTCGACTATTCTCTTACTCTATTTATTTTTTTTTTGAAAAACTAGTGCATTGAAATTTGAAATATCATTATTAAAAAACTTATAAAACTATAAAATAATTATCAATGCTACTATACAGGGATGGGTTTCATGCACAACTAGACTTATAGATCCTTGTGTCTATGTATCTCAGGGCACATTGATTCAAGTACGGCTTCTCAATGTCTCTCCTAGACAAACTGGGCCACTTTAGGATCCTCAACCCCTTAACACTTCAACCCCTGGATTTCTAAGTATAGTAACATGGGCTCACACTTATGGATCATGATCATATTCATTTTGGTACACAGGCTCCTCAGAGAGGTAAGTGCAAAGCATATTTAAATCTTGGTATAACAGAAGCAAGGTATTATTAAATTAAACTCTCAGTAGAAAGGAGAGAGTTTAGAAAGAAATGACATAGAACACACTCTTATTACTTCAAATGAGTACTAAACAAGTTCTTAATTAGTTCTACCTTACAATACAAATGACACTCCCTTTTATAGGAGAAGGGAGGGGCATACTAGTAATCTTTACATCATGACACTAGTACATGTTTTTTAAAAAGTAAAGATAGACATGACTAAAAGAAAAAGTAAAAGACTACTTTGTCAAAAAGAAAAAGTTACTTTTGTGTGACTCAAAAGTAAAGATGACATTAATAGATTCCCTACTCATGACACAAAGATAAACTTTATTAAAGCAAAAGCATATTCCCCATGTGATTGATGATAGGATTTCAATCACCTCAAACTTTTATGTATGTACTCTTCATCAGAAGACAATTGAGGCATCTCTTTTCTTCTTTTCTAAACCACTAGGCTAAAAGACTTTCTACTTGTTCTTTATCAAAGTCTTCATCTATATCCTCTTGTTGCTCAGATGGTCTAAGGGTAAGAAAGTCTTTTGTCTTTATTGATAGTACTGGGACTCAAGCTCATAAAGGTCTTGATATTGTATGGAGGAGGGAGTCTTCAAGGAGTTTCTTGATTTTGGGAAGATGGTGTTCCATATGAATCCATCCATGTTGAATAACCATGTTGAACAGCAATGCTGGCAAGCCATTATGAATACTAGTATTATACAAATGGTGATGGATCATCAGGAATAACAAGTTGATGAGGAATAGGACCAAGATATGTGCATATGATGTTAGGATCTATGCTTGAGAAATTGTTCATCTCACATAAAAAATCTTTTAACTCAGATAAAACTAAGTCTTTATGTGATGGCCAGTTAGTTAAGGTTTTTTACAAGTAAGCTTGGCTGGCAACATAAAGATTTCCATGGCTGTCTAAATGATAAGGGTGATAAACAACAAAAAAGGAGTAAGCCTTCTTTTAATTCAAAGGTATCTTCCATAAGCCATAGTTTTCAATTACCTTAAAGAGTTCCTTGCACTAACGAGATAGTGGTGAAAACTATTTAAGAAAATTCTAAAGATTAATACCTTCATTAACAGAGTCACAAAAGTAATGATAAATGATTAAATGTGGGAAAGCTAATGCACATGCATAAAGAGTTAAGAGGGACTAGAGATACCATATGGCTTTATCTGGTATGAGGTCTCTAATGTAAGGTATGGCTAAGTATGAGGTTTGAATATTAAAGAATTTAAGCTATGGTTGAATTTAGGTTTTTTTTAGAAAGAGAAGGTGGATCCAAAAGAACAAACTTCTTTTAGCTAGTTAGTGGACTTTAGGGACAATATTAGGACTAAATATAGGTGGAAAAACTAGTTGTCTGAGCATGATGTTAAGAATGAAGAGAGGTTGATTGCATGAGGGTGTTATGAAGTTGATCTTTTTTTAGGCCTGGTAAGGTAGTTTGCAATAGTGTTTTGATTTCTTTTAATGTGACAGATTGTAAATTTACATCTAGAAAACCAACCTTTCCATCATAGAAGTTGAGCTTTAGAGAGTGTTGTTTTTGTTTTGATCAAGAATCTTTAGGAAAGACATGTTGTCCATTTCTACCATAAAGTAGTAAAGGCTGAGATAAAAGCTGAACTTTTCAATGCCACGTTTCACAGTTATAACTTCTTTATAAGCTAAGTGATAACGATCTTCAAAGGGTTTGAATTCTTCTCTAATATGACCACAATAATATCTTTTCCTATTCTCTTCTTTAATAAGTACCACTCCCTAATAATCTTCTCTTGCATTGGTTTGTAAAATCCTTTATCTTTTATTAGGAATCCTTAGTGGTGGATGATGTTGACAAATTTGCTTTTGGTATTGGATAGCTTTAGTTTGATTGATTCTCTACGATGGCGTATTTTTCCATAATAATTTAGACAACTGGCTAGTATGATTTGACACCTGAGGGATAAAGTCTATTATATAGTTCACAATTCTAAAGAATTGTTGAATTTAAATTCTGGATAAGGTCTTATTTGGAAAGTTTAATAGTTCCTAAGCAATATATGGGTAAGGGTGGTATTGTCCATCTTGGATAATGATTTCCAGAAATTCTATCTAGGTTATACCAATATGACCTTTACGGGCTGAGAGCATAATCTCATTTTCTATCTAGGTTACACTAATATGACCTTTACGAGCTGAGAGCATAATCTCATATTGTTGAATTATCCTGAAGAATTGGTCCAAAAGGCCTTTATATTCTTGCTTAGATTCTAAGAATAGTAGTGTATTATCAATGTAGACCAAAGTGTTGTTGATGATAGGCTCAAAGATATGAATGATGACTTTTTGAAATAGTAATGGAGCTGTCTTAAGCTTAAAGGGCATAACTATCTACTGATATTGAACATTAGGAATGCAAAAGGCTATCTTTTAACATTCTGTTGGATCAATTCCTAATTTCCAAAATCCTACTTTGAGATCAAACTTGGAAAATATATTGGCCCTCTTGAGATGGAATAGTTGAGTGTTGATTTTTGGAAGAGCAAATTTGTCATCTTGTAGAAAGGTATTAAGAGGCTTATAATTAATTACCAATCTCTTCTTTCTTCTTTATTTCTATGATCTTTCTCAATATAAAATGCTTGGCAAGCTCAATCTAATTTAGTGGATTCAATAAGTACTTATTTAAGCAGAGCTGCACATTCTTCTCTTGCTAACACAAGGTCTTCAAGATTCATCCTAGAGCGGGATGCTTTTGTTGGATTGATATCTTTATTCTTCTTGAAGGGAAGCTTGAGGAAGAACTCTTTATTTTTCCATAGAGGAAATGGATGCTAGAATTGATTATAACTTTCACAACAAAATTGAAGGAGATGATCTCTGATTTGCTCATATCCTAGATGAGCTTATTGAATTTCCATGATGCTTGGGATATCAATGTATTCTTTAAAAAAATGTTTGAATTTGATACCCTTTTGGGCTTATCTGTAGGTCGTTAGTTTGTTTGAGATTTATAAGCCTAGAAGGAGATGGACTAAGGCTCTAGATTGGCCTACGTAGGGGGTCCAATAGTATAGAGCCATGGATATTATTATGGATACTGTTCATCATTAAAACTTGATATGGGAAGGAGATATTGCCTCTCTTCATCTCTTTCATATTGTTCTTCAAGGACATATTCAACATCTCAGTCATCATCAAAAGAAACAACAGTCTTAAGGGATTGAAGTTGTTTCATATCTTTCTTGGACTTGTTGAGACACCTCTTTGCAAAATGCCCTTTTTGTCCACAAATGAAGCATTTGTCTAATTTCTTTAACTTTGAAGTTCTTCTCTTAAAGTAAAACAGAGGAGGTTTCTTTCTCTTGCTAAAAGATTTATGCTTGTATTTGTGAAAATGATTCTTCTTTTTATAAGAATAGTGATCATGGTCCTTGCATTTAATCTTTAGAAACAGCTTCTTATAGGTTGAATGTGTTGGAAATTATGCCCTAGGTCCAATCATTATATTATGCACATTGTTATTTAATGAATTTTTTTTATTATCATATCAACTGCATGTTCACTATGATAACTGTATCTTTAGACAAACTATAATGATTGTCTTAAATGTCCCTAGTCGATCATCTATGAGGGATCATAAATGAAACAAGACTAGTATGACTTTGTTTAATTATAGATATATAAATCAAAGTCATAGGCACTTGAAAGAGAACAAGGTGTTGGATTGACCCGCTATGAGAAAGCTGCATAGTACAAGTCATAAGCTTATCTCATATGTAATCATATCACTAAAGCTCTTTAACCTAAGATCATTATAGATTCCTACATGATGACCACTGAACTTTGACCTAGTCAAAAGTCACCTTTGACTAGGTGATCATAAAGGCTAAGGTTGAGTTTAGTGATATTCATGTAGAGAAATATAAGTGGTCAAGATGAAATTTGTCCTTCATGTTAATTGAGAGATATTACTAGGCTCCTTGATGAGTAAGACTGAGAAAATGCATGGCCATAGTACAGTGGAAAGGGTTTTTTCATTATTATGTTAGTTTACTTAAAGATCGAGAAAGTAATAGTTAGGTAAAGGAGAATGACAATTTTATATCTCACACTTGACCGAAATATTGTGTGATAAAAGGGATGTAATATAGTTATATGATAAGTTGTATTGGATCATCGATCCCTATATAAATTGGATAGTTGCAATATTTATCTAGAGGCCACTTGTGACATATGGACTAATAGCATAATTAGCTTATATCCAACTTCATATAGGCCTACAGGGTCATGCACAAGAATAGCTCAACTTGAGTTATAATATCTAAGTTCATTGAATCTGGAATATGTCTAGATTCAATGAATGTAATATAGGGTGAATGAATTATATATATATTTGAATATTTATTTGATATATATATATATATATATTTATATGAAACATAAAATTCTAAATATAATTATATATATATATATATATCAAATAAATATTCAAATATATATGTATATTCATGCATACATATAATATGTATATGTGATATATATTATATTATATTATATTATATTATATCATGTTATTTTTAAATTTAATTTTATGTGATAGATTAAATTTAATAACTAACATGATATGAGAGAATATCATGTTAGTTTTATAATTTGAATTTATAAGATAAATTCAAATTAGATATGATATTATATATTTTATTTATGAGATAAATTTAATCTAATATTTTCGTTGACTCATTAAAGGAAAGTAAGATCCTCATCTATAAATAGGATAGAAAAGGGATGTGCTTGATGGGTTTTTAGAGAGTTAAAAAAGTTCTGATAGCCAAACACTTTGAGAGTCACAAAACACCCTGAAGAAAAGTAAACTAACATTTAAAAAAGAACAGATGTTGGGAGCACTAGTACTCTGTTCAAGTTAGAGAGTTATTCGTGTAGATATTGGTAGAGGGAGCAAATCTAAATTGTCAGCTATTGAGATCTAAACTTTTGAAGAGAACGCACGTGAGAATTTGAAATTCAAAAGATAACCTTTATATCTACCATGACTTAAATGAGTTCATTCAGTCTACATTAAGATAGGGATTTAAAATTTTAATCTTCTATTATGCCTTCCTATTTAACAGTGGTATCATAGCTAGGTTAAATTTTCATTTACGTTGAGTTTTGGTTGAATACGTTCTTGAATCTTCATGTGATGAACTTCTTTAGGTGAACATGTATTTTCAAAATTAATATGTGATATTTTTTGAAATCTATATATGTTTTTCATGTGATGTTTTCAAAACATTTATATATATATATAAACTCGTTTTATACATTCAAAATTTGTACGAATATAATTGAGTTTATTGTGATGCATATTTTTGTACATATGATGTGCATTTGATATGTAAACCATTTAGCTAGATTATCAATATGTTTGATGAATCTGAAGGGTCCGAGGCAGCAACTCATTCAACTTAATCCACAATTTGTAACTCTTCATATTTTATATGATTTTTTAATTATGCTTTCCTTTACATGAATTTGTTTGGGTATGTGACAAATATAGCTCTAGTTTTACAAGGATTGTAATTTTTAAATATGATCTGCATGTTGTGCTTCTCTTTACAAACTCTGAATGTACATTCTCATCCCATCTCAATCCCCTCGTATGTATAAACAAGGTTTCTTGATGTAATTTATTTTCTTAGAGCGGTCCTCTCATTGGCTTAAGAAGGACATAGGTTAGGTGAGCCATATTGTGTCACATTTAATTATGTTTTTGATTAGATCATAATATGCATGATTTTATATGAGATACAATTGCTTTCTCTTTACACAGTTATTAAATTGATAAATCAAACCCTCTAATCAAAATCTTAAGTCATAATGCCATCAATTAATGAATACTTGTCAAAACCTAGATTACTTAAATGTAGGTTCCATCAAAGTGGATACATCTAGGTTATCTTGGTGAGACAAGCATGAGTAATAGTGCTACTCACAAAGATTCATTAGTGTTTGACTTAATTGAGATCATCAAAATGATTTTGGATCTCAAGGCATTAGATGGGATTGAACATGTCAAAACATATGATAATTAAATCCCATAAGGATCTAAGAGTTACATATGATGTAATTGGTAAATATATTACCTACCTACATAACTTAATTTTTAAGCATCTTGCTAAAGCAAACTTAAATTTAAGTAAAATATGGGTCTTAGCCCACTAATTAAATTTGAGGTTGTTAGCTTTAGTGGGAGATATAAAATTAACTTTGTATATTTTATTGTAAAATCATGTCAACTAATAACACTGCTACACTATCATTATGATTGGTCCTTGAGAAGGACAAACTCAATAGGATAAACTTTCTTAACTAGTTCTGGAACTTAAGAATTGTTCTCAAGCAAGAAAGAAAGGCATATATCTTGGATGAACCCATTCTTGAGGAGCTTGCGGCCAATGCTCCAAGAGCTCAAAGGGATGCTTGTGCGAACCACACCAATGACTCAGTGGATGTAGGATGGCTAATGCTAGCTATCATGGTTTCAGAACTTCAAAGAGATTTAGAACACATAGAGGCTTATGAGATGATTGTATATTTTAAGGAAATATTCCAGCAACAGGCAAGGTAAGAGCGGTATGAGACCACAAAGATCTTACACTCTTGTAAGATGGTTGAGGGTACATCAGTTAACACTCATGTTTTAGAGATGAAGATTTATATTGATCACCGTGAGAGGCTCGAATTTCCCCTAAGCTAGAAGTTAGCTACAGATTTGATATTGAACTCACTCCCAGAAAGTTGTGACCAGTTTGAATATATTTGATAAATATATATATATATATGAAATATAAAATTCAAAATATAATTATATATGTGTGTTTGTATTTTTGAAATATATATGAATATATATTCATGTATATATATAATATAATATGTATATGTGATATATATATATATATTATATTATATTATATTGTGTTAGTTTTAAATTTAATTTTATATGATAGATTAAATTAAATAACTAACATGATATGAGAAACTATCATGTCAGTTTTATAATTTGAATTTATGAGATAAATTCAAATTAGATATGATATTATAGATTTTATTTATAAGATAAATTTAATCTAATATTTTTGTTAGCTCATTAAAGGAAAGAAAAACCTTAATCTATAAATAAGATAGAAAAAGGATTTGCTTGATGGGTTTTTTAGGAGTTAAAAAAGTTCTGACGGCCAAACACTTTGAGAGCTATGAAACACCTTAAAGAAAAGTAAACTAACATTAAAAAAAGAACGGACGTTGGGAGCACTAGCACGTTATTTAACTTAGAGAGTTATTCATGTGGATACCAATAGAGGGAGAAGATCTACATTGTTAGCTCCTAAGATCCAAACTTTTGAAGAGAACGCACGTGAGAATTAAAAATTCAAAAGGTAACTTTTCTATCTACCTTGACTTAAATGAGTTAGTTCGGTCCATATTGGGATAGGGATTTAAAATTATAATCTTTCACTATGCCTCTTAATCCAACAGACTGTAACTTTATTTTTCCTTTGAGCATGGACTTAAGAAGCTCTTGTTGTTCACAGAGCTTATCTAAGGTAGATAAAGCCAACTGATAGATTTCTCCAAGTGATATTTGTGACAATCTCTTCATAAGGCATTAATATTTCTATGTAACTTTAGTTATAACTCATCTGGTGAAGCAACAATGTACATATGCCTAAGATTAACATCATTAAGACCATTCATCATGTAGTATTTAGAAGACATCCATTGGAAACTTCTGTAAATCTTTTCTATTAAGTGAACAACACTTCATCTCAAAGAACTCCTATTTATTTCTTTATCAATGAGACTAAAGTCTTCAAGGAATTATTTGTGAATCATTTCAAGGAATGGTGATGCATTAAGAAGTTATGCCACTTAAATCTTCTCGTACTCACTAAGGTTTTAAAACCATTCTTTCAAATTTCCAATCATTCTTGAGAGAAATTCTAGAAGTACTTCCTATAGTGTTACCTCTGGTCTTGTCACCTGTAGATCAATCCATGCACCAAATTCATGAAATTTATCCCTCCACTTATATAGAGGTAGATCATCAAAAGTGAATCATAGTCCAGAAGATGGTTTGGAACTATAGTTGTTTGGTATAATTAAACCATTGTAACATCCTGGATTTGAACTTTAGAAATTTCTACTATTTATAAGGGTATTTTAGTTAAATTGAGTGGATTTTTAGTTAATAATGTTTTAAGGAGATTAATGTAGCTAATGGATCCTTGGATAGTCTTAAAAGAGGGCTAGATTGAAGTACAAGCGAGTTATGGCATGGAGAGAGATTCAAAACAAGTATGGAGTTCTCTGTGCCATGCGTTGTGACACATTTATAAATTTTTGCATTTATCATATATGTGATGAAATGGAAAAAAATCAAAGAAAGAAAGATAGATATTGAGAGGGTGACAAAGGGAGCTCGTGGTCTGCTAGGGCACAACCTTGGGAACACTTTGGAAGCATTTGGAGCAAGATTTAGATTTAGGTAAGCTTCCTTCACTTCTCCCTCTCCCTTTATGCAAGTTTTTTGATGATTTGGGTATTTTAGGGTTATGATTTTGTGTTTTCTTGGGTAATGACTGAACCTATTGCCTCAGTTAAGGCCTTGGGGAGTTAAATCAAGCCTTTAACTCTAATTTTATAGGTTTTATAGTGATTTGGATTTTTTGATTAGGGTTTGGACGAACCCTAGGTAGAAATTAGATGATTAAAAGTAATGTGGGTAATGTAATGGTATTGTTTATGTGTTGGAATGTTAAATAGGGTTAATGTAGTGTGATGGAAGGATTATTGGGGCTAAATTGAGGTTTTGAGCATAATGAGTAACCTTAGTTGTACTATTAAATTGGGTGATTAGTGAGAGGATTTGACAATTAAGGGTTTAATTCTGTAGATTAACCTTTGGTCGAGCATTATGGTGCTAGTGGACGTGTGGAGCCATTAGTTGACCACAGTAACCCTTTTTGTGACAAAAGGGTTGAGGTAACTAGATTGTCTAATCTTTCTTTTTGTGTGTTTAGATGGTAGTGTGTAAATTTTAAAGTTAATGTTTTGGTTTAATATTAATATAGTAATAATATGAAATTATGATTGGGAAGTTATGTGAAGTGAAATAAAAACATGTTTTAATACTTTTGTATTTGGAAAGCTAAAGGTTATTTTTACGTATAATTACTTATGAAATTCTATAGTTTACGTGAAAATGAGAAATTGTGCTAAATGACTTGTTATGAATATATGTTGGATGCATTAAGCATGTTTAACATGATCATTGTGAGAGGGTGGGAGTTCACCTTAGTGTATTATCGAGACATTTTTTAAAAATTCATATGGTATAGTAGCACTATGAAGGCTTGGTGCTCAATATTATATTATTTAGAAGTCTCATTATTACAAGTGGTAGATTGGGCATCGACACCCTTAGTAATTGTGGACAGGGGGAATGTGGCCTATAGTAGGCAACGACACTTTTGGCTAGGGTTACCTCCTACTAATAGTGAGCTTGGGCCAGTCCAGTCATATGAATTTGATCCTATCAAATTGTCAGCCCACAAATTCAGTTGGAAGACATAAGGAGGGTATAATGTGATATGTTGATCATGCATATCATCTATAACTATATATGTGAATTTATGAGACATGTTATATGATTTACTATGCCACTTTACATATGCACAAACTATTTTCACACATGAGTAGTTGATTAGACTATTTAGTTATTGAGTCATCAACTCACCTCTTGGTTATATTTTATAAATGAAGGCTCCAATAAGGGCAAGGGAAAAGAAGATGCAACCAAGCATCGAGGGGACTAGCTCTCAATTGTATAGTTCTTTCATTTATTTTTTTTGGTTTATAACAAATATTGAATGCGTATGCCAACTTAGGACATATATATATATATATATGTATATAATTTTGTGACGCACTTATGTGATTTCTGTTGTGACTATAGGTATCTCAACCTAGGTTTGTTATATCTGTGTTGTAAAGGCTATGAGAGGTCGAGATACTAGTGAAAATGTTAGTTTGGTATTGATTTATGTGTTTGATTGGCCATTGGATAGTTTATGAGAGATTATTACCCCTTATGAAATTTATGTTGAAAATGGAGTTTTGATGGCTAAATCTTGTCTGGATTGTTGTGGTTATAATTTGACTGTTTGAACAGGTTGTTTATGGTTTATTTGTGTTGGTTCAAGTAATCTCACTATTATTAGCACTTGGTTTGAGGTTTTAGGCACCTTGGTTGTGATTTTGAAAGAAAATGAGCCATTTTAGGTTCAGGTGTTTGAATTTCATTTGACTCATTGTTTGGGTATGAGACTGGTGCCAATAGCTAGGTGGCACTAAAAGCTACGTGTTGAAGCTTGAATCGCTTGAATCGAATGTCAGACGGTGAAATGGCATACTCCAAAAGTTGGCCTGGAAAGCTATCATGACAGGAGTTTGTTGTCATGATAGGGCATGTACGTTGGGGCATATTGTCCATTGTGCCGTGGCATGAGGCACAGAGAGGAGGTGTTCCCCTCTATGCAGTCAACCATAGCACACTGTGCCTATGTGACTAAAAATATTATGTTGTATTCTTTTTGTAGCATGATAAACTTGCTATGCTTCTATTGTCTTATTTACTTGATTTTAAACCATAGTTTGAGCTCAAACGATCTTTTAAAAGACTTTTCTCAAGATCCTATTTTTCTTAAATATTCTTTAACCCTTGTGTTATGATGACTATTTGTCTTGAGATTAGACTAATCCTAATTATCATAACGGTGTTTTCATGTTTGGTAATGTCAGGGATGACGTTACAACCATGCATCTCCAATGATTTTTAGGTTATCTTCAGGGTCTTCAACAATTGGTTCTGGATGAGGTTGAACCATTGCAATCTTGATTATATCAACTAGATGTTAATCATCCTTAAAGTTTGCACTTTTAGGAATTCAATTGAATCAAAATCTTCATCAATATGAGCTTGATCAAAAACAACTTTTGCGATAGAAGTAATAGTTTTTAAGGGATCTATCTCTTCTATGCATTTAGCTTTTCTAGTAAGTAGAAGAGGTGTTTATTTAGGTAGTGAATAAGGAGGTGTCTTGATTATTAAGGATTTTTTAGGTGGTTTAGTAAAGGAAGGTGAGGCTTAATAATCTTGAGGTCTAGTATGGGTAGGCTTTTGGACAAACTGTGGTTGTTCTAGATGTGGAGGAGGCAAAGGTGGTTTCTAGACTAGTTTTTTTCAAGCTTGTTTAAGAACTAGGTAAGACATCTTAAATGCCTTACTATAATCACTTTCTACTAGGTAGAGAGGATGCAAAGAAGTATATGAAGGAAATTATCTTGTCATGGTAGGATAGGTGGGATAGGATTCATAAATGGCTCTGGATTGGTCTTTTGCTAGATCTGCTTCTATTTGCTATAATTATTTTCGTATTTCTAAAATTTATTTTTCTTTCTTGTAGAAATTAGGCCCACACTATCTCTTATTGATATATCTTTTGAGATATGCATCCAGTTGTTATTCTTGCATCCAGTAGACTTTTCGTATTTCTAAGTTTGACTATCTAACAAAGTTTAGTATACAAGCCTGTCACTTGCTCATCCACCTGGCTTATTTGAGAGAAAAGTCTACTTGTCAGATGGTCGAACTTGGAATCAATTATATAAAGAACTTTGTTTTGGCTGATAGTATTTTCAAACTACCAGTTGATAACTTCTTTTGTAGAAGAAACAGGCTTAAGAGCCCTTTGAGGGTATACTTCTGTTGTTGCAACAAAGGATCTACTGGTGACCTTAGATCTTTCATCAGTCATAAGTTCTAAAGGAGGAAGCTCTTTTTCATATGGCCTTATTATAGCTATACAAGGCAAAGCTTGTGTTTAAGAAGGTAGGAATGTTGGAATTATAGGTTTAGGTTTTTCTAAAAGAAGGAGGTCATTATGGCCTAATTCTTTAAGAAGTTTAAAGAAATTGCTTCTTTCAATAGGAGGATTTGAAAGTCCTACCTATCTTTTTTTAGTTTATTTAGGGCCATGATGATGATGATCATCTTATAAGGATGCTTATGTCTGCAGGGAGATCTAGGTTTCTTAGGCTTCCTAAAAATCCTTCTGAAATCATACATGCCCTCATTACTATCAGAATTGTCCCAAAAGTCGTCATCACAATTGGGATTGCATATTTTTAGGGTACAATCCTAGATAAAGTCATCATTGATATGGGAGACAAATTGGTTTGGCTTCCCTAGTAAACCACTTAATACGAGGGTCCTTCTTGTGCTAAATATAAGCTGGTGTAATTGTTAAAATCCTACTAGAGATATGGGTTAGATATTAAGATTCAGGTCTTTTAAAGACTGATTTAATAGTCCCATCTCCTAATCTGTATGCATAGAATAAGGAATTTTATTGTGTGAATAGCTTTCTGGTTACTATGGAATTCCTTTTCATAGTTATTGATCCATTCTAATGACATTAACTAGGTAAGTTCTTCTCTATGTAGATGTCTTGGGATCTAGATGATTGAAGATTCACCAGGTCTATCAGTAACCATGTATAAGGAATCCCTGGTTGAGTTAGGGAAGATAAGTTCAAGTGAATGATCTTGAAGTTTGTAAATGATTTAGTGGTGAAGGGTGGCCATGGTGGCAGAAGGTTCTTGTTTAGCTCTAAAGATCTAGATATGAACTTTTAGTCTGGTGAAAAGAGTAGAGTTTATGAGCTTGAAATTGAAATCAGGGGCTCTAGTAAGAATCACACTCCCTTGACTAAGGGTTTGTCAACAGAGTTCCAATTGAGACATTACTATATAACTTGTAAGTGGTATCTAGCAAAGCTATCTTAGCTATAGTAGAAATACATTTTCTCCAATAAAGGGTCAAAATTAAGAGAACAGCTTTGACATACAGATGTGTATACCCTTGGTTAATCTAAATATTTATCAATGATTGAGCAATTTCAAGGGAAACATATTGTTCAGTAGTTGTGGCTGGGAGGCCACACTAGTCGAGCTTAAAAGTTTGTACCACTTCTTTTGGTAGAGGGTGTTGGGTAGAAATCAAGGATCTGATACCCCTAGTAAAGGGATTGGTTCTATGTTATAGCTTGCAAGGATTGAGAAAAGGAAAGTCTGTGCTTTGAATGCAGCATTTTTTGGTAGGGTGGAGAATTCTATAAGGTTCTCTATTTTATCAAAAAGAGTTCTTTTTATAAAGGATGGAAGGTGATTGAAAGATAAGGCTAAAGAAAGATGAACACGTTTATAGAAGATAGCTAATGTTTTTGGTGTTTCATTCATACTTTATAGGTTCTCTTTACTTATTTTCATCAATAATATCCTACTTCTATCAATAATATACCCTTGGCTCTAATACCACAAGTCTCATGCGGCTCGAAACCTATCCAATTCTAGCTACTGTCCTTTAATTTATCACATGAACTAGTTTCAATTTATTTCAATTTTACTTTGATATAATAAAACATGTTTTCCTCTTATTAATAAAACTATTGTTCATGACCTATAAAATATAAATTATACAAATTAATATTTTTTTGTATATTTTTAAAAAGTATATACATTGAGACAGTTTATCGGACGGTGTATGTACGGTAGGGCACAAGAAACCAATGCCCTTATTTTGCCAATTGCCTGGTAGTCCTTTGCCATCTTATCCTTTTCTTTCTTTTTAATATTATCAATATGTCACTATTCTAAACATAATATAATATATACAAAATAAGGGGGAAACTCAAACCAATTGATATTTATAATGAAATACCTGAAATTGAAATTTATTTTTAAATATCAATAGATGATATTATCTCTATATCTACACTAATTACTTTCCCATAACTAGTGTAGAATAGTCAATATCTACACAAGTTACATAACCGGTGTAGATAATGACAAGATTTTTACATTGATCTTATCAACACCAATAATAAAACCAATTTAGAGAATCAATTTTAGTCGATATAGACTAGCCCATCTGTACTAGTGTGTGTGTGTGTATTTACTATTCTTTTTTCACTCTAATATATAAAACGATACCAAGGATGTGTGAAAAGGACATTGGATGGAAAAGATGTCTCTCCAAAATTTCAAGTGCAGTAGACTTGACCTGACAAACAACCGGGTCAACATGGCCCAACAAGAGGTTGAAGATGACTCAAAATAATGTCATTCCAACCAGACAAAAAAGAAGTTTTGTTAGTTCTGGGCAATAGAAAAAGGCGCTTTTGTTTTGGTTGGCATGCCCAATAACCCATTAACAAAAAAATTTTGGACCTGCGAGTATTGGGCTTTATAAAAACTGTCATCTTAAAAAAAAAAAACAAAGGTTTGGACCAAGTCAACGGAAGGGTTGGGTTTGACCGAATTTGGTTATCCGAGCAATTAATGAGAAAGGCCTCTTATGATGCCTTGTAGCGTCAAGAGAAATCAGAAAACTATCCAATTTTACAGGCCACAGAACAAAGCACTTGGAGTTGTCAAGAGAGAGAGATTATTGGAGTAATTTGCACATTCCTTCAACTAGTGTCAAGCTCTGTCTTCTTGGATTTTAAGAAAAGGCTAGGAGTACAAGAGGCCTTGGAATTGAATACTTAGGATTAGGTATAATTAATTAGAATTGAGTCTACTAATACTAGCTTGTCAATTAAGCTAAGTCTTCTTGGCTGCTTTTGTTTCTCTCGTTCTCTATCTAATACTTGCATAGTTAATTTACTTTACATTTCACGAGGCAAAATGATTTGCACATTCACATGCACGAATCATAAAACTTAAGTTCATAAAATCATTTATAGTTTTATACATCGGGTGTATAAATTGATTAACAGAGAAGCATTTGAAACCATTATCATTATTACATCGTACTAAAATCAACACAATTCAATGCTCCAATAATACAAATAATATGAGAAACATATGACCATTTGTTTTATTCGATGATGTCTATAAATATTTTTTATTATAAAATATCGTAAAATTATTTTCTTCTGCTCGAATCCTTGAATGTTATAGCTAACTTCTTCTGCATCCCCTTCGTCATCTTCTTCTTGGAAAATTTGTCCTTTAATTGGGAGTGAGAACATACATCTTGCAAGCATGTGAATCTAGTTCTGCAGAAATTTGTCCCGAAACCGAACCTTGTGTAGAATGCTGAATAATTCATAGAAAAATAAGAAAAAAATTATTTAATATAACTATAAGTATTTGCATTAAAATAATAATAATAATTAACTTGGATTATATATAATTAATCTCTGACCTCCCATAAATCTCGAGCATCTACAACTTTTTCTGATTCTAAACCAATGTCAGACCAAGATGCAGTCACATTCGACTTTGATGAACTTCTATTCCACAATACCACGGCCACTCTATTATTACTGAGAGGACCTGCCCATACCTGCCAATTTATTTTTCTTTTTCAATAAAATTGTCTTCCAGAAAGCTAACATTTGCGCGCGAGCACAAAAAGTGTGACAATTGAAAGTGCCTACATATATAATTTAAGATCTATATGTGGCACAACTTATTTAATTTTAGAGTTCACGTAGCTTCATAAATTAATTATCATCAGAATATAAAGGTTGGAAAGAAGATATTACTTCCAAGTCATTTTCACTTTTCACCTTCCTTCCTTGAACTCCTAAACTGTCTGCAACATATATCACAAGATTTATGTCAAAAGTTAGAGATATATATATATATTTTTTTTATGTCGATCGATGAAGACAGGTACATAGAAGAGATAGCTTTTAAGTATGTGTGTCATGCCTTGGTTGACAGCAATAACTTCCTTGTTTGTTAGTAGTTCGAATGTTATGTTATCCATTGCTCGAACATCACAACCAATCAACAAAGGAGCCTGTTCATATACATAACACATATTAATTGATTAATATATACACATATATATGGTAATGTGTAGTAATATTTTTCTTTTGTTTTCTCTCGTTGTACGTACGTACCTTAGCCAATGCCCAAATGCTATAATGGGAACGATATTCTTCTGTGGTCATGCCTCCATTTCCAACTTCAAGCATATCTGGATCTGTTCCCACATTTGAGGATTTGAGTAATGTCAACTCTTAATTACATACTCTGTAGTAATGATTTAACTAAGTAATATCTTAACAAGTGAAGGTAATTAATTACCATTCCATCCTCCAGGTTCAGCATAAGATGCCCATCTGTCATTTGCATCTGCAATATTTGTCATGCTGGCAACAAAATCATTCATGTTATTAGTAACCGACGAATATAAAGACCTGTTTTATTAATTAATGCCAGTAACATATATATAATCATTTCTTAATGTCTATGCCATACCTTTCCCATTTATCTTCAATATCTCCTGTTGTTCTCCAACTATTCCCTACGTTTTTGGCCCAAAGTTCTGGGTCTTCTTGTCCCCTGTAAGCTCATAAACCCAGCTCTTCATAAATAAGTGTACATTCTAGCTCCTTAAACACAAGGATATGAATCCCGTTGAGCATCAAAAACCTACTTTATCTGTCACAAAAATAATAACCAAGAGGACTCACCATTCACACATGGAGAAGAAGATTGGCCTTCCAGAGTTCAATAAAGCTTCAGACATTTTAGGGTACCTATTTGTGTGTTCATGCAACAAATAATATGTTGTATATATTATCCGTCTCTGATTTTTGGATTGCAAGTGGAGAGACTTGAAGGATACAAATACCTTTCTTTTGGGCTTATATTAAGATTCTCGCAATTGTCATACTTCAAGAAATCAACACCCTGCGACATATTTTTAAACACATGAGGTTGCCGGATTTTAAAAGTTCTTTGAATGAGTTTGAAGCAAATGTAACTTAAAGGCATATTGTGTATACCCAAGAAGAAAAAGTTTTGGCATCTTGAACTTCATGTCCTAGTGAGCCAGGCATTTGCTTACTACATGTTTGATTTCTGCAGGAAAAAATATTGAAGATATTATAGATGCTTCATAATATTGATGATGAACTCCAGTGCAATGGATCAAATTATATTTAGGGTTATGATTTGGATACCCAGCATCAGAATAAATTCCAAGCTTCAATCCTTTTCTGTGTACATAGCGAGCTAGAGCCTTAATTCCTGATGGAAATTTTGAAGCTTCAGGAACCATATTTCCCTGCCACAATTTTAATTTTAATTTTAGATTTTAAACAAAGAAACAAGTAAATAAATCCACAAAATTTTAATTTAAAGTGAAATTAACAAAAGACAAAAGAAATATAGAGTCATTATATACCTTGGAATCTCGATTAAGTTCAGCCCAACAGTCATCTAAAATTCAAGTAATATTATTTAATTCTCAAAGATGAAAAATAATTTGCTTGCAAAAAATTGGTATTCATAAAACTGATGATGATGAATTAATTGGTAAGGAAACAATATTTAATTACCTAAATTGATATATTTGTACCCTAAAGCAGCAAGGCCGGTTGAGACCATTGCATCAGCTGTAATTTCAAAAAAAAACATTAATTATAAAATTCATACATATTAAAGATCACTTGGAGACACAAACTCCTCCGATCATGAGTAACATGTTTAAAAAGAAAAACTACCTGTTTTTCGTATAATCTCTTCATTAATGTCACACTGAAAATGATTCCAACTATTCCACCTGACATCAATAATTCATTTTACATATCATATTTAATGATTTAAACAAATTTCTAACATAAAATACTCATGAGATAAAAACTAGGGCTAAAATGTATAAAACTCTCTTGAACTTTGAGACAATTGCATATATCCCTCCTCATCTTTAAAAGTTTAAAATTAACCCCCATAACCTTTAATTTTATTTTTTAAAATCCCCTATTGTTAATTATGTTATTTTTCATGAGGGCTAAAATTTCATTCAATTAAAAAATATTATTAAACAAAAATATTATATTGTATAACTATTGATACTAAATTTCTTATATTTTTTGGATAGTTGAGGCATTGATAACAAAAAAAAAATGTTATTATCATTGTATAAAATTTTATATATTTATGTTTATATTAGTTTTATCCAGGTTTTTTTGTTATCAATGGTGTATGATTTTATTATTTTAAAACATAAATTTTTATTTATTTTCCATGTTAGATTAATATAATGCACATGGTTAAAATATTTAAAATTTTATATAGTGATAATAACATTTTTTTTATCATCAATGCTTGTCTAAAAGTTAAAGGAAAAAAAAAATTAAAGATTAGGGGGTTAATTTTAAACTTTTAAAAGTGAGATAGATCATATGCAACTGTCTCAAAGTTCAAAGAGGTTTTCTGTATTTAAGCCAAAAATTAATGTGAGTCTTATTCATAAAGATGGAAAAAAAAAAAGAGTGACAGTACTATTTATGACTTGTCATGAATATGAATCTTATACGTAAAGAAGAGACAAATGAGTTTAATATACTTTATATATATATATATATATAATTATATTTCATTTTTTAAATTGCCAGTGAAAATGGTGCATGTAAAAAAATTGAAAAGTGAGGTTATTAATTTACCCCATGGGAGGAGTGCGACCAAGTCCATTTTCAAGAAGCTATCTTCTGAACTTGTGGTGTTGTGTTGATATGTCACCGCTTGTACTCAACAAACGAGCTTCACATGAGGAAGAAGAAGAAGCATTCAATATTAGAAACATGAAACACAACACAAGAAGCGCCATGTGGTGAGTCTGATGAATTGCAAGCTACGAATACTGATGATATATATGTAAAGAAGAAGAAGAAGAATACGATGTGAGTGATGAATGAAAGGATTTGAAGGGTATTTATAGATCAGAAGCTGTGTGGACGTGCCTACCAATCTGTTCTCTTCTCTTTATTCCTTCATTCTTAATTTATTTCCTTTTTTCAAGAAAAAAATTATTTTAAATTGAACTTCAACTTGCTGCTTTCACAACTTGTATTAAAAAACAAGCAAATCAGTTAATTTTTTAGCCGAACTCAGTATGTAACCCATAAAAATTGCATTGAACTGATGTCATCGCTCGTTTGTTGAACGTAAATTTGTTTGTGTTGACTTCGACATGCTAACTATGTATATAAACATATAATTTCAGAAAGATTATTGCATATTCTAAGTGTCAAATATATTAGAATATATTTCGAGGATATTTGATATTTCGTTTTGCTGTTATGTAAATTAATTAGTTTTATTAATTGGCATATTGACATATATTTTCGTGTTTCATATTTTTTTTAATGTCTATATTTTCCTTAAAACATAAATTTTAAGATTACACACACACACACACACACACATGTAATATTTATCGAAAGTAACAATTTTGATAAGTTATTATCCAATTATAAATAATAGTATAATACAACTTGGATTTCATCCAAAGCATGACAGTATGGCACCTTGTCATTGTATTATTTATAAATAACAAGTGACAATGGACCAAGAAGAAAAAATGAAGTACTATTTCAACAAATTAACTACCATAAATCTTCTTTTACTTTCTAAGAATAAAAGTAGGCTCTGCTAAGTGCTAGCTCTCACAAGAGACTAGGAGCCATAGGAAGACCTCTTACAACTAAAATAAGGACAATATTCTCTATCTCCTATATTAACTTTGGTATATCATAAATCTTTTAGGACGAAAGATATAAATGATGCCAGCATAATATGTGTCCAATTTTAAATTCATTTTTAAATTTAAAGGATACACACACACGACTCAAATCGGATAGTTCTACTTTTCCTCTCACTCTTTTTATGGTAGGCTGTACAAATGATTGGATAAGAATGAACTAAAATCTAACATAAAATTTAACCTCTTTCATAAAAAAGGATCAAGTTAGTCAATTTGTAATTCAGTCTGGTTTAGTTATAATTCAAAAATTAACAGGATCAAACTTGATTCATAAGATTAGGAGACTAATCCCAATAGTTCAATATTTATTTAGCTTTTTTTCTCCTTTTTTCCTGTATGAGAGATAACAATTTATTTTATCATGATAAACTTAATTAAAATAATAAAAATATTTATAATCATAAAAAATTCATAACAATCTTAGCAACAACAACAAAATATTTCAAATACAATCTAAATTATTTAAATTCATAACTTCAACAACAATAGCATTTCACAAATTTTAACAATATGTCTAATATACATTACAATAACAACTTGGTAACAAATTAAATTAAAATTATATTAAATAGAAGGGCAAGCGTCGAGTTTAAATTTTAAACTATTTAAATATATTAAAAACAAATAAAATTATATTGATATAATTTCACGGGATCGGACTAGATTGAACTATGTGATCTAAAAACTTAGTCTCCTGTCTGATCTAATTTGAAAAGTTAGGATGATTTTTTTTTATCTTTTTAGTCCTTTAAACTAATTTTTTCATTGGACCGGACCAAACTGAGTTTGTTCAGAGATTAAGTTGGATAGAATAATCAAAGTTTTATACAGTCCTATTTTATTGTATTGAAAAAAAAAATGAAGTTGTAGGATTTTGAATGAAACAGTATCGCAAGACGTGACGTGATAAGATATTACTTTCCCCATGACTTATGGGACATGGGGAGAGTATCCAAAAGTTAATTAATTTTTGGGGCGGGTATCCGTGTTTGACAAGCGATAATTAAAAAGATAAGATTTAGGCATTTAATTTTATATATTTTTATTCAATTAAATCAGATTTTAATGTATTAATAATATAAATAAAAAAATTTATAGAATAAATAATAAATAAAATATCAACATGTCTTGATTTAATTAAAAGGAAACACATTAAGTGCCCTTTCCGATTGAAATTGAATAAACGAGATTACATATAATCATGATTTTAATAAGTGAGATTAATCGAAAGTGATGTTCATAAGTTTTGATTTTTGTTTGAATACTTTTTTATATGTGATTAATGAGAAAGTTAAATTTGTTTAGATTGTATTCATCAAAATCAAAATCATGTTTGGATATATAATTATCTAAAAGGGTGTAATTTTGATAAAGTTGTTTAATTTTCTATAATTAAAGTAAATTTAATAAAAGCCCAGTCATAATTTTTTGAACATAGAAGTATCTCCTGGTAACTTTTACTCAACGTGCAGTAAAGAATTCGTACCACGGTTGATCAAGATTTTCAAAATATTATTCAAGCAGCGCAAATAGGCTTCATAATCACTTATAATGGAATAAACGAGATTATATAGACTTTCATCGTGAAACCAAACACGCATTAAGTATATAATTTTTTCACTAAAAATAATGTAACAAATCAATTCAAAAAATTTCAAATATATATGATTTTACTGAAATAAGATATTCTAACATTTTTTATAAGGTATTATTAATTATTAATTGCTTTAATGACATTTTTAAAAAATAATTAAAATTAGTTAAATGTTAAAAAAAATTGTACTACACATTTTTTAAATTTACCCTTTGATTGGTGTAATTTATTGAAAAGATGAAGGAGGCGGTAGAAAGGCCATTATTTAAGCCAAAAGTGAAAGAGATATGATTGTTTCTTTTTTTTAGAAAAAAAAGAAAGAAAGAAAGCGTCATAAATGTTTCACTAGCTTTTATAAATATTGACAGTGTTATGCACCATTTGAGTTCGAGGAAGAAAATCATTTGAAGAGTAAATTTTTGGTAATTAAAGATTTGAGGTAGTTAGGGAAAACTATATATTTCTTGTATTTTCTTTTGTTTGATTAATTTGTAGCTTTTGTGAAATTAGAAATGTATTTTGATATAACTATGAAATGTTATGTGTTTTGGAAAATTATATGCAAGTGGGATTAACTTGTGAATATGCTATGAGTAACGATGATAATGGTTGTCTTAACTCAACGTTGTGATTTGGAAATGTGATATTGAAAATTGTTTCTAACAGGAGCATTGACTATGTGGCATGATCATAGTGATGGGTGAGGGGAGATTAATGATTATTATCCATGTGGTCACTATCGGTATCATGGGTAGCCCTAGTGTTTGTGACTCCTCATAATCACCTTGGAGTGAGTGTAGGACTCACGACATCCTAAAATTCAAGATGGAGGAATCCATGATTTGAAAGTGAGCATAGTACCTTTGGTAGAGTTATCCCTCACAATTAATTAAGAGTTAATAGAGTTAAGTATATGTCAATAAAATTAACTTTGTGATACAGAAGCTCACACAATAAATTGAATCCTACAATGTGTTATCTTATGAAGAACACACTAATTGAAATACCCAATGAAGAGTTGGAACCATGCCTAAGATCTTTCAAACAAAGAACTCTCAACGCCATGATTACTCAAAAAACCACATGGTATTCAACCTTGAACACCAATAAACAAGCAAAGCTTGTTAAAAAAAGATATAACTTTTTTATTCTATATGCTCTCCTTATGCTGTCTGCATGAGTAGTATTTGAAGAAATATAAAGACTCATAACTCAACTAGGACTCCCTAAAAACCCTAATATGAAAACCCTAATGGATAACTTAAGTCCAAAAGCCCACAATAGGCTATTAAACTTTAAAAATAATAAATAAATAAAATACTTGAAAATTAAATATGAAAATTCAATAAAAATGAAAAATCTTGACTAAATTAAACTAAATGAATTCTAATAGCCCAAACATCATCTTTAACTTCTTGACTCTGCCACTCTTGATGTCATCATGGATACCACCTTGAAAGCCTTGTTGAATGCCACATTCAACACCACCTATGCTCTCATCATTCTCTCCTTCTTGAAGAAGAGACGTCCTTGGCTCTTGGTGGTCTTCCAAATCAGCTCAAATGCCATCATTTATGGTTTTAAAGAACAACTTGATTTCTCTAGCTGTTGTTTGGTTGGCTATAGAACTCAAGACTCAAAAATGAGATTGAAAATATTGAGAATAAAAATGAGAACGTTGAGTTGAGTGTACAAAAAGGAAAGAGAGAAAAGAATCATCAAAAGAATTGTGATAAAAGTGAGGTTGAGAGTGATTGTAAGGATCTTTGATTGTTAACCATTTTAATCATTCCTTATCGTTTCTAGTAAGTTGCAAGTTTTTTGAGAATCCTACTTTAAGGAGCCATCAATTGAATTTTTGTCCTCAAGAATCATTGGGCATTTATCTTCTTCAAGTAGTATCGAGAAATATTTTAATGGTAATTAAGGGATTAAATTTGTTATTTATATTTGGGTACATGTGAGAAAGAAAATATTTTTTATTCAAAGCACATTAAAAAAAATTTATAAAGTATAGATTTGAGGATGAATCTTTCCAAAGAGGAAAGGAATGATCGAGTATGGGTCCCGCATGTCCAATGAGTCCAACAAGGCTAGGAGGCTTACAATGCAAAAATGCTGAAATAAGGCCAAAAAGCCAACAATCAACTAGTGGGCCAAAACATAAAAAGATCACATGAATGATTGCATGGACGGTGACACATCCCTTGATTGCTCCAAATTAATTAGCTTAATAATTTAGATATTAGTTTAATATTTTATTTAAGTTTTGTTTCCTATTTCTAGATTAGGATTTTATCTAATAATGTAATCCTATGATTTTAGGAGATACAATCCTTAGATTATGTGGCTGAATTTTATTATTTTATTATTATTTTCATCCAAATTAGGATTTTTGAATTAGGGTTTTTGAGCCTTCTTGAGTTGCCTATATATAGGTGTGGATTTCTATTTTGTAACTTAAGTTAAATTTGAATAATAAGATTATTTTTATTGATAGAGTTTATAACTCTTGTGAGTCTTAATATTTATGGTGGCGTTTCATGATAAGTATAGACATGGTCAAGAACTTGACTAACTCTTGTGGTAAAGTTAAGATTGCTAAAGGCATGTGATTTTTAGAGAATCTTTTCCTTAATCTGTATCTTTCCTTTGCTACTTTGTTTTCTTCCTTTATTCTTTTTCCTCCATATTTTGTCTCTTTCCTTTTTGTTTCTTGTGTTTGCTTTGCAGGATTCCATTCATAACTAGCATGATTTCACTTTTGCATCCCTATTACTTTGCTGGTATCCACTCAAAGTCCTTATGTGCATTTTTAAAATAATAGGAACTAATCTTGCAGATAATATAAATTAAGAAGATAAAGAACAACGATATATAAAAATCTGTAGAAACTAAGAACAAAATGCAACCAAAATACATCCACCAACTGTTCATTTTTTCAAAAAGTGACAACAATATTGGCTCATACTGCAGACTCAGTTGACAATGTAATACACACAGACACAATATCTCAGATGCTAAACTTTTCACTCTGTTCATCCTTCGATTGTTTAATTAGCGGAGTAGAATATACTTCACAATATATAGAACCTGAAAAGTACGAAGAAATAACATGGAATGGAAAAGAAACACACAAAGGATGTCCGTCATAAGCAGCTAAAAGCTAGCATGATTAATTAACGGAAATATCAAAACTTTATTTGAAATTGTTTCTAGTAAAGATCTATATGTATGATGATAACATATATTTATTATTTCTAAAATATATACAAATTTTCCTTAAGCCCAAAAATTATATTATAATTTTAAATAATTTTATTGATACTTTAATGTAAAAATTTGTTATATTCTGAAATAGAAATTTATGCAAAATTTATTCAGAAAGACAACTTTTATAATATTTGAAGTTTTATGAACAATTATTATTTGTATAGTATAAAACTTATAACAATTTTGGCCCAACAAAACTTATAACAACACTTCATATAATTAATATATACCGATTCATTTTATCTTTTTTTGATGAGTCATTTTATCTGTTTCAGACTTTCAGTTTACACGTTAAGTTACGTTAATTTTGCATACAACACTCTTTTCCTTATCAAAACTCTATGTATATATATAGTGCGCGCGCTATAAAATAACTTGTTTAATGCATTAAAAAAGTAAGATGATCTAAGCATACTTATTTTGATCAAGGCACTATATAATAGTACTAAATATATGATTAATTAACTTGAAAAGTATGAACTTCTCTGTGAAATAGGTTAAATTTAATAAATATGAATAAAAATAAAAGAAATGATTATTGTCAAATGAAATCATTGTTATTTTTAAAACTGTTTTGGTGACATATTAGTAATTTAAAATGGGATAAAATATCTCTCCTATAACTTGCCTTATGTACAGATACTTCTACTTGTCATTTTTTTTTAAGCTTACATAAACCTATCACGAAGCCAAAAGTTAGGGTACACAAACTTATCAAATATTTATTTTTAAAATCTTATTCCCATTTACCCATCCTTTTGTAGACTGACATTTGAATTTTTGTAAGAATTGTTCACAATATATGAATAAACTCCAAGTCTATTAAAGCCTTGTTGAATAAGTCAATGGTTTTAGTTTTTTTCGTTTAGGAAAACATAAGTCAATGGTTTTAAAACCAAGTCCACGATTAACATTTTTAGGAATGTTGAGGTAGTTATGATTAGTTGTAACTAAGTGTCACAACCTCTAACTACGAAACTAATTACACTCTGGACACATGAGGAATTCTCTTGGCTGTTTCTATTTCTCTCTTTCACAGTCACACATGAGCCATAAAAATATATACACAAATTCATCCACAGTTTTATAGAGTATCATGTAAATTGAATAATAGGGAAGCATTTGAAATCATTTTCATTATATTATTTTATGGTATAAAACCGATACAACTCAATGGTTGGACAATACAAATAGTATCATAAACATTTTGATAAATCTATGTCTTATTCAATTATGTCTATAAATAGTTTTATTGTAGAATAAGCCACATATTATTTTTCTTCTGCTCGAATCCTTGAATGTTAGCTAACTTATGCATCCGCTTCCTCGTCTTGTTCGAAAATTTGATGCCTAATTGGGAGTGAAAACAAACATCTTGCAAGCATGTGAATCAAGTTCAGCAGAAATTTGTCCCGAAACTGAAGCTTGCGTAGAATGCTGAATAATTCATAGAAACATAAGAGAAGTTCTTTAATTAGTATAACTTGAGTCTTTGAACTAAAATAATAGTAATAGTAATAATGATAATAATTAACTTTTGAACTATATATACAATATCTCACCTCCCATAAATCTCGAGCATCTACAACTTTTTCTGATTCTAATCCAACATCAGACCAAGATGCAGTCACATTTGCTTTTGATGAACTTCTGTTCCACAAAATTACTGCCACTCGGTTATCACTGAGAGGACCTGCCCAAACCTGTCACATTTTTTATTTTTCAATAATTTATCTTCCAGAAAGCTAACACTTTGCACCCTCAAAAAATAAAAAATTGATAATTTAAAGTGCCTACATATATAACTTAAGATATGTGGCTCCATTTAAAGAGGCCGTATACATATATATACTTCATAAATTAATTACTGACTAAAGGAAGAAAAAGTGAGAAAGAAGATACTACTTCTAAACCATCTTCACTTTTCACCTTCTTTCCCTGAACTCCCAAGCTGTCTGCAATATCACAAGAAGATTTCTAGCAGAAGTTAGAGATTCATCATCATCATTTTTGACAAACAAAGGTATGTAGAAGAGGGACGGTTTGTTATACATATGCATCATACCTTGGTTGACAGCAATAACTTCTTTGTTTGTTAGTAGCTCGAATGTTGTGTTATCCATTGCTCGAACATCACAACCAATTAACAAAGGAGCCTGTTTATATGCATATACCACATCTTCCTTAATTAATTTACTGCCATATATATATATGGTAAGGGAGAGTAAATGTTCTTTTTTTGTTTTCTCATGGTACGTACCTTAGCCAATGCCCAAATGCTGTAATGGGAACGATATTCTTCAGTGGTCATTCCTCCATTTCCAACTTCAAGCATATCTGGATCTGTTCTCACATTTTGAGAATGCCAGCTCTTAATTATATAATTTTTATTAATTATTTAACTAAGTAATATCTCAACAAGTGAAGTTAATTAATTACCATTCCATCCTCCAGGTCCAGCATAAGAAGCCCATCTGTCATTTGCATCTGCAATATTTGTCATGCTGGAAACAGAGTAATTCATATCATTAGTATAATCCATGAATACAAAGAGAGCTATTTTATTAATTAATTCTAGTAACATGTATATATGTTTATGGATATATGTAATCATTTCTTAATGTTCATTCCATACCTTTCCCATTTATCTTCAATATCTCCTGTTGTTCTCCAACTATTTCCTACGTTTTTGGCCCAAAGTTCTGGGTCTTCTTGCCCCCTGTAAATTTATAAACCAGCTCATCATATAAAAATGCACATTTAAGCTCCTTGAACAGAAGGATATGACTCCATTAGTAACATAAGCAAGCATAAGATACCATGTGACAGAAAAATAACCAGTGAGAGGACTGACCATTCACACATGGAGAAGAAGATTGGCCTTCCAGAGTTCAATAATGCTTCAGACATTTTAGGGTACCTGTTTGTGTGTTCATGCAATAAGCAGTATGTTGTATTATCAGTCTTTAATTTTTAGATTACTAGTAGAGAAATCACTTGAAGGATACAAATACCTTTCTTTTGGGCTTATATTAAGGTTCTCACAGTTATCATACTTCAAGAAATCAATACCCTGGGACATATTTTTAAATATGAGATTGTCAGAATTTCGTCGTTAGTGCACTAGATGAGTTAGAAGTAAATGTATATTTTAGTAGGCGTTTGTATACCCAGGAAGCAAATGTTTTTGCATCTTGTTCTTCATGTCCTAGTGATCCAGGCATTTGCTTACTGCAAGTTTGATTTCTGCAGAAAAAATCATTCAAAAGATCATTAATACTTCAATATAAAATATTGATGATGAACTTTTTGTACATGAATCAAAGCGTTAGGGTTAAGATTTGGATACCCAGCATCGGAATAAATCCCAAGCTTCAATCCTTTGTTGTGTACATAATCAGCCAGAGCCTTAATTCCTGAGGGAAATTTTGAAGCTTTCGGAACCATATTTCCCTGCCACAAATTTGGTTTTCAATTTAAGTTTTCATCAGATGATGAAATAACTAGCTCAACTAGATATTAAGTTCAAGTGAAAAGAAAAGGAAAAAAAAGGAGTACTAGGGAGTTTCTATACCTCAGAATCTCGATCAAGTTCAGCCCAGCAGTCATCTAACATTAAGTTCAAATAATATTTAATTCTTAAAAATGAAAAATAATTTGTCTGCAGAAAATTTGTATGCGGAAAAGTGAATAAATTGGTGATAAGAAAATTATATATACTTACCTAAATTAATATATTGGTACCCTAAAGCAGCAAGGCCAGTTGATATCATTGCATCAGCTGTAATTCAAAAAAAAAATTATTTGTAAGATTCACATTAAAGACTAGGAAATATAATTTCTTTTTAATCTCTGGTAACGTATTTATATGAAAAAAATTACCTGTTTCTCGAATCATCTCCTCATTAAGGTCACACTGAAAATGGTTCCAACTATTCCACCTAACACAAATAATGCATTATATATACACGATCCTTTGATGAATCAGACAAATTTCTAACATTTGATAGTCATGAGCACAAATGGTATGTGTATCTCGTGCATTACATGGTGTTTCCAAAACGAGTTACATTGTTTATGACTCATAAACATGTGCTTTACTAGCTACAAATACAAGAAAGAGTTTAGGGCATGAATATTAACTTACCCCATAGGAGGAGTACGACCAAGACCATTTTCAACAAGCTGTCTTCTGAGCTTGTGATGTTGGATTGGCGTGTCTATGTTAGTGTTCAAGAAACGAGCAGCACATGAAGAAGAAGCATTGAATAGCAGAAACATGAAGCACAAGGCAAGCCCTGTGACCATTCTTGTTGCAGAATCTTGAAGTGCCATTTGTGTCCAAGAGAATCAAAGTAGTACTTCACGAAGAAGAAGAAGAAGAAGAAGAAAGATTGAGAGTAAGGTTTAGAAACAAGATATGATGTGAATGATGAATAAAAGAAAGGATTCGAGGGATATTTATAGAGGGGTTTTCAAAAGAGAAGATTGTATGGCTTTTCCCAAAGGATGGGCGAATTAGTTAGATAGTTCATGTCGACCTACGTAATCATTTCTATGTATTCAACATACACATGCATGTACACTCTTCTCTTCTCTTCTCTTCTCTTCTCTGTTCTTTCTCTCTTTTTCTTTTTTCCTCCTTTTTTTATTAAGAAAACATACTTTAAATTGAACATCAACTTGCTGCTTTCATAACCTGTTCAAAAAAAAAAAAACGAATCAGTTGCGTTTGTTAGCCTTTTTTAGGTAGAAACTCGTAATGATTCATAAAACTTGCAATTCACTGATGTCACTTGTAATATGACCACCAATTTGATTGTGTGTTGACTTAGAGATGCTAACTATAAACATATGGGTTTAGAAAGACTTTTGCATATTTTGAAATCCAATATAACAGAACATATATATATCGAGAATATTTAATGTTTATTTCTGTTATGTAAATCAATAATATTATTAATTTCTGTCTTGACAAATATAAATTTAATATGTATATAATTTATAAAGAGAAATTTTTTATAAATTGTAAATAGTACAACTCAACTTTGATTTCTCAAGCAGGGCACCCTCCGTATCTTATTTATACGCAACAACTTGTCGATCAAGAAAAAATAAAATTTAATATGTATTCCAACAAAAAAAAACATGAAATCATTTTGGAGGAAATACAATCGATATGAATGATATGATGTCTGCACAATATTTGTCCAATTTTTAATTCTTTTCCGAATTTAAAGGAAAACTCAAGTTGGAGGATTTGGTTGAAATAGAATCAAAGACGTGATGTACTTTCTCCCTGAATTTTCGGATAGGGGAAGGAAGAGTATACTTTCATAGTATAAAAATTGATTAAATTGCGGATTGAGGTGGAACTAGATTCAGCATAAATGCATAATCGTCCTGAGTTTTTTCTTCTAATTAAAGAAAGGTTGAAGGGCAAGTTCATCCTTAAATTATAAGTGTGAAAGTGTGTCTTGGATTTTAAATTTATTTTTTTATGCAATATTTCTCTTTAACTTTTAAAAATGGTATAATGTTGCCTCTATCATACATTAATAAAAGTTAACTTTAATTATTAGTTGATTAAAAAATTATCAAAAAGAACCTAAAATTTTTTTATAAAAGATTCTTTTATATAATATTTTGGATTCATTGCCTGTAATTTTTTAATTCTTTTTTGTAATTTTTGAACTTCTTTTTTGTAGTTTTTTTTTTCAACAAATGGTCAAAATTGACATTTATTAACAATAGGGGCAAGATTCCATTGTTTTAAAATGTCAAGGGGGAACATTTATCAAAAATAAATTTAAGATTTCAAATGCTACTGAATGCCTGAACCTATAGTTTAGGAATAAATTTATCATTTAACCATGAAAAAAATCCAATAGTTTTTTTTCTTTTGCCAACGAAGAAATCCAATAGTTGAAAAAATGTTATAGTTTTCTATTTTTTTTGTTGGCACGAGAAAACTAAATTCATTTTAAATAAATTAATTTTTATCTATGAGTTTTTTTAAGTAAAAATAATTTTCAAACTGCTATTTCATACTATTTATAAGGTAGAAAGAGAGAAATTTTTATCCCCCATTTAAATGTTGGAGAAAGAAAATAGGTTGTTGAAGTATATATATTTAATAGAAATAAAGTTGAGAATTTATTAAATTTTTAGACAAAATAAATGAATTTTAAGGTTTTTTATTCTAATAAAACATATTAGAAGTGATTTATAAATAGGAATAAAAGAATAAGAGATTAAGAAAAAGCCTAATGATATTACAGGTTTAAATTAAAATTTAATGTAAAATTAAAGAAGAAAAAATGTACTTTTATCTAAAAATAATATATAAGTCAATTATGATTTTTCTAAAAAATAATATATGACAATTAGTAGGAAAATGTCAACAAATATATGTTTCAATTAAATTAAACATAGATCATGTTGTTCATGATATTATTGTATATTATTGTTTTTTCACAAAAATATATCTTTCTTTTAATGAAAAAGCTAGAGTACTATATAATGTTATTCTCGAAATATTATGCATAACTTATCATATATATTTTGATTTTGGGAACATGCATGTTATAATGAATCAGGATAAACAACATCACCTACCACGTAATTCTGCTTCTTATTTTGCAATCTTTAGCTCAAAACTACAAGGGCAAAACCTTATTTCTGATCTCTAGACGAAAATGAGATATTTCATAATTATTTTAGTGAATCATTCTAGTGTCTTAAAAAAATAGTTGATCGGATTGCAGTGTGCATTTCTACAATGTTTAGTTTGTAGAAAAATATTTTTTATACATAAAAAGAAATAATAAATACACTTGTCTCATTTTTTTTCTAAATATATTTCTTTTAAAAAAAATGTACCAAACATATAAAGACAAAATGATACTTGAAGGAAGTCCAAAACATGAATCAAAGAGTCAACAATAGTGGCTCAAATTGCAGAATCAGTTACCAACTAAAATTATATATATATAAAATAAAAGAGGTTATATATATATATATATATATATATAACCTCGAACGTATTGTGTATCGATCATGTCGTCTCATGAAAGAAAATAAAAAAAATGACGTGTAGATGAAAACGAGTAATATATATATACACATATATAGCTCAGCAGATTTCTTAATAAACAATCTCTAAACTGTAACACAACTAATTACCAACATCAATAACATACTCAACCCAAGACATGACATAAGGGAACAACCATGTAGAAGCACGAAAATACTAAAAGAAATAACATGCATGGAACCGATAAGAAATACACAAAATATAATATCTTTCACAAAACCGCTAGCTAGCTGAAAGCATTATAATTACCAGAAAGATCAAAACTTTGATACGTTTCTGTTCAGAGATAGTTAATCATACTGAGCCAGTAATCAAGGACCTCTTAATTGAGTGCAACGACAAAGTTGGAGAACGAGTTGGTCTTTTCTTACTGTCCTGGGTGCATGTGGACAGCCTCGAAGATGTATCTGGTTTTCTGGCCTTGTTGGAGTTTTACACAGTTCATTGATCGTCTTCTCATCCATAACCTTATCGGTATCTTTCAGTATCTCTGATTCTTCCGTTGTCAGCTTCTCTTGAGTTTCTGCATCATCATCTTGCTGCTGCTCCGACGTCGTCGACATGGTTGATATAACTCGAAGGAAAATTAAAGTAATTAAGTTGCAATATAGGAGGATTTCACTGTGTGTATTTATGTACTGATTACTGAAGAAATATATCCTAATGGAAATCGGAATCGATCATCAGCTTAGTTATGAAAATAGGAAGCTAAGACTTGATTCAATTTAAAAATCCTTCTTATTTTGAAATAGGAAATTTTCGGCCTTTATTATTAAAATATATTCCTTTTGTTCTCAAATTATAAAACACTTTTATGAAAAATTTGGCATCCCAAAAATTAAAAGGCTTTAAAAATATTAAGATTTCATTAACTATGCTTATTTCAATATTATCATTTCTCTCTCTATTTAATTTTTGTCCTTCTATCTTTTAAAGTTTATATTTTTTTAAAAAAATAAAATTGCTAAATGTATTTAATAATTTTTATTGATTTGTAAAATTTTATCCAAAAATATCCTCTAATTTGATATGTAGAAAGTACAGTGAGCTCATCCGTCAAATTAAATTTGTCTTAATTAATGATCTTGCAATTTCTTAACATTTAATCTTTATTAATCAAGTCACTAAACTTTCATTACCATCCATAATTAGTTGTTATATGATCCTTGAATTAGTTCTTTATCTGTTTAAATTTGTGTTAACTGGAAACAACTTAATTTCTTCCCTACTAAACTTAATATATATCCTAAAATGACCCCTTTTTGCAGTAAAAAAAAAAATAGTACCTAAGCATATTCATTCTGATTAAATTATTATATCATATTACTAAATATATGTTTACTTAATGTGAAAATAATGAACTTTTCAAAAATGAAATGAATTAAATTTGCAGTTTTTGATAATTAATACATTTATAACAGTACAATAGATGTTGATCAAATCAAATCGGTTATTTTTAAAAATTATTTTGGTGACATGTTAATAATTTCAAATAGGGGGTTCATCAAAAAAATAATAAAAAGATACTTCTGCTGTATATTTTGAAATTTTACATAAACATTAGGGATTTGAAGACGAAAGGGAGAGGGAAGAGAAAATGGAGCATGCTTATCAGCGCCGCCATCAAGCAACGGACGATGGACTTCTTAGCTTATTCACAAGAGCGAATCATCATCTTGCACCTCGCGAAGGAGTTTCAACAGATTTATCCCGACAACGTAAGAAAACTTATTCTTCAATTTTTTTCTCCCTATATTTTAGTTATTTTAGCTTAATCCTTGCCTCGATAGTTCATCGGAATTCTACAAGTATCGCTCTCAAGCCAGTCTATCGGTTTGGTTTCTGCGGCTTAATCGGTCCTATAAAGCTGGTTAATTTCTAGGATAAAAAAGATACAATAAATCAAGATATCTGATAAGTCACCGTATTTTGCATTAATTCGTGTGTTTTTCGTAGCTATTTCGGAGTCATCAGCTTCATTCAAGTTTAAATTACTGATGTATTTTTCATAACCGGTGCTTAAGTTGAGTCAAGAGAGGAAAAGTTTGAGTGATAGTTTGGTGATTCTTTCTTTGTTTGGATGTGACTATGTAGATGTGTTAGTTTCTTTGTTTCCTTTTAGGATTAGAAGTGCACGTACGAACGTAAACTTCTAATTAGTTCTAGATAATTAAACATTCCAAACTAATTTAAACCAGATGGATAGAAAAATTATCCGTAAGCAAATTGAACAATAGTATAATTTAATACTGCAATACCCAAAAATAGAGAAACAGTTGGAACCATTATCATTGCATTGAACTGATCAACAGACATACTTCAATGCTTCAATAATACAAAATAATAATATCAGAAACCTTTGATAACTTGAGTCTTATTCAAGTATTTCTATATATATGTATGTATGTATGTATTTATATGTATATTTCTTATTGTAAAATAAATTCCCAGCCTAGCTATCTTCTGTTACCTAGGAATCCTTGAATATGGTATCTAACTCTCGTGCATCATTATCGTCATCTTCTTCTTCTTTGATCGACCTTGAAAATTTGAAGCTTAACGGGGAGTAAGAACATACATCTTGCAAGCATGTGAATCCAAATCAGCAGAAATATGTCCCGAAACTGATGGTTGTGTTGAGTGCTGCAACAAGTAAATATTTATAATAGAAATGATTATAACGTGAACTATATATATATATGTGTGTGTGCGCTCTCACCTCCCAAAGATCTCGTGCATCTACAACTTTTTCTTGTTCCAAGCCTAGATCAGACCACGATGCTGTCACAGTTGCTTTTGAGGAACTTCTGTTCCACAGAACCACTGCAACTCTATTTTCACTTAGAGGACCAGCCCATACCTGCCAAAATTTTCCTTCCTCGATTAACAAGTCATCTTTGAGAAAGTTGTACATTTGTTTACAGCCATAAAGATCACGTACAATAGGGTTATTAAAACTTTATGCGTCCAGCATATATATTATTTAACTATTATTTATAGTCGCAGTGGGGAATAAGATGCTACCTCCAAACCAGCATCACTTTTCACCTTTCTTCCTTGAACTCCTAGACTGTCTGCAAGATCACAACATATATATATATATATATAGACTCACACACATGAGGAAATTGATAAGTGTAGAAGAGGTGGTTGTTATGGTGTCATGCCTTGGTTGACAGCAATAACTTCCTTGTTAGATAGTAATTCGAATGTTGTCTTATCCATTGCCCGAACGTCACAACCAATAAGCAAAGGAGCCTGCACACACACAACACGCATAAATAACAACGTTTGTACAAATAAAAACACAAAGTCTATATGAGGCTGAACTGTTCATAAGCAAATAATAATGAGGCTTACTTCAGACATCGTGTGAAGCACAAGGCCGGTTAAGAATCTAATTGTCAAGTAATGTTTTGTTTTTCTTTTTTATCGTGGTACGTACCTTAGCTAATGCCCAAATGCTGTAATGAGAACGATATTCTTCAGTGGTCATGCCTCCATTTCCAACTTCCAGCATATCTGGATCTGTTCTCACAATTTGACGATGTCAATTCTCAATTGGTTCCTCTTAATGATTTAACAAAAGAGATAATTAACTATTAACTACTAGGGAAGCTAATTACCATTCCATCCTCCAGGTCCTGCATAAGATGCCCATTTGTCATTTTGATCTGCAATGCTTGTAATACTGACAAGAAAGTAATATAATTCATCATATTGCGATAAATCCATCCATTAATGCTAATCAACTACTACTACTACAACAACAACAATAACAGCAAGCCTTATCCGATGAATCAGGCAATAATTAAATATTCATATTAAGGTTGATTATATACTATACCATACCTCTCCCACTTATCTTCAATATCTCCTGTTGTTCTCCAACTATTGGCTACACTTTTTGCCCAAAGTGCTGGATCTTCTTGTCCCCTGTAATGATCAACAATTTAGCTCTTAATACGTCTTTAATTAAGATAAATGCACTAAACCTGGTAATTAGCAAAAAGACATAACTACTTCATTAGCAATATACGAGCATATGAGCAAAAACTCACCATTCACACATGGAAAAGAAAATTGGCCTTCCAGAATTTAATAAAGCTTCAGACATTTTTGGGTACCTGCAGGATATTTATATATGTTTGTTACAATTAAATATATCAATCTCTGACTTTTAGTTTTAGATATAATTAGCAGCTAGAGACTTGTAGGCTAGCGATTACCTCTCTGAAGGCCTTATATTAAGATTCTCACAATTATCATACTTCAAGAAATCAACACCCTGAATAATATTTTAAAAAGCATAGATAGTCAGAATTTGATACCAAGTTTTGCACAAGTGGCAAATGAGTTTGAAATAAATGTAAATATATATATATACGCGCGTGTGTCTATGTACCCAGGAAGCAAATGTTATCGCATCTTGCTCTTCATGTCCTAGTGATCCAGGCATTTGCTTACTGCACGTTTGAACTCTGCAGAAAACATGCGTGCATATATGTACCATGAATATTTAATGATAATTAATGATCAAAGTCATAGAATTGTAATTAAAATGTGGATATACCCAGCATCAGAATAAATCCCAAACTTCAATCCTTTGCTGTGAACATAATCAGCCACAGCCTTAATTCCTGATGGAAATTTTGAAGCTTTAGGAGCCATATTTCCCTGTCATAGTTTGGATATTTATTTTAGATTTTCAACAAATAAACAAACAAATGGAAATAATGAATACAATTCAAAATAAAAATAACAAAAAAGCCAATGCGTGTGTGTGTGTGTGTATGCCTACATCAGAGTCTCGATTTAGTTCGGCCCAACAATCATCTGAAATTAAAAAACAATTAGAATTGTTTTTTATGTAAAAGAGAAAACGTAATTAAATAATTAATTATTTATCAAATTACATTATCATACCTAAATTGATATATTTGTACCCTAAATCCGCAAGACCCGTTGACACCATGGCATCAGCTGTAATTCAAAAAACATATCAATAAATTCCTACTAAATAAATTTTTTTCTAAACTTCGAAAAATTCTTTTATAAGTAAATATGTATGTTGCAAAATTAATTACCTGTTTCTCGGACCATCTCTTCATTAATGTCACACTGGAAGTGGTTCCAGCTATTCCATCTGAAACCATATTAATTAATTAATTCATTGTTTGTTATATGCATATCATCAATCTTTCACATGCTTGAAACAAATTCCTAATAGTATCATATTTGAGCATAAGAGAAAAATAAATATATGCAACACTCAAAGTTCATCCCCTAATAAAAAACATCAATCGAACTTATTATAAAAATAAAAAATAATTTACCAAAGTTTAATTAAATTTGATAAAATAGTTCAGAAAAAACTGAGTTTGATAATAAAATAAGAGCAGGACTGGTTCCGAGTTGAATCCAGTAACTGCCATAAATCATAATAGATTTGGCAAATAATCTAATTAAAGTCAAATGACCTGCCCATATACAATTATACGTAATTTTCAATGAGTGGATTAATTTAGCAAAAACGTACAAACACGTATATAAAAAGCTTTGCTTGTAATAAGAAATTTCGGTGGTTAAATATTGCAATATAAGAGACAAGTGTCCCATTATTCATCAATAAAGTTAATTTTGAAACAAAAAAAGAAGACGTCGGTGAAAATCCAAATTCAAAAAACGAAACAAGATTGCTCAATTTATAGAACTTCTTTGAAAAGCTTTTATAAATGCCACTGTATGAACCTGCCATGCAATATATATATATATATATATATTAAGACAACACGTGTCACCACTCCACTACACCCCCTAATGTTTCTTCAAGATTAAATAATCAGTATCATTAAAATTCACAGACTACTAATTATCACTAAAACTAAATTAGAACATGGAAATCAAATCAGAGACGAAAATGAAAAGAGGGGCAAAATTTTGGCTTACCCCATAGGAGGAGTTCGTCCTAGGCCATTTTCCACAAGCTGCCTTCTACTAGGCAGCTTGTGGTGGTGTGCCGAAGATACATCTCTGTACCTACTTTTTAGAAGACGAGACGAAGATGAAGTGTTGATCAGAAGAAACAAGAAGCAGTACAGAAGACTTGTTGCTGAAACATGAAGAGCCATGATAAGCTGTTTCTGATGATTTACTGATGTATGTATGATAAATGAATGAGGTAAGGAAACCCAACAGCCCAAGCTTATAATAGCAATGGAAGAAGAAGGAGAAGGAGGAGGAAAAAGCTTGGGAGCTAGGTGGGTTTTGTGGTGTTGGAAGAGAGAGACAGTGACACAGAGGTGAAGAAGCAGCTGTGAGTGGAAGGGAAAAGTATGTAAAGGAAGGATATTTATAGAGAAATTTTTGGAAGGCAATGTGATTATATTGTTTGCTTTGTCCACAAAGGATGGACTTGTTAGGCGTTAGCTGGAGCTAGCTAGGTATCATGTCTATCCAGACATTTAACAGTTTTTATTTTTATTTTTATTTTTATTAATATGATGTTTTCTTATTTTCTTTCTTTCTATTATTTTAAGAAAAAATAATTTTTTTAAATATTCTTATTGCTTTAGAAGTATTGTCTACTGACAGTAAAGGTTTAATCTTTATAAGATGTACAAAAGGCCATTGATAAACCCTTCTCTCATGGTATAAAAGGCAAAGAGATAATAAAGCCATTAAATAGGGCGAGTGAGGTTAAATGTAAACCATATTTATTCGGGTCGACTGGAGTTTGTTTGGACATATAAATAAACAAAAAAACTTTCACAGTTAAGACTTGCCCTAATAACTTGGATTTTAAGGTTTATTTGGGCCAGACTTAATAGTTAAAATTTGAGTCTTAAAGTTTAAAAAATGAAAATTAAGATGCATTTTCAAGATTATTTTAAGAAATTTCACATATTGAAAATGATAGGAATATAATAATATGGAATGGACTAAGTCTTAAGTTTAATCAATATTAAATATGGATCCAATCCCGATCACAGTTTGGCTTAAATTTTTCAAGTTTATTTAGACTAAATCTGACTATAAAAAAGAACAATTTTTCTAAACCTGATTTTAAAATTTTAAAATTTTATTTGAACAAGTCTGCCGAACTTAACCTTAATTATTAACTCTAATAAAAGGTAAATACATCTCAACTAGATTTGCTACATCCACAAAAATTGAAAATCGAAACTTCAAGACTTGCTTAAAGGACAAAACAGCTTTTGTTACTCACAACAGTTATTATTTTCTATCGTCATAAATTTGTTCTCATTGTTTTATGTTTTTTCTTATTTTTTTTTCATGCCTTAGTAATTTAAAAATAATAATATTTTAAATTGATCATGTTTTTCTGATATGTTCATGAATTTCAACTTGCTGCTTTTACATGAATAAGTGCATGCATCTTAACCGGTTTCTCTCAGGCTCTCTCACGTGCTCTAAGAAAACTGGTTAAATAATATTAAATATACAATACAAGCTAATGCATCGGTTTGAGCATTTAGCGATTCGATATAAATTTAAATGCGATTAGATATCATACACCCCATCATTTCAGTATTATTATATTTAAAAATATAAACCATTTTAAATCTGATTTTTTAAAAAAAATATTTAATTATGGATATAATTAATAAAAAATTTAAATTAAAAAACCTTTTAAATAAGAGTAATATAAAAGAATGTATAATTTAAAATATTATTGATTAACTTATTGAAAAATGTAAATCAGTTAAAAATTCCTTATAACACTAAATGGAATGAGTATTATCATTGTAGCTATATGTAGAAGTAGTTCCAAAGAAGCTCTTTTCTTCCCTACTTTTAGTTTTTCTTCTTGGATGTGTTGTAATGTTTTGAATTTATATTTATAACTTTTTATTGTGCATTTGGTATTCTTTTACTATTTATAATATTTGACATTTTATAAAAAGGAAAAAAAGAAAAAAGAAACGTTTATCTGATGAGTGTAAAATTGTAATTATACATAGGTCAACCCTCCCCTATCTCTCATGGCTTATTACTTTAGTTGTACGCGTTTTCCATATTAGTGACTTTAAGTTAACTTTCAAAATTAATGGCATAGTTAACTAAAAGTTGGCAAGCTATAACTACATGAATTTGTTATATTGTATAAGCTAAGATCATTGTGGGTGTAATATATGAGGTTACAATACTTGCATTTAAAATTTATGAATAGTTAACCAACATGTTTTTTTCCCCCAGCTATGGAGTTTGAAAAATGAATGGTACTCGATATTTAATGATATTATGCATTCCAGCCTTGTAAAAAAATTTATGAAAAATTAACATCAATTAAAAAGCTCGTTTAGTGATTATTGTCCATATTGAAAGAGCCAACACAACTTGTAGTCATGTATTAACTAAAAGATAAAAATTATACTTTTCAACCTTTGCAAATTTTTTACATATAATTCAATCACAGTTCTGCAATTTAAATCTTTAAAAAAATTAAGCTCATATTATTGCAATTCAAATTTAAATTAAATATTTTCTTGATTAGAAAATTTTGAATAATAAGGTTTTTATAAATATTGCAAATATCTATCATTAAATGATTTTTAATGCATAATTTAGGATTATCCAAAGTTGTGCTCTTCTAAAAAGATTTACCTTTTTCAATGCTAAGGACTTCTTGTGATGTTTTCTTTTAAATTTAGGGTCTAATTTTCACAACAAGATGGATAATGATTCTTTCACTGATTTATCAATAGTTTATGTTGCTAAAAGTTTACCACAAATACAAAAAAAAATGCTTTTCTTGCTATGAAGATACATATATTTTAATTTATTATGGTTAATTATTAACTACAAAGAAAGGTGAAATTGAAAAGTTAATTTTTTTTACAATTTTAAAGTTATAAATTAATTTTTTTAATAAATGCTAAGTTAATTAACTTCATCTTATATTCAAAAGTTGAATATGGGTATGTCAAAATATTTATAATATATATATATATATATATATATTAATTTATTTGTTAAATTTTTCTCCAATTACTATACTTGTTTTGCTTTGTAGTCATGGCTTCCCTGCCTACAAATCCTAGCTCTGCCCTTGGTGTTTTATGTGTGTGTGTGTGTATGATAATTATCTCATTTAATTTTTTTTAAAAATTCGGCTATATTGTGAATGTTAGATCAGAGTGTTAATTAATTGTATAGAGGTTTTGTATTTTGCTTTAAAGATTGTGCTTGTCAATTGTGTGATCAAAATTTGAGAATATTTGCATTTTTATTTCCTTGATATTCAGCTTTTTTTTTAGTTGACTCACTAATTGATTTGGCTTTCATTATTAGTAATTTTTTTGGCTAAACTATATATACATAAGGTTTCAAACTTTTCTATATGTGCAAATAACCTCTTTTATCTTTAAAAATTTACAATACTTATCCCCCTAAATTTTTATATCTATGCAAATAACTCCTTTATTATTAATTTGTTTGTTATTTTCACCGATAGAATATAAAATGACAAAAGGTTTATCAATACATAACTCAAAATTTAGTATGATTATCTGCACACAGACACAGACAAAGACAAAATTAAAGTTTGTAAGTGTATAGTAAATAACATATGGTTGCAAGGGCTATTTGCATGAATTTATTAAAAGTTTAGAGGCGTTCTTGGAAAAAATAAATAAACTTTGATACACATAAGTTATAAAAGAAAATATTATATCATCCAACGGGTGTTGAATAAAGCTGAAAGAATTAGTTTCTCTCATAACATGATAAATTAATGTTCCAATTCCTGCTGAAAGGATATCCACATTTAATATCCAACAAGGTCCCAAATATAATTATCTCTAATATCATATATTCAAAAAATTGACTACCCAAATGTTATAGGCGTAATATATATAGTTCTCTGTTATTAAATATAGAGAATAAGGAAACAATTTTAAAAAAAAATTCCAACAAATATATAAACGACCAGAATTCCTTTGTGAGGAAGGATATGTTGATATCATAAGCACATAATATTGTCTGTATATCCCAAATTTCATAGGATAAGAATGAAATATGTGTCTCCAATTTTAAGTAATTTTTAATGAATTGAATGGATGACTTCAGTTTGAGGATTTGGATAAAATTGCACAATTTCCTGTTTATAAGAATAAAGGATTTGGATGAAATTGCACAATTTCCTGATAAGAACAATAAAGGATTTGGATGAAATGAGATGATAAGAAGTGTTACTAACTTTCATGTTATAAAAAAATAAATTATGTATAAAGTCTACATACTAGAACATCCAACAAAATTGAAACAATATATGCTAGCATATGAATGTAAAGAAATACACACACACACACATACATATACATATATAGATTGTCAGACATTCGGTTGGTCAAAAACTAAGAGATAGACACAAATTGAATGAAGGAGAAGAGATGTATGACGTTGAAGGCATAAACTGAGACGGTTGTGAGACGGTGTATGGTGGGGAGGTGGAACCAATATAGCCGTTAATTATGTCACCACAGGTCCTCTCCCCTTATCCTTTTCACATTTTCTCCACCTTTAATATATATGTATAGAGAGAGAGAGAGAGATTTATATTATAGTATGAAAATCCAAGTTAACTTACCCAATTGAATCAATAAACTAGTGTTTTAACCAGTTTAATAAAATGTTTTATTTATTATTGATTTAATCATGGTTTAACTGTAGTTTTGATCATTATTATCCCTTGAACTAGAGTCATGACTAGTTTAATGATTGGGCTAGATTTCAGTACCTTGATATACTCTCTCATGTCTATAATACTACAATTCTTCTAGTCCTAATTGTAAGACAGTTTAATTTAAAGCCTTATTTGATCATGAATATAGAGCAAAGAAGTAGTAGTTACATTATCTATTTTCAACATTACCCCTCAATTGCACCAAGTTGTTAGCGAACTTTAGTTCCTAGGTACACTTTCACTACTACAAAAATTTAAATATAAGACGCCATAAACAATAACAGTTAAATAAAAACACATCATATATGAGAGAGGTGGGAGATGGTCAGAAAATAAATAACGAGTGTTTAAATAATTGTCATTTGTTGTTAGACTTTAAATGATGGTTTTTTAAAATTTTGTCGTTTATCTCAGCTCAACGTTTCATTTTTTTGAAAGAAAAAAAATTAAAAAATTGGACTTTAAATGATGGGCATTTAAAATATCCATCATTTAAAGTCTAAACAATATATAACAGGTGTTTTAAACACCTGTCATATATTGTTGCCCAACGTTTCAGTTTTGAAAAGGTAAAAAAATAAAAAAAAAATTAAACTTTAAATGACGGGTGTTTTAAACACTAGTCATATATTGTTGCCCAATGTTTCAGTTTCTGAAAAGGAAAAAATAAATAAAAAATGTTAAACTTTAAACAGCAGGTGTTCGCAACACTCATCGTTTAAAGTTTAAAATACATATGACAAGTGTTTAAAACACCAGTCATATATACTTGAATAAATGATGGGTATTAAAATACCCATCATTTATTTCCTTTTTATTTAATTTTTAGTCTTATTTTTCATTCCTGCCTGTGCATCTTCTCCCGTATTCTCTCTTCTCTACTTACACACGAAATTGGTAAAAATATCTCAATCTTCCTCTATTATTGCCATTGACCACCTTAGTCCTCTCCGATGTGAAAGTGCCACTACCTATGCCATCTGTTGCACCTCTTATTTGCTTCCTCTTTGTATTTCATTCTCTCTTCTCCAAGGTATGTGGGTATGTTCTATTGTTTTTCTTCATTTCTTCCAATATTCTTATATTTCTAGATTATGAGATTCATTTATTTAATATTATGGATTATTTTATTAGTTAATTTTTGTTGTTTAAATTTCTCCTTATTTTTTGCCCATTTTGATATCGTGAGGTGTCAAAAATTATTAATGTTTGATGTTTTATTAACTTGAGAATGGTAGTAGATGATATACTTAGCCTTAGGATGATTATTAAGATAAAAATTAGTGATCAAAATGGGATATTTATGATGATTATATTTTTCTATGAATTTTAATTGATTTATTGCAATAATTTTTATTTTAAATTTTGTGCCTTGTTTGATTAGAGTAGTTTTATCATTCAAAACTACATAGTAAAATGTACTAGTGTACCAATTTTTTATTACAATTGGAGTTTATTTTAGTGACTGAAACTGACACATAATTTCTCTAAAAATCATTGCTATTTTATTGATATTTTTACATTTGGTAAAGAATGACTTGTTCTTGACTTGGGATTGCTAACATAGGATATTTATGACCTTAGAATGATCAATGAGATAGAAAACATTGATTCAAAATAATGTTTATAGTGTTGTTCTTTTTTCTATGATTTTTGAATGAATTTTAGATATAATTTTATACTAATTAGAGTTAATTTGAAAAATGCTTTTTTGTGAGAATTTTGTTGGTGCTATAATTGTATATGGTTGAAATTAGTTTGTTGAGTGAGATGCTTGGATTGAAAAGAGGGTTTTAGCTCGGGAAATACTTTCTTTATGCCGTTATGTTGCTGAATTTTTTTTAGCAATCAAAGGAGTATGTGAATGCTCATGCATTGTAATTTATGATTCATCAATTACTCTATATTTTATATAGAGTATTCAATTTCTTTATTAATAATCTTTCTATTATTCCTTTCCTTTCCATATTCATGAATCATTGATCACATTTCCTTGAATGAATTATCTTTTAGATTAAAAAGTTATAGACAAAGAATGGATGTCTGCCAATCGATTAAGTAAAGAGTATTTGAATGGTATGAAAGGGTTTATGAGGTTTGCTTTTGAGCATGTAAAAGACCCTAAAAGAATAGTATGCCCTTATGTAACATGTGGTCTTTTAAAGCAAATTAGTACATCTAAGTTAGAAGACCATCTAGTGTGCTACGGAATTGATAAAAATTACAAGTGTTGGCATAAGCATAGAGAGACTAGAGAGGATGAGTGTACTAATAATTGGGAGTATAAAGGAAGATTTAAATCAAATGATTATGACACAGATACTTACAAGGGTGATTGTCTTGAAGAGATAGCCAATGCAATTAAAAAGGAACTTAAGGATTTTCCTACAATGTTAATGATGTTGAAAAGTGTTGCAAAGAAGCCCTTGTATGTTGGTTACACCGAATTCACAAAGTTGTTAGCGATGTTGAAATTGTACAACTTGAAAGTGATTAATAGATGGAGTGATAAGAGCTTTATAGAAAATCTTACACTTATAAAACAACTTCTATCTGCGAACAACGAGCTTTCAAAGACTATGTATGAGGTAAAACAAATGTTACACTCAATTGGCATGAGTTATGAGAAAATACACACCTGTCCTAATGATTGCATATTATTTAGAAATGAATATACATTATTAATGGAGTGTCTAAAGTGTAATGCCTTGCACTACAAAGAGAATGGGAAAAGTCCAAAGAAGGCGTTATGGTACTTTTCCATTGTACCTAGATTTAGATAGATGTACAGTAGTACAAAGGATGTAAAAAATTTGACATGACATGCAGATGAAGGGATCAAAGATGGAAAGCTTCGACATCCAGTTGATTCTTCTCAATGGAAAAAAATTGATCTTGATTACCCTGACTTTGGAGCAGAAGATAGAAACCTTCACCTCATATTATCTACTGATGGAATGAATCCATACGAACTTCAAAGTAGCAGTTACAGTACATAGCCAGTTATTTTGGTAATTTACAACTTACCTCCATAGTTATGTATGAAGCAAAAATATATGATACTATCTATTCTAATTTCAGGGCTAAAATATCCGGGAAATGACATAGATATATATTTGGCTCTTTTAATTGAAGATTTAAAATTGTTGTAGGAGTATGGTGTTGAGGAATATGATAGATATGAAGAGGAAAGGTTCAATTTAAGAGCATTGTTGTTTGGCACAATCAATAATTTTCCAGCGTATGGTAATTTGTCAGGGTATAGTATCAAAAGAAAACTCAAATGTCCTATTTGTGAAGAGAGCACACATTCAGTAAGATTAGAACATAGGATAAAGAATGTCTATCTCAGACATCATAGATGGTTGCATCCTAATCATTATTATCGACATTTAAAAAAAGCTTTCAATGGAAATTTAGAAGAAAGTAAGGCACATTTGCCACTGATAGGTGAGTAACATTTTGATAAGGCGAAGAATTTGAATATCGATTTCGACAAACCTTTTGCAAAGCATTTTGAGACATGTGGGTGGAAGAAAAGGTCTATTTTTTTTTTGACCTACCATATTGGCAATCCTTACATGTGAGATCATGCACATTGAGAAAAATGTGTGCAATAGTTTGATTAGTACATTACTTCATATTTTAGGAAAGACCAAAGATGGCATCAAGGCAAGACTTAATATGATTTCTACAGGGATAAGGGAAGAGTTGGCTCCGCAAGAGAAGGGAAATCGCACATTTCTTCATTCAGCGGCTCATACGCTGTCTAGAAAAGAAAAGAAGACTTTTTGTGAGTTGCTTGCTACTGTTAAAGTTCTGAAGGGATACTCTTCAAATATTAAGGGCCTTGTGTCATTGAAGGATTTGAAATTGAAGGATTTAAAATCACATGATTGCTATGTGTTGATGAAAAATTTTATTCTAGTGGTTATATATTCTATTTTACCTAATACAGTTTGAGCCACGATCATAAAATTGTGTTTCTTCTTCAAATCTATAGGTAGTAAAGTGATTGACCCAATAAAATTTTCAAGATTGCAAAGCTGAATTGTGTTAATCTTGTGTGAACTTGAAATATATTTTCTGCTTGCATTCTTCGATATAATGGTGCACCTTACTATTCATCTAGTTAGAGAGATACAAATGTGTGGCTTAGTTTTCTTGAGATGAATGTATCCATTTGAGCGTTATATGAAGATACTAAAAGGATATGTGAAAAATTGGAGTCGACCTAATTATAGCTGAACGCTACATTTGTGAAGAAGCAGTTGAATTTTGTACTAAGTACTTATTAAATGTCAACCATATTGGTTTTCTGACTTTTCAGTGTGATGGTAGAATTGATGGAGAAGGAATTATGGGCAATAAAATAGTTAGAATCTCCAACTTACAATGGGAATAAGCACATTTATATGTACTACACAACTCTGTAGATGTTAAGGAGTATATAGATATGCATATAGTCGAGCTTAAGCGAGATAACCCTAATAGAGTAGAGATTTGGTATGTAAACAAGCATAATAAGAGTTTTACAGTTTGGCTGAAACATCACATTCTTAAAAAGTTGACTGTCGATCCTGATTCAGTTTTTGAAAAATTAAAATGGTTGGCAAGAGATTCAAATAAACAAGTTCTTTTCTTCACTGGCTATCTCATTAATGGGTACATATTTTATACCAAAGAGCAAGTTGATTGGAGCATAATGCAAAATAGTGGTGTAACTCTTATAGCCCAAGCAATGCATATATCTAGTAATAAAGACAAAAGTTTCTTGTATGCAAAAATGTTATACTTTAGGGTAATTGAGCACATTTGAGAGTTAGATTACATCAGATTTCAAGTTTTAATTTTTAGTTGTAAGTGGATTAATCGTAAAATGATCTTAAAGTTGATGACTTAGAGTTCTTAATGGTAGATCTTAATAGAGAATGTCACGTCCTAAAAATAAGGGTGATTGGCACAGGATGTGAACCACATCATACATCCCGTAAGCCACAAATTCAAGGTTTACTTTATTTAATTAAAATGTAGTCAGTTTTACACTGACATTTTAATACTATTAATACTAATCATTATAATAATTATTTCAACATTTTGTAAAAATTTTGACAGAACCTCGTTTGTAAATAAGATCTCCCAAAAATTCTGCATCACAAAAATTTTCCTTGAACATTATATCCATCAGGAGCTCGGCTCCTCTCGGCCAGTAGACAAAATATATAATAAACTAAGAACTCTAATTATAAATTATGTGGAGCCCCTAATCACATATCTCATGACATAATACATAGATTCCATATTTACATCAATAAGACATATTTATAGAACAAGTCTTCATTTTGTTCCGCAAACATCCATCATTAGTAGACAAGACATAGAGCGTCAATTATGCTATCTGAGATCAAAATAATTTTTCAGTGAATAACGTTCCAACAATAAATAATTGAACATAAAATAAGAAAAATTTAAAGCAATTATGTAAGTTAAACAGATAACAATTTTTATAAAAAATATTTTAATAAATTTTGAAATAAAAGAAATTTTATATAACTTTAAATAAAATCTTGAACCATTTAATTTTCAAATCAAATGTCACTATCACTTGCTTCCAAAGAAGCAAATAAACAAAATAAATAAATATTAAATAAATTACTAATTAAATCCAACAAGATACAAAATCACCAAATAATTAGATTCATAATTATAGAAACTTATCAGAACAATTAACAAACATAGACATATAGTCCACGAGGGTAAATAATCCTAACGCAGCTTGTGCCACGAAGATAAACATGGACACACAGTCCATGAGGGTAAGTAACCAAACATAGTCGAAGCCATAAAACAAACGTGGATACACAATCCACGAGGGTAATACTAACCAAAAATGGCTCAAAGCCATGAAAACAAACGTGAGTACAATGCTCACGAATAACCATCCTTTCGTTCCACATGCGTTGGCCATCGCATGAGGCTAGCACCTCTTATAAACACCCTGCTAGCTAGGTATACCATGGCACGCCAAGGGCTAACGGAGCTGCCGTTAGCAACTAGGGTTCTGTATAGAGTCCCCTTTTTAAAGCCATTTTTCAAACATGTAAGAAAATTATTACTTCCAAGACACAGTTCTCATTCTTAAAATTAAACTCGCATGAATACTTTTAAGCATTAAAACTTGCCAGAATCAAATTTCATATCCAACGCTCATGCTTGCATTTATTGAATAATTAAAAATTGCTAATGCTAATGAAAAGAAATTTTATTAATCCTGAAAGGATATCTCATAAAGGGTAAAACATTCATATGCTATGATGAATTATTTTTCACCATCATCTTAAAACTAAAAAATGAAAAATTTAATTAACAAAGTATTCACTAATCAACATAATTATTATTAAAATAATCAATGTAACAAAATAAGTTTTAATAAGAAAAATTAATTGATAAATTAGTTGGGACGTTGTTCACTTACCTGTCAAGCTTCCAAAATCCAAAGTTTTCCCTTTTTTTTTTTTTTTGAACTTCTAAAAAGTTTCTCTTCTTCTCAACATCCTATAAAACTATATATAGAAAATTAGTTAATGACCTTTACTCATCCACACAAATTCCCTTCCAAAGTTAATTCAACCAGTAGTTAATTACAACAACTTTGGAGTATCTTGAGACCATAATCTACACATAAAGATTTCTCTCTAGTATTTAGTCATAGTTAATTACTCAATTAGAATCTAGTCTCTCTTAAGCCTTTTTACAAATACCTCAAGTGTCTCCATGTTCAAACATATACTATCCCTCTTTCACTCTAATTCCCTTTTCTAAAAGTTCTCCTATAACAATAATTTAAACTAATCAAACTTCCCAACATCCACTAAAGAGATTAATTATCTTCTAATAATTGTTTGATCAACAACAATATATGTACTACACATATCTTGCCATCATATATCCAAACTCACACTTAGACATTTTTTTAAATACCTTACAGGCCTTAGTTCTCAAAGTAATATTAATCTTCTTTTTTATTCAACACTTTAGTTCATCAAATTTCCTAATTATTTTGTTTTTTTATTATATATATATACACACCTCCATACAAGCCACTGTCAAGCTCAAGGATAGGATCAAACTCCTATCCAACTTAATCAATAGCAACCAACAACAATTAACTAACTTGTGAATTGAAGTAAACTCAATTTATCATTTTCTTTTTCCATACTCCTACGGCAACCAAGAAAGGAGAGGAACAAAAAATTTAAACCTTATTCACTAACACATCCATACCCAGGATCATACTAAAGAAAGGAGGAGGTGAGATTCACTCACCTAAGGATCAAAGAGGGCTAAAGGAGAGATTCAAGCTTCCAAGGCTAACCATGAGCACTGTAACGATGCAGAGACAGGGATGCACAAGTCGAAAGTAATATGAAAACAAAAGGAGAGTCCCTAACCTTAATGGAATCCCTTGTAGCAATAGACGATGGTGACTCTAGCGGCGATGGCATCTCTAGCAACAACAGTGACGAACAGACGAGCCCAACAGCAACTAACAAAGAAGAACAACTAGTAACAAGAAGCATGGGAAAATGGCATACTGATCTGGAACAAGGAAAGGAAACAAAATAGAAGCCACAAGCTGGTTAGTTAGCGGCGGACAGAGCAGTGGCACCTATGTCGGTGACAGTTGGCCATGAAAGGGATAAAGGTGAAGGCGCAGTAGAGGATTAAAGAATGGCTGGGTCAAAGCTTCTCTTCTTTCTCTCAGATCTTCTCAAAAAATTCAATAAGAGAGTACAGATTTTTTATCAGATTGATGAGGGGCAATTTAGTAATTTTATGAACAAAAAGCAAGAAAATGAAATTCCCTTGCCTTCATCAAATTCAAACACGAGAACTGTTGCCTAAGATTTATGCCATCTTCCACTATACTAACAACCCTTCTAGTGATAAATATTCCAAAGACTAATATTATTACTATTAAAATATAAATCTATATATTTAATTTTACTTCAATTCTTGGGTTATTACAAAGAATGTTATAAAAATAAGCCTTTTATTTTGACTTCACAAGCTTAACAAGTGTTCTTTGTTCTTAATCTGGTTAAAGTAAATTAGTCTATCATTTTATTAAGCAGTAAAATAAATGAAGCTATGAATGATTCTATAGTTGAAAATGATCCATTTATGGGGATATCACTTGAAAGTTATTTCGTTAAGGATGAAGCCTTTTATATGAGAAATGATCACAATGAAGGTATTTAGATTTCAAAGAAAAGAGATAAAAGCATTTGAGCAAAGAAGGAGAGCAAAAATAAGGAAAGTACAAGAAAAAAGAAAAAGAACAATTTAAACCTGTAGGTTACTTGTTTTGTGTGATTTAAAAATTTATTGTTATTTATTATGTGCTATATTTGTTTTATAATGTGTGATTTACATTAAACCTGTAAATTACTTATTATGTGCTTTATTTTTGTATATTGTTATTTATTATTTATTTTTTTCTACTTTTGTAGAAAAATGGCTTCTCAAAGGAGTGCTATTCTCAGTGGACCTAGCAGCGTTGATCCTAATGTTGAGATAAATGACCAACAAATTCAGCAAGAAGTAAATCAAATAACAAGAGGATTGCCATTGATGATTGAGGTGAATAGAAGAAGGGCTGCTGGATAAAAATATAAAGTTGAATGAAATTTTAAAGGTCAACCTATCAAGACCAAGAGAAATAAATTCACCAACTATATAGAAGCTGTGGCAAAAGCAAATGTGCCAATTACAATTAAGCACTGGAACAATGTTAGTCCAGCTATAAAAAATTATATTTAGGAGCAAGTAGAGGTAAAATACTTTACTCACATTGTTGTAGTTAATTGAAGTTACTTGACCAAAAATCTAATAAATTATCTTCGTTTACAGTCATCATTTGCAATTGATGCTAGTCAGGTGAAATTTGTCATCCAACAAGCTAGAAAGGCAATGCAAACATTTTGGTATTTCGTGGGAGCGAAATACATTAAAAAATTAGGAAGAAACATTAGTACTGATGTCCCTGACTTAATAAGGCCATTAGTTTCACAAAAACAATGGGATGAATTTGTTGCTCAATGTCTTGAGGGACAATTTCAAGTAAGAATAATGAGATGAATTAATTTTTTATTATGTTTGATATATTTAATTTTATTAATTGATATAATTTTATATGTTTTGCACAAGAGTTGAGCCACAAAAAGAAAAAGTTGTATGAGAAAGATCTACACCCTTACAAGAAGGGGCGTATAGGATATGCAGGAATTGAGCAACAAATGATAAGTTAATATTTATACTTTATAATTTTAACTTATTTACTGGATATATGTACTATACTCACATTCAAATCTGCTTAAATTCATAGATCGAGCGAGAAGGTTCAGGGATAAGCTCAGTTTCACATCACAAACTCTTCATAGAAGGCTGAACCAATAAAAAGGGAAACATAGTTGATGAATGTGTCCAGGAGCTTGCCAACAAGTGTGTAAGTACATTAACTTAACTTAACATTTTTTTATACTCAATCAACTAATTTAACTTTTTTACTATATATTGCACAAGTCGAGATCGAGAAAAGTGGCACGCCTACTAATGATATCTTGGGCAAGGCATTGGGTAATCCCGAACACCCTGGTCAAGTTAGGGGATATGGCTTTGGTGTTTTGAAAAAATAAATATTCGGATCATAGAAGAAAGCAAGGTCAATAGAGAACGTGGGTGTAGGGATTAAAAAAAACCAAGGATGCAGGGATTGTTAGAGAGGCGATGGATAGTTTTATTGGATGGTAAACTAGTCAAGTTAGGATGCCAAGTTTAAAAAAAACTAGCAAAGATGCACAATAAAAAAAGATGATACCCCAATCTAGGCTCTCCTCTAAAAAGGCAATCTCCCATAAAGCTGTGCCTGAATAAGAACCTCAATTGCAAAGCCAACACAAAAATTTACTCCAGGCATATGCAACAGTTCATAAGTCTAATCCTCCAGTCCTACAAATCCCATTTAAAGTTGGTATATATGGCAAAGACTGATATGATACGCTTTCGCTTGATGTTGTTGATGAAGTGTTTCAACATGATATGACCAGTCTCACTGTTCTCAACTTCTACATATGGTAATTTTTTTTCCATATATAAAAAGTTATTATTTTAAATATAAACTAATCCATTTCTTGTATTTATAATAGGTGCTTGTATGACAAATTTGTTGTCTCTTTCAATCTACAAATGAAGTTCATCTTTGTTAGTCCTTATGAAGTGGGTGCACATGCCTTAATTAAAAGCAACAAAATTTTAAAACAAGCAAAGGCATTAAGCGAAAATTTCAAAGCAAGGTCTCGAAAGGAAACATTATTCATAATACTATACTGTTAAGGGTAACGTAATTCTCACGTATCTTAATAACTTTTATATTTTTAATTTAATGAATTAATTATAATTTTATAACACTTGTTAATACTATTAAGGACCACTGGATGTTGATCACTGCCAAACCATTCGGCAACACTTCAAAAATATATTATCTCAATTCTTTTAGAGGGGAACCAGGGAGGAGATAAATTTTACTGGAGTTGATTAATACGTAAGTGTATAAAGTATTTCACATATTTATTTAATTATTTAAATTCATGCTAACATATTTTTTACTGTTTCATTGAGGCAATTGTGTTATACCACACTAACCCAAAACAATCAACTCTAAGGTTCTTTACAAATTTTGATGCGGCCTATACTTGAAATATAATTAAGGTAATTGGAATCATTTATTAAATAAAAATTTAATGCATTAATACATATTTATCAATTCTTTAATTTTTAGTGTAAAATACCTTGGATTGTAGCTATTGCATCATGAGCTTCATGAAGAATATCATTATCCATAATGGGAGCATAATTCTCAAGATGGTATGTCAACAATATTAACTTTTAAATTACAAAAATATTTAATGTATTAAAATTAATATATAATGGATCATTTATATCTTATAGTACTATGACGATTCTTATGTTCAAGAATTTGGGGATACATAAATAAATGAGGTAATTGAATAATGTTGTCAATATATTTTTCAAATGTGGACCTCATACAAAAAATATCAATAGAATTACCTTGAAGTAGCTAGAAAGTTTATATTTTTAATAGGCAGTTTATTTTTAAAAATAGTTTAGTTTACTTTATGTAATTACATTTGTTTATTGATTAATATTGAAATTAAATACAATAAATTTCATTGATATTCAAATCTAGAATGGCTGACTACTGCTATTTTGATTTCTTTTTAGAAGGGAGCTAGTATAAAAATAGTTCCCACAATAAAAAAACTATATAATAAATTATAATTATATAAATAACCGTCATTTATACTACAATAAATGATGAGTAAATAAGTTACCCATCATTTAAAGTCCATATAAATGACGGGTAACTTATTTACCCATCATTTATTGTATACTTTAATATTTTACCAATTTTACTATGCTTTAAATGATGAGTAAATAAGATACCCGTCATTTAAAGTCCAGATAAATGACCGGTAACTTATTTACCAATACTTTAAATGATTGGATAAATATTTTACCCATCATTTATTTGGACTTTAAATGATGGTAACTTATTTACCCGTAATTTATATTCTCATTTAGCTTGTTTTTATAAAAATTTTATTTTAAATGATGATTTTATAACTGTCATTTATTGGTGGACTTTAAATGTCAGTTATATAAATGATGTGTATTAACCGTCATTTATGAATCAAAAGAACTGTCGTTTATTCTTTTTTTTTGTAATAGTGTTTGTTGTGGTCATTAATTTTAATGAAGGGTAAAATTAGAAAGTTACTTTCTCCCCAATGAAAAAATATAAGGTAATTTTAATTATCTTTATATATTTTCATGTTTGCTTTTATTTAATATGGAGTCTCACTTAAAGGTAAATAATTGAGGGATTTATTTATTGAAAGAATTTTTTAGATGAAAGACTCTTCTTTTTCCTAATAGCATTTGAACCTATGCCCAAGTGGTTAACCGTCAAGCAATGAACCACAAAGACAAAATCAACTAGTGAAAAGAAGCTTATTAATTACATATTAAAAAAATAAAAATATTTTATATTTTTCAACGTTAATGAAAATATCTTATATTTTTTGTTAAAGGGTTTTTTAAAAAAAATTAGGGATATTAACTATCATCCTTTAAGAATTGTAAAATTATTTAACTTTGTCCTATTATTAGGATTGAAAGCAGTATGATATTTTTTTAGAAACATTATGGTCCAAAAAATAGAATATGAAGTAGTTCTTTAAATTTTTTTTCAACTACACATTTACTTCATTTATTATTTCTTTTGAAAAAAATTGTCCATTTATTAGAATTTCAATTATCATTACTAAGACATTTAATATAATTGAAAAGATTATAATTTTTTTAAACAAGATTCAGGTTCAACTAGTTTTTTTAAAAAAAAAATAGTAAAGTGGTTGTCAATGCCATTTATTATGAATGGGAAGTAGTACATATATACTTAGAGGCCCAAATGAGCTCAAGCACAAAAGTCAGGTTATATAAAATTGGTCAATTCTTTAAGTCTGACTCTTATTAATTAGACTCAGAGGCTCATAAGCTCTTTTTTAATTTTTACATTATAGTATTACATTTTTTTTTCTAAATTATAAATTATAATGTTCAAAAAATAAAAAATATAAATCCTAATTTTAAAATATAAATATATATATATATATATATTAAAGTGTAAATTTAATTTAAGAATTAAAATTATTTTTTAGGGGTAAAATAAAAAAGACCCTAACATGGCCACCTGAGTCTAAATCTATTTTTATAGAGCCATACTTAGAAGCTTAGTTATAATAAAAAAAATTAATTTTTAAAGCCTAAATCCTTATAAAAAAAGGTAACTTGTCAAGCTCAGCTTTTATTCTCGCTTCTATTAATATACTCCTTCTTATCTCTATTACAAGACACTATCTAAAAGGATTGTTTGGATTCTTAATATAAAAAACTTGATCGGATATTAATTACATTTTTCAAATATTATCCATGTTTAAACTCATTAGCTATAAGAAAGAAAGTGATGAAAATTTTAAAAATTTTCATTTTAATAAGGATAAAATTAAAAAATTATTCTATTTTCAAACAAAGTTACTCATTCCGTTCAAAAATATAAGGCATTTTTAATCAAATCTTATCCCTAATAAAGTAATTACTTATCTTTCAATTAAGTCTATCTTTTCATATTACTTCTATTAAACACCAAAAAAAGAAGAAGAAGCAATCTATTCAATGGAGGCACTTTTTCAAAAAAGTAATGATTATACTTCAAAACGGTTAAAATGCCTTATATTTTTTAGCATTTAACTTCTTAAAAAATATCTTACATTTTTTAATAAAGGAAGTAATATATTAACTTAACCACCTTTCTTTCCTTCTGTTGAAGTAGTTAGATGTGTCAAATAATAAAGACATGAGAGAGTACAGACTAATTCAAATTAATCACTGTTAACATGATTTATATTTCCACTTATATGGTTGGTTTTTTATACAGATAACATTGCTGAAGAACTATCCTATCTGTTTACTCAATCAATTTGCAAAATCAGTTCCACACAAGCACATATCATTGTCATTTCACATATTACACTCATTCACCCTTTTTGAAATTAAATTTCAACTATTTTTCAAGTTACCAATGTCAAGTTACACTGCAGTGGCAATACCACCTCTCTGCAGGCTTGAGATCTAGAGTTCAAATATTGTTTTGGTATGTGTGTAAAAAAAAAAAAAACTATTTCTCAAGTTCAAAGTAATTTGAATTTAATTTTATTTGGTGTGGATGAAAATAACTTTAGTTACTTTTTTTTTGTAAAAAGTTTCAGCACTTAATATATTCTTGAAATTATGAGAGATTGGTGGCCCAAAAAGAGAAATTGTAAGAGATTTATCATATTATTATTAAATTTTGTATTTTACTTATTGTATTTCTTAGGTTTAATAAAATGTATGTGCATTTCAAGTCCCATAGTACATTATTACCCCTATATTTTGAACTAAGCAATACTTCTAAAAGTTACCCTATATTGTAATTGAGAGGGAATATATAATTGTTACAAATTTACAATATGTTAAAAATTACAATATGTTAATAGCTTGCAAAAAAGTCTCAAAATGGAGGGAAGTCAGGGAACAAATTGTCAACAATATTAGCTCAAATTACATCATATGAATTGGAAATAAATTCACATGACGTCCTTAAAAGATAAACACAACAAAACATTCAATGATTAATATTTTTAAAAGCTAGATTCTCCTATTTAAACACGACTTTGATTTTTTTTCCCAAACTATACGGCCGAAAAGAGTGACGAAATGAGTGAAGAGGATAACTATTATGAGACGTATTTGACTTTTCACAGTACCTGATCTTGGAAATTGATAGCCTTCATCATTTTTCTTCTTCATGAATTTTAGGTTCGGTACCCATATTAAAGTTTTTTTTTTTGGCCAACATATTAATGTTGGATATATCTAGTATACAATATACAAAGTTTGAATTTTTATTAATTTTTAAGTAAATATTATTCCCTCCGTCCTTTTCTTTTCATGAGAGCCAGTTTTGATATTCATGAGACCCATAATAGTATTAAGCAGTGAAAATCACACTCAAGGATTAATAGAGACAATTAATTACGCTAGAGATAATTTTAGAGGACTTAAATTGAATTAAAAATTGTCATCAAAAGACAAAAATGCCCCTCACACACACACACACACACTCTCTTTTAACAATAACTCTCCATTTAAAAAAATTCATTTTTATTTTAACAATAATTAATTCCCTTATTAATAACTTTAAAAAATTAACTTTGGTGAAGAAAAACAAATCTTGTAATTTGGTGAACAAGTCCCCATTCAAAAATAAATAAATAAATCACATTTTTATTTTAACAATAATTAATTCCCTTATTAATAATTTCAACAACAAAAATTAGCTTGGTGATGAAGATGAACAAGTGTTATAATTTAATGAACAAATCTCCACTTGAGAAAAAATAAATCTCATTTTTATTCTAACAATAATATTAATTCCTTAATTAACAACTACAAAATATCAAGTTGGTAGAGAGGAATTATTGTAATTTGGTGAACAAATTTCTATTAAAAAAAATCTCATTTCTATTTTAATAACAAGTAATTCCTCCATCATAAAAAATATACATCAAAGGTAGTTTCATCTTTTGACAAAAAAATTTAATTACATTTAGGTCTTTTAGTTCTAATATCAGAATTATTTGGTATTGATGTGCAATTAATTGTTTTTAGTGATCTTGATTGTAATTTTCGACCCTATTACGTATGACTCTGACGGGGGTAAGTTCCTTTTGTTGAATTAAAAATGATAAAAAAATTGAGCTTTTTAATATCTGAAAATATATTCTAATTTTTTTTCCTAAAACTGCATAGAGGCTCTTAAAAAGAAAAGGATATACCTTCAAAACTTGCTGGATGAAGGGACTAATATTTTATTTTATTTTTTTGGTATGGAATAAGTTCCATCAATAATAGAAAATATATCTCCCAGTTACCAAGAAGGATGGGTAGATCTCTCCCAAAATAGAAAAAATATAAAAATAATATCAAACGATCTCAACATAAAATATTAATTATCTGAATTGAAAAATAATTTAGTAATAAAATATAAATAATCCAAATTCAATTTTGAAAGTTTCAAGTAATATGATTCCACCAGAAAAAATACATCTTTAGGCTCTATTTGGCTCAACTGGAGAGAAGAAAAAATTTGGATATTGTTACTTGCTATTACTAAAGATAAATGCAACCCTTCAAAACTCACAAAACCTATATATTAGTTCAAGAAGAGTGGGGAGGGATTTTGATATTGTTACTTGCAATTACTAAAAATGCAACCCTTCAAAACTCACAAAATCCAGAAAGAGATGGTGGATTTGGTTTTCCTTCACTATAATTTTCTTTTATTGAATCTCTATTGCAAATGTTAACTGTTTAATTCAAACTTTAACAATGCATATTAATATTTATTTTAAAAAATTATCAAATCTAAATTATCAATCTATTTTCATGATTCAGATTTTTACTTATGTGTGTGTGTGTGTGTGTGAGAGGATAATAGCAAGCTCCACTTTCTTTGCTTCACATGTTAGTGGTGTGATTTCTCCCTTTCTTTTGACAGCTGTTTGATCTCTTTCTTAATTTTTATTTTTCAAATTTGTTAATACTTCAAAAAAAAAATTCACATCCTTCTAAAAGTGTCTCAATTTATAAGTAATGACCCTTCTCTCTATGCATAAATTCATAAAATAATATACATTTGTGAAAATTAAATGATTGTTGGTTTGGAATGCAAGGGAAACTACTCCCATTATGCCATCATCGATCAGAAGACAAAATAATAAATAAATAGCTAATTTTCCAACAGCTAATTGATAGAAATGTTCATATTTTTTCCCATATATAAACGAAGATATCTTAATTGTGCACTCACAACCACAAAGTGCGTGGTTAAGACTTCTGTCTCCTCACAGGCGAAAAGTGGAAAAATTTTGCCAAACATTTAAGTAATCTTACGTAAATTTAGTTGTACATTTATGAAGAAAGAGTAAATCTTAAAAATTGATTTGTAAATTATGCGCATAGATTTATAAATAATAATTAAATTGTAAAATATTAAAGTATGTTAATATTTCAATAATACAATATTATGAAGGGAAATATAATATTTGTAATCATTTACCAAAGTTGTTATTATTTATTAATGATATAATGGTGATTTGATAATCATCTAATAGCCAATTAAAGTGATTAGTTAAAATGATATAAATAAATAAAAATAACATTAGTCTTCCGACATTTATTTATAATTTTAAGAACTTAATTAGAATTAATTTTCTTATAAAATACTTATTTATAATGTTTGAGCTCATTATTTTCTCAGTGAGCTAATAACCAAACTAGCAAATGTTTAATGGATGAGGGACTTAATATCACCCTTGGCTTTAAGATATTAAGTGCGCCTCAAAAACAAAGTTATGGGACAAAATTAAACTTTAGCCCTGCATATCAATAGATGGGATTTTCCCCCAAAAAAAGAAAAAGAAAAAGTTTTAAGTTTTTTTCCAGTTCATGATTCATAAATTCAACAAGAAATTACCAAGAGAGACCCACAAAATGCTAGCTTCTTTAATTCTTTTACCCTCACCATCTTTTTAACTCAAGGTCGAGGATGGTTAAAGATGCACATGTTTTGAGCAAACCTAATTAACCTATTAGCCCTGTAAACAAAATCTCTGAATATAAAATCTAAGCTTACAGTATCCAATTCATATGAAGAAGTAATTAATCTAACTTAATAGGATATTCCCAAAAGGGTGATCAGTCCTACTAATGCATTGGCACAATCCAAGATGATGACTTCCACATTTCTTAATTACACCACAGTTCGAGCAGTGATTCAATCATAATTTCTATCATCAGAACAAACATACTCCTCGCTCCTAAAGAATCTCTTGCATCTACAAACCCATATATTCCAACAAAGTATAAGAAGAAAATGGAAGAATCTCAATGAAGGACTTCCTGAAAAAATTTAATATCTGACAAAAATTATTCCTAACAAGTAAACATTGGAAAATTAATAAGTGAAGTTATTTTTTTAAAAGTATTGATCTGTCTAAGGTCCTTGTCAAATATTAAATTCTTTCAGGAGTTTTTCATTGGTACTCTCCTTGAGAAAATAAAACACTCCAAGATATTCTCTTAATAAGGGTGTTTCCTGCATCTATTTTAGGATTCCAAACAGGGAGTGTAGTACAGATTGACCTACTTCCACAATTTTTTTTTTTTTTGTTTTGAAAGGGGAACTCAATTCATGAAATCTCCAACACAAGCATTCATTATTTAGCTTTACTCTCTGCGTCCCTATATATAAAATATTTTTAAAAAAAAATTATTTTGTTCTTGAATATAAGGGGTATCATTATGTTTTTAAGTAATTAGATAATCTTGGAAAGGAGAAGAGATATTAATTGTATATTTTACTCACATTTTTTAAAAATCAGAACCAATCAATGAGGAATAGAAACTTGTTCTCCCATTGGTATGTCTTCTTTGAAGAGGATTATCAGATTATTTGTTAGAGGTAATTTTAATGAGATAGCCTTCTCATTACTTCATTGGTTGACAAGTGCTCTAGTTTTCTTTTACAATTATTCTATCATTATTAAGCGAAACTGAAAAATCATTGTAATTTTATATACTTTTAATTAAATAACAAATTTTTATTAATATATGAGATTTTGTTGAAAACAGCATATACATATAAAGATGGAGAGAGTAATTTTTTTTTTCCCCTCCTTTTACACCAATGACGTTTCAGGTTGTTCTTGGGCTCCTGAAAATTCTTGCGGTCTAACAATCTATTTATGAACATCTCGGCTTTACAATGGTTGCTTAGTGGGAAAACAGGCTGGTAACCCTAACATGTTGACCCATGATGGGATTGGGCCTAAAAGGGCCAGACTTCAAAGGCCCATTTATGGGCTCAATTGGCCATGCAGGCTTCAGGCATTTTATATATATTTTTAATGTTGTTCTCTTCTATTTCCCCAAAAAAAAAAAATGTTGTTCTCTTCTAAATGAATGCACAAGATAAATTGCATACTTTATTCAACACTGATAAGCATAGAAAACTAATATAACCAATTATAAATGAAAATTTTTGCTAGCTTTTAAAATCAAAACTTTTGGCTTCAATATAATAGTGCTATACTTGAGATTGAACGAAGTTGTGGGTTGCAAGATTGAGTGTGGAAGAAAACGAGGGACTGAGAGTTGCGAGGCTAAGATGTAAGAGTGGGAGATTGAGAATTGGAGTGAGATTGAGAGCGAGGTTGATTGGAGCTAGAGGTTGGCGCCAATGATGATGAGAATGAATGATGAAGTGAATGAAGACAACAACACTTGTTTTATTTTCATTTTCTTCAAAATTTTTCCTTCTCTCTCTCTTTTCTTAAGATTATCTTTCTTCCCTCCTTTTTTTCATCTAATATTAAAAATTTAAATGATAAGAAAAATAAACAAACTTAAACCAACTAACCATCAACCTTAAAGGATTTACTCGTTTAATTTAAAATTGATCAGTTGAAAGTTCAAGAGCTTTTGAAATGTATAAACCTCAAGCTTGATCCTTGAGTTAAATGGGGCTTGGCTTGTTGGCTCATTTTTCTTTCTCTTAGCTACTAATTTTTTGGGTTGTTTGAATGGTTTTCTAATAATTGTATAGTAAGGAACGAAGAGTTTGAAGATTATTGGTGTTAAATTTTTTTTTTTTTTAAAAAAAGGCATGAGGTGGTGGTAGGATAGAAATTAGAGAAGATTTCAATCCAGACCTCTCGACCAAATATAATAATAAAAAAAACCTTTTAAAATTTGAAATTTTGCTGTAAATCTAGAGAAATGAAATTAAAATATAAATTAAAATTACCTCATTGTCTAATGGCTTAAGCTAAAAATTGAGCATTTTTCATAGTTAAATGGTTAATTTTTTTTACTAGAGTTGTTTATGTGCATAGCTCCACTTAACTTTATTTTTAATAATATTATCATGGTAAAAAATAGTTGCAAAATCCTTGTAGTTGTTTTAAAATTATTATTTTTCCTATAGGAATTGTTTTTGTAAATAGCTTCACATGAATTTATTCTTAGTGCTATTATCATGATAAAAATAATTGCAAATTTCTCATACAAATTGTTCATTTTTTATACTAAAGTAATTAATTTTTCTATAGAAGTTGTTGGCACGCATAACTTCATTTGTTTTTATTTAAATTGCTCTTATTATAGTAAATAAAATTGTAAATTCCTCATATTAAAATTGTTTATTTTTCATACTAAAGTGATTAATTTTTCTGCAAAGTTGTTTATGTTGTAGTTGATTTTTCACTAGAGACACTGAAATAATTTTAATTTCATTTCACTATCTTTGTTTGCAGTGAACTTTCATGCTTTAAGAGGCTCTTTATTTCGTTATGTTTGATCAAGAGTTCTAGCTAGACCGAAATTTTCCAAAGGAATTGCCATATAAAAGTAGAAGATGTGACCAGCAACACAATCAATAAGAATTATGTACACTGAACTAAACACACACACTGATTTAAAAAATGAAAAAAAAAAAAGAAAGGTACAAAACTTGTTGAGCACAATAAAAATGAGAACTCATTGGTAGTATTTTTTTTTAGAATAATATAACTTTTAATCTCTCAAATTTATTTCAGTTATTAATTTAATTTTTAAGTTGAATTTTTATCAATGTAACCCTTATTGATTAAAAAAAAAGATAATATTATTAAAATTTACTAATGTGAATAAAAAAATTTTGATGACAACCATATATGTTAACGAAAAGATGCATAATTATTTAATTAGAAAAAATAAATCAAACTTTGAAATTTTGAAAACAAGAGAATAAAATACAGTGTAAGGAATTACATTAACAAGTTTGAAGATTAATTTATCCTCATTTAGTTATATATATGTGCCAGCTCATCAATATATTTTACACATTAAATTATTTTGAAAATAAGAGATCAAATCCATAACTAAAACAAAGAATTGAAATTTTAATTTTCCCTGTGTTTTTTCTTCTAATTTTTGAAATGCCAGTTAATTATTTTTTATGAATTTATTATAAAAAAATGTTATGATCCCCATAGATAAGAGAATTTTCCCTAGGCATACAGAAAATTATTGGCCGCCACACCATGCAATGAAGAATCATTTGTTCTTGCAAAAGTTGTTATTTTCAAGTAGACTTGCTTTAAATTTTACATTTGATATTGAATAAAATACAATGACTCCCTTCCATTTTATTAAAATTATAGAAACCTCCTTTTTCTTTTTAAAACTTACCATTTAGTCCAATTATTAAGACCTTTAAAAATATTCTGTTAAATGTCCTAAAATACTTAAATTTTTATTTGTAACTATATTAAAAATGTTAAAATTATTAATTTATCCTTATTATCTAATTGTCTATCATCTCTCCCAATTTAAAAAAATTCAACGACATTATATAGAAAAATTTATTATATTAAATTATTATTTCATAAAGTTTTTATGAAAATATTTCTTAAATTTTTTGAATTTCGTGTTTTAAATATTATTCTCATCAATTTTATGCATTTAATTTTTAAAAATGACTAAATAAATACATTGACATAATATAAATTTAAAAGGGTAGAACTTATATACTTACAATTATATACTTAATATAGTGAATCTTAATATATTAATAACAGTAATAACAATAATTTATTCTAGAATAAATAATCAATACAAGATCCACATAACTTAAATCAAGCACATTAGGTATATAAGATTAAGTATATAAATTTTGAGAGTAGTGAGAATCCTAAAAGATATTTAGGTATGCTTATGTTATGGGGAAGGTCTAAGTCTGATGCTTTGCTCTTTGTGAAGGATAAAATGGCTTCTAGTCTCCAGGGTTGGAAACAAAGGTTGCTTACTTTTGCTGGAAGAGAAGTATTAGTGAAGGCAATAGCAAATGCAATCCCTATTTTTCCCATGTCATGTTTTCATTTTCCTAAGAAGGTGTGTGCAGATCTTGATAGCATGGTTTCGAGTTGTTTGTGGGGGTAGAAGGAGAATGAAGGCAGAATTCACTAGAAGTCGTGGAAGGTAATGTGTAAAGCTAAAGGTGATGGGGGAATGGGATTTAGAGACTTTGAATGTTTTAATAAAGCCCTTCTTGCAAAAACAGCTTGGAGATTGTTACAGAGATGAATTATGGTGTAGGATTTTAAAGGGTCTCTATTTTCCTAAGTGTGACTTCCTGAAGGCTTTAAAGGGATGCAAGGCATCTTGGGAGTGGTCAAGTATATTGGAGGGAAGGGAGTTCTTGGCTAAAGATCTGTGTTGATAGATTAATAATGGTTTGAAGGTTTGCATTTTTGATGATAAATGGATCCCTCAAGCTGTTAATCAGTCTTTACAAGGGAGAGTGCTTAATGAAGAATGGAAGAAGCTGAACGTTTGTGATATTATTTGTGATAGGATGTGGAATTTTGATGCTATGGATGGAATTTTGAATGATGCTGATAAGGAGCTGATTCGAGGACTTAGAATTCTTGTTCTAATTGGTGATGATAGGTGTGTGTGGATAGGAAATAAGGATGGGGTTTTTACAGTAAAGAAGGGATATAGATTGGTGAAAAGTAGATTGCTGGAGCAAAGTCAAGATACTCGTTGTTCAAATTCAGCATCTAAAAAATTATGGGAAGGGTTGTGGAAGATTAAGTTGCCTCCTAAGTGAATCATTTTACGTGGGGGGCTGTGAATAATGCTTTGGCTACAAAAGAAGCATTGTTCAAAAGGAAGTGTGCAATTAATCTTCAATGTGAAATTTGCAAATCTAAAGTTGAATCTGTTGAGCATTTGTTGTTTCTATGCCCTTGGGTTAAAGGTTGCTGGTTTGGTTCATCTTTAGGTTTGAAATTTGAAGAAGTTGGGATGGGCAGGTTTAACATTTGGTTGGCAAAAAGGTTGTTACAGCAGAAGCAGATCACTGATTACAACGTGGCTCTTTTTGCTAGTATCTGTTAGGAAGTGTGGAAAAGTAGGTGTGATTTTATCTTTGGAAAAATAGATGTTGATGCTGTGACTTGTTTAACAAAAGCTATTAGACTAGCTAATGAAGCTTGGGTGGTACGTGATATGAAGAATAAAGAGGATCTGTCATATGTTAATCCTGCATATGTGGATAAGGATTATGACCGGGTTGTGTTTTGGAGGAAGCCTGATGCTGGTTTTGTGAAATTGAATATAGATTGTTCTTTTGATAGGTCAAGGAAGATAGCAGCTATTGGGGTGATTGGTAGAAATCATGATGGAAAGTTTGTGGTGGGTCTGGGCAAGCTTGTTGCTGCAAATTCATCTTTGATGAGGGATCTGTTTACTAATGGGAAGGTGATCATTAAAACGGATTGCTTAGTTTTATATGAGAAGTTGAGGAATAATAGTATGACTGATTGTGAGTGGTTTTGTACTAATATTCTATTGAAGTGTTTGAAGTTTGAAGTTGTATGATGTTAATATTGATTGTTCCATGGCTCTTGTGGCTCGTGGTGGGAATAGTGCAACAGATTGGCTTGCATCTGGTGTTATGAGAAATATGGTTCCACAAGGATGGCTTTCTAAGCCACCATCTTCTCTTGCTTCTATCTCACTCAAGGATCAGCATAGCTTCTCCACGGGTGCTCCTCCCAAAAAGGGTATTGGATGACTGGCTTTTGTATTTGCTTGATTGTATTTTTGTTTTGTTTTGTGTTTGATAGGTTGTATTTAGATGTACTGTTTTATTTCCTTTCCTTAGGTTTAGGTGCTTTGTTTTTATCTTTACAGGGGATTAGTGTGTGCAATAATTCTTTTGATATTAATAAAATTGGTTTGTTTTGCTCAAAAAAAAAAAATAAGAAACTACATATCATACATAAACATGCTTATTGTAAAAAAAAAAAAAAACAAAGGAAACATGCTTACTGGAAGGTTCACATTATTTTATTTAATATGCATAAAACACAGGATTGCTACTTCACATCTGACACAAACGGCCCCAAAAAAATGCATGCACAGACAGACACACACACACACGCACGCACGCACACACAGACCTCTGATACACCAAAACACAAAGGAAAATAAAATAAAATTTAAATATAAAATACATTATTCACGCTTGAAGGCTTAATTTTCAGTAATCCTCAGGAGCCAAGGGTTGGTGAGGATGAGGTGGCTCAGTGGGGATGACGGTGTATTCATAGATGAGGGCTGCGAGCCCAGCTCCGATGAGTGGGCCCACCCAGTAGATCCAGTGGTAGTGCCATCTCCAGCCCACCAAGGAAGGCCCAAAAGCCCTAGCTGGGTTCATGCATGCCCCATCAAAAGGCCCACCAACGAGAATATTGGCCCCAACTATGAGCCCAATTGCCAGCGGGGCTAATGCTCCGTTGGTTCCTCTCTTCGGGTCGATGGCGGTGCCGTAAACGGTGTACATCAGACCGAACGTCATCACTATCTCGAATATAAGTGCGTGCATCGCGCCCTCCCCTATTCCCAACGTGAACGACGGTGGTCTCTGCATTCACACGTGGCAACACACAAGAAATCGCGAATTATTTCATTTAAAAATAAATTAATACGCTTTGTTAAAAGAAGAATTATCAAAATAAGAATTTGACGTACCATGTTATTGGTGACCAGCCTGAGCAAGAGAGCAGCAACAATGGCGCCGAGGAGTTGAGCCACCCAGTAGTATATAGCTCGCAGCACCGATATCCTTCCGCCGAGAAGAGCGCCGAACGTCACAGCGGGGTTCACGTGACCCCCCGACACATGCATGCTCGCCGATACAGCCGCAAATAATGCAAACGCATGCGCTGTCGCAATCGCCATGAGCTCGCCGGCTGACGATCCTGGATCCCTGTATATCTTGTCTGCCCACAAATCAAACCGGAAAATTCGATAATCTATCACCGATCATCATACATACACAAACAAGGCACACACTGACTTAGTTATATACTTTACTTACCCATTGCGAGGATGGAGCCTTCTCCGACGAACACAAAGATACAAGTGGACACAAACTCAGCTACGGTGGCTCTCATGGAGTCTGGATGTGTTGCCTCATCTACCCTTCCGAACGCATATCTACGTGTTGCCATTCTTTTCCTGATTTTTCAACGTTCTTGAAACTCAAGTCAGGCTGTCGGTATCCGTCTCAAAAGGGTCTGAAAGGTGTTTGTAAAATTGAACGTTCTTCACAAAAGAGTTCAGCAGGGCTGAGGTGGCTGAAAATGGAGCTAGAAATTAAAGAAACAGGTGAGGAGATTCGGACAGAAAAAGAGAAGTGTCTCTGCATGGCGGAAAAGTGGTGTGTGGCTGCTTAAATTAGCCAAATGAGGTTGGTGTGCGGTGAGACACCTGTTTGTAGAGAATGCTGAAGAGCAGACACGTGGTGATATGTGTTGTCCACTCACTTCAAATTCAGTCTCTACGCTGTTCCTTGTTTTCACAAGACTATAGTCATTTTTGTTTTAAAAAAGAAAGGGATAAAATCCAAAGTGCAGTTTATCCGGCCCTTTGAACTCATCTTCATTAACCCGGTTGCGGTTTAAAGATCTTATCTGACCCGGGTTTTTGTATCCATGTTCATTTGTGATGTCTTTCAATTTATACTGTTCACCGTACTGTCAAAGCCGGACCTGCAACATGCAAATTACTGCCAAGAATCAATTGGTGACATGACATGGTTCGCTTAGCCCAATTTGTTTTGACCCAGTCCAAGCTTGAAGGGTCAAGTAATGATGTGAAACACGCACTTTCTGTTTAGCTGGTTGATAACAAGGTATGTGCCAAGTTTTGGACTTGATTAGTATGGATCCATTTAGGAGAGCTGGTGAATCAAAGGGCAATTGTTTTCCTTCTAGAGTTTACTAAGTATGGTCAAGATATTTACACTAATCATAGAAATAAATTTTTCCATTCTTTGTACCCTTTTCCTTTCCTATTGTTTTTGCTTTCTGGTGATAGATATGGAATAGCATAATCTCAAGTAGCTGTATTGCTTGTCTCCCTATCAATGATCTCTGCGTCATATAAACGCAGTTTCTTTGCCCTTCAATTGACGTGATAAGAGTCTGTTTTTAGGACAGCTTAACCAATTAACTATTCTAAAGTGCCAAAATCAGGGTTAGTTTTGGCCGGCGGGAATGTACAATTTAAAAGGAGATTCGGTGAATTCTGATGATGTTAACAAAACAATTTTTAATCTCGAATCTATGCAGAAAGAAGTGAATTGTTCCTGTTGAGTACAAACCTTCACATCAGATCTTTTGCCCCTCATTGAAATGTTTGTTCTTTGAGGGGGAAAAAAATTAAAAAAATGTCAGCTTAAATGTGCTCCTCTTGAACTAGTAATGAACATTCTCGAGGTACTTACAATGCAAAACACACATCTTTAACGACATAATGTGTATCAGTCATTCTCTGATTTCATTTACTCTATCCCTTCTATTCTGGCCAAAACTTCATTCATTTTAGGCCGTCTCTCTGGTGTCATATCTGTACACTGTAGAGCTATCTCTGTTAGCTCGAACATAGCACCATGCCCTTCTCTTGCTGCTAATATCTCAGCATCCAGTATATCTGTGGACCAATCACTGTTCACCACTGTTCTCACCCATTCAGCAATATCACTGGTTGTTTCTTCAATCTCACCCAGGCTTTCACCTGGAACTTTCCCAGTTATTACCTCAAGGATGATGATTCCAAAGCAATAGACGTCAGCTTTGCGTGTCAGTTTCTTCCCTTGGACAAATTCAGGTGACTTGCTGATAGCTAGCTTTTCTGTTCCTTTTTTAGCAGAAAGCAAAGGTAAGAAGCCAAAGTCCGTGAGCTTCAAATTGTAACCTCGAGCATCTTGACGAATGAGGACGTTGGATGTTCTTAGGTTGGCATGAGGGACCTTCTGAGAAGGCAAAGAGTGATGAAGGAAAGCTAGACCTTTTGCTATGTCTTTGATTATGGCCAGCCTTGTGGACCAATTAAGAGGAGTTCTTCCAACTCCTCTACTACCTAGCATTAGCAGATCATGAATATAAGAGTTCAATCATGTGTTTTTTCTTTTCATATAAGAGAAGGAAAAGGATGGAATCAAGCTAACCATGGATTAGCTCAAACAAAGAGCTACTACAAGGGATAAACTCATAAACCGCCAGCTTTTCCTCGTCTGAGTAATAGAAAGAGATGACTTCAACCAGATTTTCATGCTTCAGCTTTGCTTGCAATTTCATGTGCTGGAGGAATTCCTTCTTTCCCAATCCATTCATGTGATCAAGTCTCTTCACAGCAACAACAGCACCAGTTTCAAACGTTGCTTTATATGTAGTGCCTATGTTTCCCTTGCCTAGAATTTCTGCTGATGCCCTTAATAAATCATCCAAGTCAAAAATTGGTAATTCCTTGCTGTAAATTTCCAATATTCCTGATCTTTCAGGATCTTCAGTGCTCAATGAATAGGACATCATATTCTTTGCCCATGCTCCAAAACCATATCCTGTTTCAGAAATTGAAGGATAAATTAGAAGTCATTTTTAAACCATTCTTGCTATTGTATATCTGAAAGGAAAAGAATAGATGGGAAGTGAAGGTTTCATTAAAATCCTGCAATTGTGTTTACCGGAAAAAGAAAAAAATCCTGCAATAGCATGGAATTGGGATTGGAAAACTGGAAGTGAAAGTGGAACTGAAAAAATAGGTTGTTTGGTACTGTGGATCTCACTTCTCCATGGAATCTGGCTTCATCGCAATTGGCGAAACTCACTTCTACTTTATACCTATGGATCCCACTTCCTCCCTCATTTCCTTCATAAAAAAAATGATCCATTTCCATGTATACCAAACATGTTTTAAAACCTCAATTCCTCTCTCTTCCAGTTTTACGTCCATAAAAAAACTCTTCCATGCTGCGAAACGGGGCATTAGTTCTCTCAAACCAGGCAACCTTGCATCTGAAAGTTTCCTCAGAGGTATGAACGGAAATTATCTTTTGGCCATCTCTTTTGTTTCCTTCTAACCCCTTTCATTTAATTAAGATTCCCTTACTTGTCTTTGCTTATAAATCCCCAAACATTTCCCTGAAAGCTGATATGAATTGCATGTATTAAAGAATAGAGATACTTACCTGGAGAATAATTTCTGGTTGTTTCTTTTAATTGATTCCTCTTATTACAGAAAAAGAAGACGATAATAATTAGAAGTAAAACCAGTGTAGGTCCTGTAATCATCACAGCAATAATCCAAACTGGAAATCTCTTGTTTTCTTTTGCTGTTGCTGGGCTTGGAGCTGGTGCATAAGGAGGGGATGGAGAAGGAGCAGGACACAAAATATCCAATGGCTTCCCACAGAGATCTGAATTATTATCGAAAGAGCTCTTAGGAAATTTCTGCAGCACAGAAGTTTGAGGAATTGGTCCCACCAGATGATTGTAAGAGACATTGAAATTTGTCAATGATGCTTGATCAAAAGGTGGGATTTGACCATCTAAGTAATTTTTTTGCAGCTCCAATTCCTTCAGACCAGGCAAGCCAACATACTCCACTGGAATTGACCCGTAGAAGCGATTATATGAAAGCAAAACATGTTCCAAGAACACCAAGTTGGTGAGATTTGGCAGGGTCCCAGAAATGGAATTGTTTCTGAGGTTAAGCTGAGTTAAGAATGTTATGTTTTGAGGGAATGCAGGAGGCAAATAGCCAAGAAGCTGAAACCCTTCAAGAACAATCTGAACAACATGCCAATTAGAACAAGTAATACCTTTCCATCTACTTAGACTGTGTATACAAGGTGGTCCTGTCCAATTCCCATGTAAATCAGAAGGAGAAGTTAAGGAATCCCTCAGAAGCAACAGAGCAGCTCTTTCCGCTGGATGAAGCTGTGAAAGCACCATGTGTGACAGGAGCAACAGAAGCACAAGGTTGAAACAGCTCATGCTGATGCCAGATGATGATATTGGATACTACAGTTTGACATGGATGGGGGATTTGAATTTTGAAACCAATCAAATGGCCTGTCACTACCTTTTGTTCAACTTTCTGGTTTTACAGTTTGAGTCTTTGACGAAGTGATCAAGGAAAAAAAAGCTGTTCCCAGATCGATGCTTATAATGGGTTTGAACGCAAGCGGTCTGAACTAGGTTCCAGATCATTTTATTTTTTTATGAATTCACACAATAGGTGAAATATGTGGGAAGGTGAGTGTAATTTTATATTTTGGGCATAGGTGTCATCCTCTCGAAGTCAATCTTATTTGAGGAGGCACAAAATGTGAGCACATTTCTGAATAAAGATTCAAACATAAGTTGACTAAGTTCATAATGATTTTAATGATGTGGATATTGATTTGGATTTGATGACTCTTTATCCATTAGTGTTAGTCTAAAATAAAAGACACTTTGCAAAAAAATCAATAGCATTATATTCTTTTTCACAAATGCTCTTATTAATTGTATTGTAGAAATATATATATATATATATATATAATAAATAAATTAAAGATAATTAAGATATATTAACTTTAATTGGATGGTTTTGTTGGAAAGTAATAATATTTTTAATGTAATAATAATTTTTTAATTATTGTAAAATCAGTCAAAAACATTTCTAAGAGTTTATTAAATGATAGAATATAGTGATATGATATAATTCATGTAGCTGGCTCACCTTCTTGTTGTTCTTAAGAAAGAAGAAAGAATAATAATGATAATGATAATGATATAAGAAACAACGTGACAGCTTTCCTATAATATTCTGAAATCTAAACCATCCAATCATCCTCTCATTGGTTCGTTCATTGTTCCTTGATTGCTTTGTTTTTAATGAATAAGAAATAGTACATGTTATAGAAACCGTATCTTCGTGGGAAGCGAGGAATGTCAAATGTGATTTCTGTGATTAAAATTTTCAGTCTTAAGTTAACAAATCATAGAGTTATTGTAATGTAATACTCAGAGATTATTGTTTTTAAATAAACGAAAAGCATATTAGTATAAGTTATTCCCAATCCCAAGTAGCTAATTTGGATTAAATAAAGAAAATGGCACCAATCATTGTCGAAACATGTAACAACAGAAAATTCAAAATAGATTTCGTGGAAGACTTACTGGAGCATTGCTTGGTTGGCCCAGATTCGCGGGCACGCAGACTAATATTTTAAAATTAAAATATAAACTTAGTCATTTAATTTTGCATAAAGTCTTTTATTATAATCTTTTGATTTTATAAAAATATTTTTTCAGTTATTTAATCTTAACATCATTAATTTTATTATAAAAAATTTTTACATTAAATTTTTAAATATTAATAAAACATGCTTAAATGCTGATATATTAAATTTAATTTTTTTAAAAAATAATAAAAATTGGCATAAAAAGTAATCATTGAAACTAACAGTATTTAAGTTAGAAAACTAAAAAAATGCTTTATAAAATTAAAAAAATTAAATTAAAACCTCATATAAAATTATAAAATAAAAAATACACTTTAGCATATTTTAGTTAATCTGACACGTCATATAAATAATATTTTTAAGTGTTAATTGATGTCTTTTAATCACAAACACAAACCCAACATAGTTTTTCTTATTAAAAAAAACCAATATAGTTTTATATTATTCTTAAATATATACACACATTTAATATTGTCTAAATATAAAATTTATTATTGTTTCTATATCCGTTAAAGCCATAATTGGTACTTGCAATACGATGTACTAAATAATGTGTGAAAAATTGCTATAATAAATATACTTATAAATGTCACTATAGCATATATTTTTTGTTAAGGTCATAGTCTAGAGAGTATTTTATTTTTTAAACCGGTGGTACTTACATTACATAATCATTAATTTTTTAAATTTAATGTTGTATGATGTTAGAAAATCTTTTTGACCTACATTTTGTTAGTTAATAGCCACAGTGATTACTCAAGTGATTGTATTTCCTTTTCACTTATTATTGATAGATAAAAATAGAAATATCATATAAAAGCATGATCATAATTCCTAACTTTAAGCTACTTATACCATTATTACAAATTGCAAATATAGCAAAATATATAGCTTTAATTTAAATTTGTCTTTACTTCTGTTTTTATTTTGAAATTCATATCCTTACCTTAATTCTATTATTTTTGTACTCAACTTGTCTCTGGTCCCTTTCTTGGCAACGTGAGAAGGGAAAAAAGGGGGAAAAAATAGATAAAGCAACTTTTCGTTATTTAAGATTGTCTTAGTTATCAATTTAGTTATTTAAGTTTACTCTCCATGTTTCAAATTATAAGACACTTTTAGATAAAAATTTCACATACTAATAATCCTCATTAAATACACTTAATAACTTTATTTTTTCAAAACCAAAATATAAATTTTCAAGAATACCGTTCATTTAATAACTTTAAATCCACACCTAATTAGTACTAAAGAGAAAGGAGTAATATTGAAATAAGCTTATTTAATGAAATATTAATCTTCTCAAAGTGTCTTATATTTTGAGACAGCAAACTCTTTTAAAAATGTCTTATAATTTGAGATGGAGGGAATAATTTTTATTTATTTAGTCCTTTGAATTTACTTTGATTATTGATTTGATCTTTATTATTTAAAAATGAGGTCATATATGGTGACATAGATAGCAAAATCTTGATGGCAACCATGCAAATTAATGAAAAGAAATGATTATTTAAATAAGAAAAACTAGGCTCTAAAATTTTATAAAACAAGAGGGGAAAAACAATGTAAGGAATTATATTAATAAAATTATTAAACTAACCTAAGAATTAATTTGTTCCCATCTAAGTACAAACACATGCTAAGTTATCAATATATTTTACACATTATAGATTATTTTGAGAATTACTTTGTCTTTTAAAACTTAAAATACTCACATAAAAATTTAAGAGATTAAATTAATAAAAATTAAACTTCAAGAACTAAAACATTAACGAAGAGAAACTTGAGAAAATATAAATTTCATTATCATTAAAAAAAATCAAATTTCATATTTGACAGTAAAGGAAGTGCTCAAGGAAGAGGAGGAAGTTAAATGCCACTTCATCCCTATTTGTGGGACCTGCTGTCAAAACATTTTAAAAGTTCATACTGTTAAGTTATTCATCCTTAATGAATCAACATCAAAGATAAGCCCACGTTAAGAAATGGGGCCTTATCAAAATATTGAGAGGATCTAAATTTTCATGTATAATATGTTTGGTGCCTTAACTGCATTTTTTCCTTCACGCATGATTGAAAACTACCACGTGTGTGAGACCAATTACTCATATCATTTTGGACATTTTGCAAGCATATTGAAAAACGTTCTCACCTCTTCTCTTGTAGTTGGTGCATTTGCTATGTATTCCAAACTACATTCTACAGTGACTCCCTTCCCACATAGAGAACACATCTAGTGTGATAAACAAGTACGTTTCCTCTTCTAAAACTTACACATCGAATACCATTTTTTCTCATTAATCAAACTAAGACCTTAAGAAATAAGAAAAACTAGATTTTATACTAATAACAATTAAATTTGTTGTGATTAATGAAAAATGAAAAAACAAATTTCTTGTTTACATTTATATTATAACCTTTTTCATCATCACAGCTATTTTAAAAAATTATCACTAGAATTTTATAAACTACAAGGAATATTTTTATTGTTACAAAATATTTTAGCGGAGAGGAAAGCACTCACAAACACATTTGGTTTTAACACCACAGTCACATTAATTAAATTCCGGATATGAAATGTGAAGATTTCAACAGTATTTCATTAGGGGTCGGAATGACAAGGGAGATAAAAGAATGCATCTTATCAATTGGAAAAGCTACCTAAAAAAAAATGAAATAGAGGAATTTGTTTCAGGCCCTCCCAATCTTTTCAACAAGGCCCTTTTACCAAAACAAATTTGGAGAATTGAAAAAGATAATGCTAATCTTGTGATTGAACTTGACTGTGATAATTTTATTAGGTCAATGTTTTATGTTAGAAATAAGCCTAATTTTAGCATATGCTCTTAGAAGACGTAAATATGTTTTGTTCTCTCCCCTTGTTTCTAGACTTCATTTCCTAATTCTTAATAAATGATATTAGAGCTGGGTTTTTCTTGAAGCTTGTATGAAAAAAACATTATCAAACAAAAGACATTGGGGAACATCATCAAGTGTTGGTCGACCCTTCAATCATTCATTCTCAACTTTATCAATTACAAACATTTTAGTATGATAAAAAGATGAACCATTAAATTAAATTTCTAGATGGGTTAAACAGTAAAGTGTTGGAATCTCATATGTAGTTAGAAAGTATGCAAGTACATCAAGTAATGTGCCTAAATCTTGAAGCATTTTAACATTGACATATAGAATGACTAAGTGAGATCAATATAGACTACATAGTGTAAAAGAAAAACAACAATTGGCTGAGCCTCTGGGACACGAGCATAACATGCTCTTCATGTCATACTTGAAATATTTTGCAAAATAATTAGTAATACGAATAATGGAAAAGGTCCTAAAGCAATTTATTGCCTTCAACAAGTTTTGTAAATTGAAACTCAATTTCAATGGAACTGAATTTAGGAATACATATTTTCTTCAGGTGTGACCAATGATATTCGGGGTCAAATAATGGTTCTTTCATCATTTGTTTCTCAACTCTTTCAAGCTCGAGAACTTCAAGCTTGAGACAATTTCAAAGCTACTTTAGCATAATTTTCAAGGGATGAATGATTTAAATTTCCATCCATTAATCTAATATTTGTAGTGTTAGGTATTCGACATTTCTGGATCAATCAAAATATTCTTATATATTGATACAAAAAGGCTAGTCAACTTATCTGCTCAACACTTGGTAGATGAGTTCATCCAAACTTTAATTCATGTGAATAGGGGTCAAAATCAAATGTGCTTTGGTGCCCCTTAAGTGCACAAATATGTTGTGAGAAAATATATATCTCTTGATAAGAGATATCTCGAAGAAAACTTGATTCTGATAAGCATGAAAATAAGGGGAGAATGCAAATGGACAATGAAAAGAGGAGGACAATACATCTTAAGATGATTTGTTATATATTAGTTATTATGTCAAATTTATTTGACTTGATAATTGCAAAAAATTGTATACATATTTCTTATATATATATATATATATAAGATGATTAAAGAATTAGAGGATGGTTTTTTAATTTCAATGGTTGTGCTTAAAACTTAGTACTAATTGAATTAAGGTGCAAAATTACTCAAACATTTTCTTCAAAGCACTCAATATCCTTAAGTCAATAAAGGTGTAGGAATACCCATTAACATGTTTTAATGTGTGCAACCTTCCCTATTCCTTTAAATTAGCTAACGTCTGTCAATTTTCTATAGTGGACCCTTAGTCGATGCTAGGTGTTTAGGTAGACTCACTCCACTATTACAAACATGGAGGGTTACTCCATTATCAACAAATTGCACCTCTATTCAATCTCATCTCATCATCATCCACATTTTTTTTATTTCATATCTCTAACTCTACTTTAATTGCTCCCACGATTTCCCTATAAAGCGAGCATCTTGTTCACTAGCTTCGGGATTTTATAATTATTGATATATTCTACCATTCTCAATCTTTATTTATTAAGATTTGTTTTTGTGGATTTTGGTTTGACTCATTGCTCTCTCTTCTATCCAGATTTCAACATCATCTAAATGTTCAGATCAATTGTCATCAACTCTAATAAACCTAGTGCACTCAACTACACCTCTAGTTGATCATGAAGAAGATGAATAGGGTATGGTTCTTCAATTTCATTGATTTACTTTTATTTTCACATGGATGGAGGGCTAGTAACAAAGTCAAGGTGGATGAATATATTATCTATCATACTTTGATAATATAATTTTTTGTTTCTCATTTCTTTATCTTCATCATCTTGCTTCTACACCTTCATCCTCTGATACACTTCCTCATTGTCACCTTTATATCCTGTTTTGTATCATGACATATTGATCCCCATTTGCATCGTCACCTTTTACACCTTCATAGCAAATATATCAGGGCCCATGAATTCCTCATTGGTAATAAGATAAACCATGATCCCACAAAAGTAAAGCCCAAGTCGAAGCCTAAGACATAGTTAATGCATGGCTGTTGTAACTATTCACATGATATTATTATTTAGTTTATGCTATTTGTTTTATAGTTATTTTCTGTTGTAACCTGTTATGACTTTCTCTTAGTTCTCTCTCTATAAATAAAAGGTGAAACACCTCTGTATATTATCAAAAGCAAAGTGTGTAATTCAAATCTTAAATTCATTGTTTAGTTCTCTGTTGGTATCAGAGCAGAAAGTTCATAGAGACCTCAATTACTGTGTCGTTGATTGGAACATCAAGTTCTCGTCTTTTGGTGGTCACTGTTATTTCACAAGTGCCTATAATGACTACAAAAGTCACATTGCTTCTCAGCAGCTTGAATCAATTTAGTATGATCAAGCTGGACCACATGAATTATATCTTATGGAGCTCACATGTTCTCTCTATAGTTAGAAGACATCGTTTAGATGGTTATTTACTCAAAATGAAGTTGTGTCTTATAGAGTATATTGTTGAGAATGAAAAAGTATGTATTAATCCTGATTTTAAAGATTGGATAGCCACTGATCAATTGTTATATGGATGGCTACTTGGATCAATGACAACTGAAGTCAGTTCTCATATGTTACACTGCATAACCTCTGCGCAGCTATGGATTGAAGTACAGCAATTCATCGGTGCTCAAACTCTATCGTAATTGTTGCAATTTAAGGGTGATTTATAATAGGCATGAAAAGGCAGTCTGAGTATGGACAAATATTTGGAGAAGGTGAAGATTCTATTAAATAATTTGGCACTAGCAGGGAGTCCTATCTCTACTTCTAATTTGATTATAGCTATTTTATCTAGTTTAGATTCAAAATATAATCCTATAGTTATTCAACTTGGTGATAAAGAAAATCTAATATGGTTGGAATTATAGTCAAAACTTCTTTCATACAAGTGCAGACTTGATCAAGTTCATTGTCTAATAGTGAGTCTTGCTAATGCTTTTGCTAATCTCACTTTCAATTCAAATTCTCATGCTTCAAATAGGGGTCCACCTAGAGGTGGTGGTCGCAACATTTGAGATCTCATGGGCGTAGATGTACTGGTCATAATAATCATACTGATTGTCAAGTTTGTAATAAGTCTAGTCAAGTTGCTTATGAATGTTATTATAAATTTGACAAAAACTATGTTAGATCTATTTCTCAGAGATCTACTAAACCTATTACATACTTGGCTTCACCTGAAGTAGTTAGTGATCTGGCATGGTATTTTGACAGTGATGTAATACACCATGTGACTCACACCAATTTTAACACATCTATAACTGCCTCAGGTACTTTAAAAGTTGGAGGTAAACATAAACTTCCAATTTAAAATATTACCAATGCTTAATTTTTTGATAATCAGAATAAGCCAATAAAGTTGAATAATATGCTTGTGGTTTGTAATATTCAAAAGAACTTAATGAGTGTTCATAAAATAATTATGGACAATAATGCTATTATTATATTTGATGCCTTTGGTTGTTGTGTTAAAGACAAGGCAACGAATAGAGTAGTTCTAATAGGCAAGCCTCATGAGGGAGGACTATTGTTATATTTTGAAGTTTTTTGTGATGCTTCCGACTTCTATCTTACTTAGTCTAAATATACATCTAACTTACTTCAATGATTTGATATGATTAACGCAAAGTCATGTCCTACTTTGATAAGTACTAGCACTACTCTTTTTGCTTATAATGATTCTCAGTTTGCATCTCCAACTACTTATCGTCAAGCCATTGGTGCTCTTTAGTATTTGTGTTATACTCAACCTAATATCAATTTTGCTGTCAATAAATTGAGCCAATTTGTGGAAGCTCCCATTAATATGCATTGGTAGGCACTTAAATGAGTTTTTCGGTATCTTAAGGGTACTCCTTCCTTTAGGATTCAATTGAAAAAAAACTCTCCTCTTTCTCTCATAGCATATTCTAATACTGACTAGGCTTCTAGTATTGATAATCCTCGGTCTACAGGGACGTATCTTGTATTCTTTAGTCTTATGGTCATCCAAAAAGCAACATGCTGTGTGGCTCATTCAAGTACTGAGTTGGAATATCATTCTCTTACTAACACTTTTGCTGAGCTTTTCTGGCTTCATTCCTTACTTCAAGAACTTACATTTTTGACTTGCCTTCCTTCTGCCATTTGGTGTGATGACACCAGTGCAGCATTGTAACCTCCTTCTATATTTACTCAATATAGAAGAAGATTACGATGTTACCATTCTCACATCATTCACAACAATTGATTTCATTTTTAAAAGCTTCGATTGAAGACTTGTTTTATAAAACTGATCAGTTCACAGCACAATCAAAATTGCATGCACACCTCAATTACATAGCAGACATAACCCGTCAGTATTCCTATTTTAATTGCATGCAATTCAGCACACAAATAGAACTATAATTTGGTCCGTGCGCCACGGTGGACAGTCAGTGCACCGTGGCATATGGAATAGAGCCACATGCTTGCCCTTTCTATGTTGTGCGCCGTGGCATATGTCACCATGCACCGTAGCGTGCCTGTCCGGATTTCTGTTGTCATTTTAACATCAAAAATGACGCGCCAATTTTTCATACGACATCCGATTGAAGTGATTCAAATGCCCACACGAAGCTTAGCTTGTATACTAATTAATGAGATAGATTTGGATACGATCTAATGGTCCAATCAAAATTTGGACACCCGGGTGCAAAAAGTCACTTTTTAAAAAAATTTTGTGCACCCAAGCGCTCAATTTGATCCCTTTCTCTTATTAGACTATACTAAGCCTTGAATCAAGTCCAAAAGGATCTAATATACCTGATTAACTATAATTAATTACAATCATACTCATATATTGAAATTTAACCCTTCTATGGCCAATTTTCACAATTCACTAACTTAACGTACTATGTCATTTCTTGGCATAACTTAGCCCACTTAATTATTTCTTAACTCATACATATGCAATCATATTCATAATACATTCTTAGCCCCCAAATTACTCATTTTATCATAATTTGTTCCTTGGCTTAAGATTCACCAACAAACAACCATTTTACACATTACATAGCATACTAACATACAGTTATAATAAACAGTCGAACAAAGAAAATTATTCAGTTACCTCAACCCTTCTGTCACTAAAAAGGTTACCCATGGATTTCTACTATCACACAAGCTTATTTCAAGTTTTCTTTCTCTACTCACGTATCTAATATGCCAATCTGAATACATTTGACACATTTTTAGTCAATTGGTCTATTTTGACTAAAAACTCATTTTAACTATTTAAGGTCATATTCATCCGTAAACTCTTTTTCATTTATTCATTCTAAGTCTATAACTACCCAATTACTACTTTACATCACTAGATCTTATTTCACTCAAGATAGATTTTTACCTTAACTTTCTCTCTCTAAAGGCCAAAATTGAGCTTTTAGATTCAAAACTCTACTGTTCAGCTCTAAATCAGTTACAAAGCTCTAATTTAACTTCTGAGAACTTTTTTATTACTATTAGACAAGAATCGAACCCGTTAAATTTCACCAATTCAATTTCCTAATAACTCATTTTCAGATAAATTTGTGTAAAATGGAAGGTAAGAGTTATACATACCTGGCAAGTTACCAATCTGAATCACCTTCTACTATTTCAAAATGACTTAACCTAGCTCCTCAACCCTTCTCCTCTCTCTATCTCGTGTGTTTCTCAAATTTTTTCCTCTAAAATTTCTAAAATTTTACGACTTATGAAGTGAATTTCTAGCCCATGCACCACAGTGCATGTAGCACAAGCCGTGGTGCGAGGCACAATGAAATTTATTCTCACCACATGCACTTGCTTCGACCCGAAACGCACTCCTATCACCTATATATGTTCATACAACACACAAATAAGTAAAAATACCTATTAATCATCTGAATCTCTAATCCCATTTTAATTTTCACTTCACCCTTGATTAACATATAAACTCAAAATTAAGAAATTCAGGATGTTACAAGCATCACTTGCTTCAAATGCTATCTTTCATGCCTGTACAAAGCATATTGAGATTGATGCTCATTTTCTTCATGATCATGTTCGAAATAGTTGTACAACTATTCATTATGTTCCTACTGAAGATCAACTCACTGATTGTCTCACAAAGCCTCTTGGCTCGTCTTAGTATATCTCTCTTCGTAACAAACTTGGTTTGGTTGTTCCACCCTCTCTTTTGAGGGGGGATGATAAGACAAACCACGAGCCCACAAAAGCAAAACCCAAGTCAAAGTCCAAGACGTAGTTAATGCATGGTTGTTGTAATTGTTCACGTGATATTGTTATTTAGTTTATGTTATTTTTTTAAAGTTATTTTTTATTGCAACCTATTGTGACTTTCTCTTGGTTCTCTCTCTATAAATAAAAAGCAAAACACCTTTGTACATTGTCAAACAAAGAGTGTGTAATTCAAATCTTAAATTTACTATTTAGTTTTCTGTATTGGCTCATGTTCCCCTTGTGTTGCTACCGATGCAACAGTGGTAGCGGCCTCAGCTTCTCTCACAAACAATGTTGTCTTCTTTGATAAAATTGTGGATACGTGGTGCGTGAAATCCAAAGATACCCAGAGTCAAGATGTGAATTGTGAAGAATGATCAACTTGGTCAGATATTTACCTCCATGTCAGCTAAGCTGGTCTACCATTTCCTTACTTTAATGGTCAACATCAGGTTTTTTTCAAGTTATGGGAAGGTTGCATTCATTAGTTGTTAATGGATACTTTTTCACCTTTGTTGACCTAAGAAAATTATATGCATATAAAGAAAAAGTTTGTGGGTATCCCCCACCCCCCAAACTCATACTACTTTATTGAGTTTAGTGAATGAAATTTGACATCCAATTACTATTATCTTAATTTTTTTGAAATTGTTTTCAAAGGAAACAACTAATTTTATTCATAAAAAATGAATAGGCCCTTGTATGTTAAAACTCTAATGATATATTTTGAATTGTTATTAACATAAAAATTTGTTTTTCTTGTTTTCAAGGTATTAGTTTGATTAATGAAAAAAAATGGTATTTGATTGATTTTTTAAAAAATGGTGGGTCCCACAAATAGGGATGAAGTAACATTTAATTTTTTTCCAAGGAGTTCTAAAACATGGAAACAAAATGCATCTTGCAAATAAATATGTTCTCTTTAATCCAGTCAAGGAAGTGGGCTTGGATTACACAATGTCTTGTTAATAGAGATCTCTACTTAGCTAAACAAGTGTAGCGTATACTTAATTTAGGTCTTGATTCATTATTGCTTTATCACACTTTTAAGGTCAAAATATATATATTGATGCCGATTCACCTCATCTTGTTAAGCAGCCATATAACTCTTCTTTATTTTGGAAAAGTATGAGTGAATATGCATATGTTAATTGTTCCAATTCAAATTATGATGGAAAGTCAATAATGGCAAGAGCATTGCTATTTGCAACTCTTGTTGGTTGTAACATCCTAATTTTTAAATAAAAAAATTTATGAAATTTAAGTTTTATTAAAAAATAATAATAATAGGAATTTATATTATTTAAAGTTATTTAAAAATAATAATATGGTTAGGCATTTAATTATAAATTAAAAAATTAGATTTAAAATTATATAAAAAATATTTTGTTATGATATAATTTTAAGATTTAAAATAAAAAAAATTTATGTGTGTATGTGAGTTAAAAAAAAAGAAAAGAAAGTAAAAAAAAAAAGAGGGGGGGAATTGTAGAAGTCCCACATCAGTTAGATGTGGGAAGAGAAAAACGCTCCTCGTGTATAAAGGAGCGACACGTATCGGAGGAGGCAGGAAGAAACTTTTATGCAATTTGTGAAAATTGCAATTAAGGGCCCAAAATACAATTTGTAAAAATTGCAAGTAATGGCCCAAAGGTTCGAATAATTAAATTCAGACCTATAATTTTTTTAATATAATTTTGGAACCCACAATCCTATTTTTATATTATTTTTCTCTCTTCCTCTCACGTTGCTCGGTATTTTCTCGCAAGGGAGGATTATTTTCTTTTTCTTCAGGTATATTCTAACTTTCCTGTTTAGATTAGCATTTAAAAATTTATTTAATTACAAAATTAATTTTATAATTATTTTCTAAATAATATTAGATTTCTAGTAATATGATTATTTTGTAGGATAGAGTAAATATTTTGATTAATATTTTTCTATAGGATAGTTAATCTGATGATATGATGGATTAAAAATATAGGTTAAAACTCTTAGAGATATAATAAATATTATAGAATATTTTCTTGAGGTTAAAACTCATGTTTAAGAATTTTTGAGTTAAAATTTAGATCTATATGGTTGAATTTATGTGGAATCTGAGATGTAGGGATGAACCTCTAATTATTAAATATTTATTTAAGTATGAATAGGTATTTTTGAAGTTATAGAAAGGTGATTTGAGGCTTCAGGATAATTTTAAAATTTTTAATTTATTTTTGGACGAATTTTTAGAATATAGAAGGATGAAATTGTGATACTAGAAGTGATTTGAGGATAAAAAAAATAGTTTATTAGGGTACGAGAATTATAAAAAAAATTGAAAAGTTAAATGAGGCATAAATTTTAAATTAGTGTTAATATGAATTATAGATCTAAGACTTTCTAACTCTTTAAATTAGAGTTATTTATTTTAATGTAAAATTAATTTATAGTATTGTGAAATAATTATGTAGATTATATTGACAAAAATAGTGGTGAAAAAGGAGTTGTGAAGGGGAACTTGTTATTCAAGACACAAGGTAACCATTATTAATGTGTTGTAATGGATGTGTTTGTGAATGGTTATGTGTTTTTTTATTGTTTGGAAAAATTATAAATTATTAAAAATAAATACTGTATATATTTGTTTGAAATTATTGCCAAGTAGGTTAAAAAATTTATTTTTATTTATCATGATGAGATATTATTGTTCGGATATATTTCTGTTTGGATATTTGAATGATGCATGACTTATCAGAGTATTTTAATATATGGTGTTAATGAGAATTTCTGTTTAGTTAATTATTACCACGTGGTAAGCCCTCATTGGACTCAATGAGTGGCATGTCGCTTGGTCCAACTCACTTTTGGTCGGGTGATTTGGCGTCCGAGCATGGCGAAAGGAGGATATAAGGTGCAGTCATGCAAATTAAATACTTGTTCGGTTTGTTTGAAAATATTGTTCGGTTAAATGTTTTGTGCGCCCACTTAGCAATCACATGATTAGTTACAACCGCATGCATCATTACATATTAATTTTTGGTTACTGAGACTTTTAAGTCTCATTCCCCATGGTTAATATTTTTACAAGAGCGAGTCTAGCCGAGAAAGTACCAGAGGTGTAACTATGGTGTATGAGACATCATCTTTTACGTTGCCTCTTATTTTAAATTATACAATGTATTTTGTGCCAACTTAAGACATATCTTCTTTGTGAAGCATGTAAACTCTAATCTTTTTTATTAAAAGTATTTATATGACCAAGAGAATTATGTCTGTCCCTCTTGATTTATGATCTGATTTGAATATCATGCCATGAGAATTATGTCTGTCTCTCATGGTTTTAATTGCCTTTTTGAATATTTTAAGACTTGTGTTATGTCTTGGATGTATTATGGTAAGAAAATGTTCTACCATGATAATGGTTTTAATAATTTGCAAAAAATCGGTTTATATTTTTGAGGGTGTTACATTGGTGGCAGTTTGTTCCAATTCAAAGCCACATTTCACAAATCATACCTCTAATGTCCCTAATCTAATTATCAATTCTCTTGAATGAAATCCCAAAAAGTGAAACAAGGATCTTGTGTTTAGAATTTACAGACCTTCAAATATTCTCAATACTCATTTCTCGTTCATGATCACTAACAGAGAGGATCAACTATTCTAGAGTGGTAACATCAAAGGTGCATATAAATAAATCTTCCTCTATTTCCACGCTTGGGGTAAGGTGTTGGGATATGCGAGCGATCCAGGCTCCAAAACTAGAACGAACTATACTTAGAACTGCTATCGCATGTCACAGGCCATGGATATTTATCAATTTCTTCATTGCTCCCAAATTTATTCTTCAAAAGGAGGAGAGCTTCCAGATTTTGAAGAGAAACCATTGTCTAAGAAAGATCGGAGTATGCTTCACCCTTAGAAAATCACAAAAGGAGCCGATCTTCCAAAGATAAGATTTTGGATTCAAGATTTCTTAGCAGTGCTTGCTCGAGATGGAAGCAACCACCACTCGATTTGTCCTCTCCTCATCCCTTTCTCCTTGTCCCATCTCTACTCGTAAATAAGGAAGGAAGGGTTCAAATTCAATTGTTTTTTAAAAAATTTATCATGATATTATATTAAAAAATAATTTTATACTGTTAAAATTTTACCTACAAAGTTTATACCTATAATAAAATAAATAAAAAAATTAAATTTATAAAAAAATATTTAAATAACATTTTTATATGATATTGTCATAATTATTTTATAAAATAATTAAATATAAACCATTTATTTTATCATTGGAGAATCACATCTAAAGATCTAGGAAGAAAGTTATTCATAAATAATAACAAATAACGAGTTCCGCTAAAAAAAAAACAAGTATATATTCCTATTTTAACACTAATTTATTATGTATTGATCCTTATTTGCGAATAACTCTCTCCCTACATCTTTGAATATGATTCTCCTTTTTAAAATTAAAATGGTGTGATGGTGAATAGCAACAAAATGAACAAGGTGTTGGATATTTCTTTTGATTGTTTATATTTTTTTTATAGCATAAGAAGTGTTTGATTGTTTATATTTGCTCTAAGATTTGGAGAAGGAAGACATACATGTTATGTTGTACCAAATGAAAGTACCAATGCAAGAACAAAGTTACAGTGTCAAACTTGATTCGGAGACACGACAAATACACAGCACCAGGGAAGGGAAAGAGAGGGAATTAGAGGGAAGTCTACTTACATGCATGGGAGAAAATAAGCAACGTGAATCCCATATAGCATTCAACTCATCCTTCACACAAGAGAAATTCTTAGGTAGATTAAGTGTATCATATCATTTGTAATTTGTTCAATAAAAACATAATATTTAAATGACATTAAATATAAATTAATTTTAATATCAACATAATATTTAAATAACATTAAATATAAATTGATTCTAATATTAATTATAGTAGAGAGAGAAAATACAAAAGATTTAATATGCATTCACACGATATTTTATTTAAATTATTTAAAGTATTTTAATTGAATAGATTACAAATAATATGATACACTCGATCTATCTGAATATATCTTCTCACACATGAAGTGCACCTTTAAGTGCTCCCTCCCAAAGTTTAATGGGAATATTACAATAAGGTCCCAATCTTTATTACATATAAAGACCCACATTTTTTCCTTATTTTGATAAAACCCCATAAGTTTATATTGGGCTTGATCCCACAGGTAGATTACCCGGCATTTGCTTTCTCAGAAAAATAATTTAAAAGAAGGGACAATGACCAAAAAAAAACCTCAAAATATGTAAATGATAATTAAATACTGCAAACTATAATAATTTTTTTTTAGTCCCTCGAGACTTGCTTGACGTTTTTCTTTTTTGTGAAATGGCCTATTTGTCCAAGTTTTACAATTTATTTGTTAATACTTTCTTTTGAAAAATGAATAAATGACTAGAATGAAATAATAAATTACAAGTTGCTCTAGGAAAATTTTTTTATTAGTGAAGTCAAACAACTAAAAATGAGATATCACTTTCTTTTAAAAAATGACTAGTTGTTTTTCTTTTTGATCGAAGAATGATTAGTTTTCTTGAAAATATGACCAGAACATAATAACACATTATAAGTTCAGATAGCAATTTTTCTTTTATTTTCTAGAAGCTAAGGGAAAAAAGTATTTTCATATTAGAACTAATTTACAGACAAGTTTCTAAGAATTAAAAAATAATTATCACATTTCATGATACCTAATTGTCATTTTTATATTTTAAGAGTATTTTTCTGTCATTTTCGCTTAAAATAACGTGATTGGATATTTCTTTTGTGTTTTTCCAAGTGAATCGGATAATTGCATCCTCATCAAGTAATTTGGCCTAGCCAACATCCGTAGCTAAGATATTATCCAGCTTCAAGCAGGGAGCACGTATATTTGTTGAAAAAAATGGTGTAACATGCTTTTTGTAGTTTTATTAATTTTTAAAATATATTTATACTCTACATTTTCTAGTCCAAAATTATACCTCACTCTTAAGAATTTGAATATTGTACTTTTTTTGGGGCCAGGAATTTGAATTTTGCATTTAATTAAATTATTTTTAAATTCTCTAAAATGTTATTCATGCAATTGCTGCAAAGGAACATAGAGAGGCTGAATGGAGATTGTTTAGTGGCCTGGGCCTCTTATCTTTCGAATCCATTATCATCGAACATCGATCATGAAGAATGTCTTGTGAGTTGGTGAGTGTTTTTGTTTTGTTTTTGTTTTTGGACAGAAGATGGATCATGTTTTTACACCCACAAACACAATTATGTTATATTGTTATAATTTCATATTTGATTGGGACAACTCACTGGTAAAATATATATATATATATATATATTTGGTTGGGATAACTCGCTCAAATAATACGTTGTCTAATTTTTAATTTAGCTTCAGCCTTCAGGTTACTAAATGACATTTTTCCTAATAATTTTATTAATTATTTTTCATTATATTTAATGGAAACTATTTTGAAACAAAAGAACTATATAAAGAATAAAATTTATATACATTGTTAACTAAAATTGGCGTGAGTTATAAATATCTCATTACTTAAATAAGTAGTTGAATATTCAAATCTTAACTTTTGTATACATAACAACTTAATTGGGAAAAGTCTACCATTTGCTCTTAGTATCTTAAAGAAGATATATAATCTCCACTGTCAAATAATAGACTTCTTCGGACTAAGTTGAAATATTATAAAAGACAAAAATTAATATTCGAACCACCAATTATTTGTTTGAATAATTAGAGCCTGTACCATTAATGTTAAAAAACTGAAAGTATGACAGAGAATAGTTGAAAGACCCAAAAGACCTGTACAAGTTTTAAACGGTAATACTTGAAATACTGATTAATTCCTAAATAATTCCAAGGGGTATTAAGCATAACAAGATTCATCTATATGTAACATAACTACTTCATGCTCTCTAGTTATGAGATATAATCAAACCAAAACCTATAGGGCTCACAAATGGACGATGTGTTTAATTTCATCCGCGCTACTGAGTTAGAGAAATGTCTTATATGTCTAAAGAGCTTATCCAATCCTAGTCAGGAGATCATGTAATATCATTAATCCTAATAAAAGGCCAACCACTAAGCTTCTAGATTGCTTGTAGCATGCTATCAATAATCAATTATAATAGGGAGAATGACAATTAAATCTCAAGAAAATAATTAATTTAAATTAAGTCTCAATCAATTTTAAAGTATGCTAACAAAGTTTCTTAGTCCTTTAATAATAAAATATTAAGTTTAACAGCTTTAGAAATTTATAAGTTCGGCTCTTAAATTTGTAATTTTATTATGATACATTTGCAACTTATTTTTTAAATTATAACAAGAAATACAATTATGCTCATTTTTAATTTTGAAAAATATTAAATCTAACAACTCCGTGGATTTGCAAATTCGACTCCTAATTTTACAACTTTGTTGTCATACATTTACAACATTAATGTTCAACTTTAAAGTCAAAGATTAAAAGGCTTATTAAATTTTTATTATTATCCAACCTTGTTAATGAAAAATAAATTGTAAATTCATTATAATAAAATTTTAAAATTAAGAGCTAAACTTGTAAATTTTTAAAATTGTTAGCCTTGATATTTTGCCATTGAAGAATCAAGAAGCTTTGTTAATACTTTAAAATTGATTGAAACTTAACTTCAATTAATTAATTTTCTTTGAATCTAATTTTCATACTCCCTGTATAATAATATCATGGACATATCTCCTATCCTCAAAACACATGCTTTGACAAATCTTTACTCATAAAATATAACATACATCCCACTCGGCTAAAGAAACATCATATATATATATATATATATAAACATTTGGCAAAAGAGGATTTAATTTCTTTAAGTTTTTGGTGCCTTTGGACATGTCCCGCTTGAGTTTATTAATTAATACTCTCTTCCAACACAATATAAGATACCTTTTATAAGTTTTACTTAGTCTAAAATATAAGACATTAAATAATTTTATAATTATTTTTTTAATATACATTTACTTCATTTATTACTCTTTTTTAAAAATTATGTGTTGAAATTTTAATTATTATTATCAAATCACTTAAATAGGACATTTAACGAGGATAAAATTGAAAAAATGTACTCTCTCTGTTAAAAAATGTAAAGCATTTTTTGAAAAATTAGATGTTAAAAAATATAAAACACTTTTAGTCTTTCAATGTATAATCATTGTCTTTTTTTAAAAAAAAATGACCTTATTGATGAATGACTTTATATTTATTGTAGGGTGTTTAATAGGAATAAATATAAAAAGATAGGGTTAGTTTAAAAATAGGTAACTATTTTATCGAAAGTGGGATTTTGTTAAAAATATTTTATATTTTTTCAACGGAGGGAATAATTTTTTTAAAAAAAATAAGGTTTCAGCTTTCAACTAACTTTTTTTAAATTATAAATTAGTTACCAATATCCTATATTCTTACAAGATAACTGGTGCCCAAAAAAAAAAAAAGATCTTACTGGATAGTCTTCTTGTGTTGCTTTTACATCAAACAAAGATACGATTATAAATTACTTTATTTAATTAAATCGCCAACTTTTCAAATTAGCTCACTATAAAATTTAAGGCTGAAGAATGACAGCTCTAAGCTGATTATTCAAGACAGCTCTATAACATCACACCCACACACATGCGCGTGCTCATATATATATATATATATATACATATTCTGTATTGTATAACTTTCAATTAATTAATATACAAAGATAAGATGCTTGTTACCTAAAATTAATATGGTACCTTTTACAAACAAGAAAACGTGTTATTCCTCATCACCTGTTTTTTTTTAAATAAATAAGATAATCCTTACATTAATATTTAATATTAGATTTCGATATCCCACTTTATTTCATAAGTGAAGAGAAGAACCATTTCACATTACATCCAACATTCTATTTTTTTAAAAAAAATTGTTTCTAGAAGGGTTAATAATTATCAGTGATATTTAGCCAGGCTCAAATTATAGAATCGATATAATTTGAAATTCAATCTGTGTTGTCAATATCCGAGTTTTGAAGGGTCAATGATTTGTAAGTGTGGCAGATATAAAATATAAGTTTTTTTTTAATATAGGAGATATAGAATAAAGCTATGCAGTAGCTCGATCAATAATTTCAAGTTAAACTCCCATACTTTTTTTTTTTTAAATTTCTCTCTTCAAATTTTTTTTTTACATAATTATCTGTCATATTCAAATATTATCAGATCTAATTAAAAATAATTTTTTTCAACTTTTTTCAAATGAATAATCCAACAATATCTAATTTTAATTAAATCAAACATATATAAAATTAACGATCAAATTATCTGCCTCTTATTATTATAACAATAGGTTTGTCTTTACCGTAATCAAACTGTAATTATTGTATGCACTATCATGATTAGACAATATAGTTTAACAAATTTTTTATATAATATAAAACATACAGCAAATCACATTATTGTGATTTGTTTTAAGACTCTTGCAATATACAAGCTAATAATCTAGCTAGTGATCATTTATAAAAGTATCGATTAATTTTTTCTTGTTGTGCACGTGTGTCTTTTTATTAGAAAAAATCTTGTTTGAAATATGATTGAATATTAAATATAAACACATCTCTTATAAAATTCAAAACTTATTTTATTACACTGCAAAAGACTAACTATAATCACAATATTATTTGCTCATAAATAATGGCTAAAACTATGAAATTTTTCATAAGAACACTATTATTTTTATGGAAAAATGGAAAATTAATTAAGGTGCATTAATCTAATATGATAACGTTAGTGACTATAACAAAAGAATATGCATCACAAATCTTCCATTATTCATATATAATTATTGAAGTAAGTGTAAAATTTTACCGTTTTGTTTGTCATGGAAGACGAGGAAGTAAATTAAATTATTTGAATTATTTAAACTAAATTATGTGAATTATTTAAAATCTGACTATGAAACCAGGGACAAATCTATAACCAAAATTATGGGGTCAGAATGCAAAATGACATTATAATGGGCGCTAAAATTAATTTAACATTTTTAACAAATAACAATAAGATAATTTTAAGCAACTCTTAATCTGTCTCATCATGAAACCTATGAATTAAGAACTTGGTAACCTTGGTTTTGGATTTCTGTTTTAATTTGCAACATAAAATGGCGCCAAATTGTTCAACTTAAAGAATATAATGACTTCATACTGTCAATTTCACTCTAATAAAAAAATAACTTCTATAAGCCAAAATTGGTTTCCTAATAATTGGGATGGACTCTATTCACTTCTTAGAAAAATCCCCTTCTTACTAAATTTATATTGGGTTTGTGAGATATGTTAAATTTTGTCTATGCTATTTCTGGGCTGGTTCTGGCTGGCATGTATAATGTATAATATTATTTGTGGGTTATATCATCCACCCAATTTAGATATATAAAAATGAGGCTTTCCCAATTATATAAAAAGCATAAATTAATAATTAAGGGCATGGCTTTAGGGACACTGATTCCTGGAAAGAAGCCTGAAAATAGGGATTCAAAAAACCCTTTTGTACTGCTTTGACTCATCCTTTTTTGTGGCTCAATAAAATAAGCAGTCCAAAGTTTTCATTTCCAATAAAATCATTATTCAGACCTCAGCAACACTATGATTTTACCTTTTAAAAAAAAAAAAGCTTTTTACCAAAGCCAATATGATATAATGATACATAGACATACTTATCTTTGGTTTTTTTTCTTTCCCCGGTAAACACATACTTTTATGTTACTTGTAAGTCAAAATGACGAAATCAATTAAACTTACCTACAATCTTTTTTGCTTTCTAAATAATAATTAAATTAAAGTTTAGTCAAGTGAAAAATGCAAAATAAAAAAATATTACTCAAAATTTATAAAAAGTAACCATCAATATGTGAAAATTTAAATTTCTCCTAAGGATTACACCAATATTTTATAACTGCCTATATTTCTTTCGTACGTTTATCAAAGAACTAATGTTATTGGGTTAAATTTAAGCAATATTGAGCCTGTTTGAAGTAATTTTCTCAACATATTTTTTTCATTCACAAAAGCTGCAAAGGAATTAACTCCCTCACTCTTTATAACCCAACCATTATTGATATTGCCTATATTTTTTAAGCTTCAAATTATTCATGCTTTGAAAAGTTCTGTGACAAGATCTTTTGGATGTTATGAGATCTTTTGGATGTTATGAGGATATTTGAATTCAAGACTAGTATCAAATCTAAAAGTCTAAAAACTTAGATAATATTAATATAGTATAAATATGGGTCATAATTTCGGAAAACAACAGTGATAACTCTGATCTTTGTCGGGAAATTTGATTTTTATGGTCGTTGATTATAAATTCTATAAATTGAATTATGTACCAATTGAAATTATAGACAATTGGACATATGGCCAAATCTAAATTCAACTTAGCACATTGTTTTTAATTTGAGATATCAATGGATTTATGTGTACAGAGACAAGTCACTACAATGAAGGAGGACACCTGATTTAGGTCTTCCATCCTTGTTATAGGTCTCAAATGGTTATACTCAAAGGTAGAATTTTTCAATAGAAAACGTCATTGCTGATTCCCTGAAGTTGGCAAATTAATTAATAATTGTTTATAAATGAAGTTATAAACTCTACCGGCGTAAAGAGGAAAAGTCAAACTTGAAGCTATCATTTTATTGATGACCATCTCTGGCTCTTTGCTAGTGGATGATCAATATGCTCCTCATTTTGTGCCACCAGAAACTATTAAATGCACCTTTTCATCAAAAGCTCTATTTTGGACCATCTACAGTCCCTTATTTTCTGACTATAAATTTTGCAACTCTCATTCTCTTTCTTCGTCTCTCTCCAAATTTAGCTGAGATTTCAGAGTATGATCCAGCAGACTCAGATGCTGTGTATGTGTTTGTATGCATAGTGGGTATATTACTTTTGCTGCAGAATCACAAGGTGACTAGGAACCTTTCTGTTCTATGAATTTCTGAAGTCTAATTGTCATGCTTTCTGGTCACTGACTTTGAATTATTATTCTAGCCATTGTTTCTTAGCTGCACTTTCTGTCAAGGTATATTATGCACTTCAGAACATTTTATTGCTTTATTTTTCATTAGAAAACATGACGGCTCTTATAATTATTCATATAGATGCTTTATTGTAAAGGTATGTTTGTTGAGGAAAGAACAAAATGAATTACTTGTTGAAATGCATATCAGAAAAGGAAATCAATGATTAGCCACTTTTGAGTTTGATCTTGTGATGGTGTTCCAACTTGTTAGTTCGACTTTTTCTGGTTTATAATTTATTAAAATTTTCCAATTTCAAACTTGCTTTAAATAATAGATTCTGTGAACGATTATCTCAGAAAACAAATAACTTAACGTGGCCCTAGCAGATCTTCACAAGGTCAACTTAGCATATAACCAGATATCAAACCTTCCTTTTCATATTGTTTTCTTTTCCTTCTTTTTGTAATATTTAATCCACGTTCCCATTGGACAATTGATTATCAATTATCATGTTTGTCTCATTTTCTACAATAAATCTGCCTCTGGCTGCAGGGGAATCTGTGATTAGCTATTGTCCTTCATTTTGTTTCCCAAAAGAATGAGAGAAAATCTGTCAGAGCCATGGCTAGTTACCTTTGTGACACTTTTGACCACTCTGATAGTTGCAAAAGTAATACAGTCAACGTTGAAGAAGTCAGAGAAACGAACACAGCGATTGCCTCCGGGAAGAAGAGGCTGGCCGTTGATCGGTGACAGCATCAATTGGTACAATGCAGTTGCAAGTTCTCATCCTCCTCAGTTTGTTGAAGAAATGGTTCAAAGGTACTTGCTTGCTTAGCAAGAAAAGAGCATTATATTTATATAGTAACATTTAAAGCAGTTTTCAATTGAAAACAAACATGCAAATCCATGCTTTACTCAATGATCTTTGTCTCAATTTACAAGAGTTGAAACAAAACCGATCTTCTAAATTTACTTGATTTGGATAATAAGATAATCATATTTTATCAGAAACAAATTATGGAAGCCTATTATTAGCCTGTGTCAAAGGACTCAGATTTATTTGTGATAAAACCATTTGTGGTTGATGGAAATTTGATCCCTTGGCATAGGTATGGTAAGATATTTTCTTGCAGCCTATTTGGGAAATGGGCAGTGGTGTCAGCAGATCCTAGCTTCAACCGCTTTGTGATGCAAAACGAAGGGAAATTATTTCGATCGAGTTATCCGAAATCATTCAGAGATTTGGTTGGTAAAAATGGTGTGATCACAGTGCAAGGTGAACAGCAGAGGAAGCTGCACGGGATTGCCTCCAACATGATGCGGTTAGAGAAGCTCAAGCTCCATTTCTTGAATGATATTCAGAAGGTCCTGCTTCAAACTCTCAGCAATTTCAAGAACAATCAAGTCATCCTCCTCCAAGATGTTTGCAGGAAGGCAAGTTCTTGCAGTCTTGAATACAGCCAGCATTCATTGCATATGAATCAGATCAATTAATCTCTGTAAATTTGCTGCAGGTTGCCATAAACCTAATGGTTAATCAACTATTAGGAGTGTCAAGTGAATCTCAAGTCAATGAAATGGCTCAACTGTTTTCTGACTTTGTTGATGGTTGTTTATCGTTTCCCATCAACTTGCCAGGGTTTGCATATCACACTGCTATGAAGGTACCACAAGATATCAGTGAAATTTTCCCTTGCTATTGTTTATGATTTAAAGGCTATTATGATCAATTTGGGATTATTAGTAATGAAACTGTGATGAAGTGACATTCTTAGGTTTTTATCAGGCAAGGGAGAAAATCATAAGCAAGATAAACAAGACCATAGATTTACACAGGCAACAAGGTCCTGCAGTAGTTGGTAATGGTGTGCTTGGAAGGCTGCTGGAGGAAGAAAGCTTACCGGACGGCGCAGTTGCAGACTTCATCATCAATCTTCTCTTTGCAGGGAATGAAACTACCACCAAAACAATGCTTTTTGCAGTCTATTTCCTCACTCATTGCCCTGAAGCCTTGAAAGAGATACTGGTAATTCTAACCAATATGAGAACTAGTTAATATAAAACTATTTTCCTTGAATTCAAGTAATTAAAGTGATTTTTTCCTCCATTTCATTGTTCTTACAAGTTCGCATCTTGAGTAGGATGAACAAGAATCTGTGAGGAGTAATTCAGGAGAAGAAATGCTTACATGGCAAGATTATAAAGCAATGCCATTCACTCAATGTGTAAGTATTTGATGAAATACTAGTTTTCCAAATTTAGACGGGTTTGGTGAGATGCTTCTTCTCATGAGCGTTACGTGATAAAATCTCATGCTATCTTTCATTTACAGGTAATTGATGAAACACTAAGACTTGGAGGTATTGCAATTTGGTTAATGAGAGAAGCAAAAGAAGAGGTAAACTATCAAGGTATACAACCTATCTCATGAATTAGACTAGTGATGGATTGATATTACAGTATTCATATTAGATAAATATGTGAAGGTCATGAAAAAAAGACAGACAACTAACCTATTTCCATTTGAATCAAACACAACACCACTTCAACTAGTGACTAAACATTTGAGTTCTTTACTGTGTCTTTCAATCTATTTGCTTCCTAACCACTAACTCTTGCTCATCTGTTTTTGGGTAGATTTTGTGGTACCCAAGGGATGCTTTGTGGTTCCATTTCTTTCGGCAGTTCATTTGGATGAGAATGTGTACAAAGAAGCTTCAGGCTTCAATCCATGGAGATGGATGGACCCCAAAAACGAGGTTAGTCCACACACTCCATTGGTGGGTTCATGCTGCCTTATCAATATATCTCTATATTTACATCTATATATTCATTCTTTAGACTCTATGCAATACACGAGAAAAGATGTTAAATTCAACTCTATTCTCTGACTCCATATGGTCTCTATGAAGGAAAAGAGGAACTGGAGAAGTAGTCCATTCTATGCACCCTTTGGAGGAGGTGCTAGATTCTGTCCAGGAGCAGAGCTGGCTCGCCTTCAGATTGCTCTATTTATCCATTACTTTGTTACTACATATAGGTACTTACTTTTCTGTCCATTACAGACACATGAGGTCTACTCAGAAACGTTTGAATTTTCACTGATTGAGTAATTAAGCAGTTTTAATTGCAGCTGATGAGTTTGCACGTTTTGATCTCAGATGGACACAAGAGAAGGAAGATAAGATGTCCTTCTTCCCCTCTGCTCGGCTAGTGAATGGCTTCGAAATTCGCCTAACCAGACGCCATGATCATGAAACCAACTGACACATCTCGCCATCTTTATCTCACTGCCTTCCCATTTCTCAGTCTTTTTTTTTTTTTTTTTGCTGAGTGTTAACCGACTTCACTCAGTTCTGTCAAGAATGATGTGTTTCAAGATTTACACGTGGCCAAATATGAATAGGACGAGCTATTTTATTCCCCTCCTTGTATGCAAATGTTCACAACACATTGTATATAACATACGAGAACCTGAAGCCTTGGGAATTTTTTCTCTGATGGTAGAGCAATCTTTTGTGCAAAGTTTGTACTAAGATTCTTCAATTCTGAAGTTGTTTCTCATCTTGTTGCATCAGTCTCAGAAATAACAGCACAAAAGAGTAATTTCATTAAAAGCAATTTTTCGTGTGAATTGAGATGTTCAAATATTAAACTCTCCATTTCAAAACGTGTTTTCATGATAGACTGGTTCTTGGCTAATACACCATTACTTGAGAAAGGAAGCTTTACTTTTGAGTTGCAGAATGATCCAGATATGCCTTGAACGTGAAGGGCAAACTCAAATTAGAATCATAATATTAACACGTGCTCTAGAAGTTGATCTCTAATTAAGTCAACAACAATAACATAGCATAATATAAGACTTATCACAATAACAAAACTAAAGTACAATTTAAGCATCAAGGGCTTCACGAATGAATGTTGGTGGTTTGTAAGCTTGATTCCTCAACCAATTCATCAACCTCTCTCGATGTCCTCTAAGTGCGACAAATATCTCCCGATTAGGCTTGTACAACAAAAGTTGGCAACATCGCCAATGTAAATCACGATCACCAAATATTTCCTCCATGCCATTGAGTTCAGCAATAACCTCACGAATTGAGATCTCACCATTCATAATTTTGTTTACTGCATTATTTCTAGCCACATATGCAGTAGCTATCCTACATACTGCATCTGCTATTTCTTCTGAGTCAAGGAGTTTTTGCGTATCGGTCCTATCAGACCCTCCCATCATCTTTCTCTTCCCATGAGTTGCTTCACCACTAGTCCCGCTAGTATTACCTGAATTTTTCATATTTTTGGATTTTCCTGCGTAATCAACATCAAAGCCTATATAAAAGAATGATACAACTTATAATTTATAGCCTGTTTGCTTGCGGGAAAGGAATAGATTAAGAAAATGAAAATAAAAATACAATGATCAAGATGTAGAATAGAAGTTAACCATGTTCATAAAAGTGAAGGATAATTTGGCTCATGAGATCAGAAGTCATGATTCTTGACATTTATAGTCACTGTGGTGATTCCATGTTTATGATAAGGAATTAGATAATTTAATTCATTTTTATTCTTATTTTTTCAATATATTTTATTCCCATCATTTCTAGCAACCGAACAGCGCCTTAGTGTTAACTATTTTCGTACCTTTTTTTTTGGGTCCCACCACTCATCTGATACCATCACTGTATTTCTTTCACTGTCCAACCCTAAACCAGTCTCTTTAAAAAATAAATCATCCCACTCCTTCAAATCTTTCTCGAGATTGTCCGACTTATTTTTTTAGTTGCTTCTTGTCATAGTTTTTGCATTAAAGTGAACTTCCATTTTATTTGTTTATAACATTTAATAAACTGAATTCATATTAAAAAATTACATTAAAAATTTGTCTGAACAATCCCTTAAAAAAAACCATCCCTGTCCCAAGCAAGCCTTCGTCGAAGCTCTATATATTCATTAACCCTCCTCTTTTGAGACCACCCAAAAATCCAAATCCTCCTTAGCCATGAAACACTCAATCCCTCACTTCCATCCCTCCTCCTCCTCAGGTTTGAAGAAGGCAGATTATTGAAAAAAGCATTTCCAATAATGAGTAGATCTGGGCCCCATGATTTCATTAGACACAAAATACCCATTAACTAAACTCAATGAACCAGCAGCAGAAAATAAATGAATCAACAAGACACCCAGAAAGAATGAAGCAGCAGAAACCTATACAAATGACTTCCTAAAATTTAAGGTTGAAGAAACTATTAACTCTTACCAGAAAAATGGTGACAGCGAGCAGAAGGGAGGGAGAGTCGGAGAAAAAGGACGGCAAGATATAGAGAGCGCAGAGCACAGAGGGATGACTGATTCCGAGCAAGGCCGACTGAGAGAGTGGCAAGTAATGCTATATTAATATTTTAAAAATGCATTGATTGCTCATATGAATACAACATAAAAGCGAAACGCACCGCAAGTGATCCTTTTTTTTTTTTTTTTAACTTGTATAACAATCAATTTCACACGTGTAATACTGATTTTATATTAAGAGAGATTGACAATAAAATTTTTAACATATCAATAATAATTAATCTTTTAAAAATTATAATTTTTTTAAAAATTTAAAAAAAATTTATCATTAATAAATTTATATAAATTATTAAATTTTTTTTATTAAAAATAAATAATTTATAAATTTTATTTAAATTTTTAATTTTTTTATATTTATAATAATATAATAATAAATCATAATTTTACATATTAAATTTTTTATTTCTTATTATATTATTATAAATATAAAAAAAATTATAAATACTTGAATAAAATTTGTAAATTATTTTTTTAATGAAAATAATTTAATAATTTATATAATTTTATAAATCAAAAAAAATTTAAAAAATTTATGATATTTTGAAAAATTAAATTATCATTTATATATTTTAAATTAATTTTATTATTATTTTTTTATTAAAATTTATTCAAACCTGTTATTACACATTAAAATTAATTATAAATTTAAAATAATGTTTTGTTAAAAATATTTAAATACTTACTATACATGCATAAATTTAAAATTATGATTCTTTAAAAGATATTTATATTTTATATATATTAAAATTAATTATAAATTTTAAATTACATCAAATATTAGTTAAAATATATTTTTAATTTTTTAATTTTATATAAAATTTTAATTCTATAAATTATTTTTTTAATTTTTAATATTACTTTTAATTATTTTTTATATTAATCATTATCATTTAAAAAAATTACATTAAATATTGTATTTATAAATATTTTCTAAATTTTTAAAAATTTAATATAAAAAAATTATTAAAATGAAACAAACAGAATTAAAATTAAAAAAAATAAAAAAATATTTTATAAAATTATAAAATTAAAATAAAATTTATATAAAATTATAAAACTAAATGTCTCCCCTAAAATATTTTAAATCATGATTTTGGTTTGATAATTCACTATGAGTCCCATTTTCCCAAACATAAAACGTTCACTGAGAGAGGGCGTGACTGGCGATGCACGGCGGCGGCGGCGGCAACATGGGTCGTGAAGTAGGCGAAGAAGAAGACGAAGAGGTAGCATTGGTGAGTCTGGGTTCGTACGGTGGGAAGGTGAGATTGCTGGCTGAAGGGGAGGAATCGGCTGCGGAGGAGATCATGCTTCTCTGGGGAATACAACAGCCTACTCTTTCCAAACCCAACGCCTTCGTTTCCCAATCTTCCCTCAATCTGCGTCTAGACTCCTGCGGCCACTCTCTCTCCATTCTTCAGTCCCCTTCTTCACTGGTATCTAATCTTTAATCTTTCCTTCTCTTTAGTCAACTTGATCTAGCAACCACATGTCAATGCCATCCTAACATTACAATTGATAGAATGGCCATACAATACAATAAATAGAAATCAGATAGTGCTTTAATTGCCAAGTATGTGTGATTCCGCTGAGGAGGAGCCACTTAAATGGTGCTTCTATGTTGTTTGAAAATGCAAGGAGCTTATAGCCCTATGCCTGATGCTGATGCTTTTATTGTTCTCTCTCTGTTTTTTGCTTTAATATCGTAAAACCATTGGTGAGGTTACATATGTTCCGTTGATGCTTCCTCAAGTCATAATTTCAACTTCTCATTGTTATGGTTGTGTGAACTATTAAATGAACTGCTAGAGGATTTGTTCGTATGCTCTTAATTTCAGCTGTCTAACCGTTATAACTGTGAACATATTAGACCTGTCAGTAAATGAAAAATATTGGATTTAAAGATTAGATCCGTAGCTCCCACATGTTTACCTGTCAGTAAAATGTCTACTTTCTTTATTTGCGAGGGGGAAAGAAAAAAAGGAAATTTAAAATCCAGAGGGAGAAAAAAGGAAGAAAACTGGTATTGGTGAAGTACTAACTAATATCTCTTATTTTGAAATTACGCTGTGTTATATCAGCAGTTTTGCTAATGATAAGAATTAACAGTATATCATCATGATAGAGACGTCCATGAACAGCTTTTGCTTCAACCACTATGTTTTACAACCACAGAAAATTAGTTTCAAGGATGAAATGTCTACATTACCAATTGGCAATTTTTCTTACTTTAGTTCACAGTTAAGGCTTTTTAAACTTTTTATTTAAGAGCACACCTGGAGTGACTGGATCGGTGATGTGGGACAGTGGAGTTATATTGGGGAAGTTTCTAGAACATTCTGTTGACTCAGGAATGCTTGTTCTTCAAGGCAACAAGATTGTTGAATTGGGATCCGGTTGCGGTTTGGTTGGGTAAGAACACTTAAACTCTCCTATCTCAACCAGTCAACTGTAAGTGAATTAATTTGGGCTTATTGCCATATCCTTTTAATGCAACTCTTAACCAATTTCCATAGAAGGGATGATAGTGAACTGACAATTGACCCCACGATTTGTAGACCTGCTGAGCTATAATGCTATAATATTTTTGGAATGTACTATTAGTTCTAGAAAACGTCTAACTCATTGCTATCTAGCCATTCCATCAAATGTCACATAGGCACCACCAAATTTTGTTGCCATTATTTGATCCAACTGGTATATCAAGGTATACACTCTACATCACCTGTAAAGGTCTGAGCAAGCGAAGCTTGCTGTTCTAGAAAGTGTACATGGAAGTTTAGAATCTTTTTCCTTAATGTAGAACAACCCAAAATTAGACAAATTTAATTCGTCATTCTTCTGTCGTAATGCGAAGTCATGCACTGTCCAAGAGAAACCGTGCCCTTTGGAGATGACCATCAGCAAAAATTGTAAGGACTAACTTGCAAGATGTTAGATACTTTTAAAAACTCGTACTGTAGAAATTTCAAGGAGAAAAGCTAAGTTAGAATAATTTTGGAATGCAAGCAATTGAGTTCAAAGCTTAGAGTTTTGAACTTTCACTTTAATGTCCTGATTTTTGACCAGCAACCAAAAGATATGTTTTACTTCTTTTTTGTCTAATTCTATATATTTCATTGTTCTTATTCTCTTCCTCAGTTTCATTGCAGCTCTTCTGGGTGGTCAAGTCATTCTTACTGATTTGCCTGATAGGCTGAGGCTTCTAAGAAAGAATATTGAAACTAATATGGAACATGTTGGCGTGCGAGGTTCTGCAACAGCCACAGAACTCATATGGGGTGAAGATCCTGACCTAGAGCTCACTGAACCTGCACCTGATTATGGTAATAATCCTTAATTATATCATCCTAACAAGGAATAGAAAAGATTTAACAACTAGTTTCCAGAAAACAAGTTTAGAGAAATGGTTTCATTTATACTACTCTTGATTATAGATTTGTAATCATTTTATAATCTTGGTTTAGAATGTCTTCCTCTGTAATTTTTATTTTTGGTTCTTATTTATCTGTGTCTTCCGTTCCTAACTGTCACTGGCATCATAAGTTTGCCGTATGCTGAAGCAATATGGCTCTCTAAAAGTGATTTTGTGATGAAAAACACCCTGTTTTAGATAATCATGTGATTCACTCTTTCAGATTTCATTTGTAATTTGCTCTTTTCAGTGCTCGGATCTGATGTGGTATATAGTGAGAATGCTGTTGTGGATTTGCTAGTGACACTAGAACAACTCTCTGGGCCCAAAACAACAATATTTTTGGCTGGGGAACTACGAAATGGTGAAATATCTCTTCTTTCTTCTTTTTCTTCTCGTTTTACCCCAAGCCATCATGCGGAACATAGCATTGAGTTTGTGAATAATGTATGATGATTTCAGATGCCATTCTTGAGTACTTCATAGAAGCAGCAATGAAGACTTTTACGATTGGACGTGTGGATCAAACTCTATGGCATCCTGATTATCGCAGCAATCGTGTTGTTCTCTATGTTCTGGTCAAGAAATGAAGATAACTTGTTATATTTTAGTTGTCTCCTTGTAATTTGCAATCCATATCCTAATTGTACATCATTTGGGATGGAGCTCTGCCAAAATGTCGTAAGTTATATACAAGAAAGAAACAGCAATATTTTCACCGTAGTGGGACATACTCATTTTCCTCTTGAATTAAAGTTTTTGGGATGATTTTAAGGTAAATTTTGCATTTTCGGTGGTAATATCATTACTTTATTCATGTATGGTATTCACATGCAATAGTTCTCAGTTTTGTTCCATCAGTTATAACGAAATAGTGATGCCTCATTTGATACAAGAAAGAGTTTTTGATGGAAGTAAAAGTGGAAGTGAAATAATAAATATATTTGGTACGGTGATGGAAGATAAAAATTCCATTAAAGTGAGAAGGATGGAATTGAGTTTTCATGAGAGTATGATGAAAGTGAGTTTCAAGGTTTTTATTGGAATTAGGTTCTCTAAAGAATTGAATTCTTGTATATCAAACAAGTAAATTTTACAGTTTCATTTTCACTTCTCTAATCCCACTTCAACGTATCAAACAAGGGATACAAGGCATAAGTGTTTAATTTTACTGTGATCAATAAGGAACTACACTTAGGGGATTTAAAATGACAGAACTCAAAATGATAGTAAAATTAATAACAACATGGCGAAGTATAACTCTAACTAGATTCTATAGAGAAAATAAAAAAGAAACATGGGTGGGGTCATTTAGTTTACCCATTTAGGTCTTGTATTTTTTTCAGAGCCAGACTCGAAAAAGAGAGTTTTGCCTTTAAAAAGTGGTTTGGGCTAGGGCTAATTCTTTTAAGTAATTTTTTTTTCTCTCTTTTTCCCAATTGAAATTATTGGAAATTGTTTGATTGAAATTGTTAATATAGCAAATAATATGGTTGAAATTGTTTATTTTATTTTTATTTTTATATTAATATATGAAAACAACACAATTTTTAAAATTATGTATTAATATCACCAAAAAGTTGTTTTTAAAATAACTAGAATATGTGAGCTTTCAGACCTGCTCTAGAACTTGCCAATGAGAGTCGAGCTTAAAAAACAACTTAGGTTAGACAGTTCTAGTTATTTGGACCCATGCTCTAAATGGGAACCATTTCAAGATGCCCAAATTAGGTTAGATATATATGGGTTAACTGGCCCAATGGTTGAACCTACCGTCGGCTCAGAGACAATAAAAATTGAATTGTGGGGTACAAAAAACAAACTTGTTACCTGAAAAGCACTTTTGGGCAGATCTAAAAGTCAGAGAATTCTGAAATGACAAGGGTCACAAAAAATCATGGCTTATGTTGACTTCATCAAGGCTCTACAACCAATCAACTGTGACTTCAATATCCAACTGCTGTGAGAAATCTGGGAACTTTTAATGCGTAGTTGGATCATTAAATTTGATTACATGTCAAGGAAAGTTAATTAATGTGCAGATTAGCTAATTCGTTAGGGACACCATCTTCTTCATAAAGCCGAACAGGCCTCCTAGAGAGTATAGGTCTTTATAAATTTCTGGTATTTGTAATGAGCTACATGAAATAAGCTAGACTTTTCCCTCACATGAGTTAATTGTGGCTTTTGTATTGACAAAATAAAAGGAAAGGGAAAAATAGAAAAGAAATGCATAAGCACACTAATTCAATGCTTGCGACTGGTGTAGACTAACATTAGTATGACTCATCAATTGTTTAATTTCCTTTTGTCTTTATTCCGTTATTCCAAGTTTTTGATCCAAACTAGTTTGATTGCGGCTTACAAGCACTTCTTCGAAGAACATATATCCTATCAAAAATTTAATCGCTACTATATATAAAGGTTTCAATCTCGAAACCTTTGATTAAACTACTCTTAACCAATTTATTCAAACAATCCATAGGAATTGTTTAACTTCCGTTGAACCCTCTAATCAGCCACCAGCCAGCCCACCCACACAAAAAAAAAAAAACAAAAACAAAAAAAGAAGAGAGAGAGAGAGAGAAGCAAAACGAAAAAACACACCCATTTCACAGGACAAACCTTGGCCCATTAAATAAGAGCCAATCAAAAACAAAACGTAAATTGAAGTAAAACTGATATCAATGCCGCTTGGCACTCCAATTTTCTTTTTCGCTTTTGGTCATTGCCTGGTCAAACAGGAGTTTTCTTGTGATAGCCAAATTTCCACTGATTTGATCCAAAAAGTGGTGTTTTCCAGTATATGATGCACGCCAAAAAGAAAAACAAAAGAAACTTGCTGGTTCTTATTGCATTCACTCAACGACCATTGCCTTTTTAGATGAACTACCAATTTATACTATTTAATTATTGGATTTTTATTACAAACATAAATCCTGTAATGTTATATTAGGTGAGGAAGATCACCTCCCAGCAATAGTATATTATTCATAATCAAATGATGAAATAAGTGGACGCTGAATAAAGTAGCACTCATTCATGATCATATATACCAATAGTTTGACACAAGAGAACTCATTCATGGCTCCTCATCGGAAGATAATCCTCCCAGTAGCTGCGGTGGATACAGAAGTGCCGCCACCACGGCCGCCACCAAAAACACCTCTTATACCTCCAAGTTTCCCAAGATCAGAAAAGGGTAGTCATGTGCAGAATCATCATCCTCCTCTATTAGCACCACCAAAAAGAGGAACAAGCTGCTTCTGCAAGTGCATTTGTTGGGCCCTAAGCTTAGTTTTTCTTCTCCTCATTGTCTTGGGAGCAACTTTAGGAGCCCTTTACCTAATTTTCAAACCAAAGCTACCCAATTACTCGGTAGAAAGTCTAAGAATAAATGATCTGAGGCTGAACTTGGACATGACACTGTATGCAAAGTTTGATGTGAAGATCATAGCAAATAACCCCAACAAGAAGATTGGAATTTACTATGAGAAAGGAGGAAGGTTGAGTGTATGGTTCACAAAATCTCAGCTGTGTGAAGGGTCATTGCCCATATTCTACCAAGGCCATCAGAACAGAACAGTGCTTGATATGTCCTTAAGTGGACAAGCTGAATCAGGAAGCACATTGATGAGTGCACTGCAAGAGCAACAACAGAGAGGAATAGTTCCATTGGAGCTTATAGTGCATGCACCAGTAGCTATCAAACTTGGGAGTTTGAAGCTGAGGAAGGTCAGAATCTTGGGGAAATGCATGCTGGTGGTAGATAGCTTGTCTGCTAATAGTCTGATAAGCATCAAGGCTAGTAACTGTAAATTCGGACTGAAACTTTGATTTGTCATAATCTTGGTTCTGTCTCATTCTTTACGTAGATTTTTGCAGTTTTTCAGAATATCGCTTGTTTTTATAGTGAAAAATATTCTTTTCGGAATAATAAGTCTTCATTCTCTTTTATTTGGTACAACGCTATTGGCCTTCATTGGATTTGCCCTCTAGTTTCCCCTTTCAGTGGATACAGACTTTAGCTTAGATCTCAAATTATAATAGATGCACTAGAACTTCTTTGATGCCAATAATTTTCTTCTCATTTGAATGGCGCAAGACACATTTGATACTTTTGAGAGTTGAAGTAAAAAAAAAAAAAAACAAAGAAAGAAAGAAAGAAAGAAAGAAAATAAGCGTACAAGATTTATTATGCTTCTATTATCATCATTCGGTAATATTCACTAAGGTTGAGAATGAAAGTAAATTTATGATCATGCTATCAGTTTTAGCTACAGAACAAACTTTCCATTGTTCAATGTGAAAGAAAAAAGGAGCGAGACAGTTGAATCGAGAGAATCAAAGCAAAACAGCAAGATGAAAAGGGAATAAGACATGAGATGATAGCATATGCGGGAAATTGGAGAGGCATGATAAGGGAAGGGGAAGGGAAATCTTCAGTTTTGGGAATCTGCAAATGAAATCATTCCTTCCTGCTCATGTCAACTTCATCTTCATTTCCACACAATCACATACAAACTTTGATTTACCAAATTGAGCATTTGACTGGCTTTACTTTGAAATAAATAACAATAATATTATTTGGGCATCGGCAAGGAACCATCTTTTCCCTGAACCAGAGCAATAACATTATAGACACCACTCAAAGCTCTATTTTTTGGGCATTTTTCATATATTAAGGAGAGAAGAAAAAGGCCCAGGGAAAAGAGAAGCCAAGAAGAAACTAATTTTTCTATTGACAACGACTGAAAAATCACGCTTTTACCCTTTGAGTTGGAAACCTCTGTCATATCTTCAAAATCTGCAAATTTCCGAGGTTTTATCTACTGTCACCCTTGAGATTGTTGGGGCCAGTTTGTCCTGCTTTTATGTTCTCCCCTTTCCAGGAGGGATCCACCTGAGGAAGTTGAAATTCATCTGGTTTCAAGGCCAATGCAAAATCGGGCAATGTCGGTGCTGTCTCCATGATTCTGTAATACAAATTAACAGATATTATTATGACTTGGTCATCATACTTCCATTCATCAAGCCCAAGCATGATAATCAAGAAGCATTAAGCAACAATTTATTAATGCAATCCAGAAAAGCTTACCTCTCATGAGAGTACAGATCTCGGTTTATTCGAACCTTGCTCGAAGTATCCTTGGGAATTTTCTCTGAGAGATACTTCATGGTCCCCCAAACTGGTGGATTTCTGCAACAAGACTTCTAGTTAGGTGGGCTGTACAATAAGTGCATGAACTGCTAATCTAGAGTACTATGCTCTTCACGAGATGCCAACTAATCAAAAGCATGGTTATCAGAGAACCTAGATTAACTAAGCACATAAAGAGAACGATGGCCAATGTGAATGATGCTCACGTGATGCTTTTTTAAAATCTTCAATGATGCATGTCGAGGAATTGAGGTCGATAACCCCAATTATCCACCAATTTCTCCTAAACTAAGGAGGAAAATGAAGTGGGAATACACCTGGAAATGATATATTATAACAACAAATTCTGCAATCACCAGGCTTTCCAGCATTACTCATTGGAGGTTTAAAGGTGCTTAATTATATGAAAATGGATAACTTCTTTAAGACAAATGCTAACACTGGATCCACCCTAATGACAACTGAACCCACAAACAAAGAGACATTATGTGAATTCCTTTTTAATTATAAGATTCTTTTATTGCGCATTTTTTTACCCTGGGTGTGGCTGCAATGTGCATTCACTTGTGGCCACCAAGCATAAATGCTCTAGAGTTAACAGGAAAATAGCACATTCATTATTTCTTCTCAGAACCGATGCCATACGTAAGACTAATAATTTTAACTGTTGGTTTGGGAAGTGTAGACTATGGAGGAGAATAATGTATCAGCGCAGATAATAAACATTTGAACAGAAGAGACCTTGATAACGGAGGTGCTGCATTGAACGTCTCACACAGCCTCTTGCTTTCTTTGAAATACTCATCAGCCGCTTGTAAAGCAGCTACAGCCATCCCATGAGACTTCTCTGTATTTCCCTCATCAAGAATCAAGCCATGATAATAATATGCTGCAGCCTGGTGAAGAGATAAACCAAATATAAACAATTTAAAATCACTTATTTCTGTTGAATGCATCTTACATACTCATTCTCAAATAATTTACGGGTAGCAGTTCAGCTAATCATGCCACCTCTCTACATATAAAGCTCTAGTAAATAGACATTTGATCATTAGACGATCTGTTCATGTGAAAAAATATAGCTAGTTCCCCCCCCCCCCCCCTAAAAACACTGGTTTCTAAGTATGAATTTTTATTTTTCACCAAGAAAATAACGGCTGAATAGATTGTTCAAAAATAGTTTTCTTGGCCAGATAGCGGTTTAAAAATTGAAGGTTCAGTGTGGTAATGTGACAGTGAAGGTAACATGGACAAACTAAAAAGGCAAAAAGCTGACATTGAAATGATTTTCAAAGTTGAAGGGTTAATTCACAAAATTGAAAGTTGATGGCAATGATAAGCATTTTCCCATAAACAATCATAAAAACAAATTGTCTTTCACAATGCATCACTGCTATTATGGAAATAACTTGCCTCAGGTCCAAATTATCTTGAGTCTTGTCACAAGGAGAGAACGCAGTTAAAAAAACAATGGACCAAAATATGGTTAGTGTAATCAAGAAATAAAAAATAGTTAGTCTCTTAGTTGTACACATTAACAAGAAAGTTTCTGCCTAGTTAATGAAAGCGAAAAGTTGATATCAGCACCAGGGGGAAAAAAAAAAAAAACCCTAATCCTCAATGGATAAAAAGTAGACGACAACTATTTGATCCAATTTGTAACTTCAGCTGCACTTTTTTATTATTTACACTAGAATATCAATCAACTAGCAAATGTCTCCCTCTTTGTCTTATTTCTCTGATCTCTGAAGTTAGCTGCCTCTCACATATTACCATACAATAAGCCATAGTATTAAACGACAAGAAATAACCCTAAAATCAAATCAGTTTGACAGACAATAGTTCCAGTTCACCCCAAAAAATGGCCAGATTGAAAATAACCCAAAAGTAAAATAACAATCATATACCTTTGCTTCAACATACTTCCATTTGACAAATAGACGATGCTTTTCACCCCAACCATTAGCTAATGGAATATTCATAATGTTGTCTTGAGCCTGTACAATAAACAGGGCAAACAAGATAATGCATCCTGATTAAATGCACTCATTTTATAATACCAAAGAACAAACATGTACAGCAATGTATAATAAACAAATATTGTCTCAGAAAAAGAATGTTAAACAAGCAGAATCAAGGGGAAAAAGTGGATAATCCCATAAAAAATAAGGGATATTCATTAATTAAAGTATCAATTTACTAAGCAATTTGAAATATACTTATTCCAGTCCTATTTATAAATTATTTCTATTATATTTACTGAAATCAAAGGAAACTTTAAATCTTATTAACTCTATATAAAAATTCAACAAGTTTCCAACTCTACCTCTATTAAATATACATACTTTAAAAATAATACTCCAACATTTAATAACCTTCTCAGTGTTTAATAGGGGCAAAAGGGTAAAGATGGACACAAAAATCATTGAGGTTCCCTATAAATAGGACCAAAATACCAAATAAATATTTTCTTTGCGTTACAAAATAGGACCAGAAAAGTAGTAAACGGCAATATGAGAAAATTGGATATTTATCACATAAAGGATCACTTCCCCTGTGACTTAAAATACTAGAAAGTAGGGAGAGACTACTTTCAGGAAAACAGAAAATGCACCTATAGAACAGAGACCGGGTAAAAGAACCTGTGCAATGCAAAGCCAGGACAAATTGATTTAGAAGACCTAATGAAACTCCTGGCCTTTGAAGTATTAAATAATCAAGATACTTTCAAACAAAGTTATACAGGATCATAGAACTTGAAAGTTTGCATGCAAATAAAATTGAACAACCAATCCAGAAATGAAAGCAAACATAGGGATGCATAAGAAGCAGTAGAATGACAGTTCATATTAGATACCTAATAGATTAAAGCACTACTTTGAAAATTTCAGCCACGCATAGAAGTCAAAATCCAAAAGGCAAAATGATTAATACGTGCCTCAGATTGGGTATAGCTATATAGTAAGGGCTGTATGACAATGAAAAACTTGACATTTTTACCTGCTGCCAATACTTCACCATCTCACATGCAAGTCTGCGCTTCACAGCAAGAGTGGCTTTGGTACTATCAATTGCCATTCCAAGTTGGATATCAACGCCCTAAACAGATTGGGGAAGAAATAAACAAGTGTACACCCAACATAGATAGAAGATAAAGGAGGAGGAGGAAGGGAGAGGGGATTCTATATACTCAACATTCCGCCTTCTCCAGTGTTAAATTGAATATTGATACCATTTACAGAGGAAGAGTTTCCCACTGATGGGTGAGCTACCAATGTACAAAATCTTCTAATTTGAATAAACAAATTTTAAAAGGGAGACACTGCTCCTTTGATCAGATACTTTTGATCAGATCTGGCAACAGCATTAATCCGCTGAACAGTTTTCACTTTTCACTTCCAATTTCATTGTGAAATCACAAATATATCAGACTCTCATGATGAAGAAAAAATTGTATTCCAATTAACATGTCTTTGCATAACCATGATTCACGAGCATCATTACATAGTGATCCAGTACTCCAGGACTTCAGCATCAAACAAAATAAACAGTGATAAGAGGACAAGAATATTAGATTCACATGATTTTCATTCAACAAATGAGAGGGGGCGTTTGGTTCTTAATGTTCTAAATTTCAGAAAAATATATTCCAATTTGAGCATCTAGATGAATTTCATGAGATAATAATAATTGATTCAGTCATTCTAAAAGCATATGTTAATACCTGTCCTAATGCTTGTAGACAGAGTGCTCGAAGAACTCCTTCTGCAAGGTCTACTGGTAAGTTTCTCCTAAGATAAAAACCAACAGTTAGAATATTAATAAATATCACAATAGTAAATATGGTTGTTGAGATTATCAAAGTGTCACATAGTCAATTCATCACGATAGATCAGTACCAACCTGAACTCTGCAGGCAATTGGGGAAGAACATGTCTGACAGCACAATCCAGATATCCAGCTGCCTTTAAGAAAATATCAACAGAAGCTCGTCTGCTTTCTGCCAGTAAGAACCAAGAGTTAAATTTTCATTCTCAGACCAAGCGTTATGTATACTTGTAATAGATAAAATGCATTATTAAGAGATTATTTAATTGTTAGCCGTATGCTACTTTCAGATAGAGAAGTAACTTTTTTTTTCGCCAAGGAGAGAGAAGTAACTGAATCTCCATGTGCACTATAAATATGAAAGAGAGTTTAGGAAGAGTTGTTGAACTTGAATCATTTTCTAATAGAATTTTGTTTGAGCCAATCACCTGGAGTCTTGGTACCAAAATTTGTTTAGTTGGTTTGGTATCATAAAAAGCAATAAAGCAACAGAGAATTGTGTTGACTTGTACTGAAAATGTTACTGTATTTCCTTCCTTCTGATACTTTTGGTGGATCACCATCAGATGTTCTTGGAACAAGTAATAAATTAGCCCTTGATAGCAAAGTGGGAGATGGATGGTGAGGGAAGAAAGGGATTAGCTACTGGGGCCCAGAAAAGCATACTGAAGATCACAAATACACTCAACTCTTCAATATTTTAGTACAAGATGGTGAAAGTCAAGAACAGGTTCTAGAACGTCAAGTTAAGCAAGAAATGTGGCCAATAGCATATTTAAATGCAATGAATGGAAGAGCAGATTATTCCATTATGAAGATGAAAGGTTTAGTAGAGGGGCAACCGGTATTTTTACTTTCGGACCAAGGAAGTATGCACAGTTTCCTAAACTTTTCGCTAGTGAAGAAGGTGAAGTTAAAAATTCAGTAAACTCAGGGTATCTAGGGAGCAGCGGCTAATGATGAGAGAAATACAGTGACTGCTATATGTGTCTAGCTACCATGGAAGATGCAAGAAGATATATTCTTTGCCATGAAATCGAGAGAATAAGTTTTAGTCTGCATATCCAATGGTGAGCTACGCTCTGAAGTTCATAATAAATTTGCATGATCAGATGATAAATTTTTAATCTGAAAGGAAAGAAAGATGAGATTTATGGGGATAAGCAGTGGCATGATCAACTCACAGTCCCTTGTTATCAAAAGGTGTTTAGGTTGTTTGGTATCAATGAAAGCCATAAAAAGATAGTAGGATGAACTAACATATACTGGAAATTTTGATGTATTTCCCACCTTCTGATACTTTTGGCTGATAACCATCAGAAGATGTTCTCGGAAGAAGCAATAAATTAGCCTGTGATAATAACAGTGTTGCCATCAAGTGCAAAACCGACAACACTTCATACCAAGCATTAGACATGGCTGTTTCCTGCAAAGTATCAATCACACAAATCAGGGAAGGGAGAATTAAAAAGAATAGAAAAGAATCAGCAATCTTCAACTGAAAATCTTAACTCCCAAAACAAACTATATACTTCGTTCATTTATCTATTTGTTGAGAGTTACCTCTGATTCATCCTCCTGATTAATCCAAACATATTGTACTCTATATTGTAGGTGATTTCCTGCGAATAAACATCAGCAATAATGATAAGGACTTGTCTAAGAAAGAGCATACATCGAATACAAAAGGACTAACTTAAGTTTTACCATCTTTAACCAACCCCAAAAGAACAGGCAGATAGTCCTCAAGAGCCCGCTGAAGGTCCGACAACGTTGAACCTCCTGAAGATAAAATCTAGTGATGCGTCAATAAATTTGAGCAACGTATTTATCATGGAATGATTTCATTTCTTTTGCTAAAACTAACCATGTTGGGTGGCACTTTTTCTTTTTGTCCTCGTAATTGTAGGACCTTCTTGACCAGCCATTACAACTATACGAGTTCTAAGGGCTGATAGACGCTCAACTATATTCTTGGACAAATAATCACCAAGTGACTGGGCAAAATCAACAGGTTTAGGAATTCTTAGACCAGGAACATAAACTGAAACCTCCCCAATACTCCCAGGCCTTCTTCTATTTCCACCAGAATCCTTTGGAGTCGACACAAGGCAACCCATGTCTGAATGCTCACTATACCTGAAGCTACAATTGAAATAAACTGAATGACCACCAATAATCTTCTGTTCCAGTGTAAGCAATGAATACTTTTATGGGTTAGTTTCCAGAATCTAAAAGCACAACCTTGTGAGCAAAGTACAGGGGAAAACGCTCTTATGAATATATTCCAGTGACAAAGATGATGCTTAATCTTATTAAAGTTCAAAGAGTGTAGGGAATTGTTGCAAGAAAGCTGAGTGGTCAACAATAAGAAAGCCATAAACAAACTTAATGTCAACCAGAAAAGATGTGGTAGTAGTTTACTCACAAGCAGCATTACAGATAATTGGTACTAGAACTCTCCATACTATTATAATAGACACGCATATTTTAATCAGCAATTTGAATTAATAATTCTTTCTTCTTCGTCCACTTTTTCTGTAAGTGGAAAAGTTTCATAAGACTAACCCTTGATTGGAGATAAGCATTAAGCACCAAAGAATAATCAAGCTAACCTTGTCTTGCCCTGATGGCCGACTGATCTGGTCAAAGTTCTAGTAAGCTCTGCGCAAAAAAATCACAAGTAGAGACTTGAGCTTGAGAAGGAAATATATCTAAAAGCAACTATATCACAAGAAAGGCGTGAGACATGACAGGTGTTGTCTGTGTCAGAGCTTTATTGTGATTGCAAGAGAAAAGGTCTAAAAAGTTTCCATCAAGCTCAGAAAATCAAAAGGCTCGTGAAAGAATTCCCCGTGCACCCCATTACACTTGGAAACAAAAACCCCACTATCAATGGCGAGAAACCAGATTTCAACGTAACCCAGAACGAGAACATCCTCAAGGCAAAGTAGCTTCAAGTTAAAGTTATTAGATCATAAATTTCAAGAAGAAAGAAGCCTCAGCATAGACCAAGAATTGTGAGTAAAGGATCGCCAAATAGATGTCAACAAGCAACAATTGCAGAAACGCTAAGAAATATTTGCATTCTTTTATATATTTTTCTCACGTTCATAGATGAAGCGATCCGTAACTTTACAGCGTTAAACCACTCCAATTAATAAACGCACAATAAATCGGAAACAGGAATGGAGCAGCAAAGCAAACCAACTCTAAGAAAAGAGAAAAAGCTCCATTAAAGTGAAAAGAAAATATATATAATACTTTGAATTTTCAAAACTGGGATTAAAAGCCACAAATAGAAAAGAAAATCCCCTTTCCCCAGAACTCGTACTATTACATAGCTTGAACTGGGTTGAGCTAATTTTATAGCGTAATCCAAAAACGGACCCTCAAATAAACATGACTTTCAAAGAACTTTCTACACTTAAATCATTCTGTCCCGTTTCTCTTCTCAGCCTCTAATTTCTCACTTCCCAAACAGAAAAAGAAAACGGGTTAAAAACCCAAGCGAAGAAATTCATTCTTATGAGTCTTACCATCAACTTCAACAGCACAGTGGTAAGAATTCAGCAAGGTCAAGTGAGTCAATTGGAAAGCACAAAACTCCACACAAATTCGGTTCAAAATCAAAGAAAGATGAGAATTTGAGAGCAACCCAGAAGCACAGTCGCCCTGTTGCTGAAGATTGAAAAGGCAAAGTTCAAAAATGTGATTCTAATGCATTCCTTCGCACGAACAGGGAGATAGAGGAAGGCACAACACAAGAGTCTTCCGTAGAAACAAAAATGGAATTATATTTAATTATTAGAGAACATTAAGATATTGCTTTGTCCTTATATACAACACTAGCCTCCAACACATCTGCTAGAAATGGTCTTAGCCTTGTGTCGCTTTACATTAATATGATAGTAGCAATTGCGTTTAAATGGCGCCCAGTTCAACTCCTATCTCCACCCTTTTTTTTTATTTTTTTTTTGAACCTCCATTAAATATGATTTATTTTCTTTATCTTCTTTTACTTTAATTTTTATCTGATTAAACTAGTAAACTGTTAAATTAATATCTTAATTATTTTAATAAAATATTTTATACATAATCTTTTTATCATAATTTAATTATGATTTTAACATTTAACTTTTAAATTAATACTTTAATCAATTTAATAATCAATTCAATTTCAATAATGTCGTACTTTGCCAAGAATATTATTTCGCCACGCCCCTGAGTGCTTTATGACTACATTGCCTTGTAGTGAGCTTTGAAAAAAAAATAATAAGCCTCGAATTAATTAAAAAAAAACTATTGCAAGTGGGTGTTAGCAAGATATATTATTTATATTAAATCTGCAGAAATTGTAATTCTATGAGTTGAAGCCAAAATAGTTGTTCGTGAATCCTAGGGCTGATCCACAGAAGATCGTACAAACTTGTATGTAGTGTAGCTGGAATGTGAAAAGTGAGTGTGTGTGTGTGTGTGTGTTTTTTTTTTTTTTTTTTGTGGCATAAGTGTGTGTGAATATTTTGCTGGTGGAGAAAAATAAGAACATGAGATATTCATGAAGATTTGCGTAACAAGCACACATTCATTGAACCTATTCATATGAGATTGTTGAGATGTCGTGAATTGTGAAATCATAAGCAACACTTTAATTTTATTTCTTTTTCTTTTTTTTTTGTCTCCCAAAAATCATGTTTCCTTGATGAGGGGTAATCATAAAAATGATTGCCCTTTTGCTCTATATTTTGAATTTGAATCTGAACATATCAAATTAAAATATCGAGTTCTCAATCATTGGATGAGCCTATTTTTATTTATTTATCAAATTTATAATCTATTATTGATTATTGACACCAAAAGAAAAGCATATAATTAATATGAACATAAGTTTAATTGAAAAGTAGTCATTGATATACATAGATGGAGAGATTTAGAAGTTATATTAATAATTAACTTTGTTGTGCCTAAAATTGAAATAATTTATTACAAGTGGAGAAAAATAAATATTGTTTAATAAAATTTATAGTTGTTTATTGGCATTGATTAATAATGTAATTGATAATCATAATATTATAGAATTGCTAAATATAATATTTTACAAGGAAAAACTTGGTTCTAAGTTCCAACATTATTAGAGGGTCACGCTAAGTCGCTAACACGTGTCAAGTCTTCTTCCAAAAAAGCCATGTACGTATTATACATGTCTATATTACACAAAAAAAATCGGATAGTAATGATATAGTAGCAATTAGTGATCTTAATTAAACCCTTTCCTCTAGAGCTTTAGTATTTTTATTGATATAGCATTTTTCTTTTGGCCGGAAAAAAAAAAATAAACCCAAATCATCATTAATTATCAATAACAATAAAACTATAGCGTGTTTTTATGAGAATAGATTAACCAATAATAGTTAATTAATTCACATGGTTCATCTTTGTAAATTTTTAAGTGCTCATTCCATTCAAAAATATAAGATATTTTTATTTTTTAATGTATACTTAATAAGTTTTTTAAAAAAAAATCCTTATTGAATAAAACATACAACTCTTTACCATGAGATATGATATAAAAGCAGGCATAAAAAGATTATAATAATTTAAATACAATTAACTAAATCAATATTGAGGGTATAATCTGGTTAAAAATATTTTATATTTTTCTAATAGAATATTCCTATACTTCCTCCCTGTGATCTAATTTATAGATTACTTTTGATATGTCTCATTGAAACTAATGAATACTTTAAACTCATTAGCTCTTTCTAAAAATTTGACAATATTACAAATTTGTCTCAATTAAAATATACTCTATTTGTTTAAAAATATAAGGTATTTTAACCGAATCTCACCTTTTAATAAAATAGTTATTTATTTTTAAACTAACCCTATCTTTTCATATTTATCCCTATTAAATACCTTACAATAAATATAAAATCATTATCAATAAAAATATTTTTTAAAAAAAATAATAATTACACTTCAAAAAATTAAAAATGCCTCATATTTTTTAGCATCTAACTTCTAAAAAAATTATATTTTTAAATGGAGGGAGTACTATATTTGAATAATATATCTTCTTTTACCAATATTTAATTGGATAAAAGAAAACATTTGTGATAAAAAGTTGATAATTTGTCTTATAAATAGTTAGAAAAAACTTCCTTTCTACCTTATAAACAGGACTAGAATCAACGCAATTGCAATTATAATTGGTGTCTAACGTATTAATTATATTCCTAAAAATAAGTGGGCATATATGACGAAAACAAAAGCAAATGAATCGAATACTTCGAGCCTTGAAGATATATGGAGGAAATATAAATGCATCGTGTTGACGACGTATTGGACTAAAATTAGCTAGGAGGTAATCAGAAGAAAACGAACAATAAAGACGACAAAATGATATGAATTGAGTTTGAACAAGTTTGAACTTGGGATACTCGTGAGGTGGCTTTCAGCACTTATATGAAGGATTATGACGAGACCCACTAACGAAATGATGTGCGACGTATACATATATATATATATATATATATATAGAGAGAGAGAGAGAGAGAGAGAGAGTTTTATTTCATTGCATTAATTTCTCTACATTATTATGAACAGTGTATACATGGATATATATGGGTTTAGTTTTATAACGTGCCTTGATCAAATTGATATCTTACTAGCTATGTAGCTTATCCTTTCCTCAGCAAACCCTACCATGCATGCACTTTGTGTCCACTTAATTAATTTTTTTTTAAAAAATATAAGACATTTTTAATTAAATTTTACCTCTTAATAAAATATTTACTTGTCTTTAAACTAACATCATATTTTCATACTTATCCTTATTTAATAAGGTGTTTTGCTCTAAAATAAATATAAAATAATTTATTCATTAAAAACACTTTTAAAAAAATAAACATAATAATTATACCTTAAAATATAAAAAAATATTTTAATTTTTAAATATTCAACCTTTCAAAATGGAAGAGTAGCTAGCACTCCCTCCGTTTATTTAACGAAAATTTTCATACTTTTTATTATGCTTACATGATGCTATTTTACTTTTTGGATATTTGCTTTTCTCTTCCTCTACATGAATAGATACTTAAAAATACAAACAATAAATTAGAGAGCACCATAACTCAGAAAAACCCCCAGGAAAAAAAAAAAACTTTTTTGTTCAAGTTTGTTGGGATATATAGAAAGCCATGTGCATTTCTCTTTCACTCGGATGATCCTATGGGATACGATAAAAGAGAAATTTTTTAATCCTTTTTATAGGACGTCTACCATATATAGCATATTTATTACATCTTTCTTATATATATTGTCTTTCTTCATATTAATAATGTTGGTCAATTCGTTCCTCCAAAATCACACCATATGGGTTTAAATGAGGGAAAAATAGAAACTTATTTAATTTCTAAATATAACTAATACTCCCTCCGGTCCTATTTATAAGTCATTTCTACCAACCTTATCAATATCAATACAATAAAAGTACAAGGAATAAAAGTAAGTAAAATTCCAAACATGCCCATATATAATAAATTTAAAAAGTAATGTCCTGTTACTTTTTCTCTTTCATAGAAGGTAATTTTAGAAATACCTCTCAAATATTACCTAAAAAGACGCACCGTGACTTATAAATGGGACCAAATACATCTTCTAAAATTGAACTTATAAATGAGACCGGAAGGAGTAAGTTTTAAGTTTTTCTTTCATGACAATGTTAGAAATATCTTATAAAAAAAATAAGATGAAATAACGCAAAAGAATTGATAAAATATATGCGCGCCATCCTTACGTAATGATCATGTTAATCTCTTTTGTATCGTTCTAATTTTATTGAAGGTTTTTGAAGGGACCTTTTTTTTAATTTTTTAAAATTTTTAGACTATAGTATCTTCCATATATAAAAAATCTGGGGGAAACAAAATCAATTACTCGTGCCGTATTTGTCAAAGCGATGAATTGACGGTTTGATCGCAGACCACTGACAGGAATATGGAAACATGACACTTGTAAGTCCTGCCCATTCTAGCTGGCCCTCGTTTTGTGGGTCAATAAAATCGGTTTCATTGGTTTTTTATAACCAACAAATACTCACCCACTTAAAAAATATAAAATATTTTTAATTAAATTTTATTTTAAATAAAATAATTATTTATTTTTTTAATTAACTTTATCTTTATATATTTATTCTTATTAAACATTCTATGATAAATATAAAATCATCATTAATATAGACACTTTTAGAAAAAAAAATAATAATTATACTTCAAAAGATTAAAAATATTTTACATTTTTAAACATTCAATTTCTTAAAAAATGTCTTATATTTTTAAATGGAGGGAGTAAGAATTAAAAACTATAAATTATGAAATTATTTGAAGAATCTAAATCTAATGAGTAAAAAATGTATTTCATTTAAAAATTAAGATATTTTATCACTAAAATTTTTCATTATAATTTTAAAATATACTAACAATATTTTTGGTTTCAAATGAAAAGATAGTAATAAAATATTATTAGTATATTTTCTAATTACTATAATATATATATATATATATATGAAATAGTATTTGATCTCAATGTTAGGAAAATGACAATTAGGAACCTTGTAAGAATATTAATTATAATTATAAATCTTGAATTACTTAAATCTTAATTATAGATTATGGTTCTTATTTGTAATTAAAAAAAAATGTAAATAATTAGTTGACAAATCAACAAAATATACTTAGAATTATTAATGTCAACTAAAAATTTATTAGAGTCAGTTGTAACTTGTGAATCTTAATTTTTGACTATCAATATATAGACAAATCACTTAAAAAAGCAATAAAATACAATTAAGATTATTTATAATGTTAGTTAAGAATTTATAAGAATTAATTATAAATCACAAGCTAATCACTTGTGACTTTTTGCTTCAATTATACAGATAAATTGTTTTGAAAAACCTACAAAATATATTTGAGATTATTTGTAATATCAGTTGAGAATTTATAAAAATTTATTGTGAATCATAAGTCAATTATTCGTGATTTTTATTATTAATATATAGATAAATTGCTTGAAAATTTAACAAAAAATATTTGAAATTTTTGTAATATTAGTTAAAAATTTACAATAGTCTGTTGTGAATTTCACGTTAATCAATAAAAAATATTTTATTATAAGTAAGAACCATGATATATTATTTTGATTTCAATAATATAAAATTCGTGATTGCAATTAATATTCTTGTGAGGTTTTCATTTGTCATTGCCCCCCTCAATGTTCTTTGATTCTTCTTCATTCACCCATGCATTAAGAAAATATTTCAACTACACAAAAAACCCCAACAATAAGCATAGATGGCTATAAGTAGGGCTGTTCACATCATCCAAAAAAGCTCAATTAGCCCAACCCTACACGAGCCATTTAGACACATAGAGCCTGGCATCAAACAAGGGTCAAATTTGTTTTTAACTTAATGTTATGTAAAATTAATTCACAATTGTTGATTATATGTAATTTTTAAAAATTACTTTTGATTCTAATGTTAGTTTTATAAATAATATATTTTAAATGATAATAATTATATTTTTTGAAAAAAATTATATATTTTTCAAAAAAATATTTGTAAAAATTTTTCAAGCTAAACTTGACTTAAACACTTGGGCATAATGTTGGCTTGAACTGCATATTTGGCTTGGCATTAGGGCAAGGGTAATACTCAACCCAACCCTACTCATGTGCAGGCACAAGGTAGAATATATACTCTCTCCTATTCTACTAATAAGGTAGAGAGATAATTTTTTTATAATATTTATAAGTTATGTTATTAAATTTTTAGTAAAAATTTCTCATTTTACCCTCTATTAAATATGAATTAAAAAAACAAAATATATATATATATATATATATATTTAATAAGGATAGAATTAGAAGGTTATTAAAAATTTTAAACAAAGGTAATAAATTTTAAAATTTTTTTATTTTAATAAAATATATTATAAATACAGACTTGTGAATAAAAAAAAGAGCACAAAGATATAATAGTCTAAAGCCTCAATAAATTAAGAGTCAAAGAATAACTTTTCTGGGTGCGATGGTAGGGCACCAATACTTGTTGTTCCCACCAAAATAATAAATATTCAGGGGCTGGCATGGCATTTGTCTTTTCATTGCTTTTACTGTACACCTTTGGTATATCCTGCACCAATTTTTTTGTGACATGTGTAAATACCACATGTTAACATATATGCATTTACGTATATGACTACGCCCGTTTAAAATTCAAGTCTTTTTTAATTTTTTAATTTTAATATATGCACACACACATATGTGTAGAAGTTTAAACTAGTTTAAAATAATATTACACCTTTATTTATTATAATAATTTTTATTTGTTAATTAAATTTTAAATATGTGCAATTAAACTTTAAAAGGTTTATATTTTGAGTAACTTTGATTTCTATAAAACATCATCATCATTAAAAATTAATCATGTGATTTTGTAATTAGCATTCATTTAAATGAAGTGATTATTTTTGTTTGATAATATTTGCATGTATGTATGTACTTTTGTGTGTGCGTGTGTGTGAATTAAGTACCCTACACAATCATATTAATCAATTAAAAATAATTATTTAGGTTAAAAATAAAGAAAATGCGCTGATTTGAGTTTTTAATATACGACATTACAATTTGTCTATGGGCGTGTGTTTAGTATTTCTTTTACCTATGCTTTTAATTTAGGTAGCAATGTAGTTTCTCTCCATTTCTTATGGGAAAGGGTTAGATTATAATGAAATTTAAAAACAAAAAAGTAAGCATATTTATTTTTAAAAAATAATTTTTGATAAAATAATGAATTATTTGAATAAAAAAGAAAATAATGAATCATGTGTTGAAATTAAAAATAATTTAACGTACACTTCTCCACTAATGGAAGTATTGAGCAAAATTTATTACATAGGGAAAAATTAGCAGTTAGGAACTTTGACAAATATATTATTTAGATATGTATACATAAGAGATCAAAATGATTTAAAGTTTATTTTCAAAAGACTGTACTAATTTTTTTAATATTAAATCTTTTATAAAACATGTGTGTATTAAATTGGAGCCTAGTGTGTGTGTGTATTAGAAGTTAGAACAACCATCCCTTAGTTGCTTTTGGTAGGTTATAACTTTAATTTTTTTTTAAGGTTAAAGTATATATTTAGTCCTTTAACTTTATAAACATTTTATTATAATCTCTTAATTTTATAAAGTATCTTTTTAGTCCTTTAACCTAACATTATTAATTTTATCTCAATAAATTTTTATATTGAACTTTCAAATATTGACAAAAACAATCTCAAATGTTGACATATTAAGTTTAATTTTTTTAAAATAAAAATAATTTATACATAAAATAATCATTTAAAATTAATGTTGTTAGGGTTAAAGGACTTAAAAGATACTTTATAAAATTAAAAAATTAAATTAAAATATTATATAAAATTAAAGGACTAAATGTATATACTTTGGCACTTTTTTTAGAAGAGGGAAAAACCTTTCACTTTTTATATATTATGCAAGTCTAGAGTGAGATACATAGTTATTGTCTCTCTCTCTCTCACAAACACACACACACACGTCTCTCTATCACGACAAATTCGCTAGCTAGGGGAGAGTTACAGAGAAATTGATATGAGATGGGAAGGGATCGAAAAGGGGAAGGAAGAGAGAAAAGAAAAAGAGAAAGACTGGAAAAATAGAAAATAATTATTCAATACTCAAAATCTGATTTCAATACAAATGAGAAATCTTGATTAACGTTTATCCCATATTCTATCAGAAATCCGAAGCTAAAAGAATTAATTAATAATAGGTCTCATATGTGTGCGTGCATATATATATATACATATACATACATATATGTTAATATGTGATATTTACTCATGTCATCAATCTGGTGACATTTTGCATAAAATAGACTTATTAGTAATTAAATTTCTTGAAAGAATGATAGTTAGGCGCCAAAAATATTGACGACAATTAGATCCCAAAAGTTTTAGCTAATGACATTAAGATTTTTAACAAAATTTTTTAAAAAATAAGTTACAAATATCAATTTAAATAGTTACAAAAATATATTCATGTTACAATATCTTAAGAATTACATTTGATGCTTAAATATATATTTGCAATTAAAACTCTTAAATTTACAATTATTGATATTTTTGACTTATTTTCTCAAAAAAATTGTTTGAAACTTAACTGTTATTAATTTAATATTTTTATACCTAACTATCACTTTTCCAAATTTCTTACCTATAACGCTTGTCTGTATATAATTTTCCTTTTGATAAACGTACGATACCAGTATGAGTAGTGTTTAGAAGGAGATGCATGCCTGCGATGTAGTGGGTTGAAAGATTAAACTAATATAATTAATTAATCATAGTGCTCAAGAAATTAAAAACCTGTATATGTCTGAGTTGAGAAAAAGGGATAAGGGAAAGTGACTCGCAATAATTAAGGTGGAGGCAACGTAGAAAATAGTTATATATATATATATATATATAGGTATGATGTATGTATGTGTATGTAAGAATATACATTAGAGGCATATGATAATATAGCAGCACTTTATGATGAGGGGGACAAATAAAGAGGGAGAAGTGTCATAGTCGAAGGACGAAAGGGACACGAAAGAATGTCAAAAACCCTAGCCAGCTGCTACATGATATGACATATATACATATACATATACATATATATATATATATATGTGTGCGCGCGCGCTTACCTTTCCTCACTATGTTATTACACGTAACATACACGGCCCTTCTTCCTCCCACACACCGCGGGTTCTCTCTTCTCTTCTCTTCTCTCTGCCTTTCTTTCAAAATATCCTTTCAACTTAACCATATGTATTACATACAGTGATGAAGTCAGGATCCTAGATCAGGTGGGGCAATGACGAAGTTAGAATTCTCAATAAAAGAAAAATATTTCTGTCTCTTTTCAATCAATTATTTCTCTTCTGTTTTTCTTTGTTCCCTATTTAACTTTCAATTGTAGATTTGTAAGTATAATAATAAGTTAGTGAAAAATATTTATCCAATTTATTCTTGAGTTTTGAATATTCATTATTTATCATTGCATTTTTTTTTAACTATTCTCTGAGTAGTATTTAGGACAAAGAGTGAGTCCATTTAATCATATTAAATTTTTTTTCTATTTTTTAAATAATTAATAAATAATATTGATAGTTAGGTATAATGAAATTGTAGGTTAATATTCATGAGGTTAAGTTAAAAATTAGAATAGATCTAAGCTAAAAAAGTAAGATTAAAATGGGTTTAAATTTTAAAATATAAAAATAAGGGGGGTGTAAAGTATAATAAGTAAAAGGTGTAAATTATAAAATATAAAAACCTATACTTCCAAACATATCATTTTTCTCAAGTGAGGCCCCCCTCTCAATTACATATTGCTCCACCACCAATGACATGCATATACATATATATATGTGTGTGTGTGTGTGTGTATGATATAATCAAAATAATAATACATTTTGTATGTAATATTTGTCTCGTGCGTGGTAGTCTTTTTGACGGATCAAATTTAAGCGGAGGTGAACATAGAGTTTCCATTGGATTGAATTGAACCTTGTTCTTATTAATTAATTACAAGACCATCCTTTCCCATTGTCTTATAGTATGATGAATGGCAAAAATTGAAGTAAATTTTTTCAAACCAAGGTTTCGATGCACATATATAAATGGTGGGAAAATCAAATGGCCAGCCATGCATTTTGCTTATACATAACATATGATAAACAAAATAAAATAATTACCTTTTATTCCCATGAGCGTGCTTTCATGTCATCTTATTTTAGATTAATCATCAGAACAACCTACCCAAAGAAGATTAACAGCAAACTTGTGTGTTTTGTGATACATACCGCGGAATCACACACACACAGAGAATTAACCAACAAAGTGTGGCACATATATATGATATGGCAGGTTGTTTGGGTTCTTTAAGCATGTGACCAAATTTTGATTCCTTTATATCTACAAGAGTGCTTTTCTTTATAAACACTTTCCTGTGGTTTAGCTTTCGAAGCAATTTATTTTAAAATCGCTCCATAAGTCTCTGCATCTTTGTTTTAAGAATTTTTTTTTTGTTTTTTTTTTTTTACTTAAGCACTCCAATACAGACATTTTTGTAAGTTATTTTTGAAGTAGTGTATGAGAAATTAATCTCCAGCACTTGCCCTTAGAAATATCCAAAAGAAATCCGAAAAAGGAGGGGTGGAGAAAGCTTGTGTTTGGAGAAAATATTCGCCATGGGAATCAGATATCATTGTTACGTTGTCACACAGACAATATCTCGTGGAGGTAGCATAGCATCAACATGCTGGCAACAACGTGCCATGGAATGCGCGCCAAGTCCTCACTTTTTCCAAATACTATATTAATATCAACAATAATTATATTAATATTATTAATAATTCATAATATATTTGAGTTTTGTTGTGGTATTAATTATTTGGACTCATGATTGGGGTTGATTACGATGGAACAGTAACATTAGCTTCGATGGCTTTGCTGGTTCGAGCATGGATCAGATTGACAAATCCCACCGTCCAAGGATGCTTCTACGTCCACGTGCCCCTGACACGTGTCTTTCACACCCTCTCCCGACCTCCCCTCTTCATCTCCTCTCACACCTACATTGACACAAACAGCTATACAAAGCTAGAGGGACGGTGAACGTACATATGAACACCTAATAATTTCATATTTTAATTATACAATTTTTTCAAATTTTCGTTGAAAATATATCTTGGTTCTTTTATACGCAGAAAATATCCATAACATTCTTGTACTATAATCTGCTAAGAGCCTAACTAATCAGAATCTATTAGTGACAAGGTCTTATTGCATTGAACCATCTTCAATGGATACCTATAGGTTATAGCCCTTCTTTAAAGTTTAATCTTAATTTTTTATTTAAAATATATATTTTGAAATTATAAAAAAGCTTTTAATTGTGAGTAGAAATTGAATTCTTCTATTAAATGTAAGATATTTTTAATTAAATTTCATCACAATAAATAATTAATTATCTTTAAATTAATACTATTTTTTATATTTACTTTTATTTAATAGGGTGTTTTACTTTAAAATAAATATAAATTTATTTATTTATTATAAACACTTCTAGTAGAACATATTAGCTTGAGACCTTAAAATATTAAAAATATTTAACATTTTTGAATTAAGGGGGTAATACTTGTATCGTTTCTATAAAAAACCATGGGGCCTTAATAAATTGCAATCTTTTTTAATTTCTGAAAAAATTCCATGCGTCTAACAACCTTTTAATAAAAAATAGAACATATATTATACATTTATTTTTACTATTTTTTGTTATTATTATTGTCAAAAGGACATTAACGTAATTTAAATTATTTCTTTATCATTTTTATTTTTTTAAAACAAAAGCGAAAAACAAAACAAAGCTAACCTAAAGCATGAGCAGAAATGAAATTTAAAATGATAATTTAGAAATCGTTATGCATTGTATTTATAATATTTAAAACAATAATAAAACAAGACATGCACAATTCACAAAAAAAACCTCGAGTTATATTTAAAATGAATTATTTTTTAATCTATTATCACATATAAAAAATGTATAATTTTTCATAAAATTTTAAAAAGCTACATACTTGTGTTTCCATTTATTTAAAATTTAAGAATTAACTTATCAAATTAAAATAATAATTAATAAAGGAAGGAAAAAAAAGTGGGTTGGGGTGGAGGACGTGGCAGTAGTTGAAAATCACGTGATGTTGACAAAGAGAGGAAGAGCTTTCCGTTGCTTGGCCGCAAAACGACGTAAGCGTGTGAGCTCCGAATAAAAGGGAAGGCCAGTGGGCGGTGGACGCGTGGAGGGAATGACGCGATGCACAGTTGAAAAGTGGGCCACAGAGACCAGGGACGAGTGGTAGGCGAGGGTGCCACGTAGATCTCATCATTTCGGAGGGACCCACATCTGTTCGTTCGTTATTTTTATTTATTTGTCATAGTTGTGCGTGTTGCCTGGAAAAATGAAAATGGAGAAGAGATGCAATGCACTGAGGATTGCGTTGGGTGATGATTAATGAGGCGAGAGGTCAGATTAGTTATTGGTCGCCACTACACTCCCTGTGATCTGACCAACTTGGGAATCTGATTTGAGGCTGAGATAGCAAACTTGGGTAATGCAGCAGTCATACATGAACCCATCCGGGCAGGAGCATGTGTTTGTTTGTCGTGATATGTATGCTCCCACGTCCTTGCAAGTCATTGCTCATATTCAAATCAGGGACAGAGCTAGAACCAACTTAATGGAGAGATCAAAATATAAATTACATTATAGTGGGGACCTAAAGTTAATTTTACCATTTTGGACAAACAAAAGCAAAGTAATTTTAACAATTTTTGGGGGAGCAAACCGGTCTCTTGATTCAAATTGAATTTTTTTTTGATAACTACTCTCCCCATGTTAAACTATAAAACATTTTTAAATAAAAATTATATACATTAATATAACTCCTTAAATAAAATTTACAATTTTGTTCTCGTTTGGTAGGTAGAAAAAAATAGATTGAAAAATAAAAGTAAAAATGAAATGATCAAAATGTAAAAAAAAGATGGGTGAATAATATTTGTAAAGAAAAAGGGTAATTTGATTCATGAGGTTAGGAATCATAATTTATAAGGTTTTTGGAGGGTATGACGATTCTTACAATTTTTTTTATCTATGATAATTCTTACATTTATGGTATGTAATATGGAGTTTTATCATGTTTACTATGAAAAAAGAAAGTAATTTAATTCATCTTTATTTTAAATTTTTCAATCCATTTTTCCATCCTTTCCATTAACCAAACGGAACTTTTATTTTTTAAAATATAAATATAAATTTTTAAAAATATCCTTCATTTAATACTCTATTTATAAAAAAATATTAAAGAGAAATAGAATATAATGAGAATGATAATATTAAAAAAGCATCATTAATGAACTCTCATTTTTTTCAAGGTATCTTATATTTTGAGATGCTAAATCTACCCTCAAAAATATATTATAATTTGAGATGGAAGGAGTACTTCTTAGATATTAGGTTGTAATATTAACTATGAGATTGGAGTCAAAATATAATCCGTCTTCTTTAAAAAAAAATCATTTCATTTCATATTATAAATTATTTAAAGGACATGTACTCCCTTTAATTGCATATACTCCCTTTGATATTATTTATAGGATAGAGAAAAGTTAATTTTTTTGTCTTATTTATAAATTTTATTATTAAATTTTTATCACAACTTTGTTATTTTGCTCTCCATTAAATTTTGAAAAGAGAAAGTATGTTATTAAAGCATGTATAAATTAATAGAGACAAGATTGAGAACTTATGAATTTGTAGATAAAGTTAATGAATTTTATGGTATGATTGGATAAAAAAGAATTTAGATCTGGATCTGGACCAAGACCCTCATTTAGATATGCAAAAATTTATGAATTTAAATTTAATTCAAATTCAAATTCATTTCAAATTAAACTTTCTTTGTAATTTTAAATTCTTTTTACACTATAGTCATTTGAAGTTTTAATAACTTAAAATATCTCATTATGACTGTTGTATCTGTTCTCATCTCTTGACAATTAACAAATAAAAACAAACTTGACATTTTCAATTTTTGTTTTGAATCTCAATTCATCTCTATTCTTCATTTGAATTTTTCTAAGCTACCCAAATAAAAAAAATTAAATATATGGAATTTGAAATGTAAGATTTTAAATCTAAAATCCATCAATCCAAATTTACCTTAAGGTTTTTCCTAATTATGATGAAATGTAACATCCAAAAATTAATTTAAGGACTTAAATTAATTAATCAATTAAATTAATTAATCAATTAATTTAATTAATTAATTAATTGAATTAATTATAAGTTAATTATTGAGTTAAGATTGTCATTTAGGCACATTAGACCGTTTAAAGGGTTGAAAATAGGGCTTAAATGGCTGTTGGGCCAAATTGGGCCCAGAAATTGAGTTGTTCGCCATAGCAAACAACGTAGTTCAATGCAACAAGTATGTCAAAATTTTAAAAATTGCATTAAATGATTAGTTTTCATTTTTAGAGGAATTTTGAGAGTGAGACCAAGGGAAAACACATGGGTTTTGCTAAGGTTATGTCTTGATGGATCCTAAAAGTGTTTTTGAAGCATACAATGCCTTAGGTAAGCTTCCTAATTCCACAATCTCTCTTCTTCTTGCTATTTCTACACATTTTGGGGGGTTGTGATGGTAATATCCTAACTTAGGTTTGAGTTACAACAATTTCTATGACTTTAATGAGGTCAATGGATGCTAATAAATGCTTCTAACATTAAGTTTGAGTAGTTGGCAGCATTTAATGTCATTAATGAAGGGTTTAGAGGTAATCCTAATGTTATATAATCAAGTTAAGGCTAATAGAAGTGATTATTAGGCTCAATGAGAATTAAATAAACTAATTGAAGTTAGTTTTAGGGCTAGATATACTCAATCATATTTAGTAAGAGATTAGGTCTTAATCACGATTACTAGATAATTAATAATGATTAGTCATTAATACTGTTTTATGGCTTTATGTGTAGAGCATAGTATTCCAAAACTTACATTAGTGGCAAGCTTTGTTCGAAATCCAAATTTATACTATTGTGGTGGTAAGCTCCAAAAGTTGAGGTAATTAAAAATATTATAATTGCATATAATTATGTCTGCAATTGCATTTAAATTATTATGTGAATTTATGCCATTAAATACGTGGTATGGATTGGCTATGATACTATGAATATATGATCAATTTGGTTAAAACACTTTGTAATGTGAAGCATGAACGGTGAGCTTGGAGTGGCTGTGAATTATTGTTGTGTTTTATATGATAAAATGCATAGTTAGTGTGACTATATGGATTGTGAGGAGAAATGCTCTAAACTAATTATGAATCATTGTTGTTGCTTACGTGCTAGAATCCGTGCTTGAGATTGGATATGCAAATGTATTATATTGAAATAGGGAATGAAATTTTATGATGCCCACATTACCGTGTTGTTATGGTGGTGTTTACCACAACAAAAAATACATTTGGCCAAGAGGAGTATGTGTGTTTGTGTTGGTTGTGGTAAGGAGGTCTTTGTGCCACGAGCTATGGCATGAGTGTCAGTAATCGTAGTGAAAGTGTCAAAGTAAGGTTGGTCCTAGGAAAGGGAATATATGCTATAGTAAGTGAGTTAATGCATAGTTGCCTATGCATAGTAGTTCTTAGCAATGGTAAGCAAGCACGATTTTTTAAAAATGACAATTTTGCTCTTTATCAATTTCTTTTTGTGATTTTCTTTTTTCCATTTTTCCATATAGTTAAAAATACTATGATTTCTAATAGAAAATAGGGAAAATTGGTAATAAAGACCTGGTTGAAAAACAAATTATTTCCAAGGACTAAGCCAAATTTAAGGACCAAGTTTAATATTTTATTCATAAAACAATATATTCAAATGACCAAAATGCCCTTGTGGTTTTAGCTTTCTTACTCCACTCTCTCTTTTCTCTCTCCCCCTTCTCTATTGACGATGTTTTCCGTCTTCAACCACCAACCCATCTTGTAATAACCATAAACCTTGTCGGAGAAGCCTGTCATCGTCAATGCCTCACAGGAGAAGTTCATCGCTGTTGACATCCTTGAAGGTCCAAATCTACCATTTACATAGTTAAGAATCACATTTTGAATGTTTAGATGCCCTTCTCTAGAATATGTGAACTGATTTCTTATTCTAGTTGTTTATTTCTTTTTTCTTGTATTCTGAAAAATTTGTGGTTGGTTGCTGTAGAAGGTATAAAGAGAAAGTTAACTATAAATTATAAAGAATGATAAGATATAAGATATCAATGTCTTTGCAAGTTAAATTTTATTCATCATAGGGCTTAATTGGATCTACTTACTTCTTGTTAGTAGGAGAGATTTTAGGATTTCTCTTGTTTACTACTCCATGTTTCCTCATTGATAATCATTTCCTAAGGAGCCTTACAATATTGAAATATCCCCCTCTTCCCCAAGCTTGTGTCTTTGTGATTTTATGTTCTTCCTTTATTAAATTTTTGAAATTGCTCTACATGAAGTCTAATAATCATATCATTATAGTTTTGCTTAACATTTTTCCTTTTCTTTATGCCAGGAACACAAAATGATAGCATCCTTTTCTTACTAGGGTGCTTGTGTATGTTTTATACTATCCTAGCCTATCATCTTTCAGGATGTTGAAAATTATTTCATTTTTGGACTTGTTGCTTGGTTCGACCACATTTAGATATCATTAATGGATGTTATGTTCATGTGTTTGAAAATAAGGGAGCTCTTGTTTAATGAAGTGTGATTCTATTGACTCTTTGTTTGTCCTCCAACATCCATCTAGCTTTAGAAATTCTCACAATACTATCTCTAACTTGTAAAATGGCTTCTTCTGAAGTTTGAGACTTTAAAAAATAGAAGCAATAGTTACAACACAAAGTATATAAGCATCAATAGAAAGTGATTTTAGGATGGTATGATTGTGTTGTGATGTAATTTTTGGTTGCAACCTTTATTGCTAAATATGACCTACATCACTCACACTAAATCTAAAAAGTACATGACATTAGTTCCTTACTCTCTTACTTTTAATGTATTTCTCTCATTTGTGAAGCTTGTGGTTCTTCTTCTTTTTTTTTTCAATATCTTGCAGAGTTAAATGATTAGTGTGTAAGAGATTGAGATATATTGCTTCTTCCACATGGGTGAGAAGATTGTGACAGCTTCATAAAGATTTTTATATGATGGTGGGATAGCATGTGGATGAATGGTAAGAGAAGGAACTATAATTTTTGAGTTAAAGGGTATCATATCTTTATGCCTAGGTATTGAACTGGAATGATTTATTATTAAGTTTATACTTACAGACTTGGACAAACTGACTCTAGTAGATGTAAAAGGTGATGAAATTGTAAGAAAATTATAATAAAAATGTGCATACATGTACATACTACAAGAAGCATGTGACTTTAGACATGGAGGATAACCAAAAAGACATCACTTTATTATTAGGTGTTTGTTTAAAGTCTGTGTAAAATCTGAGGCATTTGCTACCTTATGTTATTTTTATTGTATTTTTGTAGATTTATGCAGTGTACATATTAATATTGAACCTAAATTACATGTTATTCGTTTGGTTGTATATGATCTATTCTGGCTCATAATTAGGTTGCAACTTACTCTATTTATGAATGATAGAAATGGTTTGGACATATTGCTGATATTTATGAATGATTTTGGAAAAAAATTACTCTGTCTCTACTTCATTTTTTTTTAATAAACTAAGTTAGTTTGATGTTGTTTTCAATTTACATGAAATCTGTTTGTATTTACTTGAAATTTCACTTTGGCATGTTTGATTTACATGGAATTCTTGGATCTTATATGTAATTGTGGCTTGGTCATGTTTGCTAATGTAGCTTATCTATTAATTTACATGTAATCAGGGGTCGTTTCCATAGAAATCATTAACCTTGATAGTAGTATGTTCTTTGTCAATTAAGTTCACATGAAATCTACTTGTATTTACATGTAATTTCACTCAAGCGTGTTTGATTTACATGAAATTCCTGAATCTTACATGTAATTGTGGATCTTATGTTTAAATGAAGCAAGCCGAGTAAAAGGGTTAAATCTTGGGTGTATAGGTGCAGGAAATATGGCTTGGGTGCAAGAGTTCTGGCTTGGGTTGCAAAAGTTCTGGCTTGGGTGTAAGGCTTCTGGTTTAGGGTGTAATGGTTTTGGCTTGAGATGCAAGGTTCTGGTTTAGGTGTAAGGCTTCTGGCTTAGGTGGAAGGGTTATGTATTGTGTTATGACAACATTAATTTACATGTAAATCTTAGACGTTTTAATGTAAATCTGGCCTTGGGTGCAATGCTTCTAATTTAGGGTGCAAGGGTTATATGTTATGTTATAAAAACATTGATTTACATATAAATTTTGAACATTTTCATGTAAATTTAGCCTTGGATGCAAGGGTCTGGCTTGGGTGCAAGGGTTATATATTGTGTTATGACAATATTGATTTACGTGTAAATCTTGGACATTTTTATGTAAATTTAGCCTTGGGTGCAAGGCTTTTGGCAGAGGGTGCAAGGCTTCTGGCTAGGATGAGAGGCTTTTAACTTAGAGTGTAAGGTTTTTGATTTGGGTGCAAAATTTTTGGCTTGCATGTAAGGGTTATGGCTTGGGTGTAAGGGTTCTAACTTTGGGTGCAAGAGTTCTGGCAAGGTTGCAAGGGTTCTGACTTTGAATGCAAGGCTTCTGGCTTATGGTGTAAGGGAACTGGCTTGGGTGTAAAGGATATGGCTTTATTAATTTACATGTAATCACATATAGTTTTCATGTAATTCTTGGGCACTCATAGGGATGTCCTCTTTATATGATTTGATTTACATGTAATCTGCCAAGGATTACATGTAAAATTGGCTATTAGTCATGCTCGCGACTTTCTTTACCTATTGATTCACATGTAAATCGTATCTGTTTTCATGTAATTATGGGCCACTCATAAGGGTGTGTTCTCTAAGTATTTAATTTACATGTAATCTACTAAGGATTACATGTAAAATTGACAATCAATTACGCTCAAAACTTTTTCCACCTATTAATTTACATGTAAATCGTATATGTTTTCATGTAATCCTAGACCACTCACAGGGGTTTGCTTTCTGTGTCTTTAATTTACATGTAATCTCCTAGAGATTACATGTAAATTATTTTTTAGGTATACTTGTGAATATTTTCCCATATCGATTATATGTAATAAGTAATTGTTTAGATTACATGTAAATTATTTTTTAGGCATGCTTGTAAATATTTTCCCATATCGATTACATGTAATGAGTAATTGTTTGCATATAATCTATTAGGGATTACATGTGCATTATTTCTCATGTATGCTTGCGAGTCTTTCCCCATATTGCTTTAAATGTAATACATGGTATTTTACATGAAAATTAATGGCATTGACAATAGAATTTACATATAATTATTCACTGTTATCATGGAATTTTTGAAGAGTCACATAGAAGGCAAATTGTATCCATACTTGGTATCATAAATATTAGAGTGTTAATGTAAAAGATGCAGATCCAATAATGTAACATGGTGACAACTAAATTCCATTAGGTTTGATTTATCTTTTTGTCAAGGATAATTAAAATGATAAACAAAGACCATAGGGCACCCTATATCAAAAGATATACCGTAGGGGTAAGAATAATATTATGTTCATGTTAAACTGCATCCTACCTTATAAAAAAAAAGGGGAATGGTCATAAATACACTTCAAAATACAATTACATTTTTATTCAATATTTTAAGAGAATCCCTTTATCAGCACTTCCTTGTAGCTCACTTTAGCTGTAGGATGCATGCAGAAACTTCTTGACTTGAACTATGTTTTCCCTCTTCAGACAAAACCTTATACTTTAGTGCATCTAAAACATTATGCGTGAAATAAAAATTAGTAGTCATCACAAGTGAGTCATTCAAGCATAATACACAACATTTCCAAAATTATAACTAGCTTCTTAGGCAATACAAGTTCAACACAAACTTTTTTTTAATGATCCTTTAAAAAGAGTTAGTAAAAGTTAATTTCTCAATAAAAGAATGGATGTCATACAAGAATTTTTTGGCTCATATTAACATAGATTTATAATAGAGCAAATTATGAACTTTAACCATATTAGAGAATCAACCATGAATTTGCAACATAATATAGGCTAAGACTATAACTTTTAATGGTAGAAGACTCAAAAGAATGGTCTAATAAAAAGGCAAGTGAAACACATGGTTAACAATCACTCTTGCAGCTACTTTGTGCCTTTATGGTTTACTACTCTATCTCAAACTTCAAAACACATGTTTGAGAGCTAGCATATGAAAACAATCAATCTTAAATGTTTGATTGCCTATTATTATTACTAGAAATTTCTGTCTACTATTCCCAATGATATCAAAAATTAAGTGTTAGAATTTTATACCTTTATCGGTTTTCCTACTAAACCCTCACAAAACATGAACGAAGAGACATTGCATGTAGTACTTAGATAATAGTCTAGTTTATGTGAACTATAAGTCTACAACATGTGCTTCATCCAAATCATGAAGAACTTCCTTCACCCTACAATTCTTTTCTCAACATGTGCAGAAAGTGATGCAAGGGACTGCACCATATGGTTTATAACTAAAATGTATAATAATCTTCACAACTTTAGGCTTATCAACCATTCAGCTTTAAAATATTTTAATAGCATAATATGAAATAAAACAGACTTAAAGTAGCTTTGCAAAGTTGTACTGCTTCTATGGCATCGAAGTAAATTAGTAAAATTAATATTTGAAGTTTCAAATTCTGAAAACAACTTAGGAAATGGAGACTTAAAGAGAAATGATCTCAAGCAATAATGATATCAAATGAACAAAAATATGATCTTCTACTTATCTACACAAGATTAAAAATTCAACAAAAGAACACATGAATGTCGGGAAACCATGGATACAGATTCCTTAAAGATCAAGACTTGCATGTTTGAACTATTCATTCTTTAGCCTTAGAAAGATCTCTATATCACAAGCAACAATCTGTGTATCACAAAATTAGTGTTCATCCCTTCTTTTTCTTTTTTCTCTTTTTACAATATTTACACTAATAGAGGATACAAATAACAAATCTATATCATACCAATATTAGTACTAAAAATGAAGTTGTTCAATTTTTGACTTATTCTTTTCAACAATTTTGTAGCATTCATAGGCTGGATGAGTATAGTGAAAAATCATCCTAACAAAACAGAAAAATATATTAATTATTGAATATTACAAATTGAACCTCTAGCATTATGAAAGATGATAGGCTAGGATAGTATAAAATATACATAAGCACTCTAGTAAAAAAAAGATCTTATCATTCTGTGTTCTTGGCATAAAGAAAATGAAAAATGTTAAGCAAAACTATAATGATATGATTATTAGACTTCATGTAGAGCAATTTCAAAAATTTAATAAAGGAAAGGAAGAACATAAAATCACAAAGACACAAGCTCAGGGAATAGGGGGATATTTCAGTATTGTAAGGCTCCTTAAGAAATGATTATCAATGAGGAAACATGGAATAGTAAATAAGAGAAATCCTAAAATCTCTCCTACTAATAGGAAGTAAGTAAATCCAATTGAGCCCTATGATGAATAAAATTTAACTTGCAAAGATATTGATATCTTATATCCGATCATTCTTTATAATTTATAGTTGATTTTCTCTTTATACCTTCTATAACAACCAACCACAGATTTTTCAGAACATAGGAAAAAAGAAATGAACAAATGGAACAAGAAATTAGTTCACATATTCTGGAGAAGGGCAACTGAACATTTAAAATGTAATTTTTATCGATGTAAATGGCAGATATGGACCTTCAAGGGTGTTAATAGCGATGAACTTCTACTGCAAGGTGTCGATGGCGATAGGCTTCTCCAACAAGGTCTATAGCTACTATGATGATGGGTTGGTGGTTGAAGATAGAGGACATCGTCAATGGAGAAGGGGGAGAGAGAAAAGAGAGAGTGGAGTGAGAAAGCTGAAACCACAAAGGTATTTTGGTTATTTGAATAGATTGTGTTATAAATAAAATATTAAATTTGGTCCTTAAATTTAGCTTGATTCTTAAGATCAATTTGTGTTTCAACCAGGTCTTTGTTACCAATTTTTTTTTAAAAAAATACTTCTTTATCTTTTCAAATATGTTGGGATCCTAGTTTCAAGGCTATGCTATTCTATTTTATTTTTGAACTTTAAGCCATAATTGATCCTTAAGGTTAATGATTAGTAGTGGGTTGAATTAAATGGGATTAATGACAAAGGTCATTGCATGAAACATGTTGGGAATACTTTATAAATAAAATCATAAAAATATTTTTTATTCTAATTATAGGGGAAAATTATAAGAATATTTCAAACTTCACATGACACATGGAACTACCAATTAATGTGAATTTAAATTAGTCTTAAATGCCAATTGGTCCCAAAAGAAAAGTTCCATTTCGGTGAAAAGCTCCCATAGGATTTTGTATTTTTTTAAAAAGCGGAAAAATATTGAACTTTCAGTTGGAAACTATTATTTAAAGGGTGTATTTGTTAATCTAATTATCATTGGTCATGCATAGTCATTTTTTAAATAGACCAAAAATATTTATATGCTAAAAGAGATTGTAAGCCTAATGACATCATGTATGACCTAGCAATGTCCTCTTGAAACCAAACCATGCCAATTGGCAACTGGGGTGTAGTGGGCTTGCTTCTGAAGATTTAGATTTGGTTTTAATTGCTGACAAAATAAAGACTGATTTTAATATGTCTCCTTTCACATGTAAAAAAGACATTTTTGAAAAAAAAAATTATGATTGTCAGAAGTTTGCATTCCATGCTATAAATCATATCTAATTTACAAAATGGTGGGTCCGGCAAGATGAAAGTATCCTCTATCAATATCATAGACTAATTTTTTTTGAGCACACCAAGAACAATACTAGATTTGTCCAAATTTTTAAACATAAATACTAAAATTTGAACCATTTAATAATTTGTTTAAAAGATGAGAGCCTATATTGCTCATGCAAAGCCAAGGATGCTATTGATTACTAGACTCTATCATCGTTGAAGATGTTAGATGCGTCATTCTATTGTTTCATCAAGACAACATGATAATTGTATTATTTTTTCACAATTCCATTCCGATTTTCATAATCTATTTATTTTTGGCCACACCCATTCTCATAAATTTCATTGCTCCCATTTTCCTTGAATTAAATTGAAATAATTTAAATAGGAGATAATATAATTCAAATAATTTAAATTGAATTTAAACCATCAAAAAGAAATAAACATCATAAAATCTACAGTCCAATACAAATCCAAGTAATTTGATCAGGAAAGACTTGGGCTTTCTTTTTAAAGATAAATATCAATTTTCACCGATAATGGGTCAGACTCAGGCCCATATTCGAGGAGCTCAATAAATCCTCAGTGTCTGGCCAATCCAATTTGGATTTTAACAAGGGGCCTAAATGAATCATCTCCCTCAAAAACAGTGCTTTGCCTGCAACGGTCAAATGCCCCGGAAGTTAAACGACGGCGTTTTTGTCTCCCACCACCAGCCTAAATGGTTTCGGAAAAATATAAATGATTTGATTATTTTCCCTCCCTCTCGTCTTCTTCATCAACTCCAAAACCTAGCGAGCCAGGCTTCTTGTCCAGTACTGCAAGTGCAAATTCAGGTAATGATTCTCCTTTTCCTCTTAGCGGAGAGTCATAGAAATGCAGACTTTTCGTGGACGATTGGAAATTTTCGCAATGCATAATGATTTTCTTCAATTTTTTCACGTCCTCCAGTTTTTCCTACACTGTGTTGCCGTTGGAGAATGGATCAGAAAACACTGGAAGAAGGTGGACAAAACGCTTTGAATTTTAAGTGTGTGAAGATCCTTCATGGAGCTGATAAATCTATTGCTTGTCAGACTCCAAAGAAGACTGGTGAGCCCTTACCTACCAAATCCAAGGAGGGATCCACCAAGCTTCCAGAAACGTGAGTGCCTAATTGGGGGTGAATTGGGTCCCTTGAAAAATTTTGCTTATAGGAAGTAGCTATTTGTTTTCTCTTTTCTTCCTCATCTGTGATTGAAGTGTATTTTTTGAGATTCTTTTTTCATTTTTGATTTTCTTTGAGATTTCAGACACAAGGCTCTAGCAGAGTTATTTGACCATATGAGTTGTTCATTGAGGTTGCTTCGACTGTGTAAAAAATCTGCTACCTTCCAAAATATTTGTTCCCAAGTTGAAGTTCTTGCTGCAAGGTAATTGAAACTTTTGCTGCTATTTCAGTTATATTTATCTTCTGCTTTTTCTGGTAAAAAAAAAAAAAATTCTTCTGCTTTGTTTTATTTTTCAATGTCCCTGATATAACTAATGGATCCATTGAAATGTTTTTGTATAGAATTGTGTGCTACTGCCATTTTCCCTTTGCAGAAAAGTCTCGTACACGGATCTTGCGCAGATAAAGTATATACTTCCTGAAGCCATACACATAGAGAAGGTGTTAGTACACGACAACAGAAGCTCGTGTATGAAGCCTGATTTGAAGATTACCTTGGTTTATGAGGCTGTGCTTGGACACTCGAGTGAAAATACTTACATGGCTCTCCGGCAACTTTTTAGTGCAAAGCTACTTGAGTTCTTCAATACTCATCCAGAGGTATCACTCCAATATTGTGTTATATTTTATTGTATCTGTTGTTTCTCAAGCTGTCACGACAACATTAGCAATAGTTTGTGAAAGGAAAAGGGAATTCTTTCCTATATTTTAACCAAATGGGGCGTAAGTTTTAAATATGACACTAGAGAGTTCTGTTCCTTTTGTTTTACCAAAGCTGTTCTTTTGGCACGTATATTATCTTTCTCTATATTGTTTTGGTGTGTTTTCCATCTGGTATATTTGTGATCCAAAATAAGTGAAGCAATAATCTTTTTTGATATTTTTCTTTGCTTCTTTTGTGGGCAAGAATACTGATATTCCCGAGGCTAAACTACCAGAACCTTTCCAACAAAGAACTCATAGCTTGATTTGTGAGGATTTTCCTGTAGATCCTTCAACAGTACTCTCATCACCAACTTCTGATCAAAATCAACAGCTACAAGAATGTCAGCCATATCCTTTTAAAAGGCATTTCTCAAAGAATAATGTTGTGGCAGAGACAGAAAATAATGTAGCAAGTCAAATTTCTCAGTTACATCATTTATCTGATTGCGTGGATAATGAAGGAGGTGAAGGGGACCGTAAAGGGCAGAACAAGTGTACTACTTCATGTTTGAAATCTGAGAGCACTAATAATCAGGATATGGAAAAAGGACAGCAGAATGAATCATGTTCTATGGGATTCCTATGTAGTGTTTTTAATACACCAGCACGTCTGATTTGCTCTCCACAGTCTATTACCCATGGTAGTTCCGAAAGCTCTTATCTCAAGATTGCCTCATCCACAGATATCGTAGTCACAGAGACGCCTGCTCAGTCAACACCTAGAAGATTGGTGCCCAATTCTGATGTTAAACTCAAGATTATGATCACCCAGAATTCAATTTCATGCACTAAGCAAGTAAAAAGAGTTCTCTTTTCTCAAGAAGGTGACTATGATGCTGACAAATTAGAATCAAGTAGAGATGCTTTCGACAACATTCCTGAAGTTAGTCAAGGATGCACCGAGGATTTTAATATTTCATGCACCAAGCAAGTAAAAAGAGTTCTTTTTTTGCAAGAAGGTGATTATGTTGCTGACAAATTAGAATCAAGCAGAGATGCTTTCGACAACATTCCTGAAGCTAGTCAAGGATGCACCGAGGATTTTAATATTTCTAATTCTGTTGTTCTATCCCAGAAGGTATGCCTTGTTGGCCATGCTTCTATTTTTTAATTCTTCAAGGCATGGTGTGCTTCTGAAAATTATTAGTAATTCCATGTCAATGCTTGCAATTTTATATACAACAGAAAACTTGTAAATAGAACTTTTTTTTATTTTTTATTTTTTGAAGACTTTACTCTTTAGGTGTTATTGAACAAGCATGTACTCGCTCCGGTCCTTTATATAAGTCACATTCTAGAATGTTGTTTTGGTCCTTTATATAAGTCACTTTCTCTTGGTTTTTGTAACTTTTGATGTACAATTCCAAAAATACCTTCCAGTAGATTCTGAAAAGAAGTGCAATATTTCATTTTCCAATAAAACTCTTTCCACATATTAAATCATTCTATTTTAAATGTAGGAATAAAATTGGAAAATGATTTGTTTTTAAGATAGTTTTATTATTCTAATTTTATTATTCTAATTAACTTACCTTGGTTTTGGTGAGTTAGAAGTGACTTATTCTTTTTTTGTGGTGTTTCTTGATGCTAGTATTTTGGATCTCGATCTTGGTTCATGTTAAACCCATTCTACCTTGGTCATTGCATATAAAGAATAAAATATAGTTGAGTATAGTTTGATTCGAACATCTTTGTATTATAACAAGAGAGAGGCACACACTAAACTTGCTAGCATAAAAAACAGATTTTTTTTGGGTTCTACAAATATATAGAAAATGGAGCAGTTGTATAATATAGTTTTTCAAAATAATTTGACATTTTCTTTTATAAAAATAGAATTATTTTTTTATATTATTCTATAAATTAGATACACTTTCCCATGCATTGTATGAAATTTGAAGAATGAGGTGCATTGTTTATGACTCATGAATAGCGTGGTTTCATAAAATTTTATTTTATATATTGATTGATAGGTGCCTTTTCTGGGGGATTTCTCAGTATCAAAAGGGCTCATGGAAAAGGAAAACAGCTCTTCATAGTAGAGAATAGAGATGATGCTATATGTTGTGATTGTTGGCTCCTTTTTATTGTAAATTGACATCAAGGGTTCTATTAACTGCCCTTTGTTTTAGTTCTTGCTCTTTCTTTATTTAACTTTTTGTTCTCATTTTTTGGCGCTGTATATGGTAGATTTTACCATGTATTAAACAGCAAAAAGTATTCTGTGCGCCTGTGGTAACACATATAACTGAACTCATCTTATAAGATTGCTGGGTATTGCACGTCCAAACTCATCAGCCTTTTTGGGGGAGGAATCCAGCCCCCATCCTCCCCCGGCAACCTTTTAAACTAATTACTAAAAGATACATGCATCTCCATTATATTCATCTTTAGTATGGATACATTTTGAAATTCGACTAATGTAGTGACTGGTGAGAGTTTGGAATTAACTTTGATGTATTGGCAATGAGGAAGCACGATACCAATCTGCTGAAAATTCTTGATGTACTAGTTGGCCAAGATTTGATCAAGTTTAGTGCTCTTGCCCCAATTTTTTTTTTCCTTTTGGTTTTCTGGTTAATTTTACATCTCTTTAATGAGTTATCTGTGGTATCATGTGCTATGCTTTTCGTATGCTTGTCATCTGGATTCAGGAACTTGGTTATATCGGATCTGGATTCTCATTACAGGTGGCACCTCGCCTTGATATTTCCCATGAAAATACGAATCAGACTCAAGGTGGTTCAACAACGTGGCAGCAGATTCCTTCACCGTTGCTTGGCCTTTTTGATGTGATATATTCTATATTTTGTGCTGTCAAATTCTCTCCAATCACGAAAGAGGAGCTCCTGCACAAGATAATAATGAATAGTTTAGATTTTGTTGAGATGAGTATGTATTGAATGTGACAATAAAACAAGTAGCTTCTAATTGCGTTTCAGTGTCTTAGCTATGAGTGATTAACTCGGTCGTCTCTACAGGAGAAGCTGAAGAACAGATTAATTTTCTTGAAAAGGTAGTGCCAGATTGGATCTATAGGAAGTTGGGCCCTAGTGGAGGTATTATGTACTGGTGAGTCTAATTTGCATGTACCAAACATGGAAGCGGAGTGGACTAAATCATTATCAGATGCCGAATTATGTTCCTTAACTTTGTGAATTTTCTTATCTTTGAAATTCGGTTTTGATTACATAAAACGATATATCTGTGTGTCGTTTTTGTTTAATCACATGCATACAAATTATTTTTCAATAGTAGTGACAGGACATGGGGCTGGGGGATATCGTTAGATTTGCATGTCTTGCATGAACGATAGGTGCTGGTGTCTTTTTTAGGTAACATCCTGAATCAGAGTTCTTCTGTTCCAAGTTTAAGTTGCGATAAACTGAAGATGACGGCGTTCATAAAAAAAATAAAAGGGAAAATGAGAACCTTTTCAAATTTTTTAGATGATTCAAACTACTATGCCATGCCATGCCCCCCAATTAGTCTACTTGTCCTGTCCACATGGCTCGTAGAGGAGGTGATTTTTAGGATCCATCCATAGCCTTAGCTTTAGCAGCACATTATGTTGCTATCAATTTTTTTTATTTTTGAAAAATTACACTACATTAAAATTGGTTTTCATTTTTAACTTAATTATTAATTTTTCTTTTGAACGTTTTATACTATTATATCTGGACAGTGGCCTGACTATGTGGACTTTGCAGTATTAAGGAGGTATCAGATTTGGAGTCTGTTCGTTCAAGGCTATCTAGCAATAGTATCAAGGCCTAGCGACTAGCGTGTGAAGGCTTCTGTTGGCTTATGGTCTCGAGTGCAAAATTGTCGCGTTCCTGGACTTCTGCAAAGAGTTACAACAGATTAAGAATTATTGCTCTTATTTAGGTAAAAAGAGGTTGTGAAAGAATTTGAATGGGAGAATGAAATTTCAGAAGCCATTCAAGGCATTTGCCCGTAAAACAATTTCAGTTTTTGGAATAGAATTATACAAGATCATGTGTGGCATTGCTTTCGTCATTTTTTTCCTTTGATAATAAGACAAAATATTAAGAGTAAAACGATTACATTGTAAACCCAACATTCATCCAAGTAAACCAGACGAGATTGGATAATATTCATTGTTAGGGCAGACACGCTGGTAAAAATTGGTGAAAAAATAAGACGATTATTAATTGGATTTTTTTAACTGACAATGAGATGGATCATTAATTTACTCTTTTGAGTTCAATGTATGATTATGACTGAATATTAACACTTAATTTAGATTTAGATTATGAAATATGAAATTTGTTACTGATATATTTTTTAATTTTTATGAAGTTTTTTAATATATAAAATTAATATATTGCTTTCGTTCCTATCCGCTTGACCTCGGTTTTTTTTGCCCTTGGTTGGACCGTAAGGTATAAATTACAATCTTAATTAGTTGAATTACTATCCATTTTGTGCTTACGGGCTTGGGTAAGGAATCAGGACCCAGCCCAGCCCCGCTTGATACATGACTGCTTTAATTTGTCGCACTGGTTTATATTCCGCCAATGAATAATTGAATATACACTGATCGAACGGTCAGATTTATAGGGCAAGTGACACCGAAGCGCGAGTGGGGGAGAAAATGAGTTCAAATCAGATAAAGTACGTGTGAGATTTCAAATCGATTTATTTTTGCCGTGTTCTAAGTGTTTTGCACTTTCGCGCTCTCTTTCTTCTACATCCTTAAAATCCAAAGGGAATACGACGCAGCTTCGTGGACGCGTGTTCGCTACTTCCTAGAATTGACGTTCAATCATGACCAACCTGCAGCCAAAAATAGGGAATCAACCTTCCATTCTTCCCCAGACTTGTGAAATCTCTTCTTGTTTAACTTTACGGGTCTTCATTTTCAGGCTTTCAGTCTAGTGAGAGATTACTTGCGCAAGGATCGCCGTTCAGATGAGGAGACCTTCAATTATTATTATCAGATCTCAGTCCAACCCTTTGCTCTTTCCTTTCCTGCGGTGAGATTTATTCTTGCTTAATTCTACGCATCTGCCATTTTTAAGCTTGGTCTGTGAACTGTAGCTACTTTACGACATCGATCTGAGTGGCTAAAGGCTAAGCACAACGCGGATCTCATGGCACAGCGATCGCTGTCTTCTTCCATCAACTACAGATGGACTTATGATGTGTTTCTTAGTTTTCGAGGTGAAGATACCCGTTTAGGTTTTGTTGGTCATCTCTATGATTCTCTGCGTCAGAGGGGAATCCAGGCCTTCATAGATGACGAATCCATCAGGATTGGCGAAGAAATCACAGAGTCTCTTTTCAAAGCCATACAAGAATCCAGGATAGCGATCATAGTTTTCTCCGAGAACTATGCATCCTCAACTTTTTGTCTCGATGAACTAGTCCAGATTCTTCAATGCTTCGAAGAACAAGGTCGATTGGTTTATCCAGTATTTTATTATGTGGATCCTTCGGATCTGCGAAATCAAAGAGGGAGTTATGGGAAATCATTGGATCTGCTTGAGAAAAGATTCAAGGATGACAAGCAAAAGCAAAAGGTGCAAAAATGGAGGTTGGCTGTGTCCAAAGCAGCTGATTTAAAAGGCTGGCATCTCAAACCTGGGTAACTATCTTCACTTGTTATTTGTTTGGGTATTGTTTTTCGTTCGCCGGGAGAGTGACAAGTATTGGTAAAAAAATTAATGTTAAATTAAAAATTTCAGTATTAAAATATGAGGAGAAAGAATGTTGAATTTAAGATGTTGAATTTAAGAATTGAGTGTTGAAAAAAATACTGACTTGATATTAACTACTGATTCTGACTTGTCATTCTTCCTATTTATATCCAACAATTAATGGGCAAAGGCAGACCTTATCATCATCGGGAATTTAGTATGTATGGTTGCCATGATCATTGGGCTTTTTTTTTTTTTTTTTGAAAGAATAGATATAACTGTTTCTCAAAAACAAAAAAAAATTACATATATGTCCCACGTAGGATACTCTGTACATAAAATGTCTTCTAATTTTTTTTTATTTCTAAATATAAAAGGTTGTCAACACTTTTTTTTTAATAAATAGATCATTATATCCTTATTACATTAAAAAGAAAAAAATATAATTACTCTCATTAATTTACTTTAAAAAAAGAGATTAATTTTTTATTTATAATAATTAGAAATAAAATTGAAATGTTACTGTGTTTTTAAGTAGATAATTATTTTTTATTGATTTACGTAATTCAATTAAAAACATGTTATGTATAGGGATGGAGGGAGTATTTACTAGCAACTAACAAGTCCATAAATTTGTTAAAATAGTCTCAAGTCCCTGAAAATTGAAAGTTGGTTGTGGTTAATTTCGCTGGTAAAGTGTCGCATGTCCTTGTCCTTAATTAATGTTGATCGGTGTTTACTGATTGTTGACAATCGTTGATAGTTTAAAAAAAAAAATGTTTTATCAAACTATTAATGCTTTAATATTTGTAAATCAAACATCATAAATTTGTGCATAAATTTTCAAAATTTACAAGTCAAAGCTATAAATAAAAGAATTTTTGTAGATGTAATCCATGCTATAAGATCAAACTTCTTACAATTAATATTAATATTAATTGTAAATATCTTACAATTAATTTGAATTTTATTCATAAATTTGCAATAGTTGACTTGCAAATATTAAAGTATTAATATTTCAATAAAAATATTTTAAAAATTCTAAAAAAAATTGTTTGTGATTGGTCAATGGCCACCTGTCAATCATAGGCTGGTGGCAGTTGGTCAATGCCAGTAAACTTTAGTCAAAGGAGGATAATCTAAGGGCAATTGTGTCATTTTATAAGAACAATTAATTACATCAAAGCCACAAGAAACTTGAAAGTATTTTAACAAATTTGTAGGTCTTATTTAACATCTTCAGGAGACATTACTCCATACTTTAGTCATGGGAAAGGATCTTAAATTAGGTGATTTTCATGAGGTAATATTGATAATAAAATGTAGGCTTGACCAGAAGAAAATTCTTTTGATTCTTGCTGATGTTGATGAATTGAAACGGTTAAAAGCACTAGCTAGAAGTTGTGATTGGTTTGGTCCTGAAAGTAGAATTGTCATTACAAGGAATAAACAGTTATTAGTGACTCATGATGTTAACAGCATTTATAATGTCAGGGAAACTTTTTCTGTCAGTAGTAATAGAAAGTTAAAGCACTTGCATATTTAATTATTGAAGTGAAGAATGAAACTTTTTCTGTTAGTAGTAATAGAAAATTAAAGCTGACGAAGTTTCATTTTCTAAAATTCTCATTATAATTTTTTGTTTGACTAAAAGTGAACTTCTTATGAATTGGTCAGGATTGCAAATGAACGAGAATGTATTACAAAGATTATTAGCGAAGTTTTTTCTAGGGTTAATCATGATCCCTTAGACATTACTCGTTATCTAGTTGGACTTGTGCCTCGAGTGAAAGAAGTGATCTCACTTTTAGAGCTTTGGTCTACTAAGAAAACTAAAATGGTAGGGATTTGGGGAGTTAGTGGAATTGGTAAATCAACAATTGTAAGAGCCTTGTGTAATTTGATAGCTAATAATTTTGAAGGAGTATGCTTCCTTTCTAATGTAAGAAAAGAGTCCCAAATGCCAAATGGTTTGGCACATCTTCAAGAGAAATTACTCCTTAAATTAGTCATGGAAAAGGATCTCAAATTGGGTGATTTTCATGAAGGAATACCAATAATAAAACGTAGGCTTTGCCAGAAGAAAATTCTTTTGATTCTTGATGATGTTGATGGATTGAAACAGTTAGAAGCACTAGCTGGAAATTGCGATTGGTTTGGTCTTGGAAGTAGAATTGTCATAACAACAAGGAATAAACAGTTGTTAGTAGCTCATGATGTTAATAGAATTTATAATGTTCGAGAATTAAATGATGAGGACTCTCTTCAATTGCTTAGTTGGTATGCCTTTAAAAAGGAGAATGTGGAGTCTGACTTCTTAAAGGTTTCCAATCGTGCAATACAATATTGTTGTGGCCTTCCATTAGCTATAGAAGTGTTGATTTCTAACTTGCGAGGTAAAGGAGTCAATGAATGGCACTGTGCATTAGATCAATGTGAAAGAAGTCAAGGAGGACCAGTTTTGGAATCCTTTAGATCAAGCTATGATGCTTTAGGAGAAATTGAGAAAAACATTTTCTTGGACTTGGCATGTTTCTTCAAAGGTGAAAATTTAAGAAAAGTCAAGGGTATGTTGCATTGTTTACATGAAATCCAACCAGACTACATTATTGGAGTCTTGATTGATAAAGCCCTCATCAACATTGAAGGAGATCGAGTGGGAATGCAAGGTTTGATAGAAGATATGGGTAAAATGATTGTTCGACAGCAATCACCTGGTGAACCTAGTGAACGAAGTAGGTTATGGTACTACCAAGATATTCTTCATGTTTTAAAACGAAACACGGTAAGATCCAACAATATGTGAATTATGTTTTTTCTTCTTTAAAACTTACAATATGATTTTTACGTGTCTAAATTCAAAATTTATTGTGTGCTATTCATGTTGAAAGGGAACTAATAAAGTTGAAGTCATAATTCTAAACCTACCAGAAGGTAGTGAAGTTCAAATAAAATGGAGCAGAAAGGCATTCATGAAGATGGAGAATCTTAAAATGCTTGTGATAAAAAATGTAAGCTTTTCTAAATGCCCCAAATATCTCCCAAATGGCTTAAGGTGGTTGGAATGGAAGGGCTATCCTTTCAAGGTTTTGCCATATAATATTTGCTCCACAGAACTTGTTTATCTTGACTTGTCTTACAGTAATTTTGAATCACTCCAACCATTTACAAAGGTATACACGTATAACTAATACTTGTTATATTTCACCATGGTTTATTTGCCTAACTTTCTAAAGAATTTTTCATTTTTTAATTTTGCAGAAGTTCCACAGTTTAAGTTGTATGAACTTTAGAAATTGCAAATTTCTACAACAAACACCAAATTTTTCTGGAGTTTCTAATTTAAGAGAGTTGTGGCTTGATGATTGTACAAATTTAATTGAAATACATCATTCAGTTGGAGGTTTAAATAAATTGAAGGAATTGAGTGTCATGCGATGCAATAACTTGAAGATTATGCCACATGACCTTAGGTTGACATCTCTTGAGCGTCTCAGTCTCTTTGGTTGTTCAAGCCTTCAAAGTTTCCCAGAGATATCAGTCAATATGAAAAATATGCACACACTTGATTTAGAGAGGACTTCTATTACTGAGTTGCCACCTTCAATTTGCAATCTCATTGGACTTGAAACCTTGATCATAGAGGAATGTCCTAATCTTGAGCAACTGCCAGCTGGCATTTGTTTGTTGCCAAAGCTTTGGACACTAAACGCAAATTCTTGTAAAAGAATGAGGCATTTCAAGATGTATGATGTAGGAGAAGAAGCAGACTTATATTGCTATACATTGTCTTTGAAATTGAAACGTGTTTGTTTCTCAAATTGCAATTTGTCAGAGGACTCCCTTGCTCTTTGCCTATCTTACTTTACTAATATGACATATTTGGATCTAAGTTCCAATTATTTTACAACCCTTCCAGCATGCATCAAAGAATGTCACCATTTGAGATATCTTTTACTAAATAATTGCAAGCGACTTCAACATATTGAGGACATGCCACCAAACTTGGAAAGATTCAGTGCCGTATGTTGCATGTTATTGACTAGGTCATCTAAAAGCAAATTATTGTATCAGGTCTCTCTGTTACTTCCCTCCCGCTGCATATATAAAATTATCTCCTTTTTTTTTCATACATCTTATTTATCATTTTTCTTGTATGCAATTGCTAGGCACTCAGCTTGCAACCTGGGAAAAGAAACTTTATTTTGCCTGGAGGAAAATTGCCAGAAAATCTTGACAAATATGGTAGGGAAAGCTCTGTGTCTTTTTGGGTTCGTGATGTGTTACCGACAGTTTTTCCGTGGATCCTTGTTAAAGATCATGATGATTTTCTCTCCAATTGTGCATTCCTAGTGCACATCAATAACACCAAGGTAGATATATCTTATGAGTGGCTTTTGTTATCAACAATGAAAATGGGTCATTTACATATATGTGATCTACAAAGCATGATTGGAAAGGCTAAACTCAGCCATGCATATAAATGGAATCATGTGAAGATTTCCATTAAGAGAAAGACACAAAATATAAAAAGTAAAAGTGAAATTCATTTTGCGCTTCATGTCTACAAGCTACAAAATAACTCAAACACCATCCGATTCATGGACCCTAGAACATATGATGATTGCAACCCATGGAAAAGAGTACAAAAACCACAGAATTGTGAAGAACTTGAGGATGGCATGCCTCACCTAGGTTTGGTCTCTCCTTTCCCTTCGTCTTGTTTTATATTTTTTTTTACATATATTAAAATATACTCTCTTTGATCTTATTTAAAAGTTATTTCCAACATTAAAGATGATTTGAACAAGGAATACGAACATTTTTGTCATTTGGCAACACCTCTCTTTGCAACAATTCTAAAACTGTTATTTAGTGTGAATAAGTAACAATTTTTCATGTGTTGCTATTGATTTTTACTTGAAACAATAAATATTTTGCAACAAATAAAAATTATTTCCTAAAGTGGAATTGAAAATAGTTTTCAATTGTTGAATTAAAAATTTCAAATAATCAATATAAAAATTAGGATAAATGAATAAATTATTCTTTTAATTGTAGGTCCAGTAGTACTATTGACCCTAAATTTATTTATTATGTAAATTGTTCCATCAATTTGAAAACGTTGCAATTTGGCTCTTGCCGTTAATAAAAGTTAACTTTTATTTTTAGTTAACTAAAAACATGATAGAGAAGGACATAAAAAATGATAGAAATGATGATCAAAATTTTTTTGGTATTTTTCATAAATTTTTGGATCATTGTTTGTAATTTTTGAGTCTTTGATTATAATTTTTCATCATTTTCTATAATTTTGAAATCTTTTTGTCATTTTTTGGTTAATTAATGATAAAAATAAAATTTTGTTAACAACATGGGCAAGATTATATTGTTTTTAAAAGTTGAAAGAAAAATTTGTATAATAAATAAGTTCAGGTCTTTGATATCACTAGAGTTAAAGTTTGCAAAGTAATTTGTCATTTACCCTAAAAGTTATTGCCTACAAAAATAAATTTATTGCAACATTTGAAAATTATTTTCTATTACAGAAGTTTTTTTTTTTGGCAACAAAGAACTATGACCTATTGTTTCCCCATAGAAGAAACATTCGCCATCTTTTTTTTTTTGGATGATTTTTATACATTTTTATTAAATTTATTTATTACTTAGAGTACTTTAGGAATTACTTTCAAAATTATCTGTATATATAATGGCTACTACATGATAGAGACGTTGATAGGGTGGTTTGAGTTATCTATTTCTTTTACAAGAGGCCTAAGGTTTGAATCGGAGGTGTGGAAGGAATATTGAATTTTGTCTACCTAATGTTTACACCACAATTTTTAATTGTTACTTAGAATTTAAATCATTTAAATTGTAATTGGTAAATTTTTGTGAAGTTTTTTTTTTTAAAAAAAGAAAGAAAGAGAGAGAAGATTTTATTATATATTATAAAAGAATAATAAAATGAGTAAAAATACCAGAAAAGAACTTTAAGTTCACCAATTCTAACTTTAGAGGATTTAAATGTTTGTTACTTATTTCTATCAAAAAGCAATATTTTAAAATTGTTGCAATTGGTTGACGAGAAAACTATGTTTATTTTGATTCAACATACAATTTTTGCAGACTTGAGAGTTAGAAAAATAATTACCCTAGATAACAGGTAATATTGAAATATGCAATAGTTAAAAATATATTTGCACCAATTTTCATAACTATAACAGTTTTAAACTGTTTTTATAAAAAAAATATTGTAGTGAAGGATCCGAATTCAATCAAATCGACATAATCAAGATCACCACAAGCGATCAATTTTGTTTGCCCTTCCTCTTTTTACATGTATTATTATGCTGCCATTGAATTTAGTTAAATTCATGTGATTGTTTTTATCATTTTTAAACCAGATACTTTTTTCTTTTAAAACAAGTTATTTTGTGTTTTTATATTAAGTTTCAAATTTAATATTGAGTATTTTATATATTTATAGATCTTACAAATCTATACGTAACGACAATGTTCACAACGGTAAACAATGCACCTTGATATTTGGTCATCTAGTGAATCAAACTATATATTAAGTGTTCAACTTTGTAAAATTTTAAAATCATTTTTATTCGATAATTAACTATAATCTCTCCTATAGTGGCCAAGAAATAAAATTGGAGTCCCTCCTTACCACTTTTATCTTCACTTTATATATAAACATGCACAAATAAAAATAAAATTTTTTTAATTTTCTTTAAAATAAAAATTTTATTAATTATCATTGATCAAGTAATCATTGGATGATCCATGCCCTTTATCAAAACTGTGATGATTTTAAAATCTCTGCCTTCGATCACTCATGCAAGTTGACTTGTTTATATCTGTAAGTCAAAATTTCTAACACAAACATCTTGATGTACTTGTCAAGACATAGATACAAGGATGGCCAATCTCCATGAGCGAGCGTACCCATCCAGATGGACCTATGATGTGTTTTTGAGTTATGGAGATGATTATGGATCAAGCTTTGTTAGTCGTCTCTGCCATTGCATGTGTGCCAGAAGAATCCGTGTTTTGCCTAATGATGAATTCCTCACCCCTAGTGTGGAAGAATTCAATGCAATGGAAGAATCCAGGACAGCTATCATAATTATCTCCGAAAACTATGCATCCTCGACATCTTGTTTAAATAGCCTTGCAACCATTCTTGAGTGCTTCAGAAAAGAATGTCGATCCGTTTACATGATATTTTATAACATGGAGCCACCAAAGTTGCAATATCAAACAGGTAATTGTGAAGTAGTATTTGCTATGCTTGAGGAGAAATTAAAACACAACAAACAACAAGTGCAACAATGGAGGTTGGCTTTGTCCGAAGTAGTTTCAAGAGGCGGATACTATTGTTTCAATCCCAGGTATCTCCTCACCCTTTTCCATAGTTTTTCTCCTTTCTATTATTTGGCCATTACTTTACCTATTACTCATTACTTACTCAAGGGGCCCTTACCTCATCAATTGGATACATCACATAGAATTTGATAATATGACTTTTAAAATTTTGATATATTATATATAAATATAGATTATGTATACATATAGATTTTGATTCTAGCACTAAATAATTCTAATAAGCATTATTCTGCTTTAATTACGTGGGAATATAGATGCTTAGCTTGGTGGCAGTTATATAGTATTCTTGGTTGCTTTCAAAATGAGTTGAATGACAAACATAAAAACAGTAATTCTGTAAATGAAAAAGTCTTTTCATGTGTTTGAATAATATTTGATAAAAATTTAATTACAAATATATAATATAATATAATATAATATAATATAATAAATCAATATTATATGTCTTGTGTTGCACAAATCAAACCCTGGGCAGATTCCCAAAAGGAAATGGAGATTATAGTTGCAAGAAAAAAAAATAGAAAATGACTGTATTTAAAATATTTTTCAATGTTTATTCCCAAAAAAATGCAAAATTATTTTTTATATTTTTTATAATTTTAAAAAGTTTAGGCACAGATAACTGAACAATCACCGTATGCCCAATAACTATCGATTATGAAAACACCGGGCAAGGGAAAAAAAAAAAAAAGAACCCTTTTTCTTGCATGCTGCTGTTTTCTTATCATACGAATCAGATGCTAAATATAGACATCTTTTTCACATAGATTCAAATCTTGTTTTGTTCTGTGAGGATTAGCTTTTTCTGCTAGACTCAATCCTATTAGTAAAGCAACACACTTTGTTATGTAGTTTAATTAATAACTAAGGAAAATATATTTGTAAGTCTTTATAGTTTTCCTTAATTTTAAATTAGGCCCCTGCAATTTGTCTTGTTTTAATTGAACCTTTATAATTTAATCAATTAAATTTTTTAATCCTTAAGGGTTAAAATCCTTAAATTTTTCCAATTTTCCTTTTAAAAAAATAAAGTTAAGAAATTTTATATTTTTATTAGATGATTTTATAACTTTAGAATTAATTACATAATTTTTATTTATATAATTATTTTTTAAATATTTTTATATGTATAGAATTTTCATATAAAAATGTAAACAGTGTATTAATTTTTTTTTCAATTTTGGCTAAAAATATTAAATTAAATTTTCTATAAACTTTAAGAGTATTTTTGTTTTGGAAAATTTAATAATTTATTATTAACTTTAATTTTTAGGGGTTAATATATATAATAGATCAAATAATAAGGGTTTGATTAAAGTAAAATAAAATATAAGGACCTAATTTAAAATTGAGCAAAACTATATGGACCATCAGATTAATTTTTCCTAATAACTATACATGTCTATATTAAAAATTTATTTATCACTATAATGACTTTGGTATTTTTTTAATAAATGTAGCTGAATCCAAGATTGGGTTACTTTATACACACACACACATACAGTTTTACGAAAGTTCCCATTTTTTAATTTGTATGTCAACAGTGCAATTCATCCTTATTGGGAGAAATATTTTATTTTATTTTATTTTATTTTTTGGGTTGTGGGGGCGCATAGCTTTCTTTTCTAAAAGTACTATGTCATAAATTTTTGTTTGACTAAAAAGTGAATTTCTTAAAAATGGCTCAGGAATATGGCAGAAGATAAGTTTATTCAGGGGTTCATTAATGCAATCTCTTCAAGTATTAATGCATTTCCATTTCGCATTTGGGATAATTCAGTGGGACTTGAGTCTCGGGTACAGGAAATAATCTCGCTTCTGGATGTTGGGTCTAATGAGGAAGTCAAAATGGTAGGAATTTGTGGAATTTGCGGAATAGGTAAATCAACAATAGCAAGCGCTGTGTGTAATTTCATTGCTCATCATTTTGAAGATTTATGGTATTTTTCTCCTATATCAGAGGAGCACCGGTTTTTGAATGATTCGCCGTTTTCGGTTCGTCTTTATGAAAAAGCCAGGGGCAAACGTTTCAGTTTGGATGATTTCCATGGGATAATAAGACAACCTTGGTTTCGACAAAGGAAGGTTCTCGTAATTTTGGATGGTGTTGAAGGATTGGATCATTTACAAGCAGTTAATGAAGGATGTGATTGGTTTGGTTGCGGAAGCAGGATCATTATTACGACAAGGGATACACAGTTGTTAGTAAGTCATGGTATTGAAAAAATTTATGATGTCATGAATTTAAGTGATGATGAAGGCTTTTCAAATGCTTTCCTGGACTGCTTTTAAAAAGGACAATGTGGAATTTGATTGCATGGACGTTTCGAAACGTGCAATACTTTGTTCAGGTGGCATTCCGTTAGTTTTGAAGTTGATGGGCAATTACTTAGGTAATAAAAGAGCATGTGCATGGAATCGTGTAATGAATGAGATGGAAAAAGACCCAACGTGGGTGCTTCGGCTCTCCAGTGAATTCAGACTCAAGGAGGAGCAGCTAAAGGAGTTTACTGGCTTTATGAAGGGGAAAGAACCTCAATCAATTCACTCATCAACGGATAAGGGTACTAAAAGAAAGAGAGAGAGGGAAGGTACTGAAAGAGAAGAGACACAAGTTGAGGGGAAGAAGTGCCATGCTTGAAACATAACCCAATCAAATGTCAAAATTCAACGGTCAACATGGTCTGAAAAGCTTGTTGATCATGCAACTATTCCTTTTGTCTTGTTTATGCATGCTACTGTTCTTTCTTGTGTGATAATGAACAGTTCAGATTTTGTTGTGACCATAATGCAAGTAGCTTCTAATATTGCATTTTATTGTCGTAAGTATATTGAGTGACTCCTAAATTTAAGAAGCTTATAGAAAAATGTTTTTACTGAATAATACTCTTTATTGGATCCATTAAATCTGGCTACAAATAAACAAACACAAAATTTGTATAGCCCATAACCCAGAACAAACCAAGAAACATGCCGAATAGCAAGTTGGCCCAAATGCAAATGGCCTAAGCCTATGTAAAACTATACAAGACTAATCCAAATAATAAACAATATCCATTATATATATATATATATATATATATAACCAACATCCAGAGATACCGTGGCATTAATCAATACTTTCAACTGAGCTCAGGAGCGGATTGATTTTCTTGAAAAGGTGGTATTGCACAGATGGTAGCAATTTGCATCCCTTAAGTATTCTTTCAGGTTTTGATTTTTGAAACTATATATAAAAAAATATTACTTAAGAGAAGACAATCCTTTATATAATTTTCAAATTTTTAAAGGATTAGTTTTATAACTGCTGGCTACAGGCACTCCTTAGACCGAAAAAAAAAAAAAAAAGGTGCTGCTCCATTGGATTTACAGGAAGTTGCACCAGCGGAGTAACTCATGGTCATATGGCAAAGTATAATATTTCATAATTGCGTGAATATAAATTTGTAACTTTGAAATTGAGTTTTGATTAAAGAACATGTCAAATTTAATTAGTATGTTGGTTTTGTTGATTCAGTATATTCTTGCGCATGCATATTGTTATGCTTGGATGAACCACGACGCAACGGCCATGCAGCCTCAGGTTATATGGAAGACTTATTGTGGAAAAGAAAAATTTTTTGGTCAAAACTTGTGCAAATTAAGTGTTCATTTTTTTAATCACACTATTACAGAAATGAGATTTAGTAGCATGTATTTTGTAGCAATAAAAAATAAAATGCCACTAACATAAAAGTCCAAACAGAGAGGTGGCATTTCTTATTTCAAATGTCATCATTTATAAATTATTTTTTTACTTATAATTTTAGTAAATAATAAGAGGTGGCATTTTAAAAAGTGCAAAACGCCACCTCTCTTTTTTTTATTAAATTAATATTTTTTTCACAATCAAAGCTAAAGAGGTAGCATTTTTAATTGAAAACGCTACCTCTCTATTCTATTATTGATTTTAACATTTTATTTTATGATATTAAATAATTATTTTATTATAATTTATTTAATTAGTAATTTTAATTAATATATCTATTATTTAATAAGGAAAAAAGAGAGATGGCATTTCCAAACTTGAATATGCCACCTCTCCTCCTTTTTCAACATTTTATTATAAGCTAAAATATTTATTATAATTCATTTAATTAATATTATTTATTAATATGTATTATTATCTAATCATTAGAAAGCAGAGAGGTGGCATTTCTTCAACTTAAAATGCCACCTCTCTGCCCTGTTATTAATTTAATATTTTATTCTATCAAATTAAACAATTATTTATTATAATTTGTTAAAGAAATAATTTTAAATAGTATATCACATCATTTAACAAATAAAATAAGAGAGGTTATGTACTTAAAAATTTAATTCTCGATACTCACTTATTGATTTAAAAATTTATTTTATCATATTAAAAAATTATTTTGTTATAAGTCAGTTATTAAGTATTTATAATAAATATATAATTATATTTAAAAAATAATTGAAGAGAAGTGGCATTTCCAAACATGAAAATGCCACCTCTCTTCCTTTTTCAACATTTTATTATGAGATAAATTGTTATTCATTATAATTTATTTAATTAATATTAATTATTAATATGTATTATTATCTAATAATTAGAAAGTAAAGAGGTGACATTTTTTTAGTTTGAAAACACCACTTCTATACCCTATTATTGATTTAATATTTTATTCTATCAAAATAAATAATTATTTATTATACTTTGTTAAAGAAGTACTTTTAAATAGTATATTATATCATCTAATAAATAAAATAAGAAGGCCACGTGTGTGAAAATTTCATTTTTGATGCTCTCTTACTGATTTAAAAATTCCTTTTATCATATTAAAAAATTATTTTATTATAATTTAGTTATTAACTATTTATAACAAATATATAATAATATTTAAAAAATAATTGAAGAGAGATGGCATTTCCAAGTTATAATTTAATTATAATTTATTTAATTGATACTAATTATTAATATGTATTATTATCTAATAATTTAAAAGCAGAGAGGTGGCATTTCTTCAGCTTGGAAATGTCACCTCTCTGCCTTCTTATTGATTTAATATTTTATTCTATCAAATTAAATAATTATTTATTATAATTTTTTTAAAAAATAATTTTAAATAAAATATCACATTATTTAATAAATAAAATAAGAGAGACTACATTTGCTATGCTTGAAAATACCATTCTTTATGCTCTCTTACTAATTTAAAAATTTGTTTTATCATATTAAAAATTATTATATTATAATTTACTTATTAATTATTTATAACAAATATATAATAATATTTAAGAAAATAATTGAAGAGAGGTGGCATTTCAAATTTGAAAAGCCACCTCTCTTCCTTTTTCACTATTTTATAATTTTTACAAGTTAAAATTTTATTTTATTCTAATTTATTTATTTAATATTAATTATTAATATGTATTATTATCTAACAATTTAAAAGTAGAGAGGTGACGTTTCTTCAACTTGAAAACGCCACCTCTCTGCCCTATTATTAATATATTATTTTATTCTATCATATTAAATAATTATTTATTTTAATTTTTAAATAAATAATTTTAAATAGTATATCATATCATTTAATAAAAAAAATAAGAGAGGTTAAATTTATTGTACTTGAAAATTTCATTCTCGATACTTTCTTACTGATTTAAAATTTTTTATCATATTAAAAAATTATTACATTATAATTTATTTATTAAGTACTTATAACTAATATATAACAATATTTAAAAAATAATTGAAGAGAGGTGGCATTTCCAAACTTGAAAATGCCACCCATCTTCCTTTTTTAATATTTTATTATAAAATAAAATATTATTTTATTATAATTTATTTAATTAATATTAATTATTAATATGTGTTATTATCTAACAATTAAAAGCAGTGAGGTGACATTTCTTCAACTTAAAAGCACCACCTCTCTGCCCTGTTATTAATTTATTATTTTATTCTATCACATTAAATAATTATTTATTATAATTTGTTAAATAATAATTTTAAATAGTATATCATATCATTTAATAAATAAAATAAGAGAGGTTAAATTTATTGTACTTGAAAATTCCATTCTCGATACTTTCTTACTGATTTAAAATTTTTTATCATATTAAAAAATTATTTCATTATAATTTACTTATTAAATATTTATAACTAATATATAATAATATTTAAAAAATAATTGAAGAGGGGCGGCATTTCCAAACTTGGAAATGCCACCTCTCTTCCTTTTTCGTTATTTTATTTTTATATATATAAGTTTTAAATATTATTTATTTAATTTGAAATATTAAAAAATTATTTAAATGAGAGAGGTGGTGTTTCCATGTGATGGAAATGCCACCTCTCTCTTCAAAAATTTTTTATCAATGAGTTTAATTTTTAAAAAAATTAGAAAGATGGCGTTTCTTCCATTTAGAAATGCCACCACTATGAATTTTAATTTTTTTAAAAAAATTGTTGATAGTTTTTAACTCTTATTTAAATTTTGAAACCCTAAAGTTTTTCATCTTAATCATTCTCTTTGTCCAACTGCTCATTCTTCTCTCTCATAACCCACAAGTTATCTATTCTCTAATTGTTGAAGCTGCTCTCATCTTTTGCAGCTGAGGTCGCTTGTATGTATATACTAATAACAGGTTTTTTTTTTCATTTTTATTACCTCTTGTCTACCTATATATATATAAATGGATCTTTATGGTTTTGTTGTTGTTTATCTTAAGTTGACAATTTTTCTTTCCATTATTGAAGGGTTTTTATTTTAATTTGCTACTAAGCATATTTGTTGGTAAAATAATTCTCTAAGTATAAATCTTTATTCAAATCTAGGGAACAAACAGTAAGATTTTAATCTTTGTGCTTTCAATGATAAATGATTTGGTTTTATCAAATTTTAAACTTTTAAGAAGGTAATGATGATAATCTTTATTAATCATTAAGGAAGAAACTTGTTAAACATTAGTCATAATTTTTTTTTCAATTTTATTGTTTATTTATTTTTGTTGTAAATATTATTTTTTACAACTATATTATAAAAATTGATGATAAACCTTATTATATCTCTTAACTAATATTTAATTTATATTTTTATTTATCTTTAATTTTTATGACCTTGCTAAATTTATTGTAATTTATATAATATGAAATTGATTATTTATTTTTGTTAATTATATGATTAAAATTTATTGTATAAATTAATTGTGTATTTATTAAAAAAATTATGTATATGAATTGATAGGTATATAAAAATTATATATATATATATATATTAAAAAAGTGATATTTTTTAATTTTTTAAAAAAATAAAAGGAGATAGATGACATTTTTTATGCAGGAACACCACCTATCCCCTTTTATTTTTTAAAAAATTAAGTATTAAGCAAAGAGGTGGCATTTCCTCGCAAGAAACGCCACCTCTCTTACTTTTTATTTTTTAAAAAGTAAGTAGAGAGGTGCATTTTTTGTAAGAAACGCTACCTCTCTTCTCTTTTATTTTTAAAAGTAAGTAAAGATGTGACATTTTTTTTAGAACGCCACCATGTTGCTAGCTTCTTATGGCATTTTATTAATTAATAAAACGCACCTAAAATTTAAGATAGCATTGAATTTTATAGCATTTATAAACATTACAAAATTAAAATTTTAAACGTCACTAAAACCCATTTCTATAGCAGTGTCATCATTTTTCAGTTTACTAGTTCTGTAGCAGAGTTTTATATAAGAAATGATTAATCAAATATCTCCTACATATTTGGTTTTGACTTTTAACATAGTTATTTTGAAGTCAATAAAATTAACATAGTTATTTGGATATTTTTTGTTTTAAATTTTGGGTAAAATATATGTCGCCAATGAGGATTTTGTAGTATATATTAAAAAATTGCACGTCAAATTTGGTATGCATTCAATCAAGTATGTGTAATGGCTATGCATCTTGGTGGCATTTGCATTTGAGGTTCATCATTGTGAGTACTGAACCATCTTAATCCAAACTAATTCCTACGGTCTATTTAAATTAATTTTTAAATATTTTTAATATTATATTTATTAAAATAAAAAATATGAAATAAATTTAGACTGTTTGAAGTACATTTAAATGATTAATTTATAAAATTTATAAATTTTTTAATATTAAATTAGATCATCTAAATTATATTCGAACTATTTAGAGTTTATCTAGATAGTCAAATTGTAAAATTATAAAATTTTTTAATATTAAATTGAACTGCTAAATTAAATCTATACTGGCCATATTAAATTGAATTGCGAATGAATATATTTATTAAATTTTTAAATTTTTATATTTGTATATTAATAAATATAATATTTAAAATATTTAAAATAATTTAAATGGATGGAGGAGGGGGAGGGGGCGGCAAGGGAAGGGACGAGGGGAAGGGGGCGGGCAAGGGGGAGGGCGACGAGAGGGAGGAAGGGAAGGTAATGAGAGATATTGAAGCAGAGCAAATGAAGCAGGAAGGAGACTATATGAATCGAGGGTAATTTAAAAAAAATTTCTACACCGGGTGATCCTTCACCCGGTGTAGAAAACAAACTTTTTACAAATAATTAAAAAATATTTTGTAATGGCTTTTGGCGGCAACATTTTGTCACACCAAAAGTATTTTCATAAAAAAATAATTAAAAAATTAAAAATAATTTATATAATTACTTTTTAGCAATGACAAAATGTCACTACCAAAAGTATTTTCATAAAAAATAATTAAAAAATAAAAAAATAATTCATGTAATTATTTTTTAGTGGCAAAAAACTATCGTCGCCAAAAGTATTTTCTTAAAAATAATTAAAAAATTTAAAATAATTTATATGATTACTTTTAGTATTGACAAACAGTAGCTACCAAAAGTATTTTCATAAAAAAATAATTAAAAAATAAAAAATAATTTATGTAATTACTTTTTATGGTCACAGTTTGTCACCACCAAAAGTATTTTTATAAAGATAATTAAAAAACTAAAAAAATATTTTATAAATACTTTTAGTGACAAAATTTATTGCCACTAAAGGTATTTATATATAGACTAAGAAATAAATAATATTAAAATGTTAAAGTTATATATAAACATTAGAATATTAAAGTTATATGAATGTTGTAAGATGTAAATGGCATTACAGACTACTCCCTTTGTCCCAAATTATAAAATACTTTTAAATAAAATCTCACATATCAATAAAGCTTATTAAATACACTTTACAACCTTATTTTTTCAAGACAAAAATATAAACTTTTAAAAATACTTTTCATTTAATACTCCAGTGATGAAATAATATTGAAAAGAGAGAATATAGAAAAAGGGTAATATTGAAAAAAGTATTATTAATAAAATTTTATTTTTATCAAAGTATCTTATATTTTAGGGTGCTAAATCTTTCCTAAAAGTATCTTATAAATTGAGATGGAAGAAGTACTTGACATATTACGCACTTGATACTTGGCTTAGTATACAAGTAGTGTATACTTCATTTGCTGAGCTTTACTTTTCATTACCATAGGATTATTTAAATAAGATGCTCCATATTTGATGGTTATTTGAAATAAGCAACAAATAAAATAGGTCAAGAATACTTGATGGTTTTTTAAATTATGAATGAAATTATGTATAAAATTATTAAAGTTTGTTTATTTTAAATTGAAAAGTTATTAGGAAGTATTTCCTATTAACTTTAAATTGGCTCTATTAAAGAGACTTTAATGAAAGTTTAAACTAATTTAGATCGAGTCAAAATAAGATTTCTTCTATTTTGATTATGAAATATCCACTTAGATTTTTAACTTAGAGTTTTTAATGTTTAGCATCTACTTTGAGTTTATCACATGTCCATCCATCTCCTATTTGAAAGATAATAAAGAATAATTTTTCAAAATGACAATTAACAAAATTTATATAATTAAAATAATTTTTTATTAAAATATTTTTAAGATAATTGAATTGTAGATAAAATTTATTTTTAATAAAAGAAGGGGAAGCATTTAACTTGGGATAAGATAAAAGTTTAATAATTTATTTATTAATTTTTGAGAAAAATATGAAAAAAAGTAAAAGATATTTAATGTAAAAAAATAATATATACTTATAGATAAATTATATACTTAATTATTTTCATTTAAAAAATAAAAATAAAATTTAAAAATTGATAAAAATGTTTATAAGAAAATTATTTAATATTTAAAAATTATTTTTATTTTAAGTTCATTTTCCTAACAAAAATAATATTTTATTAAAAATATAATATATATATATATATATACACTTATAGAAATTATTTTAACATATCAATAAATGAAAATAAAACAAAATATATATGTATATATTTTTAATAATATATTATTTGATATATGTGTATGTAGTTAAATAATATATATTTAATTTTGTATATAATAACTGCAAGTGCATTTCAACTTAACTAAGAACAAAGGAAGACTTAAGGCTTGAAAGGTGGAGGTCAAAGACTCAAATCCTAACTTGGGCATATTTCACAATAAATATATGATGTGGCATGTAGTGGTAACATGGTGTGATGTGGCACAAGTTGTCATGTGACGTGGCGCACACATGGTAGGGTGACATGGTACGTGCCATGGCACGAGGAGGTGTAGATGTGGTAGTTGATATGGCATAAGGTGTCAGATGATGTGGCACAAGGAAGTGCTGATGTGGTATGAGATGGCTTTTTAATTTTTTTAAAAAGTTGACTTTTGATTGCTACAAAAAGTCACCGCTAAAGGTTTTTAGTGATGACTTTTCTCCACCAAAAGTCTTATCGTTAGTAGTTTTTTGTGACGACAAATATGGTCGCCTCCAAAAGTATACTTTTAGCTACAAAAAACTTTTGGTGGCTACAATTATCGCCGTTAAAGGATACTTTTGGCAGTGACCATGTTTGTAGTGTGTGATTTCTTTTTTCTTTGTATTTTAATTACTTGAGCCTACAGAAGAGGATTCGACGACGTCGCCATCAACGGTGGTCCTACAGTCAGTGCTAGCAATAGTGTGATTTCTTTTTTCTTTGTTTTTTTAATTACTTGAGGGGTAATTTTGTCATTTTACTTATGAAATTAATATCAAAAAAGGACTAGAGGACTGCAACATAAATAGAAAATTGTTTGGTCCTTATGTAATCTAAATATCACATAGTGGTCCTTAGATGCTATTTTTCCTTTTTTTTTATTGAGTTTAGCTATTAATTTTTTAATTGATGCCCTTATATTGAAATGCAGAGTGACACTAACTAAAGTCAATAAGTCAGACAAGCTGAACTTATTCAAATAGAGTTCAAAGTATCTTGTCTTTTAAAAAAACTCATATAGTCAAGTTTGGCTTTAACTTTTTCATTGGATTCAGGCTGATCCGTTGAGTTTAACCTAAATTACTTGCTCTATATGATAGAGTCGGTAATTTCGATGGCTAGGCTTCAAATATTTTATTTTTTTAAAAAAAACTCATATAGTCAAACTCAATCCTAATATTTCTTGGGCTCATTTGGGTTAGTCTGTTGGGCTTGGCTTAAATTATCCATTTTAACATTGACATAGGGTTTAAATGCTGGTTTTATGAATGTTGATTTGCTCTGAGCTGATATGTGTATGCTTGACTGGCTGTTGTTTTTTTTTTCCTATTAACACCTTGGGGGGATCAGAATATTTTCCTGCCCATTGGGCTCACTCTTCTTCCTCCTTTAGGCTTGTCCCTTGCATTTTTCGTGCCAACATGCAAGTAATAAATATATTTAATAAATTATCAACAAAGGTGGATCCAATTCACCTAACTTTTTTTCATAAAAAAAATATAATTGATAAATCAAGTGAAGTTTATATTAATTAATCAATTAATTAATAGAAACATATTTAGTATTATCTTGACTAATATTAAAGTGCACAAATGTGTAGTCCATAATTTTTATTTATAAGCCTCCAAAGAATGCTAGAGTAACAACAACAAAACAAATAAGAGAATTAACTTACATAATTTCATAATACATAGCTATTGAAAGTTATGCTCCCTCCCATTCTTCTGATAGCACATCTTCTATAAGAATGCTGTTGTTCTTAATATAAGGTATTTTGGATAATATTAATTATATTTTGTCAATATTATTTCTTATTTAAATTCATTAACTATGAGAGAATATAACATAAATTTTAAAATGTTTTATTTGAATATAAGTAAAATTAAAATTTTATTATATTCTCAATCAACAATTTGTTCCTCTGATTAAAGACTTGCAGATCTCTATTGCTAAGGATTTTGTTCAACAATCATTGGAACTTCAAGTTCACCTATGATCACATGGAAGATCCAAAGTAAAAAGTTCAAGAAAAGGGGGTAAAAAAATAGCTTACCCTCTCTATTAAAAAATATAAAGCATTTTTTGAGAAGTTGGATGTTAAAAAATATAAGGCATTTTTAATCTTTCGAGGTGTAATCATTATTTTTTTTTCAAAAGTGCCCCTATTGATAATGACTTTATATTTATTATAGGATATTTAATAGGGATAAATATAAAAAGATAGGATTAGTTTGAAAGTAGATAACTAATTTATTGGGGGTGAGATTTAGTTTAAAATACTTTATATTTTTGAATGAGGGGAATATTGTTTTGTGAAAATCTCTTTCAATAGTGAAGACATTTGCCCTGTGTTCCACTAGAATTCTTTGCAATGGTATGCATTTGAAGCTTGCTTTATTGGATATGTAACTTGTAGGCGAATCAGTGTGTGTTTGGTTTTCAATTTGCTGAAAGTCAGTTTGATAAAAATTTATTTGACAAAGTCAGTTTGATGAAAGCCAATTGTTGTAACGAAATTTGTATTTGGATACATTTTTTTAAAAGTCAGTTTGACAAACTAAAAGTTATTTGGATTAACAAAAATTTGTTCTTTTGAAATGTACTTTTTAATATGTAATGACCAAAAAGGACATTAATTTTTGATAATTTATAATTTTTAATATACAAATATAATATATTAGTAATGTTTAAAAAATGTGAAACAAATTTAAAATAACATAAAATTTAAAATGTTAAATAATAAGAAAAAATATAAAATTTAATTTTGGAAAAAATTATGTAATAAATAGTTAAACATTCATTAATGTTGAATAGTTATATGATTAATAGTTTGATCTATAATATATAATCTGATCTCTAATAGAATCTCGAACCCTATCCATTTCTCTATCAGAAGCCGCCAGCGTTAACACAAACCCCAACACATATTGCTTAGTAGACTCGCCTCAGGGGCAATCTCCAGATGAATGAAGAGCCAGTATACTAGTTCCAATGGTGAGCAAGATGACGGCATTTATGGAGAAAGGGGTGAACTTTTGCCTAATGAGAAGGAAGGCGAAGGCGACGATGAAAGCTAGCTAGGTGGCAATGATCAAAGCAAACGTGGAGATGGGGAGGCAAGCTAAGCTATAAGCATAGAGGTAATCGTTGAGGCCAGTGAGAACATTGATGATGATGGTTAAAAGGAATAGGGGAAGGAGGCAAACAGGGAGTCTGTTGGTTTCAAGCCAGCTAGAGAGCCAGACACGTTTGTTGCCATGGAGGAAGTGGAGGCAACTTATAAGAGGGCCACCGCTGGTGCCCGGATGCTAGAGATGAAGAGCTCGGGATCTATGACTAGACGATGGAGGAGAGACGGAGGAGCAATGGATGAGCGACGGACGAGTGAGGGACGAGCGAGTGAGAAAATGCAGAATGAGAGAGGCCAGTGTTGGTTGCATTTGAAGAAGGAGAAATATGAGGGTATCATGGTCTGTTATAATATTAGGTACCAATCATTAATGCTCACATTGTTTGATTTGCATTTCAAAAGCTCCCAAAAGTTGCTTCCTATTTTTTTAGTTTCAATCCCGTTTAAAAGTATTTTTGAAAAGCACATTTCATCTAAAAATTAAAATATATCCCAAACAATATCTCACATCCCAAAAGTTAAAAATCACATTTGGGATGTGAAACGTGAACTTACCAAACGTAAGTATAGTTCTACAATGCACTTGGAAAAGCCATCATTTAGTTTCTTTTAATTTTCCTAATCTGACTTTAATATTGTGACTTTTTTTATTAATATATTTGATTTTTTTATAATTGAGAAACTAACTTATAAATTTAATTAAAATACATGACATGAGCCTTCCCTTCCTCCCTCGTGCTTTCTCTCTCGCCTTGAGAGTAATTGGTTGTCTTTCTTCTATCTTCTCAACATCAAAAAGTTTTGTTGAGTTCTCATTTTAGGAGCTATTTGATTATTGAAAAAGATAGAAATAGAATGAATTAAAAATAAAATAAAAATCAAAATGAACCAAATTACTCTCTTCTTATGATAAACATATTAAAAATTAATACTATATATACCACAAATATAAAAATTTCATGAATCATAATTTTTAATTTTATTATGAATTAGATTAATCTTCCATCTTGGTGAACATGGCTAACTTATCTTCCATTCATATTTTAATTATGCTATTTTTAATTTACTTTTATTTTTTTAATACATTCCAATCTCCATATTTCTTATCAACAAATAAACCAGAACGTAATCATGGTATTTAAATCTAGAATACTTATCCTCATGATGCCAATTTATCAGCATAGAGATTACACAACTAACATATCAGAACTCAGGCATTAAACTTTGTAACATCATCCATGCCATTAACCTTCTATTCGTTCGTCATATATAACAAAATAATTTAGAAAATTTTTTGTTTTCCCAAAATGAAAGGGAAATGTGAACTTTTATGTTTTAAATGTTTCTAAGATATTCTGATATTGTATTCATGAATTTGATTTTCTGCCCAATTAAAATGATTCATGCCATTGAAATATATCTTTTCCTCACTTTGCTTTCTCCATTTCACTTATCCCCTCTTCTAAATTGTATCTTTCTGCATCGCCGTTGAAATTGAGGGAATAGGACTAATTAAGCTTCCTGGATTTATCAATTAACTTGTCTTCTTTAATCTTTATTTTAGACATAGACATAGTATTTTATCGCCAAGATCATTAAATTTACAATCATTGAAGAGATCGCACAACAAAATGGAATATCTATAATCAAATATTGAATTGGTATAATAGTCATTGACATATTCCTCGATCGGATGACGTGTTATCAGTGTCAATATGAATTAATAAAATTAACATTGCTTTCCTTCAAAAATAATAAATAATACATGTCACCTTGGGATGTACCTTTATCTTGTTGAGCCAACAAGATTTAATTCACCTGATCTTTTTTTTTTTTAATGAAATCCACCAGAATTTTTAATGAAAGAAAAAATTACACATGCCTTATAAGTAGTTTCTTTTATGGCTGTTTTCACATCTTGATTCATCGATGAATCATTTTGTATTCGAATCACATTTCGTACAAATTTAAGGATATATTGCTAAACCTACATTGAGATGTTAGCTCTGCTAGAGAAACATTTCAATGAAAAAAACTGCTTATATTTTGATTTTAAGGGAATAGTAATGTATTCAAAAATTTTAAATAAAGTTAACAACTCTAAAACAATTTTCATTTTTTGCTAAAAAAACAATTTTCATTTAATACAAATGACGCTTATGCTTATCAACTGTAGGGTCCACTTTCTGTACTTAAACTAAAAAAAATGAGCACTATGAAGTTTTATTTTATGAATCCTATGGCAATCAATTCGGGGCCTTCTTTTTTGTTTTTGTTTTTATTTTTTTATTTTTGTTTTATTTTGGGTGAGGGGGTAAGGCTGCGTAGTTGTATATTGGCGAGAACTTCAATGGTTAAGCTGCCATTCTTAACATTCCTGTGAGATCTCTCTTCTTGCTTTATTCTGCGCTCTCATGGCTCGACGAGCAACATCCTCTTCTATCTCTTACAAATGGGCTTATGATGTGTTCCTCAGTTTTCATGGTGAAGATACTCGCTTAGGTTTCATCAGCTATCCCTATGAAGCTCTGTGCCAAAGAGGAATTCATGCCTTTATTGATGATGAAGGAATCAAGACAGGGGAAGAAATCACACCAGCACTTTTCAAAGCCATACAAGAATCAACAATAGCCATTGTGGTTTTTTCTGAAAACTATGCAAACTCAACATTTTGTTTGGAGGAACTAGTGAAGATTATGGAGTGCTTCAAGGAAGAAGGTCAGTTGATATATCCAATATTTTATTATGTGGATCCATCGGAGCTTCGACGTCTGAGAGGAAGCTATGAGGAGGCATTGGCGAGACTGGAGGAAGGATTCAAAGACAACAAGCAGAAGGTGCAAAAATGGAGGCTGGCTTTGTCTCAAGCTGCTGAGCTCAAAGGCTATCATTTCAAACCAAAGTATATCTTCTTACCCTTTCCCCCCCATTCTTTTGCTATAGTCAGTTAGAATTTTAGGCCCCAATCTTTTAGATGCAGCTCCTTGTAAAACAAATGTTTACTTTTATAGATGAGGGATTTGGATCCTTTCCATACCCTTTCTCAATATATTTCTCTATACTTAATCTCATTCATTCGTTTTAATTATTTATTTGATTTAATGATGTAAAATTACTTATTTTAGGCATTAAAATAAATATATTAGTCATTCAATAACTACCATGAAGAAGTATTATGATCTTATTTTCTAAAGCATTTATGTAATAATAAGAAATACTATATTTATTTTAATGTCATAATTAACAATCTTGCACCATTAAACTAAATAAATAATTAAAACGAATAAATCATATAAAGTATGAAGAGATTAATTGAAAGAGAGTATGGAGAGTATCCATTTCTAATAGTTTGAGCTAATTTAGAAATCAGAACCAAACAGGTGCATCTCTTTACAACTAGTGCTATAAATAATTCACGAACAATAATATTAATTTGTGCAATAAAGATTTTTAATGATAACCATAGATATATATACTAACAATATATTTAAGACAATATTGATTTAAATATTTTCCATTAATTTTGATTAAGTTACCAAGTACATTATTTTAAATTTCTTATAATCTAACAACAAATCTATGATTAAATATTTGCGTGGGAATGTGATTGTTTCTTAATGTGAGGAATGTGGAGGGTAAGGAAGCTTCCCACCAAAAGAAAAAAAAAATCCGACATCATTTTTTTTAGTTTGACTAAAGGTGAATTTCTCCTGAATTGACTAAGATTGCAAAAGAGTCTAAGTTTATTAGAAGGATCATCAATGAAGTCTCTGCCATGATTAATCGTACTTCATTACATGTCACTGATTATCCAATTGGTCTTGTCCCTTGAGTGCAACAAGTAACATTACTTTTAGATCTTCAATCTAATGAGGATGTCAAAATGGTAGGAATTTGTGCAACTGGTGGAATAGGTAAATCGACAATTGCTAGAGCTATGTATAACTTGATTGCTGATCATTTTACAAAACTATGCTTTCTTTCTAATTTTAGAGAACTCTCTATCAAGCATGGTCTGTCACATCTTCAAGAGAGATTGCTTTATGAATTAGTAAGGGAGAAGGATCTTAGGTTGGAAGATGTTTGTAAAGGAATTTCAATCATAGCACATAGGCTCCAACAAAAGAAGATTCTTTTAATTCTTGATGATGTTAATGAATTGGAGTAGTTACGAGCACTAATTGGACGATGTGATTGGTTTGTCTTTGGGAGTAGAAACATCATTATAGCTAGGAATAAATAGTTGTTAGTAAGTTATGGGATTGAAATAATTTATGAAGTTAGTAAATCAAATGATGAGGAAGCTCTCCAGTTGCTTAGTTGGAATGCTTTTCACGAAGACAATGTTGATTTGGATTACATTGAAGTTACTCGTCATGTAATACATTATTCATGTGGGCTTCCATTAACCTTGGAAGTGATTGGCTCCAACTTATGTGGTAAGAGAGTTGATGAGTGGGTTTCTGCATTAGATAAATATGAAAGAAATCCAATTCAAAAAATTTTCAAAGTCCTCAAACTAAGCTATGATGCTTTAGAAGAAAGCCACAAGGAAATTTTTCTTGACTTTGCTTGTTTTTTTCAATGGTGAGAAGTTAGATGTTATAAATAAGTTGCTGAGTTTTCGAGGGGTCCAACCAACATATGTTATTGGAGTGTTGATAGTTAAATCTCTCATAAAGATTAAAGAAGATTATGTAATAATGCATGATTTGATAGAAGACATGAGAAAAGAAATTGTTAGACAACAATCACCAAAAGAGCTTGGTAAATGTTTTAGGCTATGGCATTATGGTGACATTCTTCATGTCTTAGAAAAAAACACAGTAAGACCTTTATATACTTTATACTTTACTCTCTTTAAATTTTTTTTTCCTTATATGCCTTTTGCATACCTAAAATATGACATTTATTATGTGCTTTTCATTTCGAAAGGAAACAGATGCAATCGACGTCATAATTCTAGACAGGCCCAATGATAAAGAAATTCCATGGAGTGGAAAGGCATTTTTGAAGATGAAGAACCTCAAAGTACTTGTGATAAAAAATTCAAGCTTTTCTAAAGGCCCCAAATATCTCCCAAATAGTTTATATATATTGGAATGGAAGGGGTACCCTTTCAAATTCTTGCCATATAATTTTCGTCCAACTAACCTTCTCATACTAAACCATGAGATATGAAGGTTTATTTTTTTAGTTTTTCCTCTCTCTTTGTGCGTTATGACTTTTTGTTAAAATTATATGATTATTTGTATTATTTTTAGGGAGAATTTCAACTAAAGATTAGGAATGTGACTTAATTGTTAATTGCAACTAATGGAAATTACAATTGATGTAAGTAAATTAATAACTGATATTAGTACTTGTCTGACAAACTGATGGTCAAGTCTTGTGTGCTTATTGAAATGTTAAGTTATATAATTTACAACTCATATTAATAAATTAATAAGTGAAGTAAGAAAATTAATAATTAATAATTCTACATTTTGGATAAAATTAATTAACAAGTGAATGGTACTTTGATCTTTTTATTATTAAAATTATTTTCTTTTCATTCCTCCTAGATTGAACTAAATTAACAATTAAGCCATATCCCCGGTCTTTAGTTGAAAATCTCCCTATTTTTTTTATTACATTTGATGGATTAAATCCTTTACTTTTATTTACAACTCATTTCACCCCTACGACTTTAGTCATTATTTATATTCATGTTTATATTTAACTGTGTCCTTAAATTTTTTTTTATTGACATATCTTAGGCTAGTATTTGAGTATATACTCTCTTCATTTCAAATTATAAGATATCTTTAAATAAAATTTTACATATCAATAAATATCATTAAATACACATAACAATCATATCTTTTTAAAATAAAAATACAAAATTTCAAAAATATCTATTATTTAATATATTAAAAAGAGAAGGGATGAAAATTAATTATAGAGAGAGATGGTGATATTGAAATTAATGTATTTAATGAAATCTTAATCTATTCAAAATTCTTATATTTTGAGATAGAAAAATTCTTTTAAAAATATCATATAATTTGGGACAGAGCCAATGTTAAGTTTTTCTCCTAAAATTTTAAAATTTTGTTATTTGATAACTCTTTACTCTCGTGTCATTTTTGTCGTCATATCATCCTCCTTTGTAATTTGCATCGAATTGGCACTGGATTTCTACTGTGCCATATAAAGCAAATATTTTTTTAATTTTTTTATAAATTAAAACTACTTTAAAAAATTAATTTTTAGTTAGATAAATTAAAATTAAAATTATATTTTATGTTTTAGATTTTTAAAATTTAAATTGTATTTTCTCATTTAAAAATATAAGATATTTTTTAAAAGGATTAGAAGTTGAATGTAGAATGTTAAAAAATGTAAAAATTTTTTAGTTTTCTAAGATGTAATTAATATTTTTTCAAATTTTCATAATAAATAAATTATTTTATATTTATTTTAAAAAATATTCTATTAAATAAGGATAAATATGAAAAGATGGTATTGGTTTGAAGATAATTAACTACTACATTGAGGACAAAATTTGGTTAAAAATATCTTACATTTTTAAAATAAAACATTAGAAATATTTCTTGTATATTATATGAAAATAACATAATCAGTATTTATACTTATATGTTCTAATAAAGAAAAAAAATTCTAATATTAGATTGGGAATAAAAAATATAATTAATAGAAGTTATTAAAAAAATAAAAAGCTATAGTAGTTTTTTCATGTCTTTTTTAAAAAAATTGATAAAATTTTACTTTCATTATTCTGTTCCATTTCTCTTAAACAATTTGGATTTGCACGGGTATGAAATCTAGTTATATCTAAAGACTTGCATAATATTCAAAAGTAATTTCTTTTTTAAAGTTGATTAACTTTAGGAATAATGGAACTTATAAGGGCATGTTTGGTTTCTATTCTCATTTTTTTATTTTTAAAAACTATGTTACAATACCTTTTTAAAATTATTTTTCAAAAAAAAAATGAAAAACCATTTAGTTATATTAATTTTAAAACCAATTTTGAAATTAAAAAATAAACTAATAGAAATAGTTATAGGCGGTTAATAATAGTAATTTATGATAAAAATTAATCAAGAGAACTATAATTTTTAATAATCAAATATAATGTATTTAAAAAATAAAAAAATAAAATCAAACAATTTGAAATAATTTATTTATTTTTTTTGAAAACAAAAAATGAAAATAATTTTGGAAACAATTAAACTAAAAACAATTTTCCAAACAAGTTTTCAATTTTGTTATTTTCAAAAACAAAAAACAAACAGACCCTTAATCTTTTAAGTTTATTTCAATTATTGATTTAGTTTTTTAAGTATCATTTATATTAATTTGGTCATTTAAATTTGTTTCATACTCTCATTTATTGATTTGGTTCTTATTGTTTAAATAAGAAGTAACACAATTAAAATCACTTGACATAAATAACAAAATATTGATGATAATCATGTACTTTCTCTAGACGTATTTATATGTTATTCTTAGCATATTTACTAGAAAAAAAACTGTAAATTTTTTATCTTTTCTCTTAAAATTTAATAAGTTTTCATCTCTATCCCCAATAAGAAAAAAAAATTATTTTTAATATTTTTCTATCATTTAAGAAGGGCTAAAAGGTAAAGATGAACATAAAAAATAGTGAATTATTCTAAAAATAGGACCAAGATTAATCTTCTTTCTCTGCTAGATAAATAGGACCAAAGGAGTAGATTAATAAAAAAAGTATAATTATTTAGGTAAAAAAAATCATATTTAGAAATTAAAAAACAAAAAGAGCAAAATATAGCCTAATATTGATAAAATTTAAAATGATTTAAGTGATAAGTTCTCACATTTAACTAAACATACATGCTAAGTCATTAATACACTTTATATATTAGATTAATTTAAGAGTCAATTTGTATTTTAAAATTTAAAGAAAGAATGTGATAATTTAAGAAAATATAAAGAGATTAAGTTGATAAAAATTAAACTTGGGGGACTAAATTGATCACTAAAGCAACTTTAAGGGACAAAAAATCTTGGTATCCCTTAACTTTAAAAATAAATATTACATAGTATAATTTAGGGTAAATGAGCAAATTACTTGCTAAACTTTAGATCTAATAGCACTATAGATCTTAAACTCATTTATTATAAAAATATTTTTTAACTTTTAAAAATGGTACAATTCAGCTTTTACAGTTAATAAAAATTAACTTTGATCATTAATTAGCCAAAAAATGACCTAGAAGGACTTCAAAAATTATGGAAATGGACTCAAAAATTAGAAATTACAAAAAACGACTCAAAAAATTATAGAAAAGAACAAAAAAAATTTTGTCATTTTTTTAATAATTTTTAAAGTCATTTTATGATTATTTAATAGTTAAAGTTAATTTTTATTAATAGTATGGACTAAATTGTACTATTTTCAAAAGTTAAGAGAATAGTGTGTCCAATAAACAAGTTTAGAATCAATGATGCCACTGGACTTAACATTTAGGGAGTAATTTGATCATTCGCCCTGTAATTTATCATCCAATAATTTGTGTGACACTTGCCCTTTATTGAAAATATGATGATTTGAAGGCGATGCACAACTAATGTATAGATACTGATATGTGTATTGGATACAACATATATTCAATACGATGATAATTTCATTTTAAAAATTATAGGATATAATACATTTTCAATATGTGCATTTATGTTTATAAAAATCATAAGAAACATTAAAAATATAATTTTAATTCAAAAATATTCAAACTAACACATATATATATATATATAGTCTTTTATAGTAATGAGAAGCAAAATATAACTATTAATTATATTTTTATTATTATATTTAATTGCCTACTACCTAATTTCCATTAAGAGATACTATTAATATTTTTTTTCTCAATTATCATAAGATTATCTTTTCATATTTGTATAATTTAAAAAAAAATGTAATTCTCCAAACTTGTTATACTTAGCTGAGAATCTTTCGTACATAGCTCAGAAGCAGATCAGTATTCACGTTGATAAAGTTTTGCAGTTTGTGGCTTGCTCCAACTGAATAGATGCCACCATGAATATAAAGCTAAATGACATTTAAAATATCGAAGTATTGCCCAAAAGGTCAAAAAGTCTTTCAGAAATGCTGAAGAAACTGAAGAGTCTCCATGGAGTCAACACATACGCAAATGGCCCACCGTTTTTGCAGAAAAGGAAATGCCCTTGGTATGATTGTACTCACGTGGGCTGAAGAAGGCAACATTGTAATTACTACATCACACACTTCTGCAACTTCATAAGGTGTTTTCATAGTGGGAAGTCCCGTCTAAGAGAACTTGTCGGTATCATCAGACTTTCTGCAATAGTTTCAAATTTGATGAACATCATATAAAAATATTCTCTATAGATCAAAAAGGATTGAATAGCCTACTTAAATGAACAGAAATCTATTCTTTTATTATATTTAAAATTTAATTTTTTTTAAAAATATAATCTTTGACTCTAAAAGTAAATAAAAAAAGATATTAATAACAAAAAGTGTAATATCACAATCTTTCTTTTAAATTTAATTTTAAAAAAAATTGAAGCATTAATTTTAAAGTATCGATTCACAATTTAAAAGTATAAATACGTCAAAAAAATTTTAAATTAAAAAGTAATATTCTAGTGCTTTACAAATATGTATCGAATAAGTATTGGTAAATATACAGATATGTGAAGTAATTTGAAATATTAAGGATTTGTAGTTGCACAACGTCCACCTGATCATGTCACAGCATCACGCTGCACTATCCTCTCATTTAAATATCTATATATTAATGCGGATATTTACCAATTGTTTTATGTAGCAGCTAGATTGCCATGCCCTATGTAAAATTTGAGATGAGTGGTAATGTTCTTAAAAGTTGCCATCTTTAAATTTCTTGGTTTTTTTATTTATTAAAAGGTCAACTGCAGCAGAAAACTAAACAGGCAAATGAATAGAACCTAAATTACTAGTAATACTATCGGTCTGCTTTCACCAGTTTCTCCATCTTTCTGGCATCTCCTCTGGCCGCTGAAATTTAAATAAGCAGAATAACTGCTCACCATCCTTGCTTCGGGACTTCCATCAGCATTCACTTTTACATTTCATTAATATGCTTTCACCTCTATCATTTTAAAATCGTGTTATTTAATGACATTAATATGCGTTCACCTCTATCATTTTATTGTCGCTGTACTACATATGAAACGTACAAAATAAAAATGAAATTATTTTAATTTACTTTAATTTAGACATGAATTAATTATCATTGATCGGGTAATAATTTTTATTTGTGTGACGCATGCCCTTCATGAAAAATGTTTCTTTTTTATCACTTAACTATGCAAGTCAAAATTTCTATTGCTAAACTATCCCAAAAAAAAAAAAAAAAATCAAACTCTGAATAACGTTCTGATGTTCTTGTCCTACCCAAGGCATAAATTTCGGGCATGGGGTGTCTAATGTGGCTTTTGTGCTGCCCCTTCTGATGCCTCTCATCTTAGCCATTAACTTCATCCTACGTTCATGAACAATTCATTAATCAAAGCTACATCGTTTAGCAGGTTAAATCTAGACAGTTCATTTCAGCCCTTAATTCTAGCCATTCATGGCTTAATTTAAAACCACCATCTTCCTTATCACATTGGCAGAGAAGCTGATCACAGAAACAGAGTCTCAAGCACGGGAAACTTCTGCATAGGTATGTGGATCTTATCAAGCATGATTTTTGATGCTTTTTTTTATGATTATTAGTGTGAAAATGATGCAAAAAGGCTATAATATGATAAAAAACCTACCTTTCAAAGTTTTTATTGAGAATGTTGAAAGGGGCAAAAACTTCAAGAGATGCTTGAGACTGCTCTGTACATTGTTAGAATTAAAAATATGATGCTGATTGTATTCTCATTTCAATATTTACTATAGGTTATATTTATCATGTTGGTGTTCTATTTAGTTAAGTTTCTTAAGTCTACATTTTTTACGCCTCCTTTATCCGCGTTTCCTTAGATATAGCTTATAAGGAATGCTATGAAGAACTAAGCTATTCTAATGCTCATGGTTTGAGGTTGGTCATTGCTTCACGTGGAAGATAGATAAAAAATAATTTTTTGTATGATTCCTATGTGCTATACCAAGGTTTTTAAGAAGGAAACAACATCTATCTTTCTTAAAGCATATTAAAAAAAATTCATAATCAAACTCACGCTTTAGTTAATTTTCAAAAGTGGTTTATGTATGGAAGACACATTTTCTTTATAATTTAAAAGTCATTTTTCTTTTCATTCTCTCCTACTGTATTCCTGTTAAACTTTTTCCTACTTAATTGGGTGTTTTGGCTAAATGTTTGGATATGTAACTTTATGGCAATATGTTTTTTGAACTTTATTCTTTTTTTAACCATGAATTTTGATTTTTTATGTAGATTTAATTGGATGGATTTTGAATTTACACCCAGAATAGGCCTTGAGTTTGAAAGTTTAGATGATGCATATCAATTTTGGATCAATTATGGAGGTAAAATGGGCTTCAATGTTAGGAAGCATAATTTCACCTATAGTAAGAGAGACAAGTCTATCATTACTTGTTATAGATATGTTTGTAGTAAGGAAGGAGTGAGAAGGCCAGACAAACGAGATTATAAAATGAAACATACTCATGCAGAGACTAGAACTGATTGTAGAGCAAATATGATTGTAAAACTTGTGGATGGAAAATGGAGAGTTAGTGAATTTGTTAGTGAGCATAATCATTCTTTGCATCCTCCAAATTCAGTGCATCTTTTACGATCTCAACATAAAATAGGTGCAGCTCAAGGCAGTGAAATAGAAACTACAAATGATGTTGGGCTTCAACAAAAAGCTACATTTAATTTGATGAGTAAGCAAGTTAGAGGTAGAGCTAATTTGGGGTTTAAAAGGGAGGATATCAAAAGTTATTTAAGGTCTAAGAAGCAATGAGAAATGAAGTATGGAGAAGCTGGATCTTTATTAAAATATTTTCAACTATAAGTGGTAGAGAATCCATCTTTTTTTCCATGCTTATCAGATGGATTTTGATGAGCAAATAATAATGTGTTTTGGGTTGATCCTCAAATGCTAATAGATTATGCTTGTTTTGGTGATGTTGTTTCATTTGATACAACTTATTGCACTAATCGTCAAAACAGACCCCTTGCTATTTTTTCAGGCTTTAACCATTATAGAACAAGGGTAATATTTGGTGTTGCGTTGTTGTATGATGAGACAATAGAGTCATTTAAATGGATTTTTGAAACATTCTTGCAGGCTCACAAGCAAAAGCAACCACGTACTTTCTTTACTAATCAAGATCAAGCAATGGCTAGGGCATTAGAGGATGTAATGCCTGAGGTTAAACATGGCTTGTGCGTCTTCCATTTATATAGAAATGGTGTGAAACATTTAGGAAACTTAATGAAAGATGGCTCCCATTTCTTGACTGATCTTAACAAGTGCTTGTATGACTACCATGAAGAATTTGAGTTTGAGGATGCTTACAGGAAGCTACAGTTGACTTACAATTTGGAAGAAAACTCTTAGTTGTGCTCCATATATGAGGTAAAAGAAAAATGGGTAGCTTGTTATATGAAATATGCCTTCACAATTGGTATGCGGAGCACTCAACTAAGTGAGAGCATTAATTCATCTTTGAAGGATTGCATGAAGCCTGAACTTGATATCAATACATTCTTCAAGATCTTTGAATTGGTAGTTAATGATAAGCGATATACTGAGTTACGACATGACTTTGACACATGTCAGAAGCTGCCTAGATTAATTGTGCGAAGTGCACCGATGCTCCAACAAGTCTCTCAAATCTACACTCCTACTATGCTTGATGTCTTTCAATGTGAGTGGGATTATAGTTGTGCATGCCGTATAAAAGAAAGAGATGAAGAAGGTGATGTAAAGCAATATGTGGCTAGAATGATTACTAAACCAGGAGAGTGGAGAGTTTCTTATTATACTACTAGTGGTTTAACCAATTGTAGTTGTATGAAGTTTCAGCAATATGGAACAATTTGTTGTCATGCATTGAGGATATATACACACTTAGAAGTTGATGAACTTCCAAAACAATATATAATGAGAAGGTGGACAAGGGAAGCAAGATGTGGAGTTGTTCAATATATTTTAAGTAATGAGATTCAAGTTGATCCTAAGATGGAAAGTTCAATGCATTATAAGCAATTATGTCCTATGTTTGTAAGGTTAGTATCTGAGGCTTCAACATGTCAAGAGACTTTTGATGTTGTGCAACAAGGGATCATAGAACTTAATAAAAAAGTTAGTGATATTCTTGCCATGCGTGAATCTTCTGAAGATGATACATCCTCCAAAATTTGTACAAAGTGTGCTATAACTGCAGTTTTGAAAAAGAAAGAGGGGAAGAAGCATAAAAGGTGATATATGACTTGGGTTGATAATCAATCTAATAAAAAAAGAAAAGTGCAACCTAAATATAAACCCAAGGTAAAAATATCATTTTATCATATATGTCATTTTTATTTTAAATTTGATCAATAGTAATTATTTTTTACTGTAGGTTGCTAAAACGTCACAAGGAAAGTCTAACTTAGTCATTAAGAAGCAAAGCAATAAAAGAAAAAAATATCCAATCCTCACAAAAACTTGAAGTAAAACATAATTTTTGTTATTTCCTATCGTCTTCTTTTTAACTTTGATCATCACCAATATTTACTTGCTTTTATTATAGGATGTTCAAGTGCCACAAGATACCTCTAACTTAGCTTCACAAAGGCAGAAAAAGAAAAGAAAAACCAAATTTCTTGGCTCATTGGGTGCATTAGAACATGGTATAATTTTATTTAAAATTTGGTACAATACATGTGTTCTAATACACTAGAACTTTCAATTCAATTATTTACAAGCAGTACATTTGTAAAACTTTAACAATGCTGTCTCTAACATAGGTTCTCAATCTAGCACCATTAGTCACACGTGAAGATATATCCCATGATCTTGGCCACTACTCCAGCTTTAGCTTCATTTTGGTTCAAGAAGACATTTTGGTGCAATCATTTAGCCAGTACAAGGTAGCTACTTCAGTATTTTTGTTTCATTTTAGTCCAGTCATTTTGACAGTATAAGGTAGCTCCTTCAGTATTTTTGATTCATTCCGGCTCTGCAAATTATTCGGCAACAACATAACATAACTAGCAATTGTATATTTTGCCAATGTACTGTGATTTTCACTCTGCAATTCAGACAAATATTCAATGTAGAGTTTGTTCATTCAATGAAATTTCAAATTTTCATTTGGTGAATCTCTGCTATCATAACCAGCATAGCCTGCATAAACACAACAATAGAACTTACTTGTTTTTCATATAATCAGTAAAGAAGACATATACATGTTAATAAGACAAAATATACCCAAGTCAAATGTATAGGGAAGCACTAAAATTCCAACCACGTATGATTTAAGTTATAAATGCTCAATATCAAATGGAAGTTAAAGTCATAAAATAGATTATAGATGTGTTCAGGTCAGCGTGGAAGGGGAAAAAATTATTTTTCTTCTCTTCAATGACAATTTATAAACCATGCCAAATAAGACTAACTTGCCAAGTCTTCGCAGCACATTCAATTTCACTCAAAAAGCTGAAATATTCCATGTCTTCCTAGCTTGAGTAAAATCCCAACTTTAACCGTGCTTCCTGTTGAAGTACAAATGAATGTTAGGCACAACTAAATATCAGTGAATACAAAACCAAGAAGGGAAAGAAACTCAAAATTCAGGAGGAAGAAGAAGGAGAAATACAGGAAGAAGTCAGACAACGTACAAAGAAGAATAATCAACAAAATTCACATCCCCGTCTCACGTGAGTCATCATTGGTAATTGTTACAAAAAAGCAATTCAAGCTTCGACTTGGGGCAACTCGTCGAATCTTAAAATAGGAATCTGGTCGTGAAAGCCAGTGGGCATAATGGAGGAAGACGTGAGGAAGCTAGAGTTGTCGGACGGAAAGATCTGCATCTTCGTTAAACTTGTACTCTACCGTTCGAAGTCAGAAAGCTGGGGATGAAGCCGTTGCCGAAAGGTAACGTGGAACGAGAAATGGCTGAATCGGTGAGTCTAACATTGCTGGTCACAAAAATCGATGAGTTAAACATTAAAAGAGATCAACGACTTGGATTTGTTCAGTGGATAAGCGGTCAAGATTTGCTCCTTCAAAACGACGTCATTTCAATTAATGAAATGTTGCTACCCAGTGGATCAATTGAAGGGATGATATTAGGCGCATCAGGCAAGGCAGCAGAGATTGGGCAGCAGACACCCTTCGCCTGTAAATTTCAGGACACATGGAGCAGTAGGGCCGTCCCTCTTTCGTTCCCACATGGACTTCTTATGTGCGTCTTGGTCTTGGTGTTGGTCTTGGTCTTTATAACGATGATTCATCTTTATATTATTTTGTGTCGAGTCTTGCCCTTCGTCTGTCTGAACTGGGATTCCATGTATGCGGAAGCGTGGAAAAATCAAGGATGGCTATCGTAGTTTTATCGAAAGGGCATGTGTGCTCACCATCTTAACTGGATGAAGTTGCAACCATTCTTGAGTGGTCCAACAAAGAAGAAGGACGATTGGTGCTTCCCATATTTTATGATGTGCATCCATCCGAGCTGCGATGTCAAACAGAATCATTTGATTGGCTTGAGAAGAGATGCAACGCCACCCAAGAAACGGTGAGAAGAGGGAGGTGGGCTTTATCCGAAGCATCTAAATTAGAAGGCTTGCCTTTCGATCCCAAGTAATTCGTCATCCTTCTACAGTTTACTTATTTATATTTGGGCATTTCTTTCATATTCGTATCTATGCATAACTACTCACATAGCGCACCCCCTATTTTTGACTTGTTTTTAAAATGAAAATAACAAAAATGATTTTGCAAATTAATCTTTCATTTTTTTTATACTTTATAATAAAAATTTATTGTGATTAAATAATGATAATATAATAAATATTATATATCTCCATTTGTGTGCTCGAACCGAATCCCAGTAAATGCTTAAATGTTGAAATGAAGATTAAAGAAAGTGAAAATTATAAGCTGGTTGTTTCATTTTTCCTGTATTTAATAATTTTTAATAACTGTAATCAAAGTTAATACTAATTCACTTTTTTGTGATTTACAACAATTCCATTTTTAATTATTTATGTTAAGAATGAGCTTATTTCTTCTTGTGAGGAACGTGAAGGGCATCATAACTTTTATTTCTAAAATTGGCATATCATAATTTTATTTGTTTGACTAAAAATGAGTTTCTTATAAATTGTTTAGGATTGCAATTGAACTGTTAAAGGATCGTTTCTTCTTGTCTTATGAGCTTATTAGAGGGATCATTTATGAAGATGGCAGAAGAATTGATGGGTTTCCTTTACATGTCGCCAATTATCCAGCTGGAGTTCGTTACCAAATGAATAGAGTAGTCAAACTTCTAGAGGTTCAATCTAAAGAGGAAGTGAAAGTGGTAGAAATTTGTGGAACTCATGGAATAGGTAAATCAACCATTGCAAGAGGTCAATGTAACTTCATTGCTCATGAATTTAAAGATTTATGGTTTCTTTCTGACGCTAGCCAACTTCCTCACAACAATGGTTCGTCACGTCCTATAGAGAAATCGCTCCATGACAGTCAGGGGAAAGTATTTTACATTGAGTGATTTCCATAGTTCAATAGCACAACAGAAAAAGATTCTTATAATTCTTGATGATGTTGATGAATCAGAGCAATTACAAGAACTTGTTGGAAGATGTGATTGGTATGGTTGTGGAAGTAGAGAAATCATCACCGCAAGGAATATACAGTTGTTATATAGCCATGGGATTCAAACAATTTATGATGTTGAGAAATTAAAAACTTTAGAAGCTCGTGACTTGTTAAGCTGGAGTAACTTTAAGAATTACATGTTGGAGGTTGGTTACTTTGACGTTTCGAGACGTGCACTACATTATTCAAGTGGCATTCCATTTGCTTTGGAAGTGATTGGCTCCTACTTATGTGGTAAAACTATGGATGAATGGAATTCTGCATTACATGAGATGGAAAAATACCCAATAGAGACGCTTTTATGCAACAATAGGCATTTCATGAATGTTGAGGAGCAGCTCAAGGAGCTAGCCATTTTGGAAGAGAAAGAACCCCAATCTTGTTACAGAGGAAAAAGTTTGTTAAACATGCATGTATGCATTTTTTTTTATTTCAATTATTCATTCTATTCTACTGTTAATTTTGGATCCTACTATTGATTCATCTTAACTGAGTCAAATTTTGTACTTATTTGATTAGAAACAATGAAACACAATTTCTTCGAGTATTGCTTGACTTTTTCATCTTTTCATGTAGTGGACGCAAAAATACATGTTGAACTTCTTAGAAAAATAGGGGAAACAGAGAGTGGAAAAGGATTCAAAAATGTTTAGGAGCGTAAGAAACATGAGGCAGGGGCGTGATTTAATTTTTGTCGTTTTCTTTTACAACCTTAGAATTATTTTCTGTGTACTTAACTAAATATTCAATCCACACCTAATTCTTGATGTATTAAATCATTGTCTGTGATTTGATCAAGTTTGAATATGTTGCCTAGAAGTATTTTTCCTTTTGGTTTTGTTTTGTATGTTACATCTCTTTAAAGAGTTATATGTGGTATAATGTGCTATGCTATCCTTATTCTTGTTATCTAGATTTTTTTACCTTAATTTTCTTGAATCATGTTTCTCCATACAGGTGGAAGAGCAGCTCAATATAGTGTTTCCATGAAAAAACAAATAGGAATTAAGGTGGTTCAGCAACATGGCAGCATATGTGTTCATCATCGATTGTCTTGGTTGATGTGATATATCCTATATTTTGTTCTATCAAATACTCTCCAATCACAAAAGAGGAGCTTTTTGCACAAGAGCTGTTTGCACAAGATAATATATCTCGCAAGTAAATCATATCGCCCTTGTAAGTCATGCGGAGATGTGATCTTCTGGTGCATGGTTATTAACAAAAGCAGAGTGCATGACAAGGATATAGATTGTGTACTATAACTCACTCATGCATGCCATCCTTGCACAGAGCTCATGTTAATTTTCTCTGTATCTGTCATGGTCAAGGCCAATTCTAAAGCGACCACAAGCATGGAAACATCTGGGCTAAAAATAGGTGAAGCCCAAGGATTTCGTCGCAGCCTAAGGGTTCCCAAACCCATGGGGAAGGCTAGGACCAATACGGGCGTTTAGAGGATGTCAAAGCGTAGGAGAAGGCAAGGATGATTTGGTGTAACTTTTCCCTCTGAAACTCTCTGTCCTTTCTGATATTCCTTTCTTGCTTGTTTTTCCATTATTCGTATCAGTACCTTTTGCAGCTCATTATTCACAGAATCTTGTAGCTGTGGTGTACTGCTGTGATTGTGATTAAATAATACTGAGCTGCGTATTTCCATCATTATTTTTGTTATTACTATACGAATATAACATTTGGTGCTCTTGTTCTCCTCCTGCACCCATTCATGGCAGAGGGCACGAGACTTCAAATCCAAGCCAATGAGCTCCAACATCTCTTTGAACGTATTAATGAGCGAGATCAACAAGAAAGAGAGCACAATGCCTTTACAGATTCTCGCCTGGAAAGGTTGGAAATGAATATGCGCTCTTTCACAGTGCAAATGGAATCTTTTAATCAACGCTTCGATCAACTTTTAGAGTCACCACGGACGTCGTTGTGTAGCGTGGGGCAATCGTCTGGACAACCTCCACCTATTCACCCACTCTAACAATGACAAGTGAAGCTGGATTTTCCTCGGTTTGATAGTTTCGACCTCTTAACTGGATTTTTAAAGCTGAGCAATTTTTTCATTATTATGAAACTTCTTATGCGCATCATTTAGTTATTTCATCTATTCACTTCGATGGCCCAGTTATTCCTTAGTTTCAGATGATGGAGAAAACTCGGCAAATCCATGATTGGTCCTTTACAGGATCATTTTGGTCCTTCTAAATTTGAATATGTCCCAGCTAAATTTTTAAGCTGGTGCAAATAGGTACTTTTGACTTATATTTTCAGGAATTTATGGCCTTAGCTAATCGAGTGGAAGGGGCCTATGACGCCGCCTTATTAGATTGTTTCATTAGCGATCTCAAACCTGAATTGCGAAGGGAGGTTTTAGCAAAGGAGCTTGATAATTTGGTACGAACTGCTGTTTAGCTTGACTGTTTGCTGAGAAAGATACCATGTTCATTATGACGACTTGTGCCTCATGGTCTTCTCCTGCATTAGGGGTATCAGGTACGAAATCAATCACACCCAATTCGTCTACTGCTCATACCAAACTTGCCAGCTCATCGTTTGTTGGGTCTACACCCAAAACGACGAATCCCCCACTACTCGCCACTCCAACCTCTAAACTCCAACGACCAATCCGATAAATATCTCTAGCTGAAATGTAATTATGTAGAGAGAAGGGTCTCTGTTATAATTGCAACGAAAAATTTACGTGGAACCATAAATGTCTTAATAAGCAATTGTTAATGTTGATTACAAATGATGAGGATACAGAATTTACTATGAACTTACCAGATGACGCTGAAACTCCTGTTAAAGAAGAGGCTGACACGGCCACTTTACACCATCTGTCCCTTCAGACTTTTTAGGGCAGTGGCGGTCGTTGCACTATACGTTTCTCAGGTAGCATTAATGGCAAGACAACGCAAATCTTATTAGATGGAGGAGCCTCGAATAATTTCATTCATTCTTGCATAGTACAACACTTAACATTGCCTATTGAGCAACTTTAATGTCCACTCCGCGTTCTAATTGTTGATAGAATCTGTATGACTGGGGAAGGGTATGAGTCACATTCCGGTTTCTATACAGGGCCAACCCTTAAATATAGGAGCATACGTGCTTCCCATCGTAGGATCTAACTTGGTTCTTGGCTCGGGTTGGTTGGCCACTTTGGGTGACCACATTGTAAATTATCACACAGCTACTCTGAAATGTGTGATTAATGATAGCTTTGTGGCATTACAGGGGTATCATTTGGCCTCACCTTAACTGGTTCAGTTATAACATTTACGTCGAATGTCTTCTACAAATGCCATTGCTGAGTTTTTTGTGCTCACCACCACTGTCGAATCCGAGACGCCAACATCATGTCCAATGGAGCTTGCCGCATGAATTGCGAGCTCTGCTGCAGCGATTCGACACTGTCTTTCAGGTTCCTCACAGATTACCACCTTTTAGAGTTCATGATCATCAGATACCTCTCATTAGTAATACTTCACCTATGAAAGCAGACTGTATAGATATTCGATCGTTCAGAAGTCTGAAATAAAACGCCAAGTTGATGGGATGCTGTGTGATGGGTTGATTCAACCAAGTCAAAGCCCTTTTTCTGCCCCTATTATCTTGGTTAAGAAGAAGGATGGAACTCGGCGATTTTGTATAGATTATTGAGCTCTCAATGTAGTTACTGTTAAAGACGCATGCCAATACCCACTGTGGATGAATTGTTAGATGAACTATATCATTCCCAATAATTTTCTAAGCTTGATCAAATTCTGGTGTAACCTTCAGATTGTTTTAAAACGGTATTCTGTACGCATCACGATCATTATGAATGGATTGTTGTGCCATTCCGTTTAACAAATACACTGGCAACTTTTCAAGCACTCATCAACAATATATTTTGGCCATTCTTGAGAAAATTCATCTTAGTTTTCTTTGATGATGTTCTCGTTTACAGTAGGTCCTGGGATTTACATATGGAACACCTTGAACAGACTTTGTCATTGCTTATTGAGCACAAATTCTTTGACAAGCTTTCAAAGTGTATTTTTGGACAGTCCAAGATTGAGTATTTGGGTCATTTTGTTTCAACCCAGGGTGTTGAGGCGGATGGCCGAAAGATTAAAGCTGTTACTAAGTGGCCCGAACCCAAAACAATGTCACAATTGAGAGCATTTTTGGGCCTCACAGGGCACTATAGGCATTTTATTCACCATTATGTCCAAATCACAGGTCCACTTACTCAATTACCGCGGCGTGATGCGTTTAATTGGACCACCGAAGCCCAAACGACTTTTGATGCCTTAAAGAAAGCTTTATCAACTGCCCCTGTTTTATCTCTGCCAAATTTTCAGAAGACCTTTGTATTAGAGACCGACGCCTCTAGATGCGGTATTAGGGTCGTATTGAGTCAAGAGGCGCATCCCATAGCCTTCTTAAAAAAATTATCACCTCGAGCCCAAGCCAAGTCTGCCTATATGAGAGAACTGACAGCAATTACACAGGCAGTAAGGAAGTTCTGTCATTATTTATATGGGCGTCATTTTATCATTAGAACAGATCATCATAGCTTGCGGCATCTTTCTTCAAATTCATGTCAGACTCCTGAACAACAAGAATGTTTACCTAAGCTTCTTGGGTATGATTTTTCTATTGAATTTCGTTCGAGTCAATCTAATGTAGCTGCTTATGTCCTTTCGCGTGTGTCCTTCATTGCCATGTCAGTTGTTAGTCCTGACTCTTTTCAACAATTATTACAAACAGTTAGTGACTCCCCTGAGATTCAACAACGAATTCAACAATTTGAAGTTAATCCTTCTTTGATGCCTGGATATAGTGTTCAAAATGGGCTATTATTCTGGAAAGACAAGGTGGTTTTGCCATCTAATGCCACTTAGTTGATAGATGTGATATTGCAGGAGTTACATTCTTCACCAATAGGGGGTCATGCTGGGTTCTCGCGCACTTTTGCCCGAGTAGCCACATATTTCTTTTGGCCCAAAATGCGACAAGATATTCGCAGGTATATTGCAACTTATGTACCTTGCCAGGGTTAGGTAATCTAGTTTACATCCTGCGGGGTTACTATGCCCACTTCCTATTCCTTCACCGGTATGGGATGAAGTTGCTATGGATTTTATTACAGGACTGCTGGTGGTCAAAAGTTGTTCTGTCATTATGGTAATTGTAGACTGCCTCTCCAAATTTGCTCATTTCAATCCATTAAAAGCTTCATTCATGGCAATTTAAGTGACAGCAGCGTTTATTTCCATTATTGTTAAGCTTCATGGGATGCTATTAGCGATTGTGTCTGATAGAGATCCTGTTTTCACTAGCAATTTTTGGCAACATCTCTTTAAGGCGCAAGGAAACCAGCTACGTATGAGTTCATCATACCACCCGCAGACAGACGAGCAATCGGAGGCGCAGAATCGGTGTCTTGAAGTGCATCTCTGTTGCTTTGTTTTAGATAATCCTAAATCATGGCTAGAATTTTTACCCTGGGCTGAATTTTCATATAACAATGCTTTTCATACTTCTATTGGTATGTCACCATTTAAAGCATTATATGGCCGTGATCCGCCATCCTTATTTAAGGTGGAGAATACTGATGGAACACCATGGGAGGTGCAATGTCAGCTAGCATTGTGAGATGATATGTCAGCAAAACTTAAGCAGCATCTCGATCAAGCCCAAGCTAGAATGAAACGAGCAACTGATAAACATAGAAGAGAGGTTGAATTTGCTGTAAGAGATAGAGTTTGGGTTAAATTGCAACCTTATCGACAGTCATCTTTGAAGCTTAACAGATCTAAAAAATTAGCCTCGTTGGTTTGGACCCTTTGAGATTCTCCAACGTGTTGGGCCAGTTGCTTATAAGTTGGCCTTACCATCTTTTGCTTAGATTCTTCCTGTGTTCCACGTCTCTTTACTTAAGAAATTCGAAGAAGGGTCTTCCTCTGTTATGCCATTACCATCTTTTCCTTCTACTGATGGTTTGCTGTTACAACCTATTGATGTCTTGGATGTCTATCGTGTAAAGATAGGCGATACCTGGGTCACTCAATTATTAATTCGCTAGGATGGTGATGCTATACCTACATGGGAAGATATGGACCAACTGCTACGTGATTATCCCACATTCGACCTTGCAGCCAAAGTCACTTTCGATAGGAGTGGCAATGTAATGGCCAATTCTGAAGCGACCGCAAACATGGAAACATCTGGGCTGAAAATAGGTGAAGCCCAAGGCCTTCGCCGCAGCCTAAGGGTTCCCAAACTCACGTGGAAGGCTCGTGCCAATACAGGTATTTAGAGGGTGTCAGGGTGTAGTAGAGGGCAAGGATGATTTGGTGTAACGTTTCCCTCTGATATTCTCTGTCCTTTCTGATATTCCTTTCTTGCTTATTTTTTTGTTATTCGAATCAGTGCCTTTTGTGGCTCATTATTCACAGAATCTTGTAGCTGTGGTGTACTGCCGTGATTTTGATTAAATAACACCGAGTTGCATATTTAATTAAGGTTGTCGCTAGCAAAATAATACTAAGTTACACTAATATAATATTAGTATGAACCTAAGTCGATCTTTATGAGGAGGCTTAATTGAAAATTTAAGTTTGAAGTGTACTACAAGTTAAAAGTGATTCAGGATAGAATTAACCTCAAAACTAAATGAACTAATTAACCTAATTATAAGGTGAATAAAGTGGGTATGTGAAAACCTATTAAAAATAAGAACTCCTATGTGAATTCAGTCACCTATCCTTGTTTGATTATGGCCTACCTAGTATGGTCTCCTTTTTCTTCTCTTTAGTTTTAGTGACTTAGTTATATTAAACAAGACTTAGGTAATACCTTAACCAACCCCAATTCAAGATTATGGTCTTAGAGTGAGCCAAAGCAAAACTAGCATTGAGTCTAACTAAAGTGTTACAAGCATAAGTTAATTAGGTTAAGTACATTTAATGAAATTAACATGTTCAAAATTATGATATATGAAGATATTCACATGCATTCAAGTTGGCAAGATTATGACAAGAAAGAAGACATATTAATATCATCAAGCAAGCCAAGATTATGAACAAGCTAGAAGAGGCTGAATTCATGCACTCCAAATAGCAAAACTCAAATTGCAACAAGCTTCTCTCAATCATATGAATCATCACTTAAGATTACAAGTTCAAAAAGTCATACAAATTTGTAATTGTAGAGAGAGAGAAATAGAGAGAAGAAATTCAAAACTAGTTAAAAAATAATACAAACTCAAGGTTTTCTCCTCCTCATAATAGCTCCTCCAAGAATCTAGTCTTGTATCTTCAAGTGTTCTTCAAGATGAAGCTTCAACTTCATGGCTAAATTTCACCTCAAATTCACCCAATGATAGCTTGATTTGATCCTTAATAAAGGAGGAAGAAAGGAGGAAGAGAATGGTGGTGATTTTGCGAAATTTGAGTAGCTAGATTGAGAGATATGGAGGAGAGAGAGTAGAAGTGTAAAGAAAAAAGTGAGAGAACTTGAAGAACTTAAAGATGAATTGTGTAAAAGTGAGTGAATGATCTGAAAAACTGATCATAATCCTCTCTAAAACCTATTTTGGATGAAATTGAAGTAGTCACCTACTAAATAAGTTGCCACAAAACTCAAAAAAAAAAAGTCAGTGGATCAAGTAAGGTTAAGAGTAGTCTAAGTTACAAGTCAAGTTGGGTGATACTTCCAATGTTGATCTTCTAATTCCATCTGTGCATGGACATTATAAGCTCTCATGTTCCCTTAATTGCCTTGGAATTCACTCCTAATATCATTCAAATTCAGATCTGAAATTTGCTTCCAAACTTCTCAAACACATTGCAACTATCTTGAGTTTTGATAAGTCAACTTGATCCCTTATGTGCAAGTGCATAGAAACTTCATGTGTGCCTCATTAGCCTTGATAAATCACATCATTTTGAAGCCCATTTAGGTCTAAAATTTCGTGCTCCTTACTTCCCTATGTGCCAAACCAAGTTTTGAACCAAGTCTCTTCCATGCAAAGTGTCATTTAAAACAACAATATGAAATTTGACTAAGTTATTTTACACATGTGATAAATATGAAAATATTCAAACCGTAATATCTTTTTGCATGTTTTTTCAAAATCCATCTAAAAATTCACAAACACACATGAAAAATATAAAGTAGCCATGCATACATGCAAATTAGCCAAATTGAAAAATCAACTCAAAATGTTGACTTTTTAACTTAGGTTCAAATGTAACTTTTAAGACCAAATATTGCAACCCTAATGGACCTAAAACTAATGCACACATCAAATTTTAAATTTTTTCTTGAATTCCCAACAAATTACAAAATGATCAAAATACCCCTAATATGCACACTTTCTCATTAGGGTCTAAAACCCTAATTTAACACCAATAATACACATTTTAAGGTTTCCTGTCATGAAATGTGGTCCTAAATGCCTAAGAAAAGTGTGTAACAAATATAACCTATCAGCATTTCCATCATTATTTTCGTTACTACTATACGAATATAACAATATCATTCTAATTTTATCTGATGTCCTTGAAGGGATTTTTTTATATGATTTTGCTTCACTTCCAATTTTGTCATGGACATATTGTTATATGATTTTGCTTCACTAAAAGGAACTGATGATCTAAAATGGAAGAAATTGAATTTGTAGCCTAATAAAAGGCGTTAAAATCAATCAGGCATTAGTTTTGATCTAGTCTCTTAATACATGAAAAATTATGGTTTGAATTATCTTTCAAAAGAATCGCCTACATTTAGGTCTCATTTGGTTATTAAAAATGATGAAAATAAAATGGATTGAAAAAATTAAAATAAAAAATAAATTAAATCATCATTTCCTCTCATGATAAATATAATAAAAGTTAATATTATATACCACATATGTGAGAATTATCACACCTTTAAAAAACTTCATAAATATCACTTCTAACTTCATGAATTAAATTACTCCTTTTTCTTTATGAATATGGTTCAACTGTCTCCGTCCACATTTTGATCATCTTATTTTTATATTTATTTTTTAATTTATTCAATTCTATTATTTTCTAGCAATCAAACAAGACTTTAATGTTTGACTGTAACTTAAATAGTATCACTTCTAATAGAATTGTCAATAACAACTAGTTTTGGGCTTGACTCTTATAAACTTAGCCTTTAAGAGTTCAAGCTCCTAAGCATGCATAAGCTAAATTGATCATATTTTTCAAGTTTGACTGCATTGACAAGGTTTAAGGCCAAACTCAAAAGGTTGCATAATTTTTTTTTTAAAAAAAATTGTAATTATGTCAATAATTAGGTGACTAAGGGTTATGGGATCAAACATTTCCTTGACTACTTAAACCAATCATCGCTTGAATAAAAACGTCGCTGGCACCGGAGCTCTAATAATCTTGCCATCAATAGGGGTTTGACGGTGGTCCTGTAGCTTGAGAGGCAGTTTGATCTTTTGACCTTACAAATTAATATCGATCAAGGATTAATGGACTGTATTGTAATTGTAAAGTTAATTAGTATTTAATTGGTATTAATTTATTATTGAGATCCTTGGTTGCCATTTTCCCAAAAGCTTTTTATCATCATGTTCTAGTACTATCTAGCTCGGAACATTCCTAGAAAGATTCTTAAAAGTTCACATGAATAATGATTCTTGTGCCATGCGCACAATAAAGAAAAATTAATTCTCATCCCATCCAACAAAACTTATAAAACAGATTGCACATCTCAATGGAATATTTTACAAATTTATTTTTAAGATAAAATTATAAAGTTTTAAAATTTTTCTACAAACTTAATCATTACTCCCTTCATTTTATATATAAGAGAAAATAAATATATCACACAGTTTAAAAAAATTGATTAACAATAATAATTATATCTCAAATTAAAAAAATTATCTAGAAATAAAAAATTTGACTCAAATACCCTTGTAGTTAATCAAAATGAGGCTACATTAATTGTTTCTTATGAATGAAAATTATGAATTTATGAGGGTAATTTAAAAAAATTGTAATAAATGCCTATTGAGATATGTAAATTTTACTTATATATAAAAACAAAACAACAAGTTATAGTTTTCTTATATATAGAAACAGGGAGAGTAAGGCCTGCAATATCATTTTAATTTTCTTTTCATTTAAAGGTTAATATTGAAAATTATTATTAATGAAACTTTATTTTTCTCAAATTTTTTTATAATTTGAGATAAAAGGAATATCAAATCTAAATTATCTAAAATACATATAGATAATTAACTTATAAAAATTATTAAAAAATTTAAAATTAAATTGAATCACCTAAATTATATTTGTATTCTCTAGGTTATATCTAGATAATCAATTTGTAAAATTAAAAAAATTGTATTAAATTATATAGTCTAAAGATTAAATCTGTACATGCCATATTGATGATGAAGATTTATTAAAATTTTTTATAATCTTTATTTTGATAAATAGAAAATAAAAAAAAATTTAAGTTTGAATAGTCCAGATCTCACTTGTTGTGATGAGTAACATTGTGATATGCAGTAAAGACACTCCAAATTTGATATTAAATTTTTACATAATTTTTATTTTAATAAAATATAATATTTAGAATATCTAAAAATTAATTCAAAATCAATCGCAAGAGATATTTTGATATTAATTTTTATATGTCAGTTCTGTTTGTTATAGATGTTTGCATGTCGGTCATCTTCCTTCATCCCATTCCCACATAATGTGGTCCTCTTTGTTGGGTTGGTATAATTCTCAGATCTCCTTCTCAGGTCGCTCCAAGTTTGTGGCAATGACTTCTTCTGGGCCAAGTTTTAAGTTGAGCGCAACATTGCATTTGGATTTCTTCAAAGCCCAATTATTCAGATATGTGGCAAATGTCTAACTCGAAGTCTCTTGCTTTGACATCCTCTGCATGTTTCTTTACTTGAGTCTCTTAGGCTGTTAAGTTGTAACATTGCCATGATGAAGCAAAAGAGGAGTGATTTAAAACAGTAATGGCTCTCACGCTCCCAGCAAGAAAAACATCTCTTCACCTAAGCCCTCCTCATTCAGAGGAAGAAGATGATCTACTTGCCAGAAGCTCAAAAAAGATAAAAAAACACAGAAGCAGCTAAGTTTAATTTGCTTAAGGTCACTGGCTAAAGCTCGGTTCAAATGAAACAGGGGGTACTTCAAACAGACAAACCTTTGCTAAAAAACTGAAGGGTATCAGTAAAGAAGATGCTATGTCTGAAGATGAAGCTGATAAACAAGTGATGAGCTAGAGGATGATCAGAATGCAAATAACATGGATGAAGAAAACGAAGAAGCTTTCTCAATCATTGAAGATCCAAAATGAAACTTTCCAACTTTCGTTTTCTCTTCAAAGGAGAGGAAAAGGCTATATCGTGCCTGGAAGAAGGCGGTAATAGTAAAGCTCTTGGACAAAACTATTGGGTTTAAAGCCTTGGAAACCATATTACAAGCAATGTGGGCAAAAAAAGGTGTGATCAGACTTATCAATATAGGTCATGTCTATTTTATGCTTAAACTCTCAAATAAGGAGGATTACTTCACAGCACTTACTAGAGGTCCATGGATGATATATGATCATTATCTCACTGTGAGACCTTAGGAGCCACGATTCAAACCTCAGGAAGCTACCATCGACAAGGTAGCATGCTGGGTTAGGGTGCCAAAGGTGTTTCTTGATTATTATGATAATGAAGCCCTTACAGTTATTGGTGATAGGATTGGCAAAACTCTGAAAGTGGATATTCACACTTCCTGCCAACTACGGGGCCATTTTGCAAGAATTTGTGTTTTAGTGGACCTTGGTAAACAATTAATAGCAAGTTTTCATTTAGATGGAGAGGACTACCACTTGGAGTATGAAGGATTACACATGCTATGCACAAGCTGTGGCATATACGGTCACAGATAGGAAGTTTGCACTACAAAACAAGCTACAGCCCCTGGTGATGGAAAAACAGAGCAACATGTAGAAGCAATAGTAACAGTTCCAGAAGGTCTCCAACAAGGGATATTGGCATAAGATCAATGGTCAGTGGTGCAAAAAAATCGATGACCAAGGAAAATGCAAGAAAAGACGATGAAAAATCAGCGACGGGATCCCTCTGGTTCAAGGTTCGGAGTTCTTGCCAATGACGGAGAAATGCATGAAACTGAAGTAAATGGTACAGTGCTTTTCATGCAGGAGGAGACACAATCTGACATCAACATCCCACTATGCAAATACAAACAAAAAAAGGACAAAAAGGCAAGGAAAGGGAAGAGCATAGAGGATGACACTGACTTGGAATTAATTGCAAAGCATAATGCAGTGGTGCAGCAGATGGTGCTCCCTCATGAGTCAAACGGAAATATGCAGCAACAGCAAAGGGACTATGTTCAAAATATGGCTTCAAAGCAAAAAGAAGAAAATTTCTGTGTACGGCATACGAGTGCAAGTAAATGGGTAGAAAAGAGAACAAGGGAAATAGTGGGATAACACACTAGAAATAATGAAATTTTGATGCTGACCTAGGAGGAGAATGACAATGGTTCGATCAAGGCCATAAATATAGGACTTACGTGCAACAAACTCTCGATGATATGGCTATTTGTCCCAAGCCTTATGATTCATGAGAGAACCACAAAGCAAAACTGGACCCAGGAGATCAAATTGGGCCTCATAGCTAAATGACGAGCTCTAGCGAGATGTCTCTGGACTCCTTTGTGCCAGAGACCCACTTGTCATCTGGACCATAATCCTCTCTAGGGCCTTATGTCTATTCCCTATTTCTATGATTAATAAACTATTTTATTGGAATTCTAGGGGGTCTTGTGGACCTGGACTTCTTAGGAATTTAAGAACTATACTTTCAGGAACCAAGCCCAGCGTACTAGTCTTATCTGACACCAGATGCAATGATGAAGCATGCTTGCACTGCATTTTCTCATTAGGTTTTGACAGAGTTAAATTATACCCAGTGTTGGTCGTTCAGGTGGAATAATGGTGGCCTGGAACACTGAAAAAAGCCATATTCAGATCTTGGAAGAAGATAGGCAATTTTTTCATCTCCGCTGCTGCCTTAATGGAGCGCCATCATTCTTTATCATAGCTGGGTATGCTCTCTCCCATTCTGGGTTTGGGGAAATTCTCTGGAACAAATTATTGGAACTCTTAAAAAAAAATTTTGAACTTTGGATTGTCTATGGAGATTTTAATGATATAGCATATTCATCGGAGAGGATTGGAGGCAAGTTTGGAAATAAGCCTCACATCGACTGGTTCAACGCTAGAATAAATGAATGCAAGCTTATTGATTTGGGCTTCGAAGGATCCAAATTCACATGGAAAGGACTTCGACTTCCTGGTTGTGGTCGTCTTCTTGGGAGATTAGATCGAGCGATAGCTAACACCGCCTTCTTATCATCCTTTCCAAATTGCTCTGTTAAGGTAATACCCTGAATATCCTTTTCAGACCATAATCCTTTATCTATTCTGCTTAATAGTGCATCTGATTTGAAGAAAAATTTAAAGCCTTTTCGATTTGAAGCCATATGGATGTCTCACGAGAAGTTTTTAAATTTCCTCAAAGACACTTGGATTGCTAGAAATCACTTTGAGGATAATTTGAATATCTTTCGTGGCTCTGTGCAAATTTGGAACAAGGAAGTTTTTGGTATGGTTGAGGCTAAGAAAAAACTGATTTTAGCAAGACTTAATGGTATCCAAAGATCTCATGCTTATCCTTACTCTAAATTCTTACACAATCTGGAAACCTCCCTCCAGTCGGAGTTGGAAGAAATTTTGATATGGGAAGAAACAAAGTGGTTTCAAAAGACTAGAACAGAATGGATAAATAGCGGAGATAGGAATACCAAATATTACCACATGAAAACAACTTTGAGAAGAAAGAGGAACAGAGTTTTATCTCTAAAAAATGAGGAAGGAAATTTGATTGAAGGTGACCAAGAACTTCATCTGCTTGTCTCTCAATTTTTAAGAATTAGTATAGTGCTGAAGACACTGACATGACGTTGTTGTCTACTAAATCGTCTTTCCCTGCTATCAACCTAACTGTTGTTGAGAGTTTGACTACTATCCCTTCCAAAGACGAAATCGGAAAGGAAGTGTTCTCCATGGGTCCCTATAAAGCTCCAGGATTTGATGGTTTTCCTCCAATTTTCTTTAGATCTAATTGGGAAATTATAGGGGAATCGCTTTGTAGATTTATCACAGAATTTTTCCAAGGTACTAAGTCTGTAGAAGAGGCTAACAAGACTTTAATCTCACTAATTCCTAAAAAAGACAATCCTTTTTTGGTGAGCCACTTTAGACCAATCTCCCTGTGCACGGTCCACTATAAGTGTATTGCAAAAATCATCAATCAACGGTTGAAAGTCTGTTTGGATTCAATCATATCCCCCTTTCAAGCTAGTTTTGTTCTGGGAAGACAGATTCAAGACAATATAATCATAAGGCAGGAAATCATGCACATTATGAAAAAAACAAGGAGAAAGCCTGGTTTTTTCGCTATGAAGATTGATATTGAAAAGGCATATGGTCGCATAAGGTGGGAATTTCTTAAACAAGTTTTGATTGAAGCTGGCATGAGTTCAGATTTTATATCATTAATAATGAATTGTATCTCAACAGTCTCTTATAATGTTCTATGGAATGGGAACCAATCTGAGTTCTTTTCTCCCCAGAGAGGCCTTAGGCAAGGAGACCCCTTGTCTCCCTTCTTATTTGTAATGTGCATGGATAGGCTTTCCCACCTTATAAATGATGCTGTCGATTCTGGTCAGTGGAAGCCAATTCATGTTACCAAACAGGGTCCTTTGATCGCGCACTTAATGTTCGTAGATGATTTACTTCTCTTTAGTGAGGCTTCATAAAAACAAGCCTTAGTAATGATGAAGTGTTTAAAGAATTTTTGTTTTGCTTCAGGAGAAAAAGTGCATTTTTCAAAGTCCTCTCTCTTTTTCTCTAAAAATGTAAGTGCTGAAATGAAAGGTATTATTAAGAGAATAGCAGGCATGAAAATTTTAGCTAAGATAGGCAAATATCTTGGTTTTCCTTTCGTGGAGGATAGACGACCAAGAAATAAAATTAATTATATTGTGGATAGGGTGAAGTCGAAATTAGCAGGATGGAAAACTAACTGTCTCTCTATGGCAGGGAAGGTAATTCTAGCTAAATTTGTCTTAAGTGCTATTCCCTTATATCCTATGCAAGTGGCAAAAGTGCCTGTTTCTGTTTGTAATGGGATTGAGAAAATTCAGAAAAAATTTATTTAGGGAAGCTCTTCTTCAAAGGGTTTTCACGCAATCAGCTGGGGCAAAATCACCCTCCCTAAAGTTTATGGTGGCCTAGGCTTCAAAAAACTTTCTTCAGTCAACGAAGCTTGTGGGGCAAAGCTTGCTTGGAAGCTTGTTACTAGTAATAAAGATCTTTGGGCTGAATTGTTGCTAAATAAATATATGCTCAGATTTGAGGAGAATTTATTAAATAGTGCTCAAGGAGATTCAGCTCTGTAGAAGTTCATTTGTCAACAAAAAAATCTAGTGGAAGAGGGAACTAGATGGCAACTTAGAAATGGGGAATCCATTAATTTCTTTGAGGATCTGTGGCTATTTTTAGATAAAAAAATTAAGGATCTGGTTATTAGACCACTTTCTACCGAGGAAACTAACTCCAAAGTTGTACAGTGGACTCGCTTTGGAACTTGGGACTTCTCTTCTTTATCCCTCATTATGAGTAATCAGGTTATTTCTATACTCATCTCTATAATGCCTCCTTATCATGCTGCTAGCTGTGATATTATGCTATGGAATGGCACCTTTAATGGATCTTTCACTCTGAAAAGTGCCTATTTTATGATTGAAAAACCCCCTCCAATTTTGTTTGATCCTAATTTCAAATTAATTTGGAAATGGAAAGGGGCTGAGAGAATTTGCTTCTTCATTTGGATGTCTTATCATAATAGAATCCCTACAAATAAGTAGCGAAACTCTTGGGCAGGTTGCTCCCCTTTATGTTCTTGGTGTCTCATAGAAGAGGAAGATGTTATGCATATTGTTAGGGACTGTTGTTATACACGTCAGATCTGGTGCAATTTGTTACCTAGTGTAAATCATGCTGCTTTTTTCAATTTGGATTTGAAAAACTGGTTTGAACACAATCTTAAGGGTTCTTTCTCTAGAGTCTCCCCTAGTTGGAACCTTATTTGGGGTGTAACAATTTGGAATCTGTGGAAGTGGCGAAATTGCTTTACCTTTCAGGAAGGATTTCAAAAGCCTGCTGATCCTATAGCAAATATCCTCCAGAACTGGAAATATTTTGTCATGAGTGAGGATGCTATTTCCAAGGATCATGAGATTGCCAGGTTATCTATCAAATGGAACCCCCCACAAGTGTAGGTGAAATTCAATACTGATGGTGCTGTCAACCTAACCTCCAAAAAAGCTGGCTGTGGGGGAGTGCTCAGACACTACAATGGTGTTTGGATTGCGGGTTTTTCAGAGATCCTTGGTCAGTGCAACCCGTTTGAAGCAGAGGAATGGGCGGTTATGAAAAGTCTTCAATTAGCTTGGGATATGGGATTTAAAAACATCATAGTTGAATCTGACTCAAAAACTTTGGTGGAATCAATTAATGATTATCCAAAACCCCAGGCTAGAGGAAGCTTAGTCCTTTTGGAAATCAAGAATCTACTCAAGTTTAGCTGGAATGTAGTGGTCAATTTTGTCCCGCGTGAACAAAATATGGTGGCAGATTCTTTAGCAAAAGCTGAAATTTCTAACTCATCTCTATTTGATTCAGTTCCTTTGTTTCTAAGGGACTTGCTCTTAAAGGATTGTATGGGATTTAAATCCCCTGACTTAGTCTAATTTTATTTACTTGGGCTTTGCCCCCACTTTTATCAAAAAAAAAAAAAAAGAGGAGTGATTTAGAGTTACTAATTTAAGCCAAATTAGATGGGTCAATCTGAACTCACTCAAAAGATTTAGGATTAAGTTCGAAAAAAATTAGTTTTTTAATATTCAGGCCTCTTGAATAGGCTTGAGAAAATTCTGGCCAAACCTGATCTGATTCAGGCTTGGCCTAAATACTTGAATAAAAAAATAAATTTTTTAAAAATATATAAAATATAATAATTATTAATTAATTTTTAAAGTTTTATATCATTTTATATCAAAATACTATATATTTGAGTGTATTATTATAGTTATTTTTTAAAATAAATTAAAAAATAGTTATATTTTCATATTTTTATTATTTTTAATTAATAAAATATTTCAAAATAATATTTAAAATATATTTTAATATTGATTTTTATATTTTAAGACCCAATTTTTTTAAAAAATTTTTTGAGTCTTATACATCATTTGAGTATAAAAAATTAATTTTATATTTTTTTATAAAATAAGATAATGAATTTTAAAATAAAATTAAAATTAAAAATAAGTTTGAAAATAAAATTCAGACATGTACGAATTTCTAACTTTACTACTAGATAAACATAATAAATAGAATAATATTCTTGAATAATTACTTGGTTATTGTCCATGCTAGACTTAATTAAAAATTAAAAATAAACTAGAGCAAAAACCCCTTACATGTAAGGGTTAAGCAATATAAAAAGTTAAAGAAAAATGATTTCAAAAAAATAATATTTTATTTTTCTTTATATAATATAATGATGGCTATTTTTTTATATTCATAAAAATAAAAAGTATAATTCACCCAAAAGTTATTAAAAATTTTGAATTAATTGAGACAATAATTTAAAATTAGTAATCTAACCGTGATTGAATTGAGATCAATTTAATTATAATTAAAATAATATAATTTAATTAAAATATATAAAACATTTATATATGACTATGATAAAACATTCATGAATAAATTACATATAATACAATAAAACAATAACAAAACTACTTAAGTATAAAGTTGATAAGTTATTTTTTATTTTATTCTTTTAAAGTTAAAATAATATTTTATGTTTAATAGAATTATTTAAAAATTAAAATTGATTTAAAAAATAAAAAATATTTTTAAAAAGTTTCAGGTATTCAGGCCGGCCCCAATAAGCTTGAAGCCTGAAGCCTGAAGGCTTTAGGGTTGAGCTTGGCTATATGAGCTTTTTTAGAAGGGGTAGGATGTTTTAAGCCCAATCCGAATAAGTCCATCCCGAATTGAGCTCGGCTCGCCCAAATTACTGATTCTAGAGTGATTATGCTACCTCTTTTTTTTCCCCAATGATGATGCTACCTCTTTTGATGACTCTAACTTGTCAATTAATTTTTAATTATGTCTAAATTTAAACATATTTAATTAAAATTGATTAAAATTTATTTAATAAATTTGTATTTTAACTTTTCGTTATTTTTGGACTTTTTTAAATAATTAAACCCTCAACAGAGTTTTTAATTAAAAATATATTAGTTAAGAGTTATGGCGACAGGTCAATGCAGAACTTGTCTCCATAAATAAGTAATTAATTAAAACATATAAATATAAATGTATTAAAATAAAATTAATTAATAATTTAATTTAACTTAACTTAATATTTAAATTTCTTTTAATGTGTCTGAATTAATATGTCTGAAATTAGACATAATTGAAAATATAATTAACAATTTATTTTTTTTAGTTAATTTAATTAATTTATTGAAATTCATTTATTGTTTCTAATTAATTAATAAATTTATTAAAGGATAAATTGGCCCATTGTCCCAAAAAAATTTTGTGCCCAATAACATATGAACTAAACTTTTAAAAATTTGAGACTGTGGCTAGTTTACATTGATATGCAAGAAATTTATCATTGATATATAAAATATTTATTAATGATATACAAATAATTTTTTATTGAAAATTTATAAGAGGATTATCATTGATATACAATGGTATACTCCCTCCGTTTCTGTTTGTAAGAAAAACTATCACTTTTTACTTTTTTTTATATAAGAAAAATTACTTATTTCAATAAACATTTATCACACATTTTCTAAATTACCTCTCATAATTTACATTAATAAGAAATAATTAATACATATTTATATTGATTAATATAGGATATTTTAGTTTATTTTTTTATTTTCAGACATAATCATTATAATTAACTAATTTTTTTAAACTATGTAATACATTTTTTTTATATATAAAAATGAAGGGAATATCATTGACAAATATAATAAATCAACTATAATACAAGGTATAATAAAAATTAAATTATTTTATTAGTTTGGTATTATAATATAAACTATATTTGTAAAATTTCCTTTGTTAAATTTCATTTAACGTCTCTCAATTAATTAAATCAAACACATTTATGACGATAGACACCCAACAAGCTTGTTCGCCATAAATGTGTTTGATTTCAAATATAAGTAATAAACACAATCAAAAATGTAATTAATATTTTAATTTAATTAATAATTAAATAACATTTAATATATGAAGTTTTAGATATTTTATTTCTGGCAACAAGCTCCCCATAGGCCTGTCACCATAAATGTATCTGATTTCAATCAATGTAATGTGAGTGAATGAGACACAATTAAGAATTAAATTAATGATATATTTTAATTGATTTATTTATTTAATTTCATCTAATGTTTTACACAAACATTCATTGAGATAGTTTGTTTTTAAGTCTGTCACTATAAAGGCTATATTTTTCAAATTATTTACATATTTGTCACTAAATCTAATATTATTATAGTTTTTGGACAATCCGTAGCAAAAAATGTATAATCAAAATTATATTTATGTACTGTAAAACGATAGATGAATAGAAATCTACATTTGATAGGATGGAAAAAGACCCAATGTAGATGCTTTCTCACTTCAAAAGTTTGAATATTGGAGATCTTCTCAAGGAGTTGGCTTTCTTTGAAGGAGAAAGAAGCTCAGTCAATTCCTTCGTTGACGAAGAACGTTAATTACCAAGAGATAAAGAGAGAAGACACTGAAAGGTCAGAGACACGAGTTGAGGGAAAGAAGTGCCATACTTAAAACATAAATGGTCAACATTGGCAGAATAGTTTGTTGAAAATGAAAATATTCCTGTCCTTTTTTTTTTTGTCATGTTTATTCATGCAATTGTTCTCTTCATGTTAATCCATGCTGTTATTTTCTTTTTTGTTTGTTTTTTAGATTTTGCTTTGCATATTCCATCTCTTTTATGAGTTGTTTGTGGTAGAGCTCCTTGACTGTTCTCATGAAAATTAAAATGAGCAACATGGCAACTAGTGATATGAAATTCAGACCGGATCAAACGGTCTGACCAGCTTGGCCACCACCCACTAAATAAAATGACTTAATCTAATTAATTAAATCAATTTGATAACTGAATTGGATTGATTCGAATTGAACCGTCAAATTTTAAGAGAATTTTAAAAGAATCGAATTTAACCTGAAACTTAAAGCGGTTTAATCCCGATCAAACTTAAAATAGGAAAAATGGGGCTTTCATTTTTCACTTCACGCCTTCACGCTCACGGTCTCACCTCGTGGTCTGAGAGTCACGCTTATGTCTCTCACCGTCGCGGATTCACCTCCCCCACTCTCGCCTCTCGCCTCTCGCCATTCTCATCTCCCTCAACTCTCAATCCTTGATTCTCTCCTCCAGTCTCGCTTGAACTCTGTCTGATTCTGGTGCCCCAGCTCCAGCATTTCGCGTCGCAGGCGGGAAGGGAAGACAGCTCCAGAGTCCAAAGCTTCACGTCGCTGTCGAGATCGTGAGGTCGTGTCTCTGCATCCAGTCGAGTTGCTTGCCCTCCAGCTCCACCCAGCTCCAGAGTCTAGAGCTTCGCGTCGCCGTCGAGATCGCGAGCTTGTTCCTCTGCCTTTGCCTCCAGTCGAGTTGCCTCCAGCTCCACCTAGCTCCAGCTCGCTGTCGAGATTTGCTCGGTTCAGTGCTCACTCAGCCTTTTTCACCGTGAGTCGTGCTCTGCTCTAAAAATCTCCAAAATATCACCGAGGGTAAAGTCTTAAATCCAATTTTCTCCAGGCTTCAATTTTCTATGTATTTGACTCTGCTCTCCTAAATTCTGAATTCAGGAAGCTTGAGCTTAGAAATCGATGAATAAATAAAATTGCAGCCACATAGATTAATTAGTTTCTATTTTTGAATCCACGCCTATTCACTTTGGCAAACATAGTTGTGATGTACTGATGTATATAATGGACAGTTATGGACAACAAAAAGAAAGCAGTCTATATGCACTATTCGTTCAGCCATTTATCTATGCATTCTTGTTTGCTTTATCTTCCCTTGCTTTAAAGTATTTGTTGATTGTTGATTAAGTACAATCCTGCACGAAATGCTGACTGGAATTCTTTGTAGTCTCCCTTCCCACACATGCATGTCAATCTGCAGCAATTTTATTGTGGAGAATTTGATCTAGATATGAGAATTAAAACTGATGTTATGGATTTGTTAACTTTGCAATGATATGTTAGTTTGTTGACATTTTTATGTATTTTGGATTTGTGGTGTTGTTGTTTGGGCAATTAGAACATATTATGCAATGTGCATTTGTGGTGTTGCTTGATATATTATTTTTTTTGACAAATAAATGTTTTATTTATATATATGTGTATATAAATATTGTTTTTATTTAATTTTTATATCACCGCGGTCAAACCAGTTGAACCATGAGAACCATGACCCGTTACTCTTTTCGATTCAACATTTGGTTTGGGTTTCACAACGTTGATAGCAACAGTGATCTTGTCTATTGCTTAGCCTAGATGATGTGATATGTCCTGTTTATGGTTCTGTCAAGTGCTCTTCAATCACAATAGGAAGAGCCTCTACACAAGGTAACAATGAATAGTCAGGATTTTGTTGAGACAAGTATATATGTACTTCGTGTGACCCTAACACAATTAGTTCCTAATAGTTCATCATAGTGTTACAAGTATGACCATTGGACCAACAAGAACTTGGGCCCTAGTGGAGATATGAGTCTCTTGATTTGCATCTAGCAACTGTCTAAGCTGAGTGGATTAGATCATGGCCACACTCACATGTCAAAGTATAATATTTTTTCTTTTAAATCTAAACAATGAAAACTCGATTGTCAAAACTCCACCCTTGTAATTTTTGTTGGCCTAAAGAAAAACCCATGTAGTTTGTGAAATGACAAGTCACAGAGTTAAAAACCCTCACCATATAGGTTAGAATTTCAATGGAGCTCAATGTTGATGCAATGAAAACTCGATTGTCAAAATTTGATTTGGATAGTTTGGGTTTAAAATTTTATTTTACATTTTTAAAATAATAAATTTATTTTTAATAGAGTTTCAGAATATTATCTTTTTTAAAAAGAAAATCGGTTAGAATATTATCTTTATTTTAGAGTTTAGATTATGAGTCTATCAAGATAAAACTATCAAAAATATATGACTAAATAGGGGTTTTTGCAGATATAGCTTATATTATTGGACCAAACCACACTAACAACCTACCATTTATTATATTTTGCATTATGATCATTTTATTATATTTGTCAATGATATACCATTGTATATCAATGATAAACCCATGGTAAATTTTTAAATTTTCAATAATAAACTTTTTATATATTAATATGAACCGGCTATATTTTGAAATTTTAAAAAATTTGGTCCATATTTTCAGGGTACAATATTTTTCTCGACTAGTGAGCCAATTTATCCATCTAAAATAATATTAAACTTAGCTATTGGTGGGAAAAATAATCTCAAATTTGAACCATCCAATTTTATAATTGAAATTTGTCCTAATTAAATGTTCAACTTAATTTTCCATCAGGATTCAGTTTTCAATTTCCGTGCTTAAGGCCAGCCGAAACTACAGAATTAGCTTCCATATGCTTATACCTTTAATGATTATCTTTTTTTTTTTTTGGGTAAGTATAAAGAGAAGATTATGCTAATAACAGAAAATATCTTCCCCACTTGCTTAAGTGAAGAGCTTCTACTATGGCATGTTATGATTGAATTGTCATCAAACCTGTAATAATTAATTTAAAATTTTTTTAATTGGGTTAATATGTAATTTAGACCTTGCACTATAAGTTTAGAGGCAATTTGAAACCTAAACTCTTATTTGAACTCTAAATAATTAAACTTGAGGCAATTATCCTACCGTTAAATTAAAATAAATGTCCATTCCTTTTTTAAAAAAAAAAAAAAACATAGAGAGCCAAAGGTACAATTTTTCCCAAATATCATTCTCCTCCTCTCTCCTACCCTCCTTTGAGGGAAATCCTAGAGGAAGGCACAGGGGCTCTGCTAGGGTTTATATTGGAGGCTGCTTTGAGCTTGTTCAAAGGTGCTAATCTCTTGGGTAAGCTTCTTCTTCATGTCTTCTCCCTCTACTTTACGTTTTATTTCCTTCATGTCTCCTGTAGAAGGAGATGTTGTCCAAACCTAGGACCAATTTTTTGCCACTCTAATGACTTCAATTAAGTCTAATAAGAGTTGCTTATGTTTCTTACCTCTAGTTTGAGTGGTTGGCAGCATTAAATATTATTAATGAGAGGTTTAAGGTTAATTTTAATGTTAAATAATATAGTTTAAGCTGATGAGATTAGCTAGTACTGTTCATTAGGGTTAATGGGAGTTAAATAAGTTACATGGTTAGTTATTTATTAAATCGCAGTTCAAGTCAATCAATATTACGAGGCTCTAGCAGACTTATTTGACTATATGAGTTGTTCATTGAGGCTGCTTCGTGTGTGTGAAAAATCTACTACCTTCCAAAATATTTGTTCCCAAGGTGAAGTTCTCGCTAAAAGGTAACTGAAACTTTTGCTGCTATTTTAGTTTTATTTATCTTCTGCTTTTTCTGGTAAAAAAAAAAAAAAATCTTCTGCTTTGTTTTATTTATCAATGTCCCTGAGATAACTAATGGATCCGTTGAAATGTTTGGGTTTTATCCTTTCTTGAATTTCTCACTTTCGTTGGATGGAATTGTGTTCCACTGCTATTTTCCCTTTGCAAAAAATTCTCGTACACAGATCTTGCGCAGATAAAGTATATACTTCCTGAATCCATGCATATAGGGAAGGTATTAGTACACGACAACAGAAGCTTGTGTATGAAGTCTGATTTGAAGGTTACATTGGTATATGAGGCTGTACTAGGACACTCGAGTGAAGATACTTACGTGGCTCTCCAGCAACTTTTTAGTTCAAAGCAACTTGAGTTCTTCAATACGCATCCAGATGTATTACTCCAATATTGTGTTTTATTTTATTGTATTTGTTTCTAAAGCTATTATGACAACCTTAGCAATAGTTTGTGAAAGGAAAAGGGATTAAGGGAAGTCTTTACTATATTTTAACCAAATGGAGCGTAAATTTTAAATATAAACCTAGAGAGTTATGTTCCTTCTGTTTTACCAAAACTATAATAGCTCTTCTGGTACGTATGTTATCTTTCTCTATTGTTTTGGGTGTGATTTCCATCTGCTATGTTTATGATTCAAAATAAGTGAATCAATATTTTTTGATATTTTTCTTTACTTCTTTTGTGAATGAGAATATTGATATTCCAGAAGCTACACTACCAGAACCTTCCCAACAACGAACTCATAGCTTGATTTATGAAGATTTGCCTGTAGATCCTTCAACAGTACTCTCATCAACAACTTCTGATCAAAATCAACAGCTACAGGAATGTTAGCCATATCCTTTTAAAAGCATTTCTCAAAGAATAATGTTGTGGCAGAGATAGAAAATAATGTTGTAGCAAGTCAAATTTCTCAATCACATCATTTGTCTGATTGCATGGATAATGGAGGTGGCGAAGGTGACTGTGAAGGGCAGAAAAAATGTACTACTTCATGTTTGAAATCTGACAGCACTAGTAATCAGGATATGGAAAAGGGACAACAGAATGAATCGTGTTCTATGGGATTCCAATCAAGCATTGTTAATACACCAGCACGTCTGATTTGCTCTCCATAGTCTGTTACTTATGGTAGCTATGAAAGCCCTTATCTCAAGATTGCCTCATCCACAGATATCTTAATCACAGATACCTGCTTAGTCAACATCTAGAAGATTGGTGCCCAATTCTGATGTTAAACTTAAGATTATGATCGCCCAGAATTCAATTTCATGCAATAAGCAAGTAAAAAGAGTTCTTTTTTCTCAAGAAGGTGATTATGATGCTGACAAATTAGAATCAAGTGGAGATGCTTGTGATAACATCCCTGAAGCTAGTCAAGGATGCACCGAGGATTTTAATGTTTCTAATTCTGTTGTTCTATCCAATAAGGTATGCCTTTTGGTCATGCTTCTATTCTTGAATTCTTCGATGCACGGTATGCTTGCATTTTTATATACAAAAGAAAACTTGTAAATAAAACTTTTTTTATTGTTTTTGGAAGACTTTACTTTTTAGGTGTTATTGAACGGGCATATATTCCTTTTTCGTGGTGTTTCTTGATGCTAGTATTTTGGATCTTGATCTTGGTTCATCTTAAGCCCATTCTACCTTGGTCATTGAATATAAAGAATAAAATATATAGTTGAGTATTGTTTGATTCGAACATCCTTGTATTATAACAAGAGAGAGGCACACACTAAACTTGCTAGCGTCAAAAAGACACAGACTTTTTTTTTTTTTTGGGGCTCTAAAAATATTTAGAAAATGGAGCAGTTGCATAATATAGTTTTTTTTTTTTTGACATTTTCTTTTATAAAAATGGAATTATTTTTTATATTATTCTATAAATTAGACGCATTTTCCCATGCATTTTATGAAATTTGAAGAATGAGGTGCATTGTTCATGACTTATGAATAGTGTGGCTTGATAAAAATTTTATTTTATATATTGATTGATATTGATATTCAAATTGAATAATGGCCTTTTCTGGGGGAAATTCTCAATATCAAAAGGGCTCGTGGAAAAGGAAAACAGTTCTTCATAGTAGAGAGTAGAGATGATGCTATCACATGTGATTGTTGGCTCCTTTTTATTCTATATTGACAACAAGGGTTTTATTAACTGCCCTTTGTTTTAGTTCTTTCTTTATACATTTGTCAACAAGGGTTTTATTAACTGCCCTTTGTTTTAGTTCTTTCTTTATACATTTGTCTTTTTGTTCTCATTTTTTGCCACCGTAATGGTAAAATTTACCATGTATTAAACAGAGCAAAAAGTATTCTGTGTGCCTGTGCTAACAACTATAACTGAAGTCATCTTTATAAATTGCTGGATTTTGCATGTCCAAACTCAACAACGTTTTAATTTGGGGGAGGAAACCCAACCCCCCCCCACCAAAAAAAAAAAAAAAAAACTCCCCAGGCAACCTTTTAAACTAATTACTAAAAGATACATGCATCTCTATTATATTCATCTTTAGTATGGGTACATCTTGGAGTTTGACTAATGTAGTGAGAGTTTAGAATTAACTTTGATGAATTGGCAATGAGGAAGCATGGTATCAATCTGCTGAAAATTCTTGATGTACTAGTTGGCCAATATTTGATCAATTTTTTTTTCCTTTTAGTTTCCTGGTGAATGTTGCATCTCTTTTATGAGTTATTTGTGAAATCATGTGCTATCTCATATTCTTGTCATCTGGATTTAGGACCTTAGTTATATCGGATCTGGATTCTCATTACAGGTGGCAGAGTGCCTTGGCTGTTCCAATGAAAATGCAAATCAGACTCAAGGTGGTTCAACAACCTGGCAGCAGATTCCTTCATCGTTGCATAGCCTTGTTGATGTGATATATTCTATATTTTGTTCTATCAAATGCTCTCCAATCACAAAAGAGGAGCTCCTGCACAAGATAATAATGAATAGTTTAGATTTTGTTGAGATGAATATGTATTGAATGTGACTGTAAAACAAGTAGTTTCTAATTGCGTTTCAGTGTCTTAACTATAAGTGACTAACATGGTCTTCTCTACAGGAGAAGCTGAAGAACAGATTAATTTTCTTGGAAAGGTAGTGCCAGATTGGATCTACAGGAAGTTAGGCCCTAGTGGAGGTATCATGTGCTGGTGGGTCTAATTTGCATCTACCAAACATGGAAGCCGGGTGGACTAAATCATTATCAGATGCCAAATTATTATGTTTCTTAACTTTGTGAATTTTTTTATCTATGAAATTCAGTTTTGATTGCATAAAATGGGTGTTGTTTTTGTTTATTCTCATGCATACAAATTATTGTTCGATAGTAGTGACAGGACATGGGGGGTGAATTTCATTAGATTTGCTGTAACATCCTGAATCGAAGTTCTTCTGTTTTAAGTTGTAATAAACTGAAAATGAAGGCGTTCATAAGAAAAATAATAGGGAAATGAGAACCTTCCCAAATTTTTGATAATTCAAATTTCTACGGGATGCCATGCCACACAAGATGGACTACTTGGTCTACACACTTGTACATGGATCAGAGTAGCTGTTTTGGACCCATCCAATACTTTAGCTTTAGCACATGATGATGATGATGATTATTATTATTATTATTTTGAAAAATTACACTTCTAGACAGTGTCCTGACTCTTGAGGATTTTGCAGTATTAATGAAATGTCAGATTTGGAGTCTGTTCGATCAAGGCTATCTAGCAATAGCATCAAGGCCTAGTGAGTGAGGGCTTCTATTGGCATGGCATGGCTCATGGTCTCATGCAAAATGCAAAATTGTCGCAGTCATGGACTTCTGCTAAGTGTTGCAACTTATGATGAATTATTATTATTTAGGTGAAAAGAGGTCATGAGGAGTGCTAGAGAATTTGAAAGCACAAGTGAGAATACTCAACCGATGTAATTTTATATTGGCCAAAAGGAAAACCCATGCAATTTGTCAAATCACATCACCTTTGCTGCAAGTTATCATTTGTAACTTGTTCAATAACAGACCATTTGGTATTAGGCGAACGAGAGAATGAAATATTAGAAGCCATTCAGGCATTTGCCTATAAAACAATCAGTTTTCGTATTGAATTATATACTTTCGCCATTTTTACTATATCATAATATTCATTGTCTAAGCCAGACCTTAGCAAAACTTGCTGAATCGGTGCCAGAAATGATTGAAAATTTTGCAGAACTGGTCATTAACCAGCTAAAAACTTTGGGAAAAAATTTAACTGGTTCAATTTTTATCTCCCCCCCCCCCCCTCAAATTTCTGTTTATAAATTTTTTAGTCGATTGTACACAATAGCTTTACATTTCAGGATAATTTTTTATCCTATAATCTACCATTACATAAGCATTATTCTCTAATGTAACTATTAATACTTACAGATTTAATGAATAACCTATGACAACTGATTTTTTTTTATCTGACAATGAGATGGAATATTAATTATCAAACTTATAATTACTAATATTTAATAGCCTATGACAACTGATTTTTTTATGTGACAATGAGATGGAATATTAATTATCAAACTTATTATTACTAATGTTTTTTAATTTATAAGGAATTTTAATATATAAAATTAATATATTACTTTCATTACTATCCATTTGACCGTGGTTGCACCATTAGCTTTAAATTATAATCTTAATCAGTTGAATTATTGTCCATTTGGGGCTTACGGGCTTGGGTGCGAATGTGATCGAGTTAGTGTCCCTTCCGGGACTGCTTAAAGGATCAGAAGACAGGACCCAGCCCAGAACCCGCTTGATACATGACTGCTTTAAGTTATCACGGTGATAAATGATTCAAGGACAATGACAGTTGAGTTTTAAAAAATAATAATAACAATTAAATCCTCAATAAGTGTTTTTAAAAAATTAATTATAAATATTAATTTAAATAATTAAAAATTTAAAAGTTTCAATTGCGAATATAATATTTAAATTCTGAATATAATAATTAGTTTAGTATTTAAATTATTGGTCATAATTGTTTGAATTATTATTTATAATTTATTTTACAGAAAAATTTTATGAAGGATTTAACTCTTATTAATTTATTTTTTACGACTTTATCTTTATTTTCCTAATAATTTATTGGTCAAGTGATATCAAAGCGGAGTGGGAGAACGGGAGAGATCATGTGTATGTTTTTTCTAACAGAGGAAGTGTAGAGATCATGTGTATGTTTTTTCTAACAGAGGAAGTGTAGCAGTGTAGGCGTTTGTTTGAGATCTCAAATCAATTTATTTCGCCGTGTTTCAAGTGTTGTGCACTTTCCGTTTCTCTTTCTTCAGCGCCCTTAAAATTCGAAGGAAATACGACGCAGCTTCGTGGAAAGTGTGTTCGCTGCTTCGTAGAATGGACTTTCAATCATGACTAACCTGCGGTCATAAGTCATAAGTAGAGGTGGGTATCAGGACAAGCCTCGATCTTTAAAAGCTCAAATTTTAAACTTTAGTCATTCAAAATTTAACTTATTTCTAAGATCTGGCTTTTATTTATAAAGTTCGGATCTAGCTCTTAAGCCTTTTTTTTTTTAAATCTAATATCTTAATTTAAATAAAATATTTTAAAATTTAATATAAAATAAATTAAAGTTTTATATAAAATTCAACATAAAATTTGACAATGATTTATAATTTTAAATTTAAGATGAAAATTAAAATCTTCATCAATGTAAATTAAAATCCTTCTCATCATCATTTAAAAATAAAATATTAAATCCCTTAGTGTAGGTTCAATTGTTGAAGATATAGGTGCAAATTTAATGTCAATTATTCCCGCAACTTCTTCTTTATCACCTATAATAAATATTAACTAAATTATGCCATTATCAGCCAAATATATGTATGTGTATATATATATATAAATATATATAAAATAACCTGGCTTATCAAGGTTTGAAAGGTTATTTAAGATCAAACCCTTTTTTACAAGGTTTATCAAAGTCAAATTTTAAAATTCAATTATTTTAAAAAAATTTATTTTTTTAAATTTAAAATTTTTATTCAAACATGATCTTTAAATTTAATTTTTTAAATTTGATCTTTATTTCTGACTCTAGACAAAAATAGCGAGTCAACCTTCCAGTCTCCTCAGACCTGCGAAATCTCATCTTGTTTCACGCTCCAGCCTGTGGCTCTAGGCGTCTTCATTTTCAGGCTCAGTCTTGTGAGAGATTACATGGACATTTGACTCAGCAATTACTACGCGTCTTCTTGTGGGTTGGGGTTTCCCACTTTTTTAAAAAAGAAATTATATGGTACAAATATATGGACTTCCGAAACACACACACACACACATATATAAAATTGTGGAGTTGTTATATTTTCTCTTTTGATCAAATGTCAAAACATTGAAAACTGGAGCTCTGCATGAGCTCTCTATATATAGTGTCATTTTTTTTTTTTTGACAATACATAATGTCATACAGTTAAACAATACTTAAGGGGAGAAAAAAGGCAATTGGTGAAATAAAAAGTCACAATTTATACTTATGATTCCAACTTCCAAGAGTCTATTTTTATCTCACGTATATGTCCAGTTTCAAGAGAAAATTAATTATCTAATCATTATAGTTTGCATTTGGTTATAAATCAATCCCAGAACTTAAACTTGATACAACCCAATTTATATAATTTTGATTTAGTTGAAACACAATTCTTAAGTATTAATCCTTATAATTTTTTTAAAATATAAATTTTAATATTTCAAATGATTAAAATTATAGGTATTAAATTGTGTTGAGCAAAAATTAAGTGGCTTAGTTTCAATCCAATCAAGGGCATGTTTGTTTAAAATTAAAAATTAAGTGATTTTTAATTATTTTAGAGATTCTATAAAAAAAGATTTATTTTATAAAGATTTTATACAAAGCAGATATTATTGTTTGGTTACAATAATGAAAAAGTAGTTATTAATTAGTTATTTGAAAATTTTGTAATATCTTCTTATTTTTTTATAAAATGACTTGTTATTATATCATTTTAATATTTTATGATATTTTTGTGTATCTTATTTCTTTGAAATATTCTCTCTCATCTACTGCCTTGGGTTATTTTCAGCTTCTTAAAATTATTGAAAATCTGTTTTTATTTTTTTTAAATTTTGATTATTTTTAAAAGTTTAAACAAGCATAATAAAAACTCACAAAATAGATTTAAAAAAAATAAATGATTTTTTCTTGAAATAAGTTAAAATAAATGGACCCCAAAACTATATAAATTAAGTTTTATTCTATAACAAGATTGACTTTGTCGGTAAGCTTGCCAACTAAACCAAACTTTACTGGGTAGATTAAGTTTTAAATGAGTTAAAATTAGACAGATCAAATAATTCTCTCTCTTGTTTTTTAATAGTATACAAAACCTTTTTTAATTTTTAAAATACATTTTGTTTTTCACCTAAAAAAATGTTTGTTTTCCTCTTTTATTTTTCTTCGTAATCCGTCTGAAAAGGATCATGAGGAAGCTTCGTGGAGGTTTCTCATCGCCTTCCTCTTCAATTATTAAGCTGTACTTTTTCTCACCAGCATTATTGAACAGCGCTTCATCCCTTCATTCTTTGCTTTACTCAGCCTGTGAGTCCGCCAAAATCAGCCGCGCATGACGCTGCTACCATGGCACAACTAGCACTTTGCTCTTCTATCAATGACAAGTGGGACTACGATGTGTTCCTTAGTTTCCATGGAGAAGATACTCGATTATGTTTCGTTAGCATTCTCCGTGAATCTCTGCGTCAAAGAGGAATTCGTGTCTTTATTGATGACGAGTTCATCAGAACCGGAGAAGAAATCACGCCAGCACTTCTCAAAGCCATACAAGAATCCAGGATAGCCATCATAGTTTTCTCCGAGAACTATGCGAGCTCGACGTTCTGTCTGGAAGAACTTGAAAAGATTCTCGAGTGCTTTAAAGAGGAAGGTCGGTTAATATATCCAGTGTCTTATTATGTGGATCCATCAGAGCTGCGACGTCCAAGAGGAAGCTATGCGAAAGCGTTGGCCGGATTGGAGAAAAGATTTGAAGACAACATTCAAAAAGTACAAAAATGGAGGTTGGCTTTATTCCAAGCGGCTAACTTGAAAGGCTGTCATCTCAAATCCAAGTATGCTATCCGCCTTTTTCGGTTGTTATTTTTCTTCTTAATTATTTAGGTATTATTTTTCAACTATTTGAATATTATTTTTCCGACTTGCTTCTAACAAAATGGCCGAATCGGTTAGGCATGATTATACTTATATATATTATTTATATTATAAATTTTTTTTGTGGTTGTGATCAACGGGATTGGGATTTTATTTTCCTTTACCAAAATAAGTCGGGGTTCGGTTTCAGAGCACTTGCATAGTTACTTTGATGAGGAATGGAACTTTTTCTGTACAAGGAGGAACAAGGGAGACGACAAAAGTTAATTTAGGCTTGTCATATAATTTTTAGTTTGAAAATTAACATTGAACTTTTCTTCAATTGCTCAAGATTGCAAATGAACAAGAATATACTACAAAAATCATCGATGAAGTATCAACTAGGATTAATCATACTCCTTTACATGTAAATCATTATTCTGTTGGACTAGTGAAAGAAGTAGTCTCACTTTTAGATCTTTGGTCCACTGAGGAAAATAAAATGATAGGAATTATGGGAGTTGATGGGATAGGTAATTCAACGATCGCAAATGAGGAATTATGTTTGCTAGTTTGATAGCTAATCAATTTAAACGGTTCTGCTTTCTTTTTAATGTCAGAAAAGAGTCCCCAATGCCAAATGGTTTGGCACATCTTCAAGAGACATTACTCCGTACATTAGTCATAGAAAAGGATCTAAACTTGGGTGATTTTCATGAAGAAATACCAATAATAAAATGTAGGCTTGACTAGAAGAACATTCTTTTGATTCTTGATGATGCTGATGAATTGAAATAGTTAGAAGCACTAGTTGGAAGTTGTGATTGGTTTGGTCTTGGAAATAGAATTGTCATAACAAGGAATAAACAGTTATTAGTAACTCATGATGGGGCTAGAGGCCTCTAATGTGCATTTCTCTAATGCCCCAATGTTCCAATTTTGTTTTTTTATTTTTCTTTGGATCATTGGCTTCTACATAAAATAAGAGACATTTGGATATCTTGATGTCCTAAAATGGTGAAGATTTATATTTTTTATGATTTTTTCAAAAATAAAAGGGTGTATTTGTGATATTTTTCTTTAAAAAATCATAAAAAATACAAATCTTTACAATTTTGAGACATCAAGATATCCAAATGTCTCTTATTTTATGTAGAGAAAAATAAAAAATGAAATTGAAAAGTTGGGACATTACAAGATGCATTAGAGAAGGGCACATTAGAGGCCCCTAGCCCTGATGTTAACAGCATTTATAATGTTAGGGAAACTTTTTCTGTTATTAGTAATAGGAAACTAAAGCACTTGCATATTTAATTATTGAGATGAGAGGAATGAAACTTTTTCTATTAGTAGTAATAGGAAATTAAAGTTGATGAAGTTTCATTTTCTAAAATTCTTGTATTATAATTTTTCATTTGACTAAAAGTGAACTTCTTATGAATTGATCAGGATTGCAAATGAACAAGAATGTATTACAAAGATCATTAGCGAAGTCTCTACTAAGATTAATCATGATCTTGTTGACATTACTCGTCATCCAGTTGGACTCATGTCTCGAGTGAAAGAAGTGATCTCACTTTTAGAGCTTTGGTCTACTGAGAAAACTAAAATGGTAGGGATTTGGGGAGCTGGTGGAATTGGCAAATCAACAATTGCAAGAGCATTATTTAATTCGATAGCTGATAATTTTGAAGGAGTATGCTTCCTTTCTAATGTAAAAAAAGACTCCCAAATGCCAAATGGTTTGGTACATTTTCAAGAGACATTACTCCTTAAATTAGTCATGGAAAAGGATCTTAAACTGGGTGATTTTCATGAAGGAATACCAATAATAAAACATAGGCTTTGCCAAAAGAAAATTCTTTTGATTCTTGATGATGTTGATAGATTGAAACAGTTAGAAGCACTAGTTAGAAATTGCAATTGGTTTGGTCCTGGAAGTAGAGTTGTCATAACAAGGAATAAACAGTTGTTAGTAACTCATAATGTTAACAAAATTTATAATGTCCAAGAATTAAATGATGAGGAATCTCTTCAATTGCTCAGTTGGTATGCCTTTAAAAAGGAGAATATGAAGTTTGACTTCCTAAAGGTTTCCAATCATGCAATACAATATTGTTGCGGCCTTCCATTAGCTATAGAAGTGATTGGTTCTAACTTGCGAGGTAAAGGAGTCAATGAATGGTATTGTGCATTGGATCAATATAAAAGAAGTCAAGAAGGACCAATTTTGGAACCCCTTAGATCAAGCTATGATGCTTTAGGAGAAATTGAGAAAAATATTTTCCTAGACTTGGCATGTTTCTTTAAAGATGAAGATTTAAGAGAAGTCAAGGGTATGTTGCATTGTTTACATGAAACCCAACCAGACTATATTATTGAAGTTTTGATTGATAAAGCCCTCATCAAGATTGAAGGAGATCAAGTGGGAATGCATGGTTTGATAGAAGATATGGGTAAAATGATTGTTAAGCAAGAATCACCTAGTGAGCCTGGTAAACGGAGTAGGTTATGGTACTACCAAGATATTCTTCATGTTTTAAAACGAAACACAGTAAGATTCAAGAATATGTGAATTATGTTTTTTCTTCTTTAAAACTTACAATATGATTTTTGCATGTCTAAATTTTGAATTTTATTGTGTGCTATTCATGTTGAAAGGGAACTAATAAAGTTGAAGTCATAATTCTAGACATCCCTAAAGGTAGTAAAGTTCAAATACAATAGAGCGGAAAGGCATTCATGAAGATGAAGAATCTTAAAATGCTTGTGATAAAAAATGCAAGCTTTTCTAAATGCCCCAAATATCTCCCAAATGGTTTAAGGTGGTTGAAATGGAAGGGCTATCCTTTTAAAGTTTTGCCCTATAATATTTGCTCCACAGAACTTATTTATCTTGACTTGTCTTACAGTTATTTTGAATCACTCCAACCATTTACAAAGGTGAGCATACAAGTATAGCTAATACTTGCTATGTTTGATCATGGTTTATTTGCCTAACTTTCTAAAGAATTTATCATTGTTTAATTTTGTAGAAGTTCCACAGTTTAAGTTGTATGAACTTCAAAAATTGCAAATTTCTACAACAAACACCATATTTTTCTGGAGTTTCTAATTTAAGAGAGTTGTGGCTTGATGATTGTACAAATTTAATTGAAATACATCATTTAGTTGGAGGTTTAAATAAACTGAAAGAATTGAGTGCCATGCGATGCAATAACTTGAAGATTATGCCACCTGACCTTAGGTTGACATCTCTTGAGCGTCTCAGCCTCTTTGGTTGTTCAAGCCTTCAAAGTTTCCTAAAGATATCAATTAAGATGAAAAATATGCACACACTTGATTTAGAAAGAACATCTATTACTGAGTTGCCACCTTCTACTTGCAATCTCACTGGACTTGAAACCTTGAACATGGAGGAATGTCCTAATCTTAAGCAATTGCCAGCTGGCATTTGTTTGTTGCCAAAGCTTTGGACATTAAATGCAAATTCTTGTAAAAGAATGAGGCATTTTAAGATATGTGATGTAGGAGAAGAAGCAGACTTAGATTGCTATGCACTGTCTTTGAAATTGAAATGTTTTTGTTTATCAAATTGTAATTTATCAGATGACTCCCTTGCTCATTACCTACCTTACTTCACTAATATGACACATTTGGATCTAAGTTTCAATTATTTTACAATCCTTCCTGCATGCATCAAAGAATGTCACCATCTGAGATCTCTTTTACTAGATAATTGCAAGCATCTTCAACATATTAAGGACATGCCACCAAACTTGGAAAATTCAGTGCCATATGTTGCATGTTATTGACTAGGTCATCTAAAAGCAAAGTATTGTATCAGGTCTCTTTGCTGCTTCCCTCCCTTTACATATATATAATTACATCCTTTTTTTCTTATATTTTATTAATCATTTTTCTTATATGCAATTGGTAGGCACTCAACTTACAACCTGGGAAAAGAAACTTTATTTTTCCTGGAGGGAAATTCCCAGAAAATCTTGACAATTATGGTAAGCGAAGCTCTGTGTCTTTTTAGGTTCGTGATGTGTTACCGATAGTTTTTCTGTGGATCCTTGTTGAAGATGATGAGGATTTTCTCTCCAATTTGTGCATTCCTAGTGCATATCAATGACACCAAGGTAGATATATCTTACGAGTGGCTTTTGTTATCAACAATGAAGAGGGGTCATTTACATATATGTGATTTGCAAAGCATGATTGGAAAGGCTAAACTCAGCCATGTATATAAATGGAATCACGTAAAGGTTTCCATTAAGAGAAAGACACAAGATATAAAAAGTGAAAGTGAGATTCATTTTGCACTTCATGTCTACAAGCTACAAAGTAACTCAAACACCATCCGATTCACAGACCCTAGAACAAATGATGATTGTAGCTCGTGGCAAAGAGTACAAAAATCACAAAATTGTGAAGAACTTGAAGATGACGTGCCTTACCTAGGTTTGGTCTCTCCTTTCCTTTTGTCTTATTTTATTTTTTTTAACATATATTAAAGTATACTCCTTTTGGTTCTACTTAAAAGTCATTTCCAACACAGTTAACTAGAATTAAAAAAAAAATCCTTAAAACTCATTAACCAGTCTTAATTTAGTAAGTTTTTAACCTTACTCCTATTAAATATATATACTATTTTAACAATGTATTTTACCTCACCAATATTTAATGAGGGATAAAAAGAAAAACTTGCGATAAAATTTTTTGATAACATGACTTATAACTATGATTAAAAAAATCATTTTCTCTTTGCATTCTACCATATAAATAGGACTAGGTGAGTATACCTTGATCACTAGGCGTGGCAACAAGTCCAACAATCCCAAGATAGAAAAGTGCTTGAAGATGATTTAAATAAGGAAGAATCTCATCTAGGGTCTTTAAAGGAGAAAAAATTACACTGAGAGCCAATGCATTTTGAAATTATTCTATAGGTCTTAGAGCTCTTTTTGAAAATATGTTTTAGGGAGAAAAGACACAATTGCCTTTAGTGAGAAAGATAGAACTTTAGGTTTATTACCAATTGATAATTACTTGTTAACATGTAAACCTAAAGTTATGAATTTATCTACATCTGGTTGTAAAAATTTGAACATGCTGTCATGATAAACTTTAGCTTTAAATATATAAAATTATAAATTCTGTACTTTAACTTGTGAGTTGATGAACCTATACTTATGAATATTTAAACTTTAAGTTGTAAATTTATTAAATTGGCCAAATGAACTTGTCAACCTTGAACAAGAATCTTACTACCAATGGATAATTAGTTGTTAATATATGAACCTAACATTGTGAATTCGTGAACATGTTGTAAAAATATGAACTTATTGCCTTGTCTCACTAAGGGCACTTATGTCTTTTCTCCCTAAAATATATTTGCCAAGAAGATTTTTGAACCTGCAGAGTAATTTTAGAATGTATTGGGCCTTAAGTGCAGTTTTTCTCTCTCTTAGGGAACCATATGAGATTCTCCATTTGAATAGGGAATGCAACATATTTGGCATTTGCCACACTTCTCTTCACAACAATTTTAAAAGTGTTATTTAGTTTGAATAAGTAACAATTTTTCATGTGTTGCTATTAATTTCTACTTTAAACAATAATTGTTTTGCAACAAATAAAAATTGTTTCCTAAAGTGGAATTGGAAATAGTTTTCAATTGTTGAATTAAAAATTTCAGATAATCAACATAAAAATTAGGATAAATGAATAAATTACTTTATGAACTTTAGGCCCAGTAACATTATAGACTCTAAATTTATTTATTATGTAATTTGTTCCATCAACTTAAAAATGTTGTAATTTGACCCTTGCCATTAATAAAAGTTAACTTTGATCGTTAGTTGATTAAAAAAATGATAGAGAAGGACATAAAAAAATGACAGAAAATGATCAAGATTTTTTTGGGTCATTTTCCATAATTTTTGGGTCATTATTTATAATTTTTGAGTCATTCATTATAATTTTTATCCTTTTCTATCATTTTTGAAGTTATTTTCTATCATTTTCTGGTTAATTAATGATAAAAGTTAAATTTTGTTAATGGCATGGGCAAATTATATCATTTTTAAAAGTTGAGAAAATAATTTATATAATAAACAAGTTTAGAGTTTTTGGTGTTACTAGAGTTAAAGTTTATAAGGTTTACCCTAAAAGTTATTGCCAACAAAACTATGTTTATTGCAACATTCGAAAAATATTTCCTATTATGGAAGCAACTGCAAATAATGTTGCCTTTAAAATTTTCTTTTTGCAACAAAGAACTATTTCCTATTGTTTCCCTGTACAAGAAACATTCGCCATCTTTTTTTTTTTGGTTTGGATGATTTTTATACATTTTTATTAAATTTATTTATTACTTAGATTATTTCAGAAATTACTTTAAAAATCATCTCTATATATATAATGGCTACTACATGATAGAGATGTTGAAAGGGTAGTTGGAGTTATCTATTTCTTTCACAAGAGGTGTAGGGTTTGAATCCTAGATGTCGAAGAAATATTGAATTTTGTCTATTTTATATTTAGGCAGCAATTTTTAATTGTTACTTAGGATTTAAATCATTTAAAGTTGTAATTGGTAAATTTTTGTGAAGTTTTTTTTAAGAGAGAGAGAGAGAAGATTTGATATATTATAAAAGAATAATAAAATGAGTAAAAATACTTGAAAAGAAAACTTCATCAAAGTTTACCAGTTCTAACTTCTGAGGATTCAAATGTTTGTTACTTATTCCTATCAAAAAGCAATATTTTAGAATTGTTACAATTGGGTGACAAGAAAACTATTGTTTATTTCGATTCAATACACACAATTTTTCAGACTTGATAGTTAGAAAAATAATTACCCTAGATAACAGGTAATATTGAAATATGCAATAGTTGAAACCATATATGCACCAGTTTTCACAACTGTAACAGTTTTAAACTGTTGTTATAAAAAAATATTGTAGTGAAGGATACGAATTCAGTCAAATCGACATAATCAAGATCTCAACAAGTGATCAATTTTGTTTGCCCTTCATCTTTTTACATGTATTATTATGCTGCCATTGAATTTAGTTAAAGTCATGTGATTGTTTTTATCATTTTTAAACTAGATACTTTTTTCTTTTTTTCAAATTTAATATTGAGTATTTTATATATTTATAAATCTACCAAATCCATACGTAACAACAATGTTCACAACGGTAAACAATGCACCTTGATATTTGGTCATCTAGTGAATCCAACTATATATTAAGTGTTCAAATTTGTAAAATTTTAAAATCATTTTTATTCGATAATTAACTATACTCTCTTCTATAGTGGCCAAGAAATAAAAATGGAGTCCCTCCTGTACCAATTTTATCTTCATTTTATATATAAACATGCACAAATAAAAATAAAAGAATTTTCTTAATTTTCTTTAAAATAAAAAATTTATTAATTATCATTGATCAAGTAATCATTGGATGATCCATGCCCTTTATTAAAACTGTGATTTGATTTTAAAGTCTCTCTCTTCGATCACTCATGCAAGTTGACTTGTTTATAACTAATAGCTGTAAGTCAAAATTTCTAACTCAAACATCTTGATGTACTTGTCAAGACATAGATACAAGGATGGCCAATCTCTATGAGCGAGCATACCCATCCAGATGGATCTATGATGTGTTTTTGAGTTATGGAGGTGATTATGGATGTTCAAGCTTTGTTAGTCGTCTCTGTAATTCCATGTGTGCCAAAAGAATCCGTATTTTGCCTAATGATGAATTCCTCACCCCTAGTGTGGAAGAATTCAATGCAATGGAAGAATCCAGGATAGCTATCATAATTATCTCCGAAAACTATGGATCCTCGACATCTTGTTTAAATAGCCTTGCAACCATTCTTGAGTGCTTCAGAAAAGAATGTCGATCCGTTTACACAATATTTTATAATGTGGAGCCATCAAAGTTGCAATATCAAACAGGTAATTGTGAAGAATTATTTGCTATGCTTGAGAAGAAATTAAAACACAGCAAACAACAAGTGCAACAATGGAGGTTGGCTTTGTCTGAAGTAGTTTCAAGAGGCAGATACTATTATTTCAATCGCAATCCCAATCTTAGGTATCTCCTCACCCTTTTCCATAGTTTTTCTCCTTTCTATTATTTGGCCATTACTTTACCTATTCCTCATTACTTCTCAAGTGGCCCTTACCTCATCAATTGAATACATCACATAGAATTTGATAATATGACTTTTAAAATTTTGATATATTATATATAAATATAGATTATGTATACATATAGATGTTGATTCTAGCACTAAATAATTCTAATAAGCATTATTCTGCTTTAATTATGTGGGAATATAGATGCTTGGCTTGGTGGCAGTTATATAGTATTCTTGGTCGCTTTCAAAATGAGTTGAATGACAAACATAAAAAACAGTAATTCTGTGAATGAAAAATTTTTTTCATGTATTTGAATAATATTTGATAAAAATTTAATTACAAATATATATTATAATATAATATAATAAATTAAATCAATATTATATATCTTATGTTGCACAAATCAAACCCTAGGTAGATTCCAAAAGAAAATGGAGATTATACTTGCAAGAAAAAAAAATGACTGTATTTACAATAATTTTAAATATTTATTCCAAAAAATGAAAAATTAGTTTTCATATTTTTTATAATTTTAAAAAGTATAGGAACAGATAATTGAACAATAGCTATATGCCTTATACTATCGATTATCAAAACACTGGGCAGGAAAAAAAAAAAGAACATTTTCTTGTGTGCTGCTGTTTTCTTGTTGGAGAGATCATACTAAATGTAGGCATCTTTTTATATAGATTCAAACCTTATTTTGTCATGTGAGAGACTAGCTTTTTTGGCTAGGTTCGATTGTTACTTTGTTATGTAGTTTAATTAATAACTAAAGAAATTCTATTTGCAAGTTTTTACTTTTTATAGTTTTTCTTAATTTTAAATTAAATCCCTGCAATTTATCATGTTTTAACTGAGCTTTTACAATTTAATTAATTTAATTTTTTAATCCTTAAGGTTTAAAATCCTTAAATTTTCCCTTAAAAAAATTTAGAAAATTTATATTTTTATTAGATGATATTATAAATTTAGAATTAATCACATAATTTTTATTATTCAAAATTTATATAATTACGTTTTTTAATATTTTTAAATGTATAGAATTTTCCTAAAAATTTCCAACAGTGTATTAAATAATTTTTTTAAATTTTGGCTAAAAGTATTAAATTAAATTTTTTATAAACCTTAAGAGTATTTTTGTGTTGGGAAATTTAATAATTCATTATTAATTTTAATTTTTAGGGTTTAACATATATAATAGGTCAAATAATAAGGGCTTAATACAGGGACCTAATTCAAAATTGAGCAAAACTATATGGACCTCTAGATTAATTTTCCCTAATAACTATACCTGTCTATTTAAAAATTTATTTATCACTGTAATAGCTTAGTATTTTTTTTAATAAATGTAGCTAAATCCAAGGTTAGTTTACTTATATATATATATATATATATATAGTTCTATGAAAATCCCATTTTTAATCATGTATGTCAAGAGTGCAATTCATCCTTATTGCGAGAAATTTTTTTTTTGGGGGTGGGGCCCTGCTTCCATTTTCTAAAAGTACTATATCATAATTTTTGTTTGACTAAAAGGTGAAATTCTTTAAAATTGCTCAGGAATGCAAAAGAGGACAAGTTTATTCAGGGGTTCATTTATGCAATCTCTTCAAGTATTAATGCATTTCCATTTCGCATTCGGGATGATTCAGTGGGACTTGAGTCTCGGGTACAGGAAATAATCTCACTTCTAGATGTTGGATCTAATGAGGAAGTCAAAATGGTAGGAATTTGTGGAATTTTCGGAATAGGTAAATCAGCATTAGCACGTGCTGTGTGTAATTTCATTGCCCATCATTTTGAAGATTTATGGTATTTTTCTCCTATATCAGAGGAGTACCGAACTTTGGGTAATTTTCTGTATCCGCTCTGTCTTACTGAAAAAGCCAGGGGCAACTATTCTAGTTTGGATAATTTCCTTAGGATAATAAGACAACCCTGGTTCCCGCAAAGGAAGAATCTTGTAATTCTGGATGGTGTTGAAGAATTGGATCATTTGTGAGCAGTTAATGAAGGATGTGGCCGGTTAGGTCAAGGAAGCAGGATCATTATCACGACAAGGGATAAGCAGTTATTAGTAAGTCATGGTATTAAAAAAATTTATGATGTCAAGAAATTAAGTGATGATGAGGCTCTTCAAATGCTTTCTCGAATTGGTTTTAAAAAGGATAATGTGAAATCTAGTTACATGGACGTTTCAAAACGTGCAATACTTTGTTCAGGTGGCATTTCGTTAGTTTTGAAGGTGATGGGAAATTACTTATTTGGTAAAACAGTAAATGCATGGAACTGTGTAATGGATGAGATGGAAAAAGACCCAATGAAGATGCTTCGGCGCTTCAGTGAATTCAGACTCAATGAGGAGCAGCTAAAGGAGTTTATTACTTTTATGAAGGAGAAAGAGCCTAAGTCAATTGATTCATCAACGGAGAAGGGTACTAATAGAAAGAGAGAGAGGGAAGACCCCAAAAGAGAAGAGACACAAGTTGAGGGGAAGAAGTGCCATGCTTGAAACATAACCTAATCAAATATCAAAATTCAACAGTCAGCATGGTTTGAAAAGCATGTTAAACATGCACCTATTCCTTTTTGGTCTTGTACATGCATGCTACTGTTCTTTCTTGTGTGATAATGAACAATTCTGATTTTGTTGCGACCATAATGCAAGCAGCTTCTAATATTACATTTTATTGTCGTAAGTATAATGAGTGGCTCTAAAATTTAAGAAGCTTATAGAAAAATGTTTTTACTGAATAATACTCTTCATTGGATCCATTGGGTCTGGGAACAAATATACAAAAACAAAAATATGTATACCCCAGAACTCAGAGATACTATTCAGCAGCATTAATCAATACTTTCGACTAAGCTCAAGAGCGGATTGATTTTCTTGAAAAGGTGGTATTAGACAGATGGTAGCAATTTGCACCCCTTAAGCATTATTTCATGTTTTGAGTCCTGAAAAAGAATATATAAAAAAATATTACTTAAAAAAGACAATCCCTTAAATAATTCTCAAATTTTTCAGAGGATTAGTCTCATAGTTACTGGTTATGGACATACCTTGGACAAAAAAAAAAAAAAAGGTGGTGCTAGATTGGATTTACAGGAAGCTGCACCAGCGGAGTAAATCATGGTAATATGGCAAAGTATAATATTTCATAATTGCGTGAATATAAATTTGTAACTTTGAAATTGAGTTTTGATTAAAGAACACATCAAATTTAATAAGTATGTTGGTTTTGTTGATTCAGTATGTTCTTGCGCATGCATATTGTTATGCTTGGATGAACCACGACGCAACGGCCATGGAGCCTCAGGTTATATGGAAGACTTATTGTGGGAAAAAAAAATATTTGGTCAAAACTTGTGCAAATTAAGTGTTCATTTTTTTTAATCACCATTTTTCAGTTTACTAGTTCTGTAGCAGAGTTTTATCTAAGAAATGATTAATCAAGTATCTCCCAGATATTTGGTTTTGACTTTTAACATTGCTATTTTGAATTCAATAAAATTAACATGGTTATTTGAATTTTTTTCCTTTTGAATTTTGGGTAAAATATATGCAGCCGATATTGTCCTGACTGTCTCTGAGGATTTTGCAGTATATATTAAAAAAATGCATGTCAGATTTGGAATGCATTCAATCAAGGATATGTAATGGCTATACATGTAGATGCCACTGTTGGTGGCGTTTGCATTTGGGATTCATCACCGTGAGTACCGAACCATTTTAATCCAAATTGATTCTTGCTGTCCATTTAAATTAATTTTTAAATATTTTTAGTATTATATTTATTAAAATATAAAATATAAAAAATTTAATATTAAATCTAGACTATTTAAAGTACATTTAAATAGTTAATTTATAAAATTTATAAATTTTTAATATTAAATTAGGTCATCTAAATTATATCTGAACTGTCCAAGTCTATCTGGATATTCAAATTATAAAATTATAAAATTTTTTAATATTAAATTGAACTGTTAAATTAAATTTGTATTGGCCATATTGCGAATGAACATATTTATCAAAATTTTAAATTTTTTAAATTTTTATATTAATAAATATAATATTAAAAATAAATTTAAATGAATGGTAGGAATTAATTTGGACTAAAATGAAGGGTGAAGATTGTTCCTAACCCTGATGAGCATGCAGTGATGAGCACAGAATGCAAATTGACTGTCAGTGTAGGTTTTCATCTGTGATTTCTTTAGTAACATTGGCAGAAGCAAGGGAGAGGAGTCTCTCCTTTTCTTTCTCTCCTTTTTCCTCCACTTCCCCAATCTTTTCCCTCCATTCATTCTATAATTTAAAATTTTTTTATAATAAAATTTGGCATAGGAAAAATAACTTCTCTTACTCTATAATGGAAAGGTGTCTCAAGCAAATAACTCATTCAAGAAATTAAAAAGTTAAAATTTTTGAAAATTGCATGCAACAAGAATTTCAATAAACAATTTGTCCCTCTGATTAAAGACTTGCAGATCTCTATTGCTGAGGATTTTGTTCAACAATCATTGGAACTTCAAGTTCATTTATTCACATGGAAGATCCAAACTCGTAGATTCAAGGAAAGGGGGGGAGGGGAAAGCTTATTGTTTTGTGGAATTCTCTTTCAATAGTGAAGACATTTGCCCTCTCTTCCACTAGAATTCTTTGCAATGGTATGCATTCAAAGCTTGCTTTGTTGGATAGGTAACTTCTAGGCGAATCAGTACAGTTCTACAATGGAAAAGCCACCATTTAGTTTCTTTTAATTTTCCTTGTCTGACTTTAATTTTATGACTTTTTTTTTGGTTAATATATTTTATTTTTTAATAAATGAGAAACTAACTTTTAAATTTAATTAAAACACATGACATGAGCTTTTCTTCCCTCCCTCTCTTGTGTTTTCTCTCTCACCTTGAGAGTAATTGGTTGTCTTTTTTCTATCTTCTCAACTTCAGAAAATTTTGTTGTGTTTCTCATTTTAGGAACTGTTTGATTATTGAAAAAGATGAAAAGCCACCATTTAGTTTCTTTTAATTTTCCTTTATGACTTTCTTTGTTAATATATTTGATTTTTTTTATAAATGACAAACTAACTTATAAATTTAATGAGAAATGATAATAAAATCTCTTTAAATTATGTAAATGATAATTTAATCTCTCAAAATGTAATAATACTAATGAAGTACTTATGGACCTCTTTGTTAATAACTTTTTTAAAAAGAAGACCATTTTACCCTTATTGAAAGTAACAAGACCCAATCACAACTTTTGCTTTGTAAATTGTAAGAGTTGAACAAAAAATCACAACTTGTCAAATGTAATTTCTATTATTAAAAAATAAGCCCTGATCACAACTTTTGTTTAAGGAATAATAATTTTTATTTTGTGAATTGCAAGAGTTGAATAAAAAATCACAATTTGTTAAGTATAATTTCTAATATTGAAAAACAAGTTCATAAAATAACAAACTCCATCTATAACACTTATTTAAAGAATCACAATAATTGAACAAGAAATTATAATTTGTCAATACGGGTAAAATGGTCTTTTTAAAAAAAATTATTGATAAGAAGGTTTCTAGAGACATCATTGATATTATGGCATTTTAAAAGATTAAATTATTATTTATATAATTCAGAGCAATTTTATTATCATTGTTCCTAAATTTAATTAAAACACATGACATGAGCCTTCCCTTCCTCCCTCGTGTATTCTCTCTCGCCTTGAGAGTGACTAGTTGTCTTTCTTCTATCTTCTCAACGTCAGCAAATTTAGAGAATTAAAATGATTACTTTGTTGAATTTCTCATTTTAGGAGCTGTTTGATTGAAAAAGATGAATTAAAAATAAACTAAAAAATAAATTAAATCACTCTCTTCTTATCATAAACATATTAAAAATTAATACTATATATACTACAAATAAAAAAATTTCATGAATCAAAATTCTCAATTTTATTATGAACTAAATTAATCTTCCATCTTGGTGGACATGCATGATTAACTTATTTATTTTTAGTTTACTTTTTTTTAAATCCATTCCAATCTCCATATTTCCTATCAACAAACCACCTCTAGGTGCCTTTCCTGCCTCCAATTTCGGCAGAGAAGTGACTGGATGAGGTGTGCCTCAAGTCAATTGAGAGACTAAACCACAACGTAATCATGGTATTTAAATCTAGATTACTTATCATCATGCCAATTTATCAGCATAGAGATGACATAACTAACATATCAGAACTCAAGCATTAAACTTTGTAACATCATCCATGCCATTAACCTTCTATTCCTTCGTCATATATAACAAAATAATTTTAAAAAACTCTCTGTTTTCCCAAAATGAAAGGGAAATGTGAACTTTTATGTTTTAAATGTTTCTAAGATATTCTGATATTGTATTTAATTTGATTTTCTGCCCAATTAAAATGATTCATTCCCATGAAATATATCTTTTCCTCACTTTGCTTTCTCCGGTTCACTTATCCCCCCTTCTAAATTGTATCTTTCTGCATCGTCGTTGAAATTGAGGGAATATAACTAATTAAGCTTCCTGGATTTGTCAATTAACTTGTCTTCTTTAATCTTTATTTTGGACATAGACATAGTATTTTGTCGCCATGATTATTAAATTTACAATCATTGAAGAGATCGCACAATAAAATGGAATATATATCTATAATCAAATATTGAATTCGTATAATAGTCGTTGATATATTCCTCAATCGGATGACGTGTTATCAGTGTCAATATGAATTAATAAAATTGATAATGCTTTTCTTCAAAAGTAATAAATAATATATGTCACTTTGGGATGTACCTTTATCTTGTTGAGCCAACAAGATTTAATTCACCTAATCTTTTTTTTAATGAAAATCCAACAGAATTTTTAATGAAAGAAAAAATAGATATGCCTTATAAGTAGTTTCTTTTATGGCTGTTTTCACATCTTAATTCGTCAATGAATCATTTTGTATTCGAATCACAGTTCTTATAAATTTAAGGATATATTATATTACTAAACCGAGATGTTAGATCTGCCAGAGAAATATTTTAATGAAAAAATTGCTTATATTTTGATTTTAAGGGAGGACAGTAATGTATTTAAAAATTTTAAATAAATTTAATAACTCTAAAACAATTTTAATTTAATACAAATGAGCATTTTATTTTATGAATCCTAAGGCAGTCAATTCGGGGCCTTTTTTTTTTTTTGGGTGGGAAGAGGCTTTGTAGTTCGTATATTGGCAAGAACTTCAACGGTTAAGCTGCCATTCTTAACATTCCTGTGAGATCTCTCTTCTTGCTTTAATCTACGCTCTCATGGCACAGCCAGTAACATCCTCTTCTATCTCTTACAAATTGGTTTGTCATGTGTTCCTTAGTTTTCACGGTAAAGATACTCGCTTAGGTTTCATCAACAATCTCTATGAATCTCAACATCAAAAAGGAATTCATGCCTTTATTGATGATGAAGGAATCAAGACAGGGGAAGAAATATCACCTGCACTTTTCAAAGCCATACAAGAATCAAGAATAGCCATCATGGTTTTTTCTGAAAACTACGCAAAGTCAACATTTTGTTTGGAAGAACTAGTGAACATTCTAGAGTGCTTCAAGGAAGAAGGTCGGTTGATATATCCAATATTTTATTATGTGGAACCATCGGAGCTTCGACATCCAAGAGGAAGCTATAAGGAGGCATTGGCGAGATTGGAGGAATGATGCAAAGACAACAAGCAGAAGGTGCAAAAATGGAGGCTGGCTTTGTCTCAAGCTACTGATCTTAAAGGCTGTCATCTCAAACTAAAGTATATCTTCTTAACCTTTGCCCTACATTTTTTTTGTTATAGTCAATTAGAATTTTAGGCCCCAATCTTTTGTTGGCGGCACCAACAGCAGACGTGAACGGCGAAGGACAAACTGCTTGAGTTGTGCCCAGAAGGACACTGTCCTTAAAAACTATTCCGGCACACCGGAACGACGAACCGGCAGTTCCCCAAGATTAAACAAGCACTTCCTGCGGAGCAAGGGAACAAAACAACAGAGACCAAAAAGCAAACATAGATGAACACGAGAGCAGAAGGCAGAGGGAGGAGAGAATTGCCCCGAAAACTCAAGAGGTTGGTGCTCTGTTCTGTCCACACCCATAGCTATATATAGCCCGAAGATGGAGACATGAACGTTGGCTCATAATCATCAGATTAAAGCTTCGGTTACACTCTCATAAATCACGTTTAAACACTTGTCTAGGGGGTTATGCAGACGTAAATCACAGTTAAGCCTCTGTCTAGAAATGTTGGCAGACAAAATGTTTAAGATATTAACTTTACAAAATTGATTAATCTGGAGACGTTGGCAGACAAAAATGTTTAGGACATTAACTCACAAAATCGGTTTTTAGAAGAGGTTGAATGCTAAAAAAACTGCCAAGGCTTCAAGTTCAAATTTGAAACAGCAAAACCAAAGGGTTTTTGGGTAAGCTAAAAATAATTATTTATTTAATTATTTTTGTAAAAATAACCCGGTAAAAGGAACCCATTGCCTCTTGAACTCGCGCGCAGGGAAGGGCGAATCGGCTGATTTCAACTGCGATTGCCTTGTGTTGGCTTGTCTCATGTGCGAGAGGCTACTTCTCCTCCAAGCCCATTTTACTACCCCACTTCATTCCTTAGTATATACACACTAGGAAAGTCCTTCTTTTGGTCAATGTGGGACTTTGACACACACACACACTTTTGATACATATACAATAATCCCCCACATGTGTTAAAAGGATCTATGTTCATCTGTGTCATTCACACGGAGGATAATCACTTCAAATTTGGTGTCTATCGAATTGAACCAAACTTAGACTAATAAAACTTAGCATACAAAAAAGTCAGTGTAACTTTGTTATTGAACCAACAGATCTTAAGCGTGTACTAGAGGTCTTATTAATCAAATTATACCCCCACAGTCTCTGCTATTAACGATGGTTTTGCACGTTATTGGCCATGCGCGCGCCTGGTTTTAACAAATGCTCTAGAGATTTCGCCACGATCTCATAGGAGCAGCCCCACTCCATATTTGTATAAGTGTTTTCATCAAGTGTATCTGCAATGAATACACCATCCATAAGGACTATGAAAACATTAAGAGCTTTCGCTCAACCTCCATTCAATGCATTCTAGCACTTTCTCAAGCCATAGGAAGGGACAAAATTTAGTGCTAGCAAAACTAACAAGTGACTTGTTCTTACCCATTGAACCTTCTTCATGGGATCTCCAATCACAAAGGTTGGGTTACCATCACCGTTAATTTCAAACGGGCTTAAGTCCCATTTACCTCGACATTTTAATAATAAATTTTTTCCCTAGGGGTTTAGTTAACGGATCCGCCAAATTTAACTATGATCTCACATAATTGATTGAGATGACCCCATCTTTGAGCAGCTACCTTATAATATTGTGTCTCAATCGAATATGTCTACTTTTACCATTGAAGGTCTTATTTTTAGCCGTTGCTATTGCAAACTGGCTATCACAATGTAAAGACACTGATGGTGTGGGCTTTTCACCTATTGAAATACTCGCTAAGAAGTTTTTCAACCACTCAGCCTCAGTCCTAGCCAACTCCATGGCAATGAACTCAGAATCCCTTGAGGATTTTGTGTTGATTGTCTGTTTTGTAGACTTTTAGGTTATTGCACCACCACCAAGAGTGAATATATAACCACTAGTGGATTTTGTCTCTTCTGAATCCGAAATCCAGTTAGCATAATTGTATCCTTCCAATACAGCAAGAAATCCACTATACAATATATCATAATTCATGGTACCTCTCAAATATCTCAAGACTATCACCAGAGCCTCCCAATGTTTACTGCCTGGACAGTGGGCATATCTGCTTAATCTGCCTACAACATAAGCTATATCAGGCCTAGTAAAATTTATCAAATGCAACAGACTCCCAATAATCTGTGCATACTCAGATTGAGCAACTGGGTCACCCTTGTGCTTTTTTAATTGCACACTCAAATCATAAGGAGTACTCAGAGGAGCATCTTCAAGATGTCCAAACTTTTTGAGAATTTTCTCAACATAATGTTCTTGGGAAAGAAAAATTCTATTTTCATTCCTTATAATTTTTACACCCAAGATTACCTTGGCTTCACCCATATCTTTCATATCAAAATTTGAAGAAAGAAATTTTTTTGTTTCATTAACAACACACATACTAGAGCCAAAAATTAGCATATCATCCACATACAAGCATATAATCACACAATCATTATTCACTAGTTTTGTATAAACACATCTTTCTACTTCAACAGTAGAAAATCCACCAGTTGTCAAAACTTGATCAAATTTCTCATGTCATTGCTTAGGCGCTTGTTTTAAGCCATACAAAAACTTGACAAGTTTACAAACTTTATTTTCTTGCCCAAAAATCACACATCCCTCAGGTTGTACCATGTAAATTTTTTCTTCCAAATCACCATTTAAAAAAGTGGTTTTAACATCCATTTGGTGAACAAAAAGCTTGTAAATTGAAGCCAAAGCAATAAGAACTCTTATAGAAGAGATTCTAGTCACAGGAGAAAATGTGTCAAAATAATCTATATTTTCTTTTTGAGTAAAACCCTTAGCCACAAGTCTTACTTTATATTTATCAATTGAATTGTCTGGAAAATATTTTTTCTTAAAAATCCATTTACACCTAATAGCCTTAGCTCCTTGGGGTAAATCTGCTAAAATCCAAGTTTTATTTTTTCTTAAAGAATTAATTTTAATTTCAATTGCTTTTTTCTAAAATTTGGCATCAGGTGAAGAAATAGCTTCATAAACATTGAATGGTTTATCTTGTATTAAATAAATGTAAAAATCATCTCCAAAACTTGTTTCTTTCCTTTGCCTTTTACTTCTCCTTAAAACCAAATCCTCATTTAAATTTTGTTCAAACTCCAAATTTTCAACAGGTTTAGAAACATGCTTAATTTTCAAGGGAAAAATATGTTCAAAAAATTCAGCATCCTTAGTCTCTACAATTGTGTTTTGGTCTAAAATATCACTTTTTAAAGCTAAAAAATGATATGCTGCACTTTGTTCAACATACCCAATAAACATACAATCAGAAGTTTTAGAACCAATTTTTCTCTTTTTAGGGTCAGGAAATAAAACTTTTATAAGACACCTCCACACTTTCAAATATTTTAAATTTGGGGTAAACCCTTTCCATAACTCATAAGGTGTTTTCTTTGTTTTCTTATGAGGTATCCTATTTTGTAAAAAACATGCAGACAAAATAGCTTCACCCCACAAGTTATCAGGTGCAGAAGAACTCACAAGCAAAGCATTCATCATTTCTTTTAATGTTCTATTTTTTCTTTCTACAACACCATTAGACTCGGGAGAATAATGAGATGTTATCTCATGTATAATTCCTTCTTTTTCAAAAAAATTATTTAACAAAACATATTCTCCACCTCTATTAGATCTAACCCTTTTAATCCTTTTGTTTAACTAATTCTCAACTTTTGCTTTATATAAAAGAAATTTTTCAAAAGTCTCATCTTTGTTTCTTAACAAGTATACCGTAGTATATCTTGAAAAATCATCAATAAAAGTGATATAATATTTTTTTCCTCCTCTAGTCATGGTTTGTTTTAAATCACCTAAATCTGTGTGAATTAAAGATAGTAATTCATATTCTCTTTGACTAGAAAAGTGAGGTTTTTTACTTTGTTTAATTTCTGCACATACTTCACATTTTTCAAAATCATTGTTTTTAATTTCAAAAAGTAGTTCAAGTTGTCGCATCCTATTTATATAACCTTTACTAGCATGACCTAGTCAGCATGCCACAGATCAAATGAATCAACCATATAAACATGCATATACTCAGAAGATTTAATCTTATTCATTTCATCAACATTCAAAACAAACAGTCCTTGATTACAATACCCTTTGCCCACAAACACATTATTTTTTGTCATTACAATCTTGTCAGATTCAAATGACACTTTAACCCCAGCTTTCCCTAAAAGAGCAACTGACACTAAGTTAGCTCTAACTTCAGGCACATGCAGAACATCGTTCAGAGCCAGAGTGTTTCCTGATGTGAGCTTTAAGACCACTTTACCTTTTCCTTGAACTTTGGCAGTTCGGGAATCAGCAAGGTAAACATGGTCTTCCCCTTCCTTTGCAGGATTATAGGAGGTAAACATCTCCTGGCTAGCACATATGTGCCTGGTAGCCCTAGAGTCTACCACCCATTTCTTCACATCAGAAATCAAGAGAGCTTATGAAACCACTGTAGCAATGATGTCATCATCACTGTTACCATCTCATTGTACCAAATTTACATTTGGCTTTCGAGGCTTATCACGATTTGCTCTCTTCCTATGCTGTGCTGCATAGTGTCCTAGTTTACCACAGATAAAACAGTCTCCTTTCTTCTTGAAAGAGGGGTTAGAAGCATTGGGTTTGTAATCAGATTTTCTATTCTTCTTGTCTTTAGTTTTAGGATCATACCTCTTGTTATGAGGCTTTGTCTCTACCAGGTTGGCTTTAGATGTCATTTCTCTGGTTCGAGCTGTACGTATTACCTTGCGGTTGGTGTCTTCGATGATGATGTGAGTGATCAGGTTAGTTAAGAACAGCTGCTTCTATTTGTGTTTCAGCTGCTGTTTGTAATCAAACCATGATTCTGGCAGCTTCTTAATCAGGATCCCAACAATAAACTCGTCTGGAAGGTTGATGTTTTTAGTACGAAGCTCCTCTAACAGCTTATGATATTCATTGATTTGCTCTTTCACATCCTTGTTCTCGATCATCTCCCATTTGTAATAGTTTCTTACAGCGAACTTTTATTTGCCGGTATACTTAGCAGTGTACTTTGTCACCAAAGACTCCCATATCTTACAAGCTTCCTTGTAGACATCGAACAGATCATTAGATAAAGTGCTAATGATAGTGTGTCGGCATACCTTGTTTGCATGAGTCCATGCAACTCTCTGGGCTTGACCAGTATCAGCAGGAGGCTCGGATTGAGCAAGAGTAGCAGCCACACCATGCATGTCAAGAACGGTGAAGACTCGTTCCTACCTTTAAAGACTTCTATCTTCGATATGTCTGGGACCAGCCTGGGTAGGGGGATGGCAATAGCGGCAAGGATATACTGAGCTCCAGCCGAACCACTGGGCACACCTTCGGGAGTGACATTCTCAGCACTGTTGGTTGCCATTGGGTTGAATAGTTCTTAAGATTATTGGCGGCACCGGTGGCAGACGTGAACAGCGAAGGACAAACTGCTTGAGTCGTGCCCAAAATGACACTGTCCTTAAGAACTATTTCGGCACACCAGAACGACGAACTGACAGTTTTCTAAGATTAAACAAGCACTTTCTGTAGAGTAAGGGAACAAAACAATAGAGACTAAAAAGAAAACACAGACAAACACGAGAACAGAAGGCAGAGGGAGGAGAGAATTGCCCCGAAAACTCAAGAGGCTGGTGCTCTATTCTGTCCGCACCCATAGCTATATATAGCCCGAAGATGGAGACATGAACGTTGGCTCATAATTACCGGATTAAAGCTTCAGTTACACTCTCATAAATCACGTTTAAACACTTGTCTGGGGGGTTACATAGACGTAAATCATAGTTAAGCCTCTGTCTAGAAACATTGGTAGACAAAACTTTTAAGATATTAACTTTACAAAATCGGTTAATCTGGAGACCTTGGCAGACAAAAACATTTAGGACATTAACTCACAAAATTGGTTTTCAGAAGAGGTTTTGATGCTGAAAAAACTGCCAAGACTTCAAGTTCAAATTCAAAATAGCAAAACCAAAGGTTTTGCGGGTAAGCTAAAAATAATTATTTATTTAATTATTTTTGTAAAAATAACCCGATAAAGGGAACCCATTGCCTCTTGAACTCGCGCGCAGGGGGGGCGAATCAGCTAATTTCAACTGCGATTGCCCTGTGTTGGCTTGTCTTATGTGCACGAGGCCACTTCTCCTCCAAGCCCATTTTACTATCCCACTTCATTCCTTAGTATATATACACCAGGAGAGTCTTTCTTTTAGTCAATATGAGACTTTAACACACACACACACTTTTGACATACATACAACATCTTTTAGATGCAGCTCCTTATAATGCCTCAATCTTTCAATTTTTTTTCATTATTCTTTTGGTCATTAGCTTCTTCACATAAAAAAAAAAGCATTATGATGTCTTGTTTTTTTTTTTACAATTTTTCAAAAAAAATTCATGTAATCACTTCAATTTGTTTTTTAAATATCTTATATAACCCTTCCCCATGGAAAAGAGCATCCCACACACATGCATTTTACACACACACACACACACAAAAGATTTTGGTGCTCCTTTAACCACAAGGGGTTCAATCCTTTAATCTTTTATTAATTATTTATATTATAAAATTAAATTTTTTTGATAAACGAGATTGAGTTTTTATTTTCTTTGCAAAAATAGTTAAGGTCCAGTTTCACAATACTGGCATATTTACCTTGATAAGGAGTAGGGAAGACGAGAAAGGTTAATCTAGGCATGTCATATAATTTTTAGTTTGATAATATATTGACAATGAATTTTTCATCAATTGCTTAGGATTACAAATGAACAAGAATATACTGCAAATATCATCAAGGAAGTATTGGCAAGGATTAATTATTATCCTTTACATGTCACTCATTATCCCGTTGGACTTGTGTCTCGAGTGAAAGAAACAATCTCACTTTCAGATCTTTGGTCCACTAAGGAAAATAAAATGGTGGGAATTGTGGGAGTTGGTGGGATAGGTAAATCAATTGTTGCTAGAGCTGTATATAATTTGATCGCTGATCATTTTGAAAGCCTATGTTTTCTTTCTAACATAAGAAAAGAGTCTAAAATGCCAAATGGTATGGAACATCTCCAAGAGACAATACTTCGCAAGTTACTCATGGAGCAAGATCTCAAATTGGATGATTTTATGAAGGAATACCAATAATAAAACATAGGCTTGGCCAGAAGAAAATTCTTTTGATTCTTGATGATGTTGATGAATTGAAACAGTTAGAAGCATTGGCTAGAAGTTGTGATTGGTTTGGTTTTGGAAGTAGAATTGTCATAACAAGAAGGAATAATCAGCTGTTAGTAACACATGATGTTAAAGGAATTTACAATGTTAGGGAATTAAATGAGGAGGAGTCTCTTCAATTGCTTAGTTGGTATGCCTTTAAAAAGGAGAATGGGAAGTCCAACTTCATGAAAGTTTCCAATCATGCAATACTTTATTCTTGTGGCTTTCCATTAGCTATAGAAGTGATTAGTTCTAACTTATGAGGTAAAGGAGTGAATGAATGGCACTTTACATTAGATCAATTTAAAAGAATTCCAGAAGGATGAGTTTTGAAAGTCCTTAGATTAAGCTATGACGCTTTAGCAAAAATTGAGAAAAAAAGTTTTCCTAGACATGGCATGTTTCTTTAAAGGTGAAGATTTAGGAGAAGTCAAGAATATGTTGTATTGTTTACATGAAATCCCATCAGACTATGTTATTGAAGTTTTGATTGATAAATCCCCCATAAAGATTGAAGGAGATCGAGTGGTAATGCATGATTTGATGGAAGATATGGATAAAAAGATTGTTTGACAGGAATCACCAACTGAACTTGGTGAATGGAGTAGGCTATGGTTCTACCAAGATATTCTTCATGTTTTAAAACAAAACACTATAAGATCACCAATATGAATTACATTTTTTATTCTTTAAAATTACATTATGATTTTTACATGTCTAGGTTTTGAAGTTTATTGTGTGCTATTCATTTTGAAAGGGAACTAATAAAGTTAAAGTCATAATTCTTGACCTACTTAAAGACTCACCTACAGTTAATGAGGTTCAAATACAATGGAGTGGAAAGGCATTCATGAAGATGAAGAATCTCAAAATGCTTGTGATAAAAAATGCAAGCATTTATAAATGCCCCAGTCATCTCCCAAATAGTTTAAGGTGGTTGAAATGGGAAGGGTATCCTTTCAAGTATTTTCCATATAATATTTGCTCAATAGAACTTGTTTATCTTGACTTGTCATACAGTTATTTGGAATCACTCCAACCATTTACAAAGGTGAGTATTTACTTATAGCTAATACTTGCTATATTTCTGTATGGTTTATTTGCCTCGCTTAAAGAATTCATTTTTGTTTAGTAGAAGTTCTACAATTTAAATCGCATGAACTTTAGAAATTGCAAACTTGTATAATAGATCCCTGATTTATCTAGTGTTTCTAATTTAAGAGAATTGTGGCTTGATGGTTGTGTAAATTTAATTGAAATTCATCATTCAGTTGGATGTTTGAATAAGCTAAGGAATTAAGTGCCATGTGATGCAATAACTTGAAAATTTTGCTACCAAACCTTTGGTTGACATCTCTTGAGCATCTCAGCCTTTTTGGTTGTTCAAGCCTTTAAAGTTTCCTAGAGATATTAGTCGAGATGAAAAATATGCACACGCTTGATTTAGATAGGATGTCTATTACTGAGTTGCCATCTTCAATTTGCAATCTCATTGGACTTGAAATCTTAAACATGGAGCAATGTCCTAATCTTAATCAACTACCAGCTAGCATTTGTTTGTTGCCAAATGTTTGGGCACTAAATGAAAATTTTTGTAAAAGAATGAGGCATTTCAAGATGTGCAACGCACAAGAAGAAGCAAATTTGGATTGCTATGGACTATCTTTGAAATGGAAAAATTTTTATTTCTCAAATTGCAATTTATCAGATAACTCTCTTGTTCTTTGCCTCTCTTACTTCACTAAGATGATACATTTGGATTTAAGTTTCAATTATTTTACAACCCTTCCAGCATGCATCAAAGCATGCCACCATTTGAGATATCTTTTACTAGCTAGATAATTGCAAACAACTTCAACATATTGGGGACATGCCACTTAACTTGGAAAAATTCAGTGCCGTATGTTGCATGTTATTGATTAGGTCATCTAAAAGCAAAGTATTGTATCAGGTCTCTCTCTGCTTCTTCCCTCCTTCTATATATATATATATATATATAATTTTCTCCTTTTTTCTTACATTTTATTTATCATTTTTATGTAATATATGAAATTGATAGACACTCAACTTGCAACCTAGGAAAAGAAAGTTTATTTTTCCTGGAAGAAAATTCCCAAAAAATCTTGACAATTATGGTAAGAGAAGCTTTGTGTCTTTTTGGATTCGTGATGTGTTTCCAATAGTTTTTATATAGATTCTTGTTAAAGATGATGAGGATTTTCTCTCTAATTGTGCATACCTAGTGCACATCAATGAAACCAAGGTAGATATTTCTTCTGAGTGGCTTTTGTTATCAACAATGAAGATGGGTCATTTACATATATGTGATTTGCAAAGCATGATTGAAAAGGCTGAACTTAGCTTTGGATATAAATGGAATCATGTGAAGGTTTCCATCAAGAGAAAGACACTAGATATAGAAAGTGAAAGTGAAATTCATTTTGCACTTCATGCCTACAAGCTACAAATAACTCAAACACCATCCGATTTATGGACCCTAGAATAGACATTAATGATTGCAACTCGTGGCTAAGAGTACAATAATCACAAATTTGGGAAGAACTTGAAGACATGCCTTATCCTGGTTTGGTTTTCTCCTTTTCTTTTGTGTTACATTTAATATCTTTCTCATATGTTAAAACACATACCTTGATTACTAGCAAGTAAAGGTGCTTTTTTTGCCATTGAAATATTCTCTAAGGAATGCCTAACATCCTAAACTATTTGTTTGAGCAATTTTATCCTTAAAGTAATTAAAATAGAACATTTTTGCCCTTGTCGTTAAATTTTTAACGTTGACCTTTAAAAATATTAACTAGGACTCAACATTGACCCTCAGGAAATTTAACAGAAAGGGCAAAAATGCTCCGTTTTAATTAACTAAAGGGCAAAATTACTTTAACAAATAGTTCAGGATGCTAGATGTTCCTCGAAAAATATTTTAAGGGCAAAAATATACCTTTACCCATTACTAGTCGTGGCAACAAGTCCAATAATCACAAGATAGAAAAGAACTTGAAGATGATATGAATAAGTAATACAACATTTTTTCTCTTGGCAACACTTCTCTTTCCAACCATTTTTAAAGCATTGTTTAGTGTGTGAATAAGCAACAATTTTTCGTGTGTTACTATTTATTTCTACTTCAATTTACAAATATTTGGTAACACGTAAAAATTGTTTCCTGAAGTGAAATATGCAATAGTTTTCAAATGTTCAATTTAAAATTTCAAAAATAAAAATTATTGCCTATACAATTACTATTATCGTAATATTTAAAAACTATTCCTTATTATAATAGGCAACAAAGATGTTGTTTTTAATATTTTTTTAACATTTAAGAACAGGTTCTTGTTGTTTCCTATACATAAAAAAATTTACTTTGAATTTCTTTATAATTTTTATATATCTGTATCAAATTTATTCATTAATTAGATAAATTAAAAAATTACGTTAAAAGTTATCTCTATATGTTATGTTTTGCAATCTACATGTTGATTAGTAGCATTGGAAGTGTGGTTGAAGTTATCTCTTACTTTCAAGAGATGTGAAGTTTGAATTCTATGTGAGGAAGAAACATTGAATTTTGTCTATTTCAGGTTCATGCAACAATTCATAATTGTTATTTTTCCTTAAAAAAGATAATATTTCAAAATTTTGGTAATAATTTGGGCATAAAAACTATTGTTTATTCAATAGGAACCAATTTTGACAGAGTGTCACATAACAACTAGAAAAACATACCTTAGATAATAATTAACATTAAAATATGCAAGGGAGGTTATTTTTGCCCCAAAACTTTTTTCCTTGGGGTTTGTAGGTATCCTAAACTCGATTGTGGGTCATTTTTATCTATGAGCATTTGAAACCTGTTACCTCATCACCTTGATATTAACGTGCTTAACAGTCATTATGTAGGTCCTATTATTTATAATTTTTTCAATATTTTTTACAAGGGTTGAGGGTCATTTCGCCCCCAACTTTTCTTTTATGATTTATGGGTGCCCTAAATTCAATTTTGAATCATTTTTATTCCTAAATGTTTGAAATCCTTTGTCTTGTCACCTGACTATCCATGCGCCTAACAATTCTATTAATGAGCTCATGATTTGTTGAGCTGAAACTTTTTAATACTTTTTTATAATAAAATATTGCACATGAGTCCCTGTCTTTTCTCCCTCCCTTGTTCTCTCTCCTCCAATCTTCCAGTCTTCTTCTCCACACTTAGCAACCTAGTTTTGTAGTAGGTTTGAAATCATGGAGAAGAAAACTGAAGGAATGGAGGAGAGAGATTGTGGGGGGAGAAAGGGGAGAAATAAGACATGCTAGCTCAACATAGCATGGGGCCCACTAATGGAATTGTTAGGCTCATCTATGGTAGGGTGTTCAGATTTCACATATTTAGGGATAAAAATGACAAAAAAAAATCAAGTTTAGAGCACCTGTAAATTCATAGGGAAAAGTTCCGAGGGGGGGAATACCTTTATCTCTTGCAAGAAAATACTTAAAAAATGAGAATAGTGGGACCTATATAATAGCTGTTAAAAGCATTAATGTTAGGGTGACAAGGCAGCATATTTCTGACTAGTTTATAACTAATAACTGTAAATCAAAATTACTAACTGCAAATGAAATTTTGATGTATCAAGACTTAGCTCCAAGCTTCTCAATGAGCGAGCGGTATATCCATCCAAATGGACTCATGATGTGTTTTGGAGTTATGGAGGTGATCATGACTGTTCAATTTTTATGAGTCATCTTTGCCATTCCATGTGTGCAAGAAGAGTCCTTGTTTTGGCTAATGATGAATTCCTCAACCCTAGTGTGGAAGAATTCAAGGCAATAGAAGAATCCAGGACAACTATCTTAGTTATCTCTGAAAACTATGTATCCTTGACATCTTGTTCGAATAGCCTTGCAACCATTCTTGAGTGCTGTAAGAAAAAATATCGAGTTGTTTACACAATATTTTATGATATAGAGCCATCAGAGTGGCTATATCAAACAGGAAGTTATGAAAGAGCATATACTAGGCTTAATAAGATATTAAAACATGACAAACAACAGGTGCAACAATGGAGGTTGTCTTTGTCCGAAGCAGCGTCAAGAGGCAGATGGTATTATTTCAATCCCAGGTATCTCCTCACACTTTTACTTAAATTTTCTCCTTTCTATGATTTGGTCATTACTTTAGCTATTACTTATTAGATACTCAAGGGACCCTTACCTCATCAATTGGATACGTTACATAGAATTTGAGAAATAATTGATATCATTTACAACTTATAAATATAATTTTTAATTTTTGATAAATTATACATAAATATAGACCATGTATAAGTATAGATTTTTTTTATTCTAGCACTAAATAATTCAAATAAGCATTATTCTGATTTACAAGAATTAACATGGAATTATAATTAAATAACAAGCACGCATGCATGGGCTTGGTTTAAATTTTCACAAATGTTGGTTTTGTTGCAACAAGTATGTATGCATATACTGACAAATAACCATAAGTAATTAACAATCAATAATTTGATAATGAACAATTTAAAATTTTTGATAGACTTGATTTAATTTTTCGCAATTGTTAGTTCTGTTACAACAAGCATGCATTCACATATTGAAAAGTAACTATAAGTAATTAACAAGCGCCAATTAGAGTTCCTCTCAATATGGCTATTTTCATCCTTTTTCCTTAAATTTTATTTTCATTTAGGTCCTTTGGGTGAGCAGAGAGAATTCATAATCTTGGGATCCTTTTTCGCTTAATAGGCTTCAAGGGTTCTTGAGTGAGGTTTTCCCTATATGTTATTCTTGGTCGCTTTCAAAATGTGTAGAATGAAAAAAAAATAAAAACAGCAATTCTGCAAGTGAAAAGTAGTTTTCATGTATTTGAATAATAATTGATAAAAATTTAATTACAAATATATATTATAATATAATAAAGGGATAATGTAATTTTTAACCCCTTAAGTTTCTCTCGATTATTAATTTAGTCCCTCAAATTTACTTTTTATCAACTTTGACCTTTAAATTTACCTCATTATCAATTAGTTAATTATTATTTAAAGAGAAAATAACACTATTCAAATTTATAAATATGGATAATATAATATTGATGACAGCTATGTAGATTGTTGAAAAAAATGAAATTATTTAATCAGGAAAAAACATATTCTAAAATTTTATGAAACAAAAGAACAAAATATAGTATAAGAGATTATAATGTTAAAAGTTAAATTGATTTGACAACTAATTTGTTCTTATTTAATTACATATATAAATGCAAAGTCATCAATATATTTTACACTTTAATTTGTGTCAATTTGTAAATTGAGAGTCAATTTGTATTTTAAAACTTAAAAGGCTCAAATGATAATTTAATTATAATTTATTAAAATTTAAAGTTAAGGGATTAAATTAATAAGTGAAACAAACTTGAGGGATTATGTCCTTATTCCTTTTATTTATATATCTTGTGTTGCACAAATTAAACCCTAGGTAGATTCCCAAATGGAAATAGAGATTATACTTGCAAGGGAAAAAAATAGAAAATGACTGCATTTACAATAATTTTGATTTGAATATTTATTCCAAGAAAAGTTGCAAGACTAGTTTTTATGATCTTTTTTAATTTTAAAAATTTTAGAAGAAAAATATATATGAAAATCCTAATATTTTTGTTAATTTTAAATTAAGTCTCTGCAATTTATTTTTTTTTAATTGAGATTTTATAGCTTGATCCATTAGATTTTCTAATCCCTAAAGGCTAAAATATTTGACTTTTTCCTTTTTTAAATTTATACTTTATTAAAAGATTATATAACTATAAACTTAATTAAATAATTTGTATAAATCAAAATTTATAGAATTAGGTTCTCTTCTGAATAATTTTTAAACATATAGAATTTCTTAAAAAATTAATAAAAATGTACACAATGTAGTATAAGTACTAAATCAAATTTTTTTATAAACTTCAAAAGAAATTTTGTTTTGAAAAAATATTTAATTTATTATTAATTTTAACCTTCAAGAATTAACATATGTAATAGATGAAACTATAAGGACTTGATTTTAAAAAAAAAGTATTGTGACCTAATTCAAAAATAAGAAAAACTATAAGGAATTCAAGTTTAGAAACAAATAACTGAAAAATCGCTATAGGAATAAATAAATGAGTACTATCAATTATGAAAATATGAGGCAGAAAAAAGAAAGAAAAAGGAAAATACTTTTTTTTAATCATTTATTGGTGTTTTTCTATTTGAGGCCATTTTGTTTGAGGTTAGATTGGGCATTAAATATGGATAATTTTATTTTAACCTTGGTTCATCAAATTTATGAGAAACTAATCCCTTTCATTAAACTTAATTCTTGTTAATAAAGGAGCATACTTTATTTATGTAGTTTAATTAATAACTATACATGTCTATATTAAAAATTTATTTATCACTATAATATAATGACTTTATTATTATTTTTTTAATAAATGTGGCTAAATTCAAAATTATTTTACCTTTTCCATATAGTTTTACGACATTTCCATTTTTAATTATGCATGTCAAGGATGCTATTCATTCTTATTGCGAGAAATTTGTTCTTTTTTTTTTTTGGGGGGGGGATACATTTCATTTCTAAAAGTGCAATATCATAATTCTTGTTTGACTAAAAACTGAATTTCTTCAAAATTGACCAGGAATGCGAAAAAAGACGAGTTTATTCAGAGGATCATTAATGTAATCTCTTCAAGTAATATTAATGCATTTCCTTTTCGTGTTCTGAATGACTCAGCGGGGCTTGAGTCTCGGGTACAAGAAATAATCACCATGATATTGAAATCCGGACCAGACCGATCGGGTCAATCTAAAAATCGGTGATCCGGTCTCTTGTCCGGTCTGAGTTTACTCTTAAACCGGTAACGAAATAAACCGGTGTAACCCGATCAACCCGGGTTCAACCCGGTATAACCCGGTTAAGCCGATGGGTTGACTGGGTTAACCGGGTTATTTTTTTTTTGAAATTTTTTTTTCATTTTTTATTTTTCAGAGTGCTGAATTTAGAAAAAAGATAATAAAAAAAAAGTAAAACTAAAGTCAAAAAATAAAAAATTAGAGATAGAGCACGCTAACTCCAATTCAGATTTTCAGACAGTATTGATTTCGGCCTTTCATCTGTGTCTCTCCTCTCTCACCCTAACCTAATCAGTGTCTCTTCTCTAGCTTAGTCTCCATCTCTTCTTCTGGCTCTAGCTCTATCTCCATCTCTTTTCCAATTCTATCTCTGTCTTTGCTATCTTCATCTCTTCTCCAGCTTAATCTCTGACTCTTCTCCAACTCTATTTCCATCTCTTCTCTAGACTTTTGAGATTGAAGAGTTGTAAGTGTAATGAATCATGATAGATATTTAAAATATTGTATTTTATTACTGTTAGACTTTTGAGTGATTGAATTTAGTTGAATATTTTTATAATTAATGTCTTTTTATTTAAATTGTATTATTTTAATCATGACCGGTTTGCCACCGGTTCAACCCCCGGTTCAACCCTAATTGAACCACTAACCCGTGACCCAATGCCATAACCGGTTCAATGACCGATCTGGTTTTACGTACCTTGGTAATCACAGTTCTAGATGTTGGGTCTAATGAGGAAGTCAAAATGGTAGGAATTTGTGGAATTTTCAAAATAGGTAAATCAGCATTAGCACGTGCTGTGTGTAATCTCATTGCTCACCATTTTGAAGATTTATGGTACTTTTTTGATTCCTTCTGTAATGATCAAAAAAAATAATAATAATAAAATACTAATAATAAAATAAAATTAATTAATTAAATTATTAAAAAGTGTTTAAAGTTTATTTTTAATATTTTTTTTATTTTTAAATTAAATATATTGTGGTTTATACATTATTAATAGGTCTTAAATTTAAATTTTCATGAGGCAAAATTACTAAAATGCCTTTCTGTTAATTAAATAAATAAAGGGAGAAGAGCAGAGCACGTTCGGAGAAAGAGATAAAGAGCAGAGCATGTTCTCCTCATTTCCATCGGATTCAAGAACCATCGAGAGAGAGAGAGAGAGAGAGAGAGAGAGAGAGAGAGTCAGAGAGCAGCTGAACCACATATGACCGGTGGTGTGCGTGCTGCAATCGTTCACTGCTACTGTCCGCCTAGCCTGCAGCAGCTTCTTCCTCCTCTGTTTCTCGTCATCGGATCTTGTCTTTCCTTCTCCATTCTGTCCAATCGAAGTTAGTCGCCGGTCAATGTTTGCTGTGGGTTCACCACTGTTGAGGTTTGATTCGCGATGTTCGTGCTTCCCTGCACTTCCACCCATCCTTTCTTGGTTCTATTTCTCATCGCCGACGTTCACCTCTTCCGTCGCTGTGCTTTCTGTGGTGTGGGCATCGGACGTTTTTCTTCTTCCTCCTCCATTTTTGCTCAAGCAACTCCTCTTGTTTCTGATTTTGATAACTTGAGGTGAGGATTTTTAGGTTCTCTTTCATGCTGATTCTGTGGGTCTATTTAGAAAGCTATAACAGTGATCTCTCTGCCTAACGATGCTCCCATCTGTGACTTTGTTTAGAGTAGGATTTGAGTAAATTAAAATTTAAAGGTTAAGTGAATATTTCCATTGAGTAATCTGTATATGGTTGTTTTGGGTTCTTGTCAGTGGAGATGAATGTGAATTTGGTTCTTCATTTGAAGTCAAAACTGATTTTGCTCTAGAGTAAATCTAAATATTGGTATTGAGAAATTGTAGAAAGGATATTAAGAAAAAAAGATGCTTTATATTTGTTTGAATTTGGATGCATATCAGATATTTGATAAAAATGTTTGAAAGGAAGTTGGAATTAGAAATAGAGATTTTGAAGAGAATATTTTCATTGATAATTCAAGTACTAAATTGCTAATTATGTATTAGTTTTTGAAATGTCTATTAAATGTTGTGGAATTGTAGGAAGTCAAATAAAATTTTAATATATATTAAGGAAATTGAAAGAGAAATGAACTTATTATTATGATTTAAGCAATAGTACTTCCAAAATGTTTGACAGAATGTTTGTTAGAATAAGTTTTATCTGGTTATGAACTTTCAAAAATTTTATTAATTTTTATGAGGACATATTTGATTTAAATGTTGATTATTCATAGGTTTAGCTTGAGCTTTGTGGAGCATGTTGATTGTGAAGCTATTGTGAACAAATTGGATTTTGGAAATTACATGGTTGATGAGTATAAATGATAATATTATTTTTTAGATTTCATTTGGGAATGCACCTAGGGTGCTCGATGAGATGAAGGATAGAAGAACTTTGAAATTTTAGCATGATTGAGGGTGTCTACAAGAAGGAAGATTTGACTCCAAAGAGTGAATATGCACTTGAAAATATTACAGGTAAGTGGATAGCGTCCCAACTAATTTATCAATAAATTTTTTTATTAAAATTTATTTTGTTATCTTGATTATTTTAATAATAATTATGTTGAATAGTGGATACTTTGTTAATTAAATTTCTTCATTTTTAAGTTTTAAGATGGTGGTGAAAAACGATTCATCATAACATATGAATGTTTTACCCTTATGAGATATCCTTTCAAGATTAATAAAATTCCTTGTCATTAGCATTGGCAATTTTTGATTATTTAACAAATGCAAGCATGAGCATTGAATATGAAATTTTATTCTGGCAAGTTTTAATGCTTAAAAAGTATTCATGCGAGTTTGATTTTGAGAATGAAAACGGTATCTTAAAAGTGATGATTTTCTTGCATGTTTGAAAATGGTTTTAAAAAGGGACTTTATACAAAACACTGGTTGTTAACGGCAGTTCCATTAGCCCTTGGCACGTCATGGTACACCTAGCTAGCAGGGTGTTTATAGGAGGTGCTAGCCCTATGCGATGGTCAATGCACGTGGAACGGAGGGATGGTTATTCGTGAGCATTGTACTCACGTTTGTTTCGTGGCTTTAAGCCGCGTTTGCTTAGCATTATCCTCGTATAGACTGTGTGTCCACGTTTGTTTTGTGGCTTCGACTGCGTTTGGTTATTTACCCTTACGGATTATGTCTCCACGTTTGTTTTCGTGGCATAAGCCGCGTTTGATTATTTATTATCATGAACTGTGTGTCCACATTTGTTAATTGTTCTGATATGTCCCTATAATTATGAATCCAATTATTTGACGATTTATATTCCATTGGTTTTTATCTGGTAATTTGTATATAAAAAGATTTATTTTATTTATGTGCTTTCTTGAAATTAAGTGGTATTATCATTTACTATGATAGTTCAATAATTTAAGATTTTATTTGAAATTTTATAGAGCCATTTTATTATGAAGTTTATTAAATTTTTATAGAAATTGTCGTCTCTTTAACTTACATAACTATTTCAAACTTTTTATTTTATTTATGTTCTATTATTTATTGTTGGGACGTTATTCACTGGAAAATTATTTTGGTTTCAGATAGCATACTTGACACTGTACGTCTTGCTTAACAATGATGGATGTTTACGGAACAGAATAGAGACTTGTTCTGTAAATATGTCTTATTGATGTAAATATAAAATTATGTGTTATGTTATGAGATATATGATTAGGTGCTCCACATAACTTATAATTAAAGTCTTTAGTTTATTATACATTTTGTTTGCTGGCTAGAAGGAGCTAAACTCCTGATTGATATAATGTTTAAGGAAAATTTTTGTGATACAGAATTTTGGAATATCCTATTTACGGAGGAGGTTCTGACAAAATATAAAATAGTTATTGTAATGATTATTATCAATAGTATTAATAGGTCAGTGAATAATTGAGTACATTTTAATTAAATTAAATAAATTTTAAATTTGTGGCTTACAAGATATATGATGTGGTTTATATTTTGTGTCGGTCATTTCTTATTTTTGGGGCGTGACACCTTCTTTTGTTGGAGGCTTTCTGAAATAACCTGGAGCAATGATTCCAAACTGGATGATTTCCTTAAGATGACAGCTACGACTAGGAGCACTTAAATGAAGGATGTGACCGGTTTGGTCAAGGAAGCAGGATTGTTATTATCACAAAGGATAAACAGTTGTTAGTAAGTCATGCTATTGAAAAAAAATTTATGATGTCAAGAAACTAAGTGATGATGAGGGTCTTCAAATGTTATCCCGAATTGCTTTTAGAAAGGGCAACGTGGAACCTGGCTACGAGGACGTTTCAAAACGTGTAATACTTTGTTCACGTGGCATTCCATTAATTTTGGACGTGTTGTGCTTTTACTTACATGCTAAAACAGTAGATGCATGGAATTTTGCAATGGATAAGATGTAAAAAGACCTGGCACAGATGCTTTGGCTCTTCAGTGTATTCATACACAATGCAAAGCAGCTGGAGGAGTTTATTGCTTTTATGAAGGGGAAAGAACCTCAATCAATTCACTCATCAATGGAGAAGGGTACTGATGAGAGGAAAAGGGAAGACACTGAAAGCGAAAAGACACGAGTTGAGGGGAAGAAGTGCCATGCTTGAAACTTAACCCAATCAAATAACAGAATTCAACGGTCAACATTGGCAGAAAAGCTTGTTGAAATGCAAGTATTCCCTTTTTGTTTGGTTTATTCATGCCACTGTTCGATCTTTTCGTGTTTAGCAATGCCACTGTTCTTTCATTTTTCTTTTTGTCCCCTACTTCTTCTTTTAGTTATATTGTGCATGTTCCATCTCTTTTATGAGCTATTTGTTGTACCATGTCCTCTGCTTTTCAATATAGCTGGTAGAGAGCCTTGATTATTCTCATGAAAATCAAAATCAGCAACATGACGACGGATTTCTTCATCGTTGCTTCGCTTGGTTGATGCGATATATTCTGTACATAGTTCTGTCAAATGCTTTCCATTCAGAAAAAGAGCTCCTGCAGAACATGATAATGAACAATTCAGATATCGTCGAGATTGGTGAGTATTGATCGTGACCATAACGAAAGTAGCTTCTAATATTGCATTTTAGTGTCAGAAGCATGTTGAGTGACTACAAAATTTAAGAAGCTAAAGAATAGACTGATTTTAATGAAAAGGTGGTGCCAGATTGGATCCACGAGAAGTGGGGCCCTGGTAGAGATATTCGTCTCCTAACTTGCATTTGCCAACTGTCTAAGCTAAGTGGAGTAGATCATGGTCGTCAAATGCCAAACTAAAATATTTCTTAACTGCTTGAGTTTAAATTTGTCAATTTCAAATTGAGTTTTGATTAAATAACATAACAAATGTAGTATCTTGGTTTTGTTAATTCAGCATGTCTTTGTGCAGGCATATTGTTATGCTTGGATGAACCATATGATGACCATATAGCCTCAGGGTATATGAAAGAATTTTGTGCAAATTAAGTGTTCTTCTTTTTTTTTAATTATCAATTTTCAGTTTATTAGTTCTGTAGCGAAATTTTATGTAAGAAATGCCTAATCAAATTCTAGTAATCAAAAGGTGTTTTTTACTTCTTTTTCTTCATTGAAGAGATTGCGTTTGAAATAATAGTAGTATATTTCTCTGCTATCGGAATTGTTTCTTCTTGTCAATTTATCTGTTTATGCAAATTTTTGCTATCCAAATGGAAAGAGGCTACTATCTCCCAGATATTTTGACGTAAAAAGAATAACATAGCTATTTGGATAGTTTTTCTTTTGAATTTTGGGTAAAATATATGTGACCAATGTCCTGACCCTCTTGAGGATTTTGCAGTATATATTAAGAAAGCGTGTCAGATTTGAAATCCGTTCAATCAAGAATATCCATTAAATTGTTGCATTCTTGGATTGCTGCCAAGTGCTTCAACTTCCATTAGAAAAGTAGTTATGAGGAGTGCCAGAGAATCTGAAGCAGAGGTGATAATTCTCAACTCCTGTAATTTTTGTTGGCCAAAAGAAATGGCTATGTCCATATGCCACGATTGGTGCAGGTTTTCATCTGTGACTTCTTTAATAACACTAGTAGAATCAGACTCTTAGCATTAGGTGAATGGGAAAACATAATTTCAGAGTTTAAGCATTTTGCTAAAAGTAGTTTAAGCATGTCTGAGAGTGGGTTCGGTCCATCGTGCTCATCAATCTGGTCAATTTTATTTTTTTATTTTAATTTATGTTTATTATAAAAAAATATAAAATTTTAATAAATCTACTTTATCAATTTGGGCAATGTAGATTTAATTTGAATGATTCAATTTAATATTAATTTTTTTAAAAAATTTATAAATTGGATCATTCAAATTAAATTTCTATTGTTCAAATTGATAATAAAGTAAATTTATTAAAATTTTGTATTTTTCATTTTAACAAATATATAATAAAATATAAAATAAAATTGGTAAATCTAGACAATCCAAAAAAATTTGGATGATTCAAATTGCTATTACCTGATGAGCACTGAAATTGAATGCATTTAATGATTGAGTGAGGCGTGCCTCAAAGGAACTGAACCATAAGTTGTTAATTATGCAATCTTTTCTTGTTAATTTATTAATGTTAGTTATAAATTACATGATTTGTCAATAATCTTATTAGTTTAATTATTTTATTCTAAATGACGAATCATTAATTGTTAATTTTTTAATTTTACTTATTAATTTACCAATATCAATTGTCAATCATTTTATCTTCCTTTTGCAGAAGGACATTTCAATCTTTTCAGCCACCCATGTTATTTGAATTTAGTTCAAATCTTGCTAAGAATTTTCATTTTTTTTGGGACCTATTAATAAATATCTCTCTTCATAGGCCTTAACTAAAATTCTCCCTTTTATCAACTTGTTTTCTTTCGTTTTCTTTAGGCATGGAGATATAATATTCCATAGACATGATTATTCAATTTACAATTATTGAAGAAATGTCATAATAAAATAGAATATCTTCAAATCAAATTAAATATTGAATTTGTAATAGTCATATTCCTCGATTGGACGCTGACGTGTAATCACTATTAATATGAATTAATAAAATTTAAATCTAGAGCTTCCATGGATCACAATATGCTTCAAGATAATTATCTTAATTTACACAAGTATTATTTTACTTTAGATGTGTCCATGCGTGAATTTACACAAGTATTATTTTACTTTAGATGTGTCCATGCGTGCTTCTTAGTTGCCTTTCTGTTTTTTTTTTTTTTTAAATATTGGATTCAAATTATGACTTGTTTACTTTATGATCACTCTGTTGGATGCTCGTAATTAAGCTGGGACGAAAGTAATAATTACTTGGCCGAACTTGGTCGACAAACATGAAGGCTACAATAATTAGGGGAAAAAACTGTAGCGATAAATCATTTTATTTTCTCAGAAAACTAGTGTACTCTCTAAAGGCGGACATAAATAATATTATTCTCAATTTAAAAATTTAAAAAAATTAAAACAAATAACTATGAAAGGATAGGACTTCGTAAGATTGATTAACTTTAGGTTATAATTAGCTGCTATTCTCCGAAAATGATAAGGCAACAAATTTTTTTTTTCATTTTTACAAATAATAGGAAATTGTATTCATGGTATACGAAAACAAAAAGACTAAAACGCGAAACCAATTACTGATGAGGACTACAGACTATCCATAATTCATATGATATTAAATATCAATTGATTTTAATATTAATAATAATAGAGAGAGAAAATGTAAAAAAATAAATAGACATTCTATTATAAAAATAATAATATATAAGATTTTATTTAATTAAATTGAAATAATTTTATTTAATGAATCATGAATGATAGAGTATCGGTCCATCCAAGACTTTCTTTGTCTTTGCGTGCCTTAGGTTGTGCCTATCCATGTCACCCATCTTCCTCTTCCTTTCTTTCTTCAGAAAATTACAAATTAGTAGTTGATAAGGCTGATGAATCACGATCCAGAATCATAAAATAATGAAATTAAATTTAAGGATCGGACCCATAAGATTATAATTTTAATTGCTTAATATTTAAATAGACACTATGAAGTATGAATATAAATGGGACAATCAAAATAAGGATAAACTTCAATCGGTGCTTCACAATTTTAAACAGACACTACGAATATAAATGGAATTTCATAAGATTGTCTATAATAAATCCTTTTCTCCCTGTTAATTTTCTGCGGCCACATTTCCTGACTTCCTATTTTTTTATTGAATGTCATTCACAATTGAGGAGCCGTTTGGTTTATAGAAAAAGAGATAATGAAAAGAAATGGAATTATAGGGAATAGAAAAGAATGGAATGATGATGACTACCAATTTGTTTGATAAGATATTTATATAGGTGGGAATGGAGTTTATGTACTTTTTGTTTAAATATAAATTAAAATAAGAAGACCATAATACCATTATTATAATAAGGGTCATGAACACCAACATAACCTTTATGCATTTGTTTTTATCATTGTATTTCTATGGCCTTTCTTTATCATATGCAGATTTATATATATGTGTACATTAAAGAGTTTCTCTCTTATGCGGGGATGTGCTCATATTTAATACCTGACCGTGCCTTAAATAATTATATGTGAGTAATAAAAAAAAAGAGTTTCTTACTCCATGAAAGAAAAAGATTAAGAAAAATAAATACCATGAAAATATTTAGAATCTAAATAAATTCAAAAAAATTTTAAAAAAATATTTATAAAAATATTTTGGAGAGAGAAAAATTAAATTAAAGCTATGAATATGTTAATAAAATTAATTTTCTAAAAAATTTATACTTAAAAAATTAGAAAAATGATAATTGAAATACTTATTTTCGTCCATATAAAAAGTTTATAATAACATTTTAGTAAAATAGTTATTGGATCATGATGGGTGGTGACATGATTCCTCTTATTTTTCACATGCATCCTCATTTTTAATTAGACGTGATCGGCACAAGATATATGTCCAAACATACATCCCTTAAGCTTAGATTAAGAAAACTTTAATATAACATTTTAATTCATTTGAAATAGGATGAGAAATCATTATAACATTTTCATATAAACAAACGATTCCTAAACTTTGTGTAACACAAATTCAGCAAAATATCCTCTAAAATAAGACCTCTTGAAGTCTCTAAAATAGCCATATACAACCCAATTTAGGAATGTAGAACTCTGCCCCCCCACAACAGATAGACAAATGAATAATATATCAAAATTCTATCTATAGTTAATGTGAAGCTATTAATTCAAGTTTCCAAAGAATAAAGCATAATAAATTGTTTACACCAAAAAGGAGAGATTCATAAATAAATCTTCAAGTCAAATCAACAATTGAGTCCCTCAGTGGTCAGTAGGACGTACAATGATAGCTACATTATTTGAGACCAAATTAAATATTTTTCAGTGAATAACGTCCCAACTATCATATTTAAAGAAATAAGAATGAATAATTTGCAATAGTTATGGAGGTTAAAGAGAAAACGATTCAATATAATAAAATTAGTAAATTTAGAATAAAAATTTCTATGCAACTTTAATATCATGAGCCTTTAGATCTTCAATAACAAAAGAATTTCAACATTTAATCTTGACAAGATAAATAAATTAAATAAATAAGTAACATTTACAATTTTAAAACAATTAGAGTATAAAATCATCAATTAATTAAAAATTCATATTTCTGAGGATTTATCAGAACAATTCACAAATGTGGATACACAATCCATGAGGGTAAATAACCAAACGTGGCTTATGCCACGAAAATAAACGTGGATACACAGTCTACGAAAATAAATAACCAAACACAGCTTGAGCTACGAAACAAACGTGGACACAGTTCATGAGGGTAAATAACCAAACGCGACTCAAAGTCACGAAAACAAACGCGAGTATGAGACTCACGAATAACAAATGTGAAAACAGAGCTCACAAAAATCAAACTAGCTAGTCATTGACCATGACGCGCCAAGGGCTAATGAAACTGTCGTTGACAACCAGTGTTCTGTATAAAATTCCCTTCAAAACCATTTTCAAACATGCGAGAAAATCATCATTTTCAAGGTACAGTTTTCAATTTCAAAGTCAAACTCACATGAATAGTTTTAAGCATTAAAACTTGCTAGAATAAAATTTCATATCCAATGCTCATGCTTGCATTTATTAAATAATCAAGAATTGTCAATGTTAGTGAAAATGATTTTTTTCAATCTTGAAAGAATATCTCATAAGGGATAAAACATTCATATGCTACGATCTAAATATTCTTCACCACTGTCTTATAACTTAAAATGAAAAAAATTTAATTAAAAAAATATTCACTAATCAATATAATTATTATTAAAATAATCTATGTAAAAAAAATCAATAAGAAAAATTAATTAATAAACTAATTGGGACGCTAATCACTTACCTGCAGCATTCTCATGTACTAAAATTCACTCCTTTAATTTCAACTCCTATTAAGTTTCTCTTCCTCCCAACATCCTAAAACAAAATTTATATATAATAAATCTTAATAGATTGTCTATAAGTAAAATAATTTCCCTTCAACACTAATATAATCAAAATCAATTTGAATAATTCAAAGCGACCTAATGCACCTCCGTTTATATCCCAAGATTTCTCTATATAATCTAAATCATAATTACTTATTCCAGTGGAATATGACTTTCTCTTGTACCATATGTCAAACACCTTGAGTGCATCATTTTCCAAACCACTCAAATAAACTTTTTAATAAGCAATCTCTTGTCCAACAAATTTAACTTCTAAACATTCATAATTAAATTCATCATGCTTTTTCAAAATCTCTAATTCCAATTCCAACTTTTCTTGTGAAAAGTAATTACCTCCTATATAGTTTAATTATCAATCAAATAACAAAAGTTTTCTCCTATCAAGTATTTTACCAAACACCTTACAAGCATAAATATTCAAACTATAATACTAAGCTTCTTCCTCTCCAATTCCTTTAAAAAAAATTTCAATAACAATATTTAAATTAATCAAACTTCCTAAATTTTATTCCTTCAGCAAAAGCTAGTTTTGAACTCAAAGAAAATCCAAATCCCCATCTATGGTCAGAAAGCAATAATCAAGCAACAAAGATGAAATCACCTAGTGGAAACGTTCTCTTAAGCTTCAATCTCTAGTTTGTTCCAAACCCCCTCCCCAAACATTCACATCCAACATTTGAATAAGGAAAGAAAACAAAAAAAATCTCACCCAAACCCTTTTACACATCATTGAACGAAGGAGAGAAGAGGGATGCTGTTCACTCACCATCAGAACAAAAGGATGGAAGAAGGGAGAGGAACAAAGCTTCCCACAGTCACACCGAAGCACGCAACACGGGAGAGATCTGGGCAGCGAGATCGAAGATAAAAAAAAGACTGATGATAGAACAGAGGAAGAGGAAGATGGTCGGGCAAACCAGAACTTTGACGACAATGCATGAACACGTCACCGGTGGCTTGCCAAAATGTACCGCGGAGGAAGAATGGAGGAAGAACACACGAAACTCTCCTCTCCCACTTGTCTCTAGAACTATCGAAATGGAGGAGAGAGCAAATGACGCGTGCTCTATTTCTGATTCCTCTATTTTCTTTTATTTCCTTTTTGTTTGTTTTTTTGTTTTGTTTTGTTTTGTTTTATATAATAGAAATGGAAATGGGGAACGATTGATGGGAAAAATAGAATTGGGCGATACTTCAATGGGTCAAGCTCAAAAGATACTACCAGGTAAAACACATCACAGCTTACCAAAAACAAAACATAACACACAAAACATGTAAGGCCCATTTAGCTATTAAAATGAATATTAATATATCAACATAGTAGAATGGAAAAAAATACTCCTTTGATCTAAAGTACAACTAATGTTTAGGTATATTAATGATGCTCTCTCTATTTATCCTTGATTTTTGAAAAATGGTGGAAGGAATGTAATTTTTGTCTTAACAAATTTAATAAGCGATTCAATTTTTTTTTTTGAAATATGACTTGTATTGTGAACTTTATATTTTTTTTATGGCAGGGAAAATGCTGAAAAAATGTGGAATGAAATAGAGAAATCAATCAAAAAGACAAAATTGCCTCAACAAAAACAAAATCACCTATTTTAATATCAAAATCTCCTGGGCCCTGCGATATCTTCTTCAAGTCCTAGTTAAGATAGAAGGAGCTCCATATTTGCTCTAAGAGTTTTTATCACCAATACATCTTATTAAATCTACCCAAAATTTATAATAATATACTTAAAATATTTTACCTTGAATTATAATTTTATTTAAATTAATGGGTTATTACATTAAAAGTATGCTAATTTCTGTTCCCAGGAAAAGCCATTCCCTATCTCTAAAAGTAACCAAGCATATATGGGTAAAGCAGTAAGCCAATAATGGAGACATGATTATTATTCCACAGCCTAAGATTCTTGCAACCAAGCAGTCCCTAAAGGATTAAGAAGTTTGTTGTGATCACGACATTTGACTAGCGGATGGAATTTAAAATTTAAAAAAGGAAAAAGAAAACATAAGAAATTTTGTTTTTTTAAAAAAAGAGATATGATTTTGATTTGCAATTGTAAAAATAAAATAAAATAAGATATGACATAAAAGAGTCACCAAATTGGACAAACTAACAATAATCCAAACAAAATGAGATTGATTGGGTAATGACCTAGCTTGAGAAAATGATTCTCGTGATGCCTTGAATATTGGTGTGTTGAAATGCTATGTATGTGCTTGGAAGGAACCACCACAACTGCTTTAACCATGACAAAATGATAAAAAAATCCTAAAATGATCGATTAATTTAAGTTAAGTGTTAAGTGCTGTAATAATCTAAAGTTTTAAGTAAAGTTAAAAATTTATAATAATGTATATTAATATATTTTTATTATTTTGGAGCAAATTTACCAAGAGGGTGAGCCAGTTTAGTAAAAATTAAGTCCATACCTTACCAATCAGGTCCCAAGTTCGATTCCTAAAGGTTCAAAATAAGGATTTCAGTTTTGTATGCTGATTATTTGAGCTTTTGAAATTACCAATATACCCTCGTGCCATCAGATATTTTTTCTCTCCTCCTACTTAGTCAGACACGTTCCACACCAGTAAGGGAGAGAAGCTTCTGGTCCTTCGTCTTGCAATTCCCGACTCCACCTTCCTCTCCGTCGTTCTATCCTTATCGCCGACGATCGTGGGCGCTCGTCGTTGCCATGCAAAGGTCGAGTCCTCCACTGTCATCCTCGCCTCTGTCTCATCTTCTCTGTTTGCTATTCTGCCTCCTCCACTCACGGTTGTGCCATTGCTGGTGTGTGGGAGCTAACGCGTGAGAGCTGAATCACTAAGGCTGAGGTACTACTTGCGAGTCTTTCTGCTTCTTGGTCTTGTTTTGCTTGCTCTGCTCTTTTTTTTTTTGTGCTTCGTGCCCAGATCTCTCCCTCTATTCAGCCATAAGTTTTGGTTCCTCCTTCCCTTTTCTCCATCGTTCTTGCTTTAAAGTATGGAAGCTTCAAGTCCTCTTTCTTCTTGTACTGTGTATGTGGGAGTTTATGTTTTATGATTGAAGTATTGATTTGTTTCCTTTTTGCTGCTATGACTGTTTGAGTGGGAATAAGAAATTGATTCAAGCTGAAATTTTAATAGTAGAGTAGATGGAAATTGGTTAATTTGATTTTCTGTGAGTTGAATTTATTTTTCTTCCCTTTTGACTGTGCGCATATTGTTGAGCTTGCTTTGTAAATGAGATTTTGATGTCCACATTTGTTGTAGCTGCTGTACAGGTAGAAGGAAGAATGGGAAATATTAATTTAGCAATTTTTAGTATTTAGAAAATTAAGTAGCTCTTATGATTTAAACATATAGCCATGGTAAGAGAAAAAAGGTTCAGATGACATTTTTATTTGAAATTTATGTTGGAAGCTGTTGGAATGGATTTGAAGAAAAGACTGGATTGGAATTATGGATTAGAAAAAAAAAAATATGCTTGCAAGGTGCTCGATTAAATTTCTATTAGAAGAAATTGGCATATGACGATTAGATACATGTGACAATTTAATTATTGTTAGTTAGAAAATTTCTAGAAAAGAATTCTTTTGGATAGAAGTTGAAATTTTGATTAGTTCAAATATCGATTTAGGTCAACCCTTGAAATTGGACTTGAAGAAGAAAAAGAACGTGGTCTTGTGGATTGAATACTGTAAAATAAAGGATGTTGGATAAATGTTTAAAAAGAAAAATTTTAGATTTTAAGTGACAAAATATATATGATAAGTATGTCGACATTGATTAAATAATATTAGAAATCATTTATGCTTTGTAATAGAAGTTAAAGTTGAAATTTGCGTTTTGTTTTCTTGTTGTTGTTTGAGAGATAATTGAGTTAGTAATTTAAGAACAAACCTCTATTTATATATTTTCCCTTGGGATGTTAGATGAAATGTTGAGAAAGATAAAAGTAAAAGCTTTTCTTTCATTTATTTCTCTGAGTTGTTTCGATTGGAGATTTTAGATGGTAAAGCATGTTTGAGGGAATGACAATGATATTATTTGAATGTTAGGAATTTAAGGACAAAGGATTTTCATTAGGAGACTAGATTGGAAGTAAGTTATATACTTGGAAACTGTACAAGTAAGTGAATAGTGTCCCAACTGTTTACCATAAAATTATTTTCTAAAATATTATATTTATGCAAATCATTTTAATGACAACTATGTTAAATATTGAATATTTTGTCATTTAAATTCTTATTTTGGGAAATTATAAAGAGGTTTTGAAAGATAATGGAGTTATGATATGTGTATGTTTTTTTTTTTATAATGAATACTTTCAAAAATTGATGAGATTATTTTTATCAACTCTGATTATTCTAAGTTATGCAATAAATGCCAAACATAGACTTCAAATCTACGAGTGTAAGTAACCAAACGCAGTCGAAGCCACAAAACAAACATGGACACACAGTCCATAAGGGTATGTAATCAAAAGCGGCTTGAAGCCACGAAACAAACGTGAGTACGATGCTCACGAATAATCATCCTTTCGTTCCACGTATGTTGGCCATCGCACGAGGCTAGCACCTCTTATAAACACCCTGCTAGCTAGTGTACTATGGCGCGCCAAGGGCTAACGGAAACTGTCGTTAGCAACCAGTGTTTCTGTATCAAGTCCTTTTTTAAAACCATTTTTAAACATGCGAGAAAATAATCATTTTCAAAATACAGTTCTTATTTTCAAAATCAAACTCGCATGAATACTTTTGAGCATTAAAACATGCCACGATAAAATTTTATATCCAATGCTCATGCTTGCATTTATTGAAGAATCAAAATTTTTCAAGGTTGAACTTGCATGAATCATTCTCTGTATCAATCCAATATTTGATAAAATAAAAATCTCATAATCAAAGTCCAAACTTGATTTAATTGGTCAAATAACATTTCAAATTTGGTAAAGCTAATTTCTCAAAATAAAGTAATGTTAATTAACAAATATCCAATAATCGCATTAATGCTATTAAAATGATTTTCAGAAAAACGTAATATTTTAGCAAAGGAAATTTTAATTGAAAAGAAAAAAAAATTAATTGGGATGTTATCCATTTACTTGAATTACTTCCCAAAATTTTAAAAGTTCACCTCTCAACTTCAATAAATGTCTGCTCTTTCAAACATCCTATAATTTATATAAAATATTTAATAAACTTTCAATAAATCCAATAAATTACTTCCAATATTTCACAACTAAAATTTAGCTATATAATAACTTGAAATTTTAAAATCAAGACTTTACACATGAAAATCCCTCAAAAGTCATAACTCAATGCACTATTACAATACAATCTCCTAGTAAACTTTTTTTCTAACACCGAATGCACATTATTTTCAAATCTCCCAGTAAATTACTCAACAATTTCTCCATAACCACCTACTTCTAAAGGATTTAACTAGTTAGGCACCACTTTCATAATCAAAAAGTTTTACACAATACCAAGCTCAATTCACCAAATAATATCATCCGAATCCATTATGTCTCCCAAAAAGTTTAATGAGATTTTTAAGAAATGCACAATCAAGCACTCCCTCTAATAAACATTTTAACAAACATCTTATAGGCATCATTCTTCAAATTTTATATCCAAGCTCAAAAATTTTGACCCAGATATACCATTACCAAGCTTCAATATGCCTTTCCAGCTTAATTTAAAATCTTCTCCTTTTTAAACAATCACGGCAACAATAGAACACAAGAAAAAAAATTGAAACTCCAAGAATTACAATAATCACATATTATTAATTTCATAGTCAAATGTTCCCTTGCAACTTTCAAATCAAATTTATAGATTAATAACATCTAAACTGACTCTACTTTCTACAAGAATCAATGAAGTTTCAAAATAAAGTTCAATTCTTCTAACAAACATCTCATAAGCACTAATCTCCAAGTATTCCATTTAAGCTCTTCTCTTCCACTTCCATCCTAACAATTATTTCAACACCAGCCATTCCAAACAAATTAATTTAATTTAACCATATATATATATATATATATATAATTATTAAGCCTTCCAACTCTATATTTAAATTATCTCTTCCCTTAAATAGCACGACAGCACAGACCACACACACAAATTCTGTAATTTCACGCACACACAGAGCAACTACACTCTCACGCACACACAGAGCAACTACACTCTCACGCACAATGACAATATGCTGTGTTTAGGAGTACAGAAATAATCAAAAAGAAGGATCCCGAATCTCCTACCTTGAACCAGCAACGACGTGAGCAGAGAAGGAGGAGAAAGAACCTGCGACGCTGCACAAGGAAGAGGGAGAAGAACGTTCTATGCATCCTTTCACAGCGTCGAAAACAGAGGAGGGAGAACTGAAATTCAAACCCACACACACACCAAACAACATCACAGCAAGGAAGAGGGAAGTGATTGACGTCGCACCTGGGAGAACTCACAGCTCAAACTCTTAGCTGCGGCAGATGAAGCTGCTGGACTCATCAACATCGACGATAGATGGGAATAAACAAAGAAGACGGAGAAGACCGATGGAGAAGACAGAGAAGCTTGAAATTTCTAGATCTAGGATTTCTCTTCCTCTCTCCCCTCGTGCTCTGTTCTGACCGACAAAGGAAGGAATTTAAAGAAATGAAGTTTATTAGGAAAAATTACAAGAAACCCAATAGATATTTTTTAAAATTGCACAAGAGGTAGGGGTATTTTGGTAACTTCATTTGAGGTCAATAAAAATGAAATTTCCTCTGGCATAGGTAAGATTCGAACCCCCTACCTCCAAATAACATATGACATAGCTTCCACTGAACTATTACTCCCTATTTATTATATAGTTAAAACAATAAAATAAAATATCAATTGAAAAAAAAATTATTTAATTTATTTATCATTTAATTTATCTTCTTCTTTTCTTTTTTTTCTTTTTTTCTTTTAAAATCAGGGTTATTACACCCGTCTTTCAAAGTTTGCAACTGATCTTTTTGCCTCTCTTCAACCTAGCATTTCAACTTCCCCCAAGCTTTAGCTTGCTCTTGTTGCTTTTTCAGATGTTGTCTCTTGAGTTCCTCTACTACTATTTATGAGGTCGTTGCTTGCTTATTGATACAGTTCTGTATCATGGTCAATGACAAAGCTACAACATCATTGGACATTATAATTTGAAATGGATCTAGATTTAAATTCAAATCTAAATCCTCATCAATCCAAATACACCATTAGTTATTACTTTCAGCTTTAATGCCTTGTTTGGTAACAATGAAATAGAAGAAGAGAAGTAGAAGTGAAAATGAAACTTATAATTTTTGCGTTTGATTTGTATAAGTGAGCGAGCTCTATCACATATGATGACTGGGGGTTCTAACTATTTATTAAATTTAACACATCTCAAATATGATTTAAATGTGTTTTTGATGATTATTCAAATAGGTTAGAAATTGGATTTTATACCCATACCTAAAGAATCGAGTTCCAGTTCTTTATATATATGAGATAAAATTTTTATCCCACTTTCTTGTGAATATTAAGTATACTTTTAAATTTCACTTAACTTCCACTTATATTTTTATTAAAAACAGTTCTCTGTATCAGAAGGGCATAAAATTTACAAAATATGAAAAAATAGGACCCCCATAAAATTGCAACCAGCTAATGTTCTTGGCACTTGGGATTGAAAAAACAACAGAAACTTCAATTTTTAAATTAGTGACAAATTGGATTTGTAGCCAAACAAAAGGATGCTTAGCGAAGTCAAAATCAAAGTCGTTTAGTGATGTTTCCTTGGCGCTTTCCGTTTCAACTTCTCCCGCCTTCCTATTTTCTTCGTTTGCATAGATGATATTAAAATTGTTAGCTCAAGGATGCTTCCTCGAGCCCATGAAGTGACAACCTTCATCACTTATTAAATAAAGATAAACACTCTAAAAATGTTAATTTAACCCCAAAAAAGAGAAAAAAAATTACTCTTAAAACGCACACAATACCCTAAAATATTATAAAATTATCACATTTCGTCATATTTATTTACACTGCTTTTAAAATTAGACTGGATGACAAACTAAAAAAGTCAATTTATCATGACTCTCATGATTTAACTTATTAGATCAGTGATCCAATTGATAATATAATAATTAAATAAAAATAATATATATATATATATATAATATTAAAAGTACTGACATTAACATTTTCAATTTCAAGTTGTTTGGCCATAATATATTAAATTTTATTTTTTATTTTTCACATGTATAGTTTTTAGTTACTTTTATTGTCTTTTAAAACAAATAATATTTATTTTCCTTTTTAATTCATATAATATCAATAGATAAATAATGTATTCAAAACTTTACTTAAACAACTCAAAAGAAAGTTGCATTAATTTTTTTAAAATGAATTAAAAATGTTATTAATAAAATTAGAGTACAAAATAAAAAAGATTCAAAGTAATCTAACCATTCTGGTTTTCGGATTAACTTTGATTTTATCAAAATCGTCCAATTCAAAATGATTTAAAATGGTCCAATTCTCATAATAGGTTAATGAGTTGAACCAAACCATTTTTGTATTTGGGTGGTGATCTGACTAGTCTGACCATTCAAGTCAGTCTGGGTCTTAAAACACGGCTTATTTGTCATTTATATATTTTAGGAAAAATGTTTTTGTTATTTTCTCATAGAACAATTAAATTTTATTTTGTACCCTTAATTTTTAATCTGTTTTTTTTTTGTGCCCGCGTTTTGCTTTTCAATTTTCGCTGTCCTATACCCTTGCTCCTGCAACACTTTCCCTTCCTTTCACTCTTTTTTTTGATAAAATATAAATTAAATAAAATGAAAATAGCTTACAAAAGAAAAGTCTGAGTAACCATGAAATGAATAGGGGAGTGAAAATAGGATCTATCATGGGAAACATTAAAGCAAACAACACCAAAATTATCAAGCATTAAATTAATGTCGATCACCAAAGGTTGAACAAAATGCTTCTACAGGAGACAATAGCAGATCATAGAAAAACCACAACAATCATTGAATCTCTACTCTGTTTGATTCCTGATCACAAGTGAAGTTTCTGCAAGGATTAATCGTATTCCTTTGCATTTTGTTGGACTTGAGTATTAAGCACAAGAAGTAATCAGACTTCTAGATATTTGGTCTAATGAGGAAGTCAAAATGGTAGGAATTTGTGGAACTGGTGGAATAGGTAAATCAATAGTTGCAAGAGCTGTGTGCAACTCTGTGGCTGATCATTTTGAAGATTTATGTTTTCTTTCTAATGTTGGAGAACTCTCTAGTAAGCAAGGCTTGTCTCACCTCCAAGGGAAATTACTTTATGAAATAATCAAGGAGAACAAACTCGGATTGGGTGATCTCCATAGAGAAATTTCAATAATAAAACATAGGCTCTACTGAAAGAAGATTCTTATAATTCTTGATGATGTTGATAAATTGGAAAAATTATATATGAGCAATAGCTGGAACATGTGACTGGTTTGGCTATGGAAGTAGGATTATCATTACGACAAGGAGTAAACAATTGTAGCTGGTCATGGGGTTGAAAGAATTTATAATGTAAAGGAGTTAACTTATGAGAATTCTCTTCAAGTAATTAGTTGGAATGCTCCTAAAAAGAGAAATATGAATTCTGCAGATGTGGACGTTTTAAGTCATGCAGTACTTTACTCTTGTGGTCTTCCATTAGTTTTGGGAATGATTGGATCCAACTTATGCTGTAAAAGTAACAATGAGTGGAATTCTGCATTAGATCAATATGAAACAATACCCAATAGTGAAATTTTTGAGGTCCTTAAATTAAGCTTTGATTGTCTAGAGGAAAAGGAGAAGGAAATTTTCGTTTATTTATCTTGTTTGTTCAAAGGTGAGAAATTAGAAGATGTTAAGAGTATGTTGCAAAGTTTGCATGAAATCCCACCAGAATATGCCATTGGAGTGCTTGTTGATAAATCTTTAGTAAACATTTTAGAGAATCATCTCACAATGCATGACTTGATTGAAGATATGGGTAAAGAAAATGTTTGACAACAATCACCAAATGAGCTAGGTGAGCATAGTAGGCTATGGTACTTCAAGGGCATTCTTCATGTCTTACAAGAAAATATGGTAAGGACAATATGCATGTTTATATTTTGCTCCCTTTAAAACTTGCCCTATCACTTTTATGCATCTAAATTTTTACTGTGTACTTTTTATTTTGAAAGGGAGCAAACAAAATTCAAGTCATGATTCTAGACTTACCCCAAGATAAGGAAGTACGATGGAATGGAAATGGATTCATGAAGATGAAGAACCTTAAGGTTCTTGTGGTAAGAAATGCAAGCTTTTCTCAAGTTCCCAAACATCTTCCAAATAGTTTAAGGGTGCTGCTCTAGAAAGAGTATCCTTTCAAAATTTTACCATCCAATTTTTATCCAACAAAACTTGTCTATATCAACTTGTCTGATAGTTATTGTCAATTGCTCCAACCATTTGTTAAGGTATGTATTCAATTATGTAAGTATTGTCAGAATTACCTTTTCTTAGATTTCATGTCATGTTTTAAATGAAATTTACATGATTTTTTTATAGATGCTTGAGAGATTAAGCTGCACAGATTTTAAAAATTGTAAATTTTTAAGATAGATGCCAGATTTGTTAGGAGCTTCTAATTTAAGAGAATTGTGGTTCGATGATTGCACAAATTTAATCCAAATGCATGGTTCTGTTGGATTTTTGAATAATTTGAGAGTTGAGTGCCATGAAATGCAAGAGCTTGAGGATTTTTCCATCGAGCTTCAAGTTGACATCTCTTGAATGTCTCAACCGTTTTGGCCATTCCAGCCTTCAAATTTTTTCACAAATATTAGACAAAATGGAAAAGATGAAAGTACTTGAATTGGGCAGAATAGCCGTAAAAGAATTGTCACCATCAATTTGCAATTTTGTTGGGCTTGAAATCTTGAACTTGGAGGAGTGTCATCATCCAACGAAGCTATCGGTTGATATTTGTACTCTGCCAAACCTTTGCAAATTAAGAGCAAATTTCTGTGTTGGGATGAACAATTTTGAGATGTGCTGAGGAGGAGAACAAAGAATCTCAAGTCGCAACGGATTGTCATTGACACATGTTTGGTTCTTAAATTGCAATTTTACAAATGTCTCTGTTGCTTTTGGCCTTTCTTACTTCCCTAATACAATACATTTAGATCTAAGTTTCAGAAATTTCACAACTCTTTCAACATGCATAAGAGATTGTCACCATATGAAGAGTCTTTTGTTGGATAATTGCAAGCTGCTTATGCTTATTAATGGAATGCCACCAAATCTAGAAAAATTTAGGGCCACATGTTGCACATCATTAAGTCAATTGTCCAGTAGCCTTGTATTGAATCAGGTATCTCTTTCTTTCTTTAATTTTCTCTTCTTTCTTTTTGTACTTACATTTATGCTCCATTTTTTGATAATTTGTATTCGACAAGTTTTCTCTCAACAGCCTGGAAAGAAAAACTTTATTTTGCCTGGAAAAGGAATCCCAGAATGGTTCCTCAAGTATAGTCAAGGATGTTCTCCTCCTTTAGGGTTCATGAAGAGTTCCCTCTGATTTGTCTGCACATTCTTATTAGAGATTACGAGAATTCTGTCAGTAACAATTCATTCTTGCTATTTGTGGATGGCATTAGGATAAGGGTTTCTTTTGCATGCTTTTCACTATCAGAGATGAAAACAAATCATTTGTATGTTTGTGATATACAGAGCATGATTCCCAACATTGAACTCCCTCTGCTAAATAACTGGAAGCAAGTGCAAGTTTTCATCTAGGACATTATTCCTCAAGGCATTGACAGTAATGAGAATGTTTATTTTGTAGTTCATATATACAAGAATGAAAACAAAAAGAGAAAATATCATCTTTACGGACCCTGTCCACAATGGAAAAGTCTGATGCCAAACCACAACCTTGGGGAGAAATTAAGGGTGTCACATTTTTGGATTCAAATCATTGCCCTACCAGATCTGAATGGGGTGTTTCCTTCTCTAGCTTCCACCTCCTCCTCATCTTCTTCCTCCTTTACTTGTTGTTTTGGCTTGACAATTCTTTTATTCATTTCTTCTTCTTATTCTTGTTGTTGTTCTTCATCTTCATAAAAAAATTTTTAAAGAGAAAGTGAAACAGTGCAAGAAAGGATTTGTAGAATAGATGAATATTATATGTGGCGTAACCCACCAGGAATATTACAACAATATATATAGGGCAACACGCAACCCTAGAATACAGAAAGGGAGCCACCTATGTACATGAAAGAATAATAAAATACAATAAGACAAAAAGAAGCTTGATCTGGACAGATAAAGCATTATAAAATAATTGTCTGGGACTTTTTACTGTTACTAGACTTATATTTAGTGGGCTTAATCTTCTTTTGGAATTTAGTCTTAACATTCCCATGCAAACTTGAGTGTGGTGACTTCACGAGACCAAGTTTGGTTCTGAAAGTCCAAAACTTTGAATGAGTCAAAGCTTTGGTAAAAAAGTCTGCTAGTTGATCAGATGATAAGACATAGCAAATTAACAACTGTTTCTCAAGTACTTCGTCATGGATGTAATGCATGTCCAATTTGATATGTTTTGAACGAGCGTGGAAGACCGAATTTGAGGCTAAAGCTGATGCACTTTGATTATCACACCAAGCAATAGATGGTTGCTTCAGACGGAGACCAATCTTGCCGACAAATGAACGAACCCATGCAAGCTCAGATGCAAGATCAGAAAGTGCTCTATATTCTAACTTAGCGCTGGATCTTGCAACAACCTTCTGTTTCTTCACTGACCAAGAGACCAGTGAGTCGTCGAGAAACACACAGTAGCCACCGATAGAACATCGATCGTCTGGACATACAGCCCAATCAGCATCAAAAAAACCTTATAAGGTAAGATGATTACTGGGTTTAATATGTAATGACAGATCTGATGTTCCCCTGAGATATCGAAATACCCTCTTTAAGGCTTGCCAATGAACATCTGGAAGAGCACTAAGGAACTGACTTAATTTGTTGATAGCAAAAATAATATCAAGTCTTGTTGTCACAAGATACTGAAGTGACCTAATTGCTTGCCTATATACTTTAGGATTTTGAGAAGATTACCATCATCCTTGGATAAATATCTATTCACAACCATAGGAGTTGGGATATCAGTACTGTGAGTCATACCAAATTGACTAAGTAAGGTTTCAATATATCTCTCTTGCTTGAGATATAATCTAGTATTATCCTTGTAGGCCTCAATTCCTAAAAAATAATTAAGTTGCCCATGATCCTTTAGAGCAAATAAGGAATTCAATTTTTCAATAAAGACCTCAAGAAGAGTAGATGAATTGCCAGTAATAATGATATAATCAACATATATAAAACAAACATCACCTTAGAATTTTCTTTCCAAAAAAACAGAAAGGAATCACATCGTGAGTATATGAACTTCCAGTCTAAGAGAGTTGACCTCAATCTATCAAACCAAGCTCTAAGAGCTTGTTTGAGACCATAAATAGCCTTTTGTAGAGAACAAACATGGTTAGGATATCTAGGATTTATGAATCCTTCAGGTTGCTTCCTTAACACTTCCTCTTTTAGAATTCCATTTAGGAATGCATTATTAATATCCATCTGTCTAATTGGCTAGTCAAATGTAATAGCAACAGTAAGAACAAACCTTAGAGTGGTAGCCTTAAGAATCGGGCTGAATGTCTCATCAAAATCAATTCCTGGAAGTTGTTGGAATCCCTTAGCAACAAGTCTTGCTTTATGCTTTGAGGTTGAGCCATCAGGATTCAATTTGTGTTTAACACCCATCTACAATCAACAACAGTTTTATTCTTAGAATAAGGGGCCAATTTCCAGGTTTCGTTTTTCATAAAAGCATTAAAATTTTCTTCCATAGCCTTTTTCCAAACATTAGACTTTAAAGCTTCATTGACACCGGAAGGTTCTAGTGCTGGATTATTTTCTGTGATTACCATACCAACATAGGGTAGTTTTGGCTTATAGATTCCAACTTTACTCCTTCTCACCATTTGATGTTGATTGCCCTGTCTAATAACTTGTTCAGGTTCAATAGATTTAGCTTCTTGCATCTGAATAGTGTTAGATGAATTTAAAATTTTTACAATTGTTGGTTCCTCCATATGTTAAGATTATGATGCTCATCATGTTGTACCGTCACATTTGCAGGAATATTAGACTGGGGTGTAACAGGAACAAACGAAATTGATTGAGATTGTGACTGAGATGCACTAGAGACAGGGACATTAGATTCTTCAGCTGGACAAGTGTTGGAAGTAGAAATATTGAGAGATTTAAAAAACTCTCGAGGATGTACTTCTTCAATAGGTGAGTTCTTCTTGTTGATAAATCCAGTGTCAAAAGGAAAATCTTTCTCATTGAAAACAACATGCCTTGAAATGTACACTTTTCCAATAGAACTAACACATTTGTAGCCCTTGTGAGAATTGCTATATCCCAGAAAAACACATGTTGTAGTTCTGAATTGTAATTTATGCTAATTATAAGGTCTTAGACATGGATAACATTCAGATCCAAAAGCCTTATATTGTTCATAATCAGGATATTTACAGAAAAGCCTGGTATAGGGTGACGTCCAGCTTAGAACCAAAGTAGGTAATCTGTTAATTAGCTCAGTTGCTTTATGAAAGGCCTCCCACCAATAAAACAAAGGCATCTTGTCTTGAGATAAAAGAGTAAGTCCCATTTCAACTATATGTCTATGCTTCCTTTCTGCCCTTCCATTTTGAGGTGAAGTATGAGGACATGAGTGCCTGAAATGAATTCCAGCTTCTTGTAATAGCTTTGAGAAACTATGATATTCACCAACCTAATTGCTTTGTACTATTTTGATCTGTTTGTCAAACTGTTTTTCAACAAATTTTTTGAACTGAGTAAACATAGGCAAAGCTTCATCCTTGGTTTTCAAAGGATAAATCCAAGAATAGTGACTACAATCATCAACAAACAACACATACTACCGATATCCATTCAAAGAAGGCAAGGGTGAGGGACCCCATAGATCAGTGTGAATTAATTTGAGAGGTTTGGTGCCATGACAGGTAGACAACTTAAAAGGAAGAGAATGAGATTTCCCAAATTTACAAGATTCACAAAAAACAACTTCGTTTGAAATAGACTTCAAATTACAATCATTGATAATCTTGTTTAGCACTCTATCACTAGGATGTCCAAGTCTACAATGCCATAAAATTCTACTACTAGTAATACTAGACTTAGATACTAAATTAACAGCTTCTTCTTTAGCACTAAAAACTTGTTCTGCATCACCATTCTTGTTCTGAGTATCATCAACTCAAAACATGCCACTAACCAGAGGTCCCTGCAACATTATTATCCCTGTTGCTTGATCCTTCACAGAGAAACCCTTAGAGTTAAAAATCACATCAGCATCATTGTCTAAAGCCATTTTATAAATACTTAACAAATTTTTCTTAATTTTGGGTGAATAAAGAATGTTGTTAAGTTTAATCTTCTTGTTAGGGACATTTTGAATACTAGTTGATCCAACTTTTTCAACAGTAAGTTTATCACCATTACCAACAATTAGATTAACATTACCATTAGGTTCAGCAACATTTTCAAGGCGAGCTACATCATTAGTCACATGAGTAGTAGCTCCACTATCCAAATACCAAGCATCATCATTCACAACTTCAGGAGTGGCCATAAAGGCAGCATTGAAATTAGTGTTTGAAGTAGAATTTCCATACCCATTAAATTTCAAGCACTTGGTTTCACAAAAGTGCGATCATACCTATAGAAACAAGTATCAACCGCGTGTCCAAATTTTTCACAAAGTTGACATTGAGGTTTGTCACCATTTTTGGCACCATGATTACCATTACCTCGTCCTCATCCTCGTTGAGAATGATTGTTTCTGCCTCCACACCATGAGCCTCTAGTGGAGTTACGATTCTCAGCATGAACATAGTTAGTAAAATGAGCAGAAACAGAATTAGGGACGTGAGAGTATTGGTTGAGTTGCTCCATGCGACATTCAAAAGTGAGAAGTACTGATTGAAACTTAATCCAGCTAAGAGTTTCAGCAGAAAAGGAGAGTTGAACTACTATTGCATTATATTCTCCATCTAAGCCAGCTAGTGCTTCAATGATCAAATTAGATAGGGGAATAGGACTACCTGCAATGGAGAGTTGCTCGGAAATATTTTTCAGACGAGCAAGGTAGGTAGTCATAGTTAAAGACCCTTTCCGTGTTCGTTGAAGCTCGGCACGCAAGAGTAGAACACATGCCTTAATTTGAGCACTTGCTAGTTCTTTAGCTGCAGTCCATAAGCCAACTGAACTTGATACATGGGTCATCTCAGAGGAAATCTCGAGAGACATAATATTAACCAACCACCCAAACAAAATCTGATCTGTAGAGACCCATTCCTTAAATTCTGGGTTGATTTTAGTGGCATTTTCAACAGTAATAAATTGAAGTGGACATGGTTTTGAACCATTAATAAACCCCTTAAGTTTGTACCCTTTAATAATGGGTAGCATATGCATTTGCCACACAAGATAGTTGGTTCTGTCCAACTTGACAAAACAAGCTTGAGTAAATGAACTATTAGCTCCATTGATCTTGGGCAAAACAGTAGCAGCTAGTAGAGAAGAAGAACCTAAGCCTAGATTAGAACCAGTACCCATAAATGAAGACTGATCCATGGCTGTAAACCTTGCTACACTCTGATACCAAGAAAGGATTTGTAGAATAGATGAATATTATATGTGGCGTAACCCACCAGGAATATTACAACAATATATATAGGGCAGCATGCAACCCTAGAATACAGAAAGGGAGCCACGTATGTACATGAAAGAATAATAAAATACAATAAGACAAAAAGAAGCTTGATCTGGACAGATAAAGCATTATAAAATAATGTCTGGGCCTTTTTACTGTTACTGGATTTATATTTAGTGGGCTTAATCTTCTTTTGGACTTTAGTCTTAACAATGCAACCCTAGCAGGAAGGGATATTAGGCTTAGTAATTCCCTCTTCTTCCTCAGAACTTTGGGCGTGCACTCTTGGGTTAAAACTGGCTTAGGACACTAGCCACATGAATCTGGTGTTTGAATCAGATTGTATGGAGATTGGAGACCATAGAACTCTCAGTGGAGTTGACTACTCAAACCACTCCAACTTAGAGGTTATGCTGCATGCAAGAGATTGAACTGTGATCCAGGATTTCACCTTTCCACTTGGATTCCTCATTTTTTTCGTTTATGTTGGATAAGGACTGGATAATGATGAGTTTCCTTTCAGTACTCTGTTTCTCACATTTGCAAGTACTGTTTCTCTTGTTTCTATATTTTGTATTTTGTCTTCTATATATTGTGTAATCATTGATAATGTGATACCAATTCTAAGAGTTCAGTTCCTTGTCAGCTCTGATCATTAGAATTTCCCTTCCAAGACTTTGTTATATTCTTAGCTGTTTTACTATTGATGATAAAATCACGCACTGATGCTTTAAGATGAATGGATAATAAACAGAGGTCCCAAAAGAGTAAATGACAGTGATGTTTTTAAAATTTTGCTGATAAATATTGATTCGAACACTTGTTAATATGTGAGTTTTATTTGCAAATAATTAGCAGTGACATATAAACTTCAATCTCTGATTTGCAACTGACATAGATTCAAACACTAGTTAATATGTTCAAGCCTCTTGCTTGGCCAGTTACAGTCTTGATTTTCAGTGCAACTCCTGGAGAAGATCAGGCTGGTGGAGAAGCTGATTAATAATTATTGACAAATTAATATACAGATTATCTAAGGAATGTAGATACGAACAAACATACAGCAGATTACATGCATATAAATATCGTGATGGAACAAAATTCAAAAGGTTCAGGTACTGAAATATGTTATTCTTTATATTCGTTTATATGTTATCCGACTTGAATTGTTCTTAAAGATTCATGTCCGAATAGCCTTACCAGAATTAGCTCACAAGTAAATCAGGTTGCCCTTGCAAGATGTTGCCATAATCTTAGCTGTTTTAATATTGATGATAAAATCATACACAAATGCGTTCTAATGCTTGGATATAAACAAAAGCAGAGTGCATGACAAGGATAATGATACTGTGAGACTACCAAACTTGAACAATTCAGGTATTGAAATATTTCACGGTAGTGCATAGATATTGGACTTGGCAATTACTCCCTTGTCCAAGTTTTATGTAATTAGCTGTATTAAGTTTCTACCTACTCTCTTCACCAAAAAATAGTTCCTTCGTTCTAAATTATAAGATAATTTTTGATGAAATTATTCATATTAATTAAGGTTATTAAATACATTTCACAACCATATTTTTTCAAAAAAAAGTACAAACATTCAAAAATATTCTTCATTTAATATTCCATTTGTTAAATCATATTAAGGAGAGAGAATATAAGAGAAGGATAATATTGAAAAAACATCATTAATAAAATTTTATTTTTGTTAAAGTGTCTTATATTTTGAGATACTAAATTCTTCTAAAAGTGTTTTATAATTTAAAGAGAGGCAATAAATCCAACACATGTTAGCGTGGCCATGCCATACAAGAGATGACACAGGTACAGATACTATGTGATCTGACATTTAGCATCATATATTGGGTATGGCATGCAAAGCATTACTGTATAATGTTGCCAACTAGACTTGAGAAATCCCAAGAAAATCAACTTTACGATCTCTGTGTGTTGTAGTAATGGAAATATCTTTACAGTTCCCTGGATGTTGACCACTTTGTTCTTTCACCAGTTACTAACAGAGGGCCATATGTTGAAACCTATGAAGAAATAATGGATGTTTTATTTCAGATGTTGAAATGATTTAACTGATATCAGGATAAAGTTCGAGAAAATTCACTCCATAAAATAAAATGGAGACCACGACAATGGAGAAGAAAGTGAAGATGGATTGAGGCCAACCTTCCCAAAGACTTGGACTTGACAAGGAATCCATCTATTGAATGAAAGAACCAATCCTTACCTCTTGTTTATTATTCCCTGTTATTTCCTCTGATTTTGTTGGTTTCTGCTGGCGTAGCTGTTCTTGTTATCCTCAATTTTGATGGATTCAACTGAAAGCATTTTATGCTGCAAATTAATTAATGTGAACTTTGTCTTCCCAAGAGAAGATATGAGCATTAGAAATTAGATTTTTCTGTTGTGGTCAAATATTGGGTCCATTTCTGAAAGCATTTGCTACTACAAATTAATGGGAAATTTATCTTCCCACAACAAAAATAAAATAATAAAGGGACAATATAACTTTGGTTCATAAACTTTTTATCAAATACCGATTTAGTCCCTAACTTTTGACTCAATAAATCTCAATTCTTGTGGTTTATTTAGTTAAGAAATTATAGAAAATGAGTTATATGGAATCAAGAAACTGTAAAGAATGGTTCCAAATGAAGATATAGGGACTGAATTGTGCTTAATCAAAATTTGAAATCTAAATCAATAATTGAGAAAAAAAAATCAATAACTAAAAGTTATATTTTTCTGATAATAAACTTAAAATTCTTATTATACTAGCTTTTAGAAATTAGATTTTTCCCTTGTGCCCAAACATAAAGCCCGGGGGGGGGGGTGTGAATCTACATGGGAGCAGAAGAATTTGATGGATGAGGCAACCATTCCCATTTTCCAGCATCTTTATGACCCAAGTAATTTATAGGAAGCTTCCTCAGTCAATAAGACATATTCTGGCTCCCTAAATTACGCAATACAAGTGCAGGGGACCTATTCTTTGAAACTACCAAGAACTTTAATATTTGATAATATAATTTTATTTATTTATTTAGTTATTTCAATTAAAATGTTTTTAACCTTTTAATTTTTTATAATTCTATCTGATAATCTTTCTAATCTAATAATTTATCTAATAAATACTGAATTTTGCGGAAGACTTTTCCATACGTTAGAATTGAATATATGAATGATATGTAGTACTTTTTTTTTTTTAAATTCAAAAAAATACAACAACAATTTCTTTTCCACATGTCGTGTGTGTTTTCTCCTTTTCACATTTCCCCGCTCCCACGCGGGCTTTCAACTATTGAAATGCAAGTCAAAACTTACTTCCCCACGCCTCTAGCCCGAAGATATCTCTTCTTTATTTTATTCTGAACTTCTGTTACTTCGTTCAACCCTTTTACGACGTTGCTACCTGCCATGGCGAAGCCTGTATTGTCCTCTTCTATCAATTATAAGTGGCAGTACGATGTGTTCCTTAGTTTCCATGGTGAAGATACTCGATTAGGTTTCGTTGGCTTTCTCCCTGAATCTTTGCGTCAAAGAGGAATTCGCGTCTTTATTGATGATGAGTTCATCAGAACCGGAGAAGAAATCACACCCGCACTTCTCAAAGCCATACAAGAATCTAGGATAGCCATCATAGTTTTCTCTGAGAACTATGCGAGCTCGACATTCTGTCTGCAAGAACTTGAAAAGATTCTTGAGTGATTTAAAGAGGAATGTCGATTAATATATCCAGTGTTTTATTATGTGGATCCATCAGAGCTGCGACGTCCAAGAGGAAGCTATGCAAAAGCGTTGGCTGGATTGGAGAAAAGATTTGAAGCCAACATTCAAAGAACACAAAAATGGAGGTTGGCTTTATCCCAAGCGGCTAACTTGAAAGGCTGTCATCTCAAATTCGAGTATGCTTTCCCCTTCATTTGCTTATTATTTTTCTTCTTAATTACTTTAGGTATTATTTTTCAACTATTTGAATATTATTTTTCAGACTTGTTTCTAACAAAATGGCCAAATCAATAATTAGGCATGATTAATTACAAATTACAATCTTGGTATAATATACATGGAATTCAAATGCCTAATAAAATACGTTATTTATTTGCACGCGCATGTTTATAACAATGCTTATTTTTATTATTTATATTATAGATTTAATTTTTTTCTTGATAAACAGGATTGGGTTTCTATTTTTCTTTACCAAAATAAGCTGGGGTTCAGTTTCACAATACTTGCATATTTGCTTTGATGAGGAACGGAACTTTTTCTTTACAAGGAGGTAACAGTGGAGACGACTACAGATAATTTGGGCTTGTCATATAATTTTTAGTTTGATAATTAACTGTGAATTTTTTCTTCAATTCCTCAGGATTGCAAACGAACAAGAATATACTACAAAGATCATGAATGAAGTATTGGCGAGGATTAATCTTAATCCTTTATACATTACTCATTATCCCGTTGGACTTGTGTCCCAAGTGAAAGAAGTAGTCTCACTTTTAGATCTTTAGTCTACTAAGGGAAATAAAACCATAGGAATTACGGGAGTTGGTGGAATAGGTAAATCAACGATTGCAAGAGTTGTGTATAATTCTATTGCTAATCATTTTGAAGGCCTATGCTTTCTTTTTAGCATAAGAAGAGTCTAAAATGCCAAATGGTTTGGCACATCTTCAAGAGGCATTACTTTGTAAATTAGTCATGGAGAAGGATCTCAAATTGGGTGATTTTTATGAAGGGATACCAATAATAAAACACAGGCTTGGCTAGAAGAACATTCTTTTGATTCTTGATGATGTTGATGAATTGAAATGGTTAGAAGCACCAGCTGAAAGTTGTGATTGGTTTGGTCTTGGAAGTAGAATTGTCATGACAACAAGGAATAAACAATTGTTAGTAACTCATCATGTTAATAGCATTTACAATGTGAGGGAATTAAATGATGAGGAATCTCTTCAATTGTTTAGTTGGCATGCCTTGAAAAAGGAGAATGTGGAGTCTGACTTCATGAAAGTTTCCAATTGTGCAATACTTTATTCTTGTGGCTTTCCATTAGCTCTAGCAGTGATTGGCTCTAACTTATGTGGTAAAGGAGTTAATGAATGGCACTTTGCATTGGATCAATTTAAAAGAATTCCAAAAGGAAGAGTTTTGGAAGTCCTTAGATTAAGCTATGATGCTTTAGTAGAAATTGAGAAAAAAAATTTCCTGGACATGGCATGTTTCTTCAAAGGTGAAAATTTAGAAGTCAAGGATATGTTGTATTGTTTACATGAAATCCCAACAGACTATGTTATTGAAGTTTTGATTGACAAATCCCTTATCTAAAGGAGATAGAGTGGTAATGCATGATTTGGTAGAAGATATGGGTAAAGAGATTGTTTGACAAGAATCACTAAGTAAGCCTAGTGAACGGAGTAGGTTATGCTTCAAAAAAGATATTCTTCATGTTTTAAAACAAAACACAGTAAGATCCATCAATATGTGAATTATGTTTTTTTTCTCCTTTAAAACTTACAATATGATTTTTGCGTGTCTAAATTTTGAAATTTATTGTGTGCTATTCATGTTGAAAGGGAACTAATAAAGTTGAAGTCATAATTCTAGACCTACCTGAAGGTAATGAAGTTTAAATACAATGGAGCGGAAAGGCATTCATGAAGATGCTGAATCTTAAAATGCTTGTGATAAAAAAATGCAAGCTTTTCTAAATGCCCCAAACATCTCCCAAATGGTTTAAGGTGGTTGAAATGGAAGGCTTTTAAGGTTTTGCCATATAATATTTGCTTTACAAAACTTGTGTATCTAGACTTGTCTTATAGTTATTTTGAATCACTCCAGCCATTTACAAAGGCAAGTATACACTTATATCTAATACTTGATATGTTTCATCATGGTTTATTTGCCTAACTTTTTAAAGAATTTATGATTGTTTAATTTTGCAGAAGTTTCACAGTTTAAGTTATATGAACTTCAGAAATTGCAAATTTTTACATCAAACACCAAATTTGTCTGGAGTTTCTAATTTAAGGAAATTGTGGCTTGATGATTGTGAAAATTTAATTACAATTCATCATTCAAATTGGATGTTTAAATAAACTAAAGGAATTGAGTGCCATGCGATGCAATAACTTGAAGATTATGCCACTTGACCTTAGGTCAACATCTCTCAAGCATCTTAACCTCTTTGGTTGTTTAAGCCTTCAAAATTTTCCCGAGATATTAGTCAAGATGAAAATTATAAAAACCCTTGATTTAGATCGGACATCAATTACTGAGTTGCCATCTTCAATTTGTAATCTTATCAGACTTGAAATTTTAAACATAAAGGAATGTCCTAATCTTAAGCAACTACCAGCTAGCATCTATTCATTGCCAAACCTTTGGGCACTAAATGCAAATTTTTTGCAAAGGAATGAAGCATTTCAAGATGTGTGTGGGAGAAGAGGAAGCGAACTTGGATTTTTATGCTCAATCTCTAAAATTGGAACATTTTTGTTTCTCAAATTGAAATTTATCAGATGACTCTCTTACTCTTTTCCTCTCTTACTTTGCTAATATGATACGGTTAGATTTAAGTTTCAATAATTTTACAACTCTTCCAGCATGCATCAAAGAATGCCACCATTTGAGATACCTTTTATTGGATAATTGCAAGCTACTTCTACATAAAGAGGAAATGCCACCAAACTTGGAAAAATTCAGTGCCATATGTTGCATGTTATTGACAAACTCATCCAAAAGCAAAGTATTGTATCAAGTCTCTCTCCTTTCGTCCCTCCCTTTATGTATTTATAATTATCTATTCTTACATTTTATTCATCATTTTTTCATTATATGCAATTGCTAGGCACTCAACTTGCAACTTGGGAAAAGAAATTTTATTTTACCTGAAGGAAAATTCCCTGAAAATCTTGACAATTATGGTAAGGAAAGCTACGTGTCTTTTTGGGTTCGTAATGTGATCCCAACCATTTTTCTATGGATCCTTGTTAAAGATTATCAGGATTTTCTCTCCAATTATTGTATATTCTTGGTGCACATCAATGACACCAAGGTAGATATTTCTTCTGAGTGGCTTTTGTTATCAACATTGAAGATGGCATTTACATATATGTGATCTGCAAAGCATGACTGAAAAAGCTAAACTCAGCCATGGATATAAATGGAATCATGTGAAGGTTTCCATCAAGAGAAAGACACAAGATATAGAAATTGAAAGTGAAATTCATTTTGCACTTCATGTCTACAAGTTACAAAATAACTCAAACACTATTCGATTCATGGACCTTAGAATAGATGTTGATTGCAACACCTGGCTAAGAGTACAACAAACACAAAATTGGGAAGAACTTGAAGGCATGCCTTATCATGGTTTGGTTTCTCCTTTTCTTTTGTGTTACCTTTAATATCTTTCTCATATATTAAAACACATACCTTGATTACTAGCCATGGCAACAAGTCCAACACCAATAATATAGAAAAGAGCTTGAAGATGATATGAATAGGCAATACAACATTTTTGGCTTTTGGCAACACTTGTCTTTGCAAACATTTTTGAAGAATTGTTTAGGATGTGAATAACCAACAGTTTTCATGTGTTACTATTAATTTCTACTGCAATCAATAGTTATTTGGCAACACATAAAGTGAAATAGGCAGTACTTTTCAATTGTTCAATTAAAAATTTCAAGGCAATCTGAAAATTATTGCCTATAAAAGTGTTTTCATTATAACATCTAAAAAATATTTCCTATTATAATCTATAGGTAACAAAAGAATGTTGCCTTTAAATTTTTCTTTTTACATTTATAGCTTATGTTTATAGTCGGTTTTAAACCTAGATAAAGGAGAGGGGTTGTATTAAGCCCTCAATAATTAACGTACATTACAAAAAAAAATGAATTTCAGTGATTGAAAAGTCACCACTGAAAGTGTTCAGTGGAGATAAAAAGTCACTGCTAGAACTCTTGTCATTAAATTTGTCTATGGCAACAATAAAAATTGTAGTTGAAAATATTCAATCAGCAATGACAAATGTTACTGCAAAAAGGAACATTTGTCGTCGTTGAAAGTTGAGAATCAACAGCAAAATTTTTTTTTTTGGCAAAAATTGCCAATCAATGGTGATATTTTTGTCACTGCTAAAACTAATTTACCTAGCCACACGGCACCTTGGCGCCCTCCCATGTGGCGCACATCGTCTTCCACATGTCACCCTCCACATCTCATCCTCACCTCACATTACATGTCATCGTATCACCAATTTATATTTTCATTTCACAAATTGCCTCCTCCAAAGTTTAAACTCATGACTTTCTTCTTTTGTGTCTTGCCATTTTGCCACTGAACTGGAGGGAAGTTACAGTCTATTATTACATAATTAAATAATATATATATATATATTACTAAACTAAACAAACACACATATATCTTAAATATTAAATATTATAAAATATCATTACTATCATTAAATGCTACAATTTAATTTTTTAATTTATTAAAATTGCAAATTATGTTATTTATGTTGTCTAAAGTAAACTATAAATATAATTGATACAATGTCATTTATATTATTTATTTTATTTTTTTAATTCTCAAGATTATTGTATTATTTATTTTAATATTCATATTTATAATTATAATATAAAATATCTAAGAATAAATAATAAAAATATAGATGATTACACATTAGATCATAATTATTTATTTTTCTGGCTAGTTTTATTTAAAATTTATATTTACTTTTCATTAACAATAACTCTTAGGTAATATAATTGGCTTATTTTTACATTACATTTTACTTTTTTAATTAGTTTTCATTTTTAAATTATAATTTTATAAGCAAATTATACACTATATTATCTATTTTTTTTATATTTATGTCACAAGATAGCATCAAACAAAAAAAAAAAATCATATAGCATAACATACATAGATATATTTCATATGTTGTAGAATTCAAAAGTAAAATTTTAGAATATCTCATTTCTTTTCTTTTCATTTTCCTCTTCCCTATCATTAGTCATTGAATTGGGAACCTCTAAACTAGTATCAAGCTTCAAAATTACTAGTATTACAT